>NC_141875.1:361726828-362351828 GCF_056163025.1 Triticum urartu
ATCATTTTAAAAAAAACCAAAATGATTTCAAATTAATCTTTCTCCAATTTTCTAATGTAGGGAATCATGTTACCCTAATTTCCATATAGTTTATTTTTGGAGAAAAATAATTTGAATAAAACTCAAATAAATCCAAATTGAAAATAAATTCAAAAGAATTTTGAATTTAATTCTTTGAAACTCCCAACTCATATTTCATATAATTTGAAGAAGTCATTTTATCTTCTCCCGTGAAAATCATTGAGTTGCATAAAGTTTCATAATTGAAAATATTTTCCAAATGAAATTCAAATATTTTCAACACCCCTTGTCATTTAAATAAATGGAAGAAGTCATGTCATCTTCTCTCCGGGGTTTTGTGTTTGAAAATAATTTGAATTCGTGGAGATCAGAAAGCAAATATGAAAGTTTGGGAAAGTCCTTTTATTCCCTCTCATTTAACTTTCAAAGAGTTTCGAATTCACTCACTTTCAGTCAATCAATCAAACAATCAATCAAATCTATCTATTTATTATAATATTCCAAAATTTAGAATTTTGGGATGTTACATCCATTCCTAAATATAGTCTTTTTAGACATTCAAATGGAATACAACATACAGATGTATGTAGACATATTTTAGAGTGTAGATTCACTCATTTTGCTCCGTACGTAGTCACTTGCTGAAATCTCTAGAAAGACAAATACTCCGTATTTGGGAATAGAGGGAGGATTGTACTCCGTATTTGGGAACAGAGGGAGTATCACCATATGGAGGGAACAGAGAAAGCTTGAAATATGAACATGTCAATGGGAGGGAGTAAAAGCCTCATGCATGCATGCATGCATGCAACATGCAACACTCACACATACACATGGATGCACGCAACACTCACGCACCCATGCGGCACACAACACACAACGCAACACACACGCTCACGCTCAAGTGCTCAACCTACTCCCTACGTCCGTGAAAGACTGTACATTTAGAGATTTACACATTGACCAGGGCATAATTAACGCCCAAAAGTAGCAGACTTATGTGTGCATGTGACCATTCAGAGAAGAAGATTAAATGAAGGTTGTTGCATACTATAATTAAGGATAGACTGTTGGTAGCCTATAGCTAGAGCACAAGTTGGTGCATTAGTCAATCAATATCGATTTAGATTAAAGGCTAAATGCATTGGAAGTGTAGATGTACACTCTTTGTTTTTAGCCGATGTACACTCTTTGTTGGAAGACCGAGGGAGTACACATGCATGCACTCACATACACAGCCAGGGTGGTTCGCGCGCAAGGGTTGGACTCCTGTCACACCTGCATAAAGTTTTGTTTAACTGATTTCTTTGCTCTGCCAACTAACAGGTAGGACCCAGAAACCAGGTGACAATTTAACCAGTCAACAAAGTGCCACGTCGACTATGTGGCCGGTCAGTAGGGTGCAATACAATGCTGTACAATGAGCTAGGGATCATATAATCACTGCAAAACTATATATGGTGACCGTAAAGAGCGTATTGTTACATACGTTGACCGCTAGTGTATTTTCTCGTTTCAAATTAAGCCATATTAACGAGAAAGGACGCAATATGGACTAGTACTAGTACTACTTTGATGTGTCCCGTCAACTCGCCGAACGAGGAGAAGATTGCTTACTACGCCTCTCCCTCGCCAACACGCGTGGTGGTTCGCAGGACGAGGAGAGGGTTTTAACTACCGTGCCCTCTCCCTCTCCCTCGCCCTCGTGGTGGACGTGCAGCAATTCAATCGGTGTCAGATTGCCAGAAGCATATTGTACTATAGTATCATCATTGTTGGACCTTCCAAAGAGGCAAAGAGCCAAGTGCAAGGTTCACACGAGTATGAACTATTGAACCTCCCGAAGAGGCAAAGAGCCAAGCACAAGGTTTTATAGGAGTTGTCATCCTAGTAGGAGTATACTACAACTATAGCGAACGATGCTACTGTATGATGCCACCACGTCACCTATATCCAAAGTTGTGCCACCTTTTTTTCTTCTCAAAGGGCATGTTGGAGCCCGTGCATCAACCACACAAGTTGCACGTACACATAACACATTTACGAGTAATAAATTCTAAAGGACAAATGCCAGTATGCCACACAAGTTCATCTTCAATTCATGTGATAATTTGTGCACCACTAGTCTACATATATTCACAGCGCTACCGTTCATAATTTATCATACTCCACTTACACATTATAGATGGGCTACATGTCCTCCTCCAGGTTCCAGTCCCAGGTGTTCTTCATGGATGGCATGATCCATAGCGGTGGGCAATGGGAATCATTGTCGCAGCTTTCTAATCTTCCACATGATGGAGACTCATCCAAGCTGAAGCGACATAAATCAGGGATAGCGTGTCCGAGCATGTCGTTCATCCGGCGGTGCGCACTGAAGACACAACCATGCTTCATGAACGGCAGGCCTTCAGTGTCGTGCACGGAAGGTGGCATCCGCTTCACAATGGGGTAGTTTTTCCCAATGAAAAGTGAGTACTCTCCAAGAGTGTTCCTCGGCACCCACGTAGCATCACAGGGGTCGAACTCGGTGCCATTCATCTGGTACACGTGGCATCTCAGATCTGGACACATGGTGACGTACATAGTTAAGGTCCATGCATAATAATGTTGTGCTCAAATATGGAGGTCAGTAATACTGTGCAGCAAATAGTACTACTCCGGTATAGAGGAAGTAAAATAACCGACTTATTATATATAGCCACTCTTGGCTACATGGATGAGATAGTAAGACATGGAAAAACAAAAATGGTGGCAGCTAGTGGGTTCAAGTCTTCAAGGGCCTAGCTAGCTATACACGTCCTCCAAGGTAAAAAGTACTCCTACTATTACTAGTAAGTAGTACAACAATGAAAGAGAAGGCGAGAGGGTTAAAAAATATAATACTAAATGGAATACCTGGGTAGATGGTGACGGTCCGATCGTGGTAGATTGTGTAACCATGTTGCACATCAGTGATACCATGGGTAACGACTGCTAAGATAGTTGATCCCAATATGCCAAAGTCAGCTACAAGGTTCCAGGTTAGACCGAATCACGGATGTAAATGCACTTCTAGGATCGGCGATCTTATCTTGATCGGGGGATGACTGGTCCCTGCAAAATAATGGAGTACCGTTAGGGATGCAAATGATGGTTTGTACATTCTGTTTGTAATCTCCCATACCGTAGGATGGCAACCAGATGAAACAAGTCCCTTGGCTTGTCACCGCGAAGATGCGGCCTAGATGGCGCACGACGTCTTCGAATGTGTAGGGGTACAAATCTGCCGCGACCAACATGCGCCAGCCTCTGCCGTTACTGCCTCTTGCATTGATGGCAATCCTTATGTCGAACACCGCGATGAGATAGTAATCGTCGTAGCCGTGTCGCTTTGTCGGTGGGTCCGCAATTGCTATATTCTTCAATCTCATGTAGGCATCATCATACGTATTCAAGCCCAGCCAGTCTGGAAGGCCAATCCCAATGCTGGAGAAGGGGTCTATGGGAACCGCCGCACTGTTGTGGATGTTGTGCAAAATGATGGTGGTATTCGGCCGGAGGTATGCAAGTCAATATTCGTTGGCACTGACCCAGACCTATATATAAGACGGTTGGCAGTGGAGAAATTACGGGATGGGAATGGAATAACTAAGTACTACATGATCAAACTCCATGACTGACTTGCTCATCGGACAAAATTCGACTACCTCTCAATGTCGGCAACTCTAGCGGATTCAACGTGCAACCATGGCCAAGGAGTGGTGAACTGTTCGAAGGATTGTCCCATAGAAGAACCTTCTCCTCGAGGATGCATGGAAGACCAACAAGCATGGCCTTTTCCCAAGCCTGTTTAAGCACCATCTTGAAAAAGTTGGTGCAGGAAGCACCGAGTCTTGCACCAGTGAGGACGTCGGAGCGGAGTGCGATTTCTCCCAGAGGATCATCGTCCAAGGTCTCCCAGCCCTGATGAGGAGGAGAACCGCCCATCAAATCCACGGGAGCAGCGACGAACTACCTTCTCTTCGGGAGAGGGGAATTGGCGAGGAGGAGATAAGAGCGTAGTAACCGCAGGGCCTCGTCCCTTCCAACTGTAGCTCCTCGATTGTTCCTTAGAGAAGGGGTGAGGCTATTATTTACTACGTACTCGTACTATAGCAGTACTAGTACTACTTTCTCAACTAGTAGTGCGATGTACTGTACTTCTAGTATAGTGCACCAGTTTTGAACTCTTGAATCCCAGGGCCAAGGAGCTACAGTTGGAAGTGGAGGGTAGTACTGTTCTCTAGAACCATCGCTGTACTATCAATGCAGGGAAAGTACACCTGCGTAGTGGGTACTCTCGATGCTCTATTCAAGCGCGTAGCTGGCCTACTCAGCCGCTCCTCTCACACACACACTAGCAGCCTGTTTATCAGCGACGGTTACTACGGGGCAGAACATTTGAGTTATTTGATACAACGAGACTAGGCTTTTCGCTTCCATTTGTGGAGGTATAATGGATCTCGTCTCTATTGGAAAAGGTAGTGCCTAGGAGGCACTTAGGCACGCTTAGGCGCTAGGCAACGACCAAACGTCTCGCCTAGGGCATAAGCTAAACTTTTGGCAGGACAAGCAAGAAATTGTCTGCTCGAATGAGAAATCATACCTTATTGCCCAAATATGCCAAAAGGGTCATATTCCAATTGCATTATGTGGTAGTTTACTCATTTATATGGCTTAAATCAATATAAGTCAAATTATAGAACCCAAATGCACAGTAATATCCAAAATATACATACGCCTAAGCTGCGTCTGGCGCGCTTAAGCACCACCTGGGCGCTAGGCGAAGGCCAAACGCCTCGCTTACGCCTAGCGCTTTTTCCAACCTTGGATCTCATCGAACTTTGTTAGTAGTTCCTTCTTTATGAATTAGATGAGGCAAAGCTTTTGCCTCCGTTTCAAAACAAAAAAGATCACGTCAAGAGGAATTTCTTTTATAGAGCCGATAATTGAGTGAAGTCCATGCGTGCAACGCCACAAGCTACAGAGTTGTAGAGTACTAGAACTTTACGTACAGAGCCATATTGCATAGTTCCCAATGCCACGCCAGGCTTTTCCGGCTCCTCGGGCTTAATTGGGAGGTGCTAGTTTAAATATGCTACTAGCTGATGAGGAAGCTGCAAGCGAGGTGCAGCTAGGGCAAGCATGGGAGCCACGAGATGATGGGAAGGAAAACCCGTTCATGTGGTTGGGCTATCTAGTGCACCCAGATTGTGGTGCAACACGTCCGTTAGACTTCAAAACTCAAACTACCCATGTACAATATTGGCTCGCAGCGAAGTTACTATTTAATAAAAGGCCGCCGTGCGTTCGGCCGGGATTGAACCCACAGAACAAGGTATACACTCCCGCGACCACTAGTAGTACTCGTTGGAGTACAACGCAACCTAGAACCGCCTTTTGTCGCTAGTAGTACATTGTTCCTTACAAGAAACAACTAATAATGCCAAGAAACTACTACCACTTGCATACGTGGCAGACTTAAGATAAGGCTACGTTATCAACCATTGTACATGCCCTTACCAACCTGCCCTACTAAGAAACGACTACTCTACAAAGTGTCATTATAGGCATGTTTCAACACATGTCGCCCCTTAAGTCAACGCCTTCTATTCGACTGACAAGTTAGGCATTATGACTTGTGGGATCTACATGTCAGTCTGCACAAAAATCCCTGAGTGACCTCCTACCTCCGGCTTATCCACCTAGTCATCCTCGGCCATGGGACGCAGCTACCCCGCCGGCCGAAGGCGAGGTCAAAACTGCCGGCGGTGCGGAGCCCATCTTGCGGCAGCCCGGATGCCAGCTCCGTCCAGTGCTCGTGGCCACTAGCTAGCCAAGATAGCTCCGTCCAACTGCTTGTATGCAAGGTTTTCTAGCTAGATTGGCACGGCGGCGCGGCGGCTTGCTCACACGCACCGCGCTAAGGCCAGCCATCTGGCTCGAGCGAATGCCAGTGCAGCGGCTTGCTCGCGCGTGAGTCACGCTCGGGCCAGCCTGCCAACCCGTGCGGAGGCCAGCGCGGTGTCCGGCCCGTCCGACGGAGCGGTGGCTAACTCGCTCATCACCGGCGCCACCGATGAACACGCATCAGTACTGTTTGAAGTAATGTTCAGGAAAAATATTGATTTGAGGGGGAATAACATGATAGATGGTCAGATGTGGGTCCGTCGTGTCAACGGTCAAACAAAATGTGTTGGTTTAATATGCCTCATTAGCACGGACGTGTGGGCCAACCCTGTCATAAACGGGTTTAAACGAGCCTAATCGGTACTAGGTAGTAGTTTTTGGCACGGATTAAGAAATTTTGGGTATGTTTTTGCTATTTTTTGTACAATAGTTTCTTCTTAGGGCTAGTTGAAAGTGGTAATTTTTTTGTTAAATACTCTATATATTGTAAGTAGGAGTGAAAGTTAAGCTTTGGAAGCCAATACGCAAGGCTAGTTACATAGTTCCTATGTGTACATGATTGAAAGTAAATATCAACCATGCGTGACTAATATCTTGATGGAAAACTCGAAACTATGGAAATACTAGCATTTTTTGCATGGTTGGAAATACTAGCAATGTTCATGTGCGTTGTAACGGATCATAATTAGAATAATACTTATTCAGAAACTTGATACAAAACACTCTAATTTCGATATACATATATCACTAGAGATATATTATGTTTCAATCAGAATATATTCCTTAGGCTGTTTTGGTGAGGTGAGGGAGGGAGGGATGTGGTTGGCTTTAAGATACTAATTATGGGGTTTTCTGCAAATTGGTAGAGAAGTGCGATGTTGGTGAGAAAAGGCAACAACTTACCTCATAGTCGTTAGATGTAGATCTAATGGTCAGAAATGACGGATGGTAGACACACCATCATCACCAACTTAGTCTTCTGTAGGAGAACTAGCGAGATGTCCGTGCATTTCACAGAACACCAGGATGCATTCTTTTATAAAACACTTGTTGTGATTGACTCATGCGGGAGTAATACCATGTGTAAAAACTAATGATATCTCGAGAAAGAGGAGATAAGGTGAAGAGGAGTGGGGCGTGGTGGTGATTGGTGGTCGGACTGAGCGGAGGCATGGGGATGGATTACGCTGGCAGCGGCCACCAGGCCAGTTTGTTCCAGAGGCTTCCTTTTTTAATTGCTCAACAATGAGGTTTTTGGAGATAAGGATGAACGAGGGAAAGGTCTTGTCTGCAAATGTGGAGAGAGGTGCGGGTTTCTTTTAGTTTAATTTCCTTCCGTCAGATATAGATCGGACGGTCTATATTGCAAGATGGCATGCGTACCATCATCACCAACTCGGTTTTTATATAAGAGAAGAAATATAAGTATGGGGATACAAACGTATTACCGATACTTGTTTTCGTAAACTAGGATCTACTTTCTATTCAATGGCTCAGCATGTGGGGCCTTAGCACAATGACTTCTTGACTGTGTAAAACAAAGGTTTTCCCGTCGCCGATAGGGAGGGTGTGACGGCGACGCGCTTTCGGCTTGATCTAGTCCTAGTAGTCATACTAGGTAGTCTACGCACGTGTAGATTTATTCTTTTTCACGTCTCATGTTCGTCGTACTGCCACGACTGTTCATGAATAGACGGTAAGTTATTCACGGGGAAACCCTTGTTAAGCGTGTTTGCGAGAGAGAGAGACAGTGTGCGTGTGTGATATGTCTAGAGACTGAGGCAATGATAACGGATTATTTGTGTGGAGGATAGAGAGAGACATGTACATGGGGCTTTGTGTTGTGTAACGTGGAGACACATAGACATAATCAGAGAGTGAGTGTGTGAGATACACATGCAGACATGGGGAGAGATGTGTGAGTTAGAGAGATGGAGAATTTTGGCGTGCATCTGAGCTAGAGAGGGGGGATATATACATACCTAGAGCTGGCACTACAAAAAAAGACACATCCATGACATTTTGGGTCGAACAATTTTTTTGTCATGCTTATGACACTTCTATGACGATAATTGTGACAAAACCCGGTATCATCATAGATGTGGTGGGCTCCTACTTCTATGAAAAAAAATCATGACAGAAAATGGGCTTTTCGTCCTAGGCGGGTCGGACACGCACCTGCATGACATTCTTTGGGCCATGCATTACGGAAAAACCATGGTACAAGCGAGGGCGAGGAAAATATCTGGGAGTTCCCGGTTACGGTGGGTGGTCGGGGACCGAGCGATGCGCGTTTCTCTCATACACATATGCGCGTGGGTGCGAGGCATTGGGCTCTAACTGAATCCGAGCGAGGCCGGCGTTCGCCTACTAAATCTGAGCGGTCGATCCCTTGCTGTTAACTGAACCCGAGTGATTCCTTCTCTACTGCTGCTAACTGAAGCCGATCGAACCTGCTGCCTCTTGATGAACAGTGAGCGTTGTTGGGGGGGGGGGGGTGGATGAACAGTTCCCGGTTGGGGGTGGATGAACACGACCTTGTGGTAGTAGAGGTCGTTGCCGCTAGATGAACAGGACCCCGATCGATCCAGCCAATTGGGGGTGGATGAACAGGACCTCGTGGAGGTCTGGATGAACAGGACCTAGTGGTGGGCTAGTTGAGCAGTAGCCGGTGAAGGGCTGGATGAACAGTAGCCGGTGGAGGGCTAGATGAACAGTAGCCCATGGAGGGGTGGTTAAACAGGACCCCGTGGAGAGGGTTGGTTGAATAGTAGCCGATGGAAGAGCAGTGGAGGCTGGATGAATAGGAGCCCGTGGATGAACAGTCGTAGGTGGATGCTGGAGGAGGTCGACGGTGGATGAACAGTAGCCCGTGGAGACCGGAGGAGGTCGACGGTGGAGATGAACAGTATCCCGTGGAGTCCCATTTTGTGGTACGTCACCCCCTGATGAACAGGACCCCCGTTTAGACCGTAGCGCTCCAACACAAGTCCGTTTCCTCTGTTTTGCGGTACGCCACACCCCTCCCGATCAACAGGATCCCCTTTCGACCGTAGGAGGTCCAAGAGAAGTCCATTTCCTATGTTTCGCGGTACGCCAAACCCCTCCCGATGAACATGATCCTGTTTCGACCATGGATGGTCGAACACAAGGCCGTTTCCTCCGTTCTGCGGTACGCCAGGCCACATTTCCATCGGCTGTTCCGTCCAAGCCGGTTGGCTCCCGATGAACATGACGTATTTCGTTGCCTCCCAATGAACACGATGCATTCTGTTGCCTCCCCATGAACACGACGACGACGTAGTTTCTCCCTTCCAACCCAGCCATGTACACGAGACCTGGCCGTACCTATGTGCGAGTAGGCATTCGAGACCCTGCCTGTATGTACGTACGTGGCCGTATTTTTTGGCGTGTGGCTGTATGTATGTGTACATGGTTTAGACGGGGCAGCCTGAGCTGCTACGTGGGGGGATCTACTAAGACATGTTCGCTACTTACTCGGCCATGGTTCATACTTGCAGAGAGACCGATCGACCAGTATGTACGTACACGTTCGCGACCAGACCGAGAATGCTACGTACGCTATGACCGGGTGGGTCCCAGCGGCCAGGGAGGATAAGGACGCACTTTGTTGCGTGTGAAGATATAGCTTCTCGGTCCCAGCTATCAGGGGGAGGAATCGTTTTTATTTTGTGAGTAATAAGGAGACACTTCCTTGTGTTCGAAGATGTAGCTGGTGGGACCCAGCAGTCAGGGGGAGAAAACATTATTTTTCAGGGTAAAAAGGATGCAGTTGCATGCATGCGTCCATGGGCGTGGTGCGTCCCCACTGTCAACCTCTTCCGATGACTCTCGTTCGTTGACCAAGTTGACCACACCATGCCGAGCGCACCAAGGCCGGTGGACGACGATGGGACCCCACACTGGAATGACCCGGAGATGGGGAAGACACGACAGTGGAGTCGCAGATGGAGAGGAGTGGGAAACTTGACTAGTTCAGGTGCGCGGCAGCACTGCCGCAGTGCCGCCCACGGGAGACAGGAGCTATAACAGAGGTTGAAGAAGGAGCACGGCTGTTGGATTAACATCCAATGGTCCAGCTGCTAAAATCATTTGTTGATTAAGTTGACAAAGCCCTGCGTACACGTCCGCTTAGTAGGCCCACAAGTCAGCCACCAAATCTGACGGGTCCCAGCTGTCAATGGGAGGAATAGTTTTTTCGCATAACAAGGAGGCACTTCCTTCCGTGCGAAGATACATCTGGTGGGTCCCAGCTGTCAGGAGGAGGAAACATTTTTTTCCAGCTTAATAAGGAGGAACTTTCCTTGCGTGCGACCATGGACCTCGTGGGTCCCAGCCGTTAGGATCTCCATGTACAGTCCTCTTCTGATGACTCTCGTTCGTTGACCACGCCGCGCCGAGCGCAGCGAGGCGGTGGACGACGGTGAGGCCCCAGACGGGAGCAACTCAGAGATGGGAAGACGCGACAGTGGAGTCGCAGATTGAGAGGAGTACAACGGTTATAATTGGTTCTGGTGCGGCGTGGGGCTGCAGTCAGTGGAGAATAACAGGAGGTGTGGAGGGGTGGAGGGATAGCCTGGCCGGCGGTGGGGTAGCGCTTCGCAGCGATGCGTGCTAAGCAGAGCAGCTAGCCGCTGGAGGCTGGACCAGGCGGTCCCAGCGACGCTGGAGGAAGAAGACGAGAGATTGAAGGTGCATGCCGGCCGTTGGATATAAATCCAATGGTTGTGGATGTCATAATCATTTGTTGACCAAGTTGACAACGCCCAGCGTAGGCTTCGACCTATTGACCCACATGTGAGCCTGCAAAAATGTGGCATATATTTAACCCATGTTTTCTAGAATGTACAATCCATTTGCTGGGCTGGGTGAACAAATAATTCCGCATCAATGCGTCCCATTTAATATTTTCTAAGAAATCCCAGCCCATTTGCACTTACTTGAAATACACGAATTAGCTGGGCTCGTTCTATATATAATGTTAGGTTAGAAGGAGCAATTAATATCAAAAAATAAACCAGAGCGACACATTATATATATAAAATTAACAAATTAGCGAGTTATTTCTCAAAATAAAAATGAGCGCGTTATTATTACATTGGTCCTTAAATCTTCGCAAGCTTTTGTACGCAATCACCAGGATTTTCCTTGCCTGTGAGTCAAAAACAACCAGGATTTTCCTTGCCAACTTCTGTTGAAAATTTAATTTTATAAGTTAATAACACGTCGAATGTTTTTATAGTGTATATATAAGTCTCTATAAAATATACGATAATAGTAATAATATAAATATATATAATGTGGTTAGAAGTGAAAACATAAATTGGACACAGCATTATTATTCTTATATATAGATAAATAGAACAGAGATCTGCGTTTTATTAAAAAAATACACTGGGTTGCCAATCTTTAAGAAAAAGTAAAACCTACGCTGGGAGGCCCATAGGCCGGTATGGACCTCAAAAAATAAGTTGAAACCACTGTCTCCGTATGTCGTGGGCTACACATGTTAAAAACCAAAACCTAGGCCTAGCTGATACTTGTTCGCCCTCTGGAAAAGCATGATACCAGCTAGATCCTGGAGCAAACTGGATTAAAGAGGGGGCCGGTGGCGTGACTGAAGAAGCACATCAAACGCGTTTTTTCTTCTTTAGTGGATGGCTCTCGATGGCATTTTTTTACTTGCCTCCGCACCATACAACTTGTATTTTTAGCCTCCCAGTCAGTGGTGGACCAACAACCCATTTGCTGGGCGGGCCAACCTACATAAACCATCACTCAATTTTTCATCAAGCCCCAAAAACAACGCAGTACTATGTTTGTTTTGAGGCGGAAAACATTACGTCAGGGGTTGAGCGGGGGAGGGGGGAAGACAGAGCAAAAATATTAAAAAGAGCTGATGTGCAGTTGCTACCCTAACAAAGAAGGTGCAATTCTTCTTGGGAAGAAGGTGTGCCATTGACACCCACACGTCACAAATCCCATAGTAGACATACTAACAAGTTCACACACAAGTACAACAGAAAAGGTAAACAGTCGTATCAAACTCAGGTTCATAGGACACATTCATATTCATAGCCAACATTCACAATCAACAACTCAAAAGATTCATATATACACAAGTTCAGCATGTCTATGGATCCAAATGATTGATAGAACACATGACAATATTCATAGATAATTCACAAAAATATTCAGATATACACATGTTCAGTATGTTTATGCATCCAAATGATTGAGATCAAAGCCAATATCATCCATGGATGAACTTTAATTACCTAGGGTATAGACTGGTAAATGGTGTTCAGTTGGACGTACTTCTTGCTAAAATTAAAGCTTGTACGAGTAAGCTTTCGAGTACATAAGAGGCAGCACAGACAATCTAAACTTTGCTAGTAGGTTTATCCTCAAATAGTGGCCTCGTGCCAAGGGAGGTTTGAGCAACTTGGCCACTACTTCCATCCAACTAGTTTACTGCCTCATCTTGGTCCTGTAGCTCGCCAAAATTCTACATTGCAGACAAGAAAGGAGGCGGTTGAGAAAATGAACCACCCATTTTTTTGTGCAGTTCAACTGAAATGGAGCATCCCTGGCGTGCAGACTGATTAAGTGCCAGATGAATATACATGTCAACCAACTTTTCTGGAATCTTTAGACTCTATGCCATACAGTGCGCTACCATATGTGCCGATAACCAAAAGGCACAAGTTGGGACCAAAGACCGGACTGCGTTTTTCTGGGCTATGCGCCAAGCAATATTTTTGGTGTTCACTCTCCTAATACTTAGAGTTTGACAAATGGTTGATGCCGGTTGATACTCGAATGTATATAGGCACTTCTTCTTGTCAACATTGATGCTTGTCTGAGTGAACTTTGGAGTACATAGCAGCAACATAAGTATCTGTCCATCTGATCTTTTTGTGCAGTTCTACTGAAATCACCCAATGTAGTGATTTGCCTACGAGTTCAGGCTCCAAGTTACTCCTTTATGAAATCGGCAAACAGTGGCACAATACCAAATTACCAATACATATGACAAGCACAATAATTAGGATAAAGACCAGTACCAACCTATGTGAGGTAGCATATCAATTACTATTTCCTTTGACCGGAAGCCGAGATAAGCGAAGCGACTGACAGCAAAGGAAGGAAACAAGCCCAGATTAACGACTGACAGGAAAGGAAGGAAGCTGTCGAGGCAATGAAGCACCCAAAGTTTTTATGCAGTTCCACCAAAATCGAGCATCCCTGTTGGCACATATATTGAGGGAGAGAGATTACTGTAATAGTTGATGAAACATACACTAACAAATAGAAGCACCCTCATTATCTTAATGGGTAAAGTTAGCAACATAGTAGTCTTGCTTAAAGAGAGGTATTAGTTTATTTAATCAGTGCCAATTAGCTCAACACTCAAAGCATTGCCATGTATCATAGGTTGCAAAACTTCAACGTGCAAAGATAAAGGAGTTTCTCATGACAGTAGCATGATACAAATAGAGATGGGAGCAAACTAATATGGATGAAGGCCTTAGGCCGGTACCAACCTGAGCAAAAAAGCTTATTCATGTAGTCCCAGAAGAGATCATAAAGCACTCACTGGAATCACTCAATAGTATATGTTTTTGTGCACTTCAAATGTATGGTTGAAATCACTCTGGTTTATCAGTGCTGAGATTATATCGAAATATTATCAAGAACTTCCAGCAGAGTTAAAGCACTGGTTGGGATACAGTTCATCGTATTGTCTTATGTAGTTCCACTAAAATGTATGATTGGCACAACATGATCCCTGTTTGCACAAGTAGGAACAAGGTGAAACCTTCATTAACTTAGTGAGAAAGGATATAAAGACATTAGCATATTACTCTAACAGTAGCATCAAATTCATGATGGACAATACGCAAAACATTGCCTCATTGAACTAATGGCAATAAATTGACATGCAAAACAATAGCACTATTATGTCATGACACTACCAAGATTCCCTCCCTACTCCACCACATGATTCACCTCCACAGACAAACATACACACATACATGATTCAACATAGGGTGCTACTAAAGATTTGTTTAACTCCGACAGGAAAATTAGGCAGCAATAAATTAGTGGTACTTAAGTACTCCTAATTAATTAAGTGACCTTGCAGGAGAGACAGCAGAAGTGGGAGGGCTCCTTGGACGATCGTCTCACATGTAAGGTAGACATTGCCGGAGCCCTTGAATGGCCTCGACTGAGGCATCGGGCTTCAGCAAGATCACCTTGGCACTGTTTATTCTTCTTCTTCTTCTTCCTCTTCATGCTCTGTTTCTCTTTCTCCTGACCAGTTGGTGAAACCAAGTACATGATTGGCCTTCTATTTCAGAATTGGTTTTGCCAGTGATGGAGTACAAGTGTACTAGTAAACAATAGCATTATTTTCTCATGGCAGTCGCAAAATAGAGATGAACACATGCATTAAATATCATTCTTACCTAAAGGAAGGTTATGGTGCCAATATGGATGATGTGGATTGGAACAAATATCTCCCTTTGTGCAGTTCCACGGAAATGAACCAATTGTTCCAGTTAAACAGCACAAAAGTCACTTCTTTTAAGAAGTGTTTTGTGTAGTGCATCAAAAGGTCACAACAACAACCAGGTGAAATGGATATCCCTGTTTGCACAAAAAGCTACAGAGGAAACAGTCAGAGTCTCAAACAATTACAGGCAAAAACATTTGGCTAAACTTGTCATGGCTTATAACAGTGGCATGGCTTCATTTTACCAGGGGCATTAGATTAAGAACAGCTAAATATTTGGTATAAGGGCATGGGACAGTGGGTGCACCAGCAGTCCAGCACCATGTACCTAAACCGGGGCATAAAGTGGAGATTCAGAGTTTGTTGCCCTGAGAAACAAACATCCAAGAAACATATATGGGTTGGTCCCATTTTTGTTCACTCTAGCCACCTACTCCTATGTGTGGATAGCAATTCTAGTCCTAGTCATACCATCGTGTACAATGTTTCCCCTATATTTCTCTTTTCGACCAAGAGACCGGTTGGATGACCAGTCTGTACTACTTTCACCCCCTTTCCTTCCTGTTTGTACCAAGTCTGATGTACATACTAAATTCCCCCACCCCACTTTATTTCTTGTTTGAACTAAGTACAAGATTCGACTCCATGAAGTAGCTTTACCTCTAACAATAGAAGAAGAAAAATAGGTGACGTTGGACCATCCGATCGAGAGGGGCTGAGAGGTAGAAAATGATGCACATGCAGCGACGTAGCGAGCTGGGAAAGTAGAGCTAGGGCGTTTTCGAAGGAAGATATACGTGAATGTCGTCGGGATGTGGATAGGTGGGAGGCGGGAGGCCGAATCCGCCCACACTAGGGCAACGACGAAGGGATCGGAGGACCTCCCACGCCGGTGCTCGGCCAGAGATAATGGTGTAGTCGGCAGTGGGTCTCCTCCTTGCTGTCGACAACGGCCTAAACACTTCCCCTCCTCCCCTTCACTGGTGGAGGGGGATACGTCCGGATCTGTAACCGTCGGTGAGGATAGAAAGACAGTGTTTTTTGAAGGGAGAAAGACAGTGTTGCCACCGCTATCTTGTTTAGATCTGGTGAGGATGAGAGTGTATGAATAGAGCAACCCTAGCAAGCAAGCGCGGAGGCTCCGGCCTATATATACGTAGTGGGGTAGTTTTCCTTTTTCTCTCCATCAAAACAATCGTTTAAAATTGTGTACGTGCCAGGTCGCCGTTTTTTGAGTTGTTGATTGTTTTTTGAGATAGCTACCCGCTTATTCCAAGTGGTGTTACAGTGTGCTAGGTCGCACTTTGTATCGTTCAAGTCTGGTACAAGACCCTCCATTAAATGAACAACCACCGCCTCGTAAAATTTGTGAACAAGCCCACGGGTAAAATTATCGGAAACGTGGGTTGCCCCAACATGCATTATTATTTATATTTTCTATGTGGGAGTATCCTCAAAACAAAATGTGAGAGTAGAATATTTATTGGGACCCTTTGTAATTGGTGCTAAATTTGGACCAAAGATTTAATTGACAAAATGTTAGTGCATGTTAACAAAAATTATATCGTTTGATTCATATTTGAACATAGTTTTCAATGATGTGATTTTTTGTGACATGCATGAACATTTGGTTAGTTAAATTTATAGTCAAAATTGGGAAAGGTGCATTAAATCAAAACATGCAAGTATCAAAAGGAGAGTCACGGCATGCATGCATGCATGCATTGTAATTAATGCATCGGTAAATGCAAATTATTGAAATATATCGAGTGCAGTGCTTTGATGTGTTGCGTCAACTTGTATAACAACGAGAAGTTTGGTTACTACAACACCCTCTCCTTCGCGGACTGAGCTCTAGTGCCTTAACTGCACCTGCCTTTGGGTGTATGACAGGTGGGCCACCCACCTGTTGGGCCCACCTGTCATACACGCAAAGGCAGGCGCAGTAAGTCAATGAAGCTGCGTCCCTCCCTCTCCCATGAGCGGGGTGGCTGGCGGGACTAGGAGAAGCTTTTGCTACACGCTCTCCCTCCCCCACGCGGTGGACATGCAGCTATTCATTCGGTGTCAGATGCCCAGAAGCATACTGTAGTACTCCACTACAGTAGTACTCCATCATTGTTCGACTTCCCGAAGAGGCAAAGAGCCAAGCGCAGCCCGAATGCTCGTGTGGCAGTTTCATGTGTAGAGTAGTCTAGGATAGCGTGTACCGTGCCTCTAAGCTTAAAATCATTGGGGTCGGCTCCATGCTATGAGGCCGTCTCAAAGCATTTTTGATTAAAATAATCTTTTGGCCCTACCTATCATCCTGGTGATTGTAGTTTGCACGCTCATCTGGTCAAGACAGGAATATATTGTGGTGGGGTAAATGTTAGAGGTTGCAGCAAATATATTGTACACTGCGGGTCTTTCAACCAAGTTTAGAGGCAATCATGTGGGGCCAGTGCTATGATGTGTCGCGTCAACTCGTACAATGAGGAAAAGCTTCATTTTACTACTACACACCTTCTCCCTCACCCATGCGCGCGGTGGCTCGCAGACGAGGACATGCCTTTTCTTATAAGAGTACTAGCAAGATGCCCATGCGTTGCATGGAACAACAAGATGCATTTATATGAGTAGTTTATCTTGTGAGAGAAAAGGATGAATGAGGGAAGGCCTTATTTGCAAATGTGGAGAGGGGTGTGGGTATTTTTTAAGAAAAATTGCCATAGTTTCCTTCCTATCCATCAGATATAAATCGGACGGCCTATATTACAGGATGGCAGGCACTCCATCATCACCAACTCTATTTTTTATAAGAGTAGAGACTATAACAAGCTATCCCTCCTGCACGCGGTCGATTGACATGCAGCAGTGGATTCGATACTATAGAAGTAGTAGTAGTAACATCATTGTTCGTCTTCTCGAAGAGGCAAAGAGCCAAGCGCAACCCGAATGTGGCAGTTGCGAACGCTCGCGTGGCAGTCTTTGTGTAGGGGTGGGGTGTGGTGCGGTGCCTTGGAGCACGCATATAGCAAGGCTCTTGCATGAGACAAAATTGCTATTTGAGCCCACTATTGTAGTACTACTTGCTAGTATAGCCCTGTAAATCGGAAAGGAGTATTTGCCTTTCTAGAGATTTCAACAAGTGACTAGACTACACCCGAAATGAGTTGTACTAGTACATATGGAGCAAAAAGAGTGAATCTACACTGTAAATAAATACGTAGTACTCCTATATGACTAGCCTGTCTATCTACATGTGGGACATCAAAGCATCCGGGCCTGCGGGACATCCACCAAATCACATCGAGGTGCTACAGTCGAGAATCACCGGTCACCCCGGTGTGGCCGTCGTGACCCATCATATCACAAAACCCACACCTTTACCAGCAGTGGTAAAGTGGCCTCGAAGTAGGACTGGACGAAGCAACCATCATTTCACTGGAACGCTTGTTGAAGCCCTTTCTCCCCTTTCTTGAAGAAAACCTCAGTCCAGGCTACTCACTTCTGCCATTTTTCTTCTGTACCGACGAAGGAAAGGTGGGAGAATCAGTGATGCTACTATATTTTCATTCCAAGAATCTTCTTTTTGCAAAGCATCGACCGATTCTCACAGCCTATTCTTTTCCTGTTTTCATTGCGATTGTGGTTTCCTTTCGATTGCTTTTTGTTTGTCAGTTCATTGATGGATCCTGGAGCACTAGGCAAAGAGTTGTCGGCGGACAACCCACTGGAGACAGCGATCTCTAGGAAGCGAGCACATACCAACGAGCTGACCATGTTGGCGGGCTAACCCATGGAGACGACTCCAAGAAACAAGCACTGGCCAAAGAGTTGAGGACGTTGGCGGACGAACTCCTCAAAGAAAGTTGGAAGAACAGCAAGGGCCCCACCATGCCTACCCCAGAAACTCTAATGGCCACCTATGCAAGGCTCAAGGCCGAGTTTGCGGAGATAGTCGCCGTTGAGAATCAGTATTCCCCTGGCAAGGTGATGGCCCCCATCGAGGATGAGGAGATGGCCCCCGGAGGGATGGGATCCCCCGGTGAGCTGCACACGGTAAAAAATAATGGCTTACCATAGTTGTGGTTTTTGATTATTTGAAATGTGCTTGCTAATATGTTAGGCTTGTGCAGGTGCCGGTGGACGTCCTTGATGATCCCGATGTTGCGGCCCGTCCTGTGGACAACGCCCCAGAGATCGTGTTCGATGCCGCAGTCCGTCCTGTTGACATCGCCCCGGAGATCGATTCTGATGCCGCTGTCCATCCTGTGGACATCACCCTAGAGATCGATTCCGATGTCGCGGTCCGTCCTGTGGACATCGCCCCAGAGATCGATTCCCATGCCGCTGTCCGTTCTGTGATCATTGCCCGAGAGATCAATGACAAGAAATAGTTGGTCGCGCTAATCCTTTAGGGTAGTTTGCATTGTGTTTAATTACCAGAACGATGTGTCTTAAAAAACCATCTTAGGGCTAGTGCAGTGTCTTGTGTGGGTAGTACTTGCTACTTTTGTTTGATAGTGAATCATGCAAACCCTCTCCGAGTTATGGAAACAGATGTATGCTCACTAGCTTTTGATGTAATATATGACATGCTTAGATGTAAGTTTGAACTGTTTATCATATCAGCAGGGCTTGTTTGATGATTCTTGGTGTTAGTAGGCTAGGTACCGTGCGAGCTATATTACTTGCAAAACACTCACCGAAGAGAAACGTTGGGGATGATGAGCTCGTGGAATGCTTATACTGATCCATCGTCGATTGGCCAATAGCCCAAGGTCCTAAAATTGTAGGCTTAGCGATCGATCAGACAATGGTCGACACGGATAAGCAAAAGTACAGAGACGTACAACACAAAATCATAATAGTACAGAGACGTACTCCCTCCCTTCCAAAATAGATCACTCAACTTTGTACTACTAACTTTGAAATGGAGGGAGTACAAATCCTAGGCAGGCTAGTTTGGCCTAGTGGGTTTAAGTGATATGACGTGGTATAGTGTCGTCCAGTCTTCGCGTGTGGTAGCAGTATTGCGGGCACAGTAAGTTTTCTTGAAGAAGTGGAATTCAATGAAGTCATGATGGTTCCTTCGTCCGACCAATTTATAGTGGGAAAGGTGGGCCTGCGCTACGACCGGGGTGGACCAGGATAATTTTGTGCATGGCAGGTGGACCAGGATGGTCGACGTCCCACATGTCGGCGAATGAAAGTATTCTTTCCGATATAGGCCTGATTAGGTTTGGAGGAAACCAAAACGTAGGATTTAGGAATAGTAAAGAAAATTGATAGGATGTCACTTGCCATCCTAAGGAATTGTCTTGCCTTGTTCCTACGCACAAAATGAGCTTTGAGTGGATGTGTAGATTCCTCCAAAAACATGGGAAATGAATAGTATTCCTATGAAAACCCCGTATGCATTTCCTACGAACCGAATGCATCTATAGGAAATTTTCGTCTGAAATCTTTGTTCCTATGCTTTTCCTGTAAAAATCCTTTAAACCGAATGAGGCCATAGAGGATGAGCAATGAGTATTCATTGTTTATTTTTGTTGAAAGCTATTGTCTCCACTGTTATGACAGAGGAGTGTGAAACACGATAGCCGAGTGAACTTGGCATGTGCACCACTCCCTCCTTCCTCATGTAATACTACCATAGTGTTGACTATAAGGTTGGCTATAAGGTTACACCTTTTTCTCACTTTCTCTCTATCTATTTCCTCTCAAATGTTTTTACCTTTATTTTTGCAGAGCCCACTCCTTGAGTTTGTTAATGCCCTCTTTCCTCCACATAAGCGGGCTTATAGCCCAGTATTTTACTGGTACTACTTGCTATGAATGCGGCGACAGCTGGCATCTGAGGGGTGGAGCGCGCGCGGGGAGGTATGTGTGTGTGTGGGGGGGGGGTCTGGTGGGCCAGGGCGGTCAGAAGCGGGGTCGAAAGCGGTCCGGACTCCCGCATGGCCCACCTCACATTATCACCATATATTTCTTGGAGTCCGTGTGCGGCGGGCGGGCAATCTCTTCTCCCTCCCCCGCCTCTCTCTTCTCAGCCGACGCCCGCCAAGCCATTAGATTTCGGCTATTCGTCGGTTTATTCAATTGCAGTCCCACATGTCAGTGAAAATGCAAGACTACGCGTGTCCCCTTTGGTGAGCGGCGTGCGAGCCAGACTGTCGGGGGTGTGACGCGAACGTGACGCGTACGAGTCGTAAGTGTGCCACCTTTTCCTTTTGAACTTGCAAAGCATAACATTTTCGTGCAATCTATCGATAGAAATCCAGAACAAAATGACGAGGGCGGTGCTTTCCCGCGCATTAGGCGGGCTAGTTTGAGTGATATGACGTGCTATAGTGCCATCCACTTGCTCCATTTTTATGTAAGTAAAGAGTCTACACTCTTACGTGGGAGGAGTGCGAAACACAACGGATTTGATCTTGATCGAGGGATAACTGTTCCTTGCGAAATAATGGAGCACAGTTAGCGATTATAGGATGATAGTTAGGGCATCTCGAGTGCTGGCCCACAAATTTACACCGGCATCTGTCCGAGGACACTGATGGATGCCATCCAATGCTGCCTGCATACCTTTTGACAACTATACGAACTAACCGGACGAAATTCGTGCAAGCAAAGCAAATTTCAAATTAACCGGATGAATTCATTACATTTCGAAAACTTTTCCTATAAACTAGATGAAATTCATTACATATTTCGCACAAACCGTACTAAAACCTAGTGTAAACCTAATCTAAACGATTGCCGGCGCCCGACCACCATGTCCGGCCATGAACCCGAGAAAGCCGGCCATTGCCTTTGCCTCCTCCTCATCCGCCTCGATAACCTCCTCCTCCGGAGCACAAGGTTTTGAAGATTTCCGCCTCCACGTCACCGTCAAGCGGCTAATCGACCGCCAAGGTTTATCCCACCAAGCTTGGCGTCGACTGAGTGGAGGAGCGGTGGCCTTCCTGGGACCAGAGCGGCGGCGACCTATCGTGTACTACTCTTCCTCGCTACCATCTGCGCTCGCGCATCCACGCCGGCTTCGTGGTCATGGCGGCGGAGGGCAGCCAGGGGGGGAGCCGGCGATTCCTTCGTCTGCTCCTGCGACAGTACGTCCAAGAGAGCTTTGGAGTGCGCCCGGAGCGGAGCCGCCGATGTCCTTCGTCTGCTCCTGCGATAGTACATCCAAGAGAGCTTTGGAGCGCTAGGAGGCCATGGTGGGAGTGGTGCCGACAGAAGGAAGGGACTAGAGGATAATGAGTGTGGGTCTTTGGCTATGGCTGGGAGCTGGGGCTCAAGTTAATATAGAGGGGGAATGACAATGAGCCGCGGCAGACGGATGGACGGCTGGCGCCGGAGTAGGTTCGTCGGCAGCCGCGTGTCATTAATGTGGGTGGTGGACGGAAGGATGGCCGAGGTGTCGTTAAAATGTGGAGCAGTCGCTTGCACCGGGATGCCGTGTGGATGGCGCTCTCTCGGCCATCGCGCTGCTGCAATGCCGGCGCCAGTGAGAGGTTGCGTCGGGCGTGAATGCGGACGCTGCTTCAGTGACTTAACTACAGGTGGATTGGGTCACTAACATGTGGGCCCAACAGGCATCTAGCCCGCATGTCAGTGACACACCGACTGCATGTGCAGTTAAGTCCGGTGAATGCAGCATTGCCATTCTAGAGAGATAGTGACTATTTCAGGCGGGAAGCGCATGCTAGTGATGGAAGGGGTTTCGGTAGGCCAGGGCAGTCAGATGTTGGCGTGGTGGTAAAATGTGAACTCATGGATGATGAGCCTTTGAAGCGTATGCGACACGTATTGACAACCAGGCGTCCATGAAACCGCTCTTGTCGCTAGCTAGCCTTCGACGACCACCATTAGACACCACACAGCCATGCATAACTTACGAATAATGGACGAATCGATCAGACACACACTCGTGTGCAGTGGCACTATGATCGGTCGCTCACGATAGTACATACTCCGTACCATAGTACCCTCTCTAGCTAGTCTATTTTATAGATTGTCGTTGTGATGGACGATATACATGAGCAAGGCACCGAGTCACGAGTATGACCGTTGGTGTTGAGCCAGGTGAATACATGCTCGGTGTTCGTGGAGGCCTCCAATAAACGTCTAAACAGTAATGTCAGGCACCGTCGGGGCGCGCAGGTGACAGGCTCGCCATTTGCGTTGCGCCATGAGCAGGACTTTGATTGAGAGGGCGATGTGCATGCATTAGCATGGTTTAACAGCGTGAGCGTGAGTGTCTGCACACGTAAATGGTACTTGCCACTATGGACGGTGTGCGCTAATGTGTGCATCATGTATAATATTAAAAAAACCCGTTTGTGCATTTAACGCAAAGTAGTTCATTTTCATTTGGCTGATGAGTGTGCATTGCAGCGACGAGTCCGTGATTTGATTCCTCACATACGCATAATTTTGGTTTTTATTTATTTCTCCACTAATAGGTAGGCCCGCATAGATAGATAGATAAAGAACATGAGCTGATGAGGCGCATGCAGACTGTTTGACTAGTAACAAGACAAATATGGAGCTATACGCTGAGCTAGTGACCGTATAATCACCATATCTCGTATACAATGATCAAAGTGAGCTATAAAGACAAGTTTGATGACCGCCAATGCATTTTACTCGGTAATAAATGACTAGGATTGAAGGGAAATCCAAATTTCCTTCGTCTTTTGTCCTTGAGCCCTTGACAAACTAATGCAATATACGGTTGTCCGGCCACTCCACCCCAGAGCTGTCACCAAACATCGTTCATGCCACCGCACCGCACACTAACCGGTAAGGGAGCGATGGCATCCCGCCGCGCCGAGTTCCTCGCCACCCACGACCGCACACAAAATGGTAGGGAAGCGATGGCATCCCGCCGTGCCGAGTTCATCGCCGCTCGGGACCTCACACCTACGTGGGCGGAATTTGAAGCTGCCAAGGCCAAATGGGTGGTAGAGCAAGAGGCGGCCAAAGCCGCACAGAGGGAGTGGAAAAGTTAGAAAGCACTCAAGAAAAGAGAGGCCCGCCGCTACAAGAAAGAAGAGGACGCACGCGCTGCTGCGGAGAGCTCGACGGAGATCTAAGCATGGTGGGGTGTCACCGACAAAGCTGGGAAGGAGAACGACGGCGTCTGGCCAGCATGTGAGAAGTAGTAGTACTAGTAGTAGTTAGTGTGTGTGTCTATGTCGCCCGTACGTTTGTTTAATTAATTACGAGCATGTACCAGTACTAGTTACAGTACTACTGTAGTTTTTAGAGCAAATTACCAGTATGTTAGCCTAGACTCAATGGAAAAATTCCTATCCTATGCATCAAATGTCATCTCTTTCTCTATAGGAATTGAGATGCATGTCATCTCACTTCCTATGATTTTCATATTCCTATAAAATTCCTATCCTATGAACCAAAGGAGGCCTCTACTGGAGTAACTACTGTACTTAGCTAGCAGTACTGCTGGTACAGTAGTTTTCTTCAAGAAGCGGAATCCAAGGAAGTCATGATGGTTCCTTCGTCCGAGCAACTTCATAGTGGGAAAGGTTGGGCCTGTGATTTGACGGCTCATTAGTCATTATTACTGCGGTGCGACGACCAGGGTGACTCTCCCATGGAGTTCTGCCTGCATGGCAAGTGGACCAGGATGGTCGATGTCCCACATGTCGGTGAACGAAAGTATTCTTTCTGATATCGAGGAGCAAGGAAGCGCGTGCCATCAAGGGAGGGGGGATGGTTCGGCCAGGGCGGTCAGACGCGGGCGTGGTGGTGGTATTGGTTTTGAACCGTTTCAGGTGTAGTACTGGTAGTTTGCACAACTACTCAATTATTGCACTCAGTTTCCTAAGAAATTATGGCAAAAAACGTTACTCCCCAGCGCGCTTCCCTTCTCCTTCCTCTTCCACTACCCGCGCACGTCCATGCGAAGCGACCGGTCAACCCTTATATAGGAGTGCTAGCACAAAAAGATGCATGCATGACAACTAAAATTTCCAAATTAAAGCGTCACTCCGGCGGGAGTATGGCATATGTCGTTACCTCCATCGGGCCATGGCTACCGGGCGACGGCGACCAAAGAAGAGGCGGCGGGAGGGGAATGAATGCAACTACTATTTGGGTTCACCGTCCGGCTTAAATAAATGCGCACCATCACATGTACCCGCGGGTGCACAAATTGTAACATACGTGTCTGCTTAAGTGGGCGTCCCGTAACTGGTGTGTGTGAGAGATTCTGAGAGATAGAGTCCGTGTGTGCGACTCCACTCTTCGGGCATGTACTCAACCTTTTGCATCGGGATATAAGTATACTGGTATTACACTTTAGCTAGTGATTTGCGTGGCCATGTTAACGTGGTTGTGTAAAAAAATGTCACTTCCTTCTCGTGATTTGCGTTATATAATTACTAGCAAGATGCTCGTGCATTGCACAGAACATCAATATGCATTTTTTTACAAAACACCTGTTGTGATTGACCCATGCAGGAGTAATCCCATGTGTAAAAACTAATGATATCTCGATAATTTTATCGGAAAACTGGTATCTTGACCATTTCATCAAAAAAAGAAAGATGGGAGATAAGGTGAGGAGGAGTGGAGCATGGTGGTGACTGGTGGTCGGACTGGGCGGAGGCATGGGGATGGATGGTGCCGGGAGGCGGCAACGACCACCATGCTAAATTGTTCCAAAGACTTCCTTTTTTAATTTATCAGCAATGAGGTTGTGGGAGAGAGGTGCGGGTATCTTTTGTAAAATTGTCATAGTTTGCTTTCTATCCGTCAGATATAGATCGAACGGTCTATATTACAGGATGGCAGGCACACCATCATCACCAACTCGGTTTTTTATATGAGTAGAGATCATAAGTTTGCTAACTACTAAAGTAAAGTGGAATTTGTCCATGTTATACAAGTAAATTAAGGTGATTTTTATCATACGGGTAAGGTTGGACGAAGTGTGGTAGGAACAAATGCTCCGCCTAGAGCATGTGTGTGTTGGAGTCTTAGTGTGTGTGTGGGGGGGGTGCGTGTGTGTGTGTGTGATGCGGGGTCCTCGGTGGCGGATGTAATTTAAGTGTGTGTGGCTTCATCACAGAGAGGTGATGTGTATGGCAGAGGCCACCAACGAGGGGGTGCGAGAGAGAAAAGGCCCATAGAGAGGGAAGAGAAGGCGTGTGCGCGTGAGAGGAGTCAACATCGAGAGAACGTGTTTGTTCGAGAGACACCGAGGAAGACTAATATATATTGATGGTGCATGTAGGTGGGAATTAAACGAAGGGATGGTCTTATTGGTTTCGGGATATAGGGGAAGAGTGAGAGAGGGGGGTAGCAAGAAGGAGATTGTTAAGTGTGAGTGTGTGTTTTACCCATCCAGACGGAAGTTATGTGCACACAAGAAGAGAACGATTCAATGTGGCGTTATGGCTGAGGGTAATTAACTATGTATGGAGACATAGGAGACCTTGAACGTGCATGTGCGAGAGGTATACATGTATATGTGGGATGTGTGTGTGTGCGCGCGCATGATCAAGATAAAAGAAAGAAGACATAAGTCATAAGATCAATGACATGGGAGAGACGGATCGATATGACAATATGCATGCATGTGAGAGTGCAGGGAAGAAGGCTCGATAATTGAGCATGTGTTTTTGTCTTTAAGAGATAGTGGCGTGGGCTCGATCATGCATCTATGGCGAGTAGAGGGAGCGAGACACAACGATTGTGAAAAAGAGATCAACCTATAAATGCATGTATGGAGAGACATATATAGTGTGGGTGATAGGAAGCAAGAGTGCGTGCAAGAAAGAGATTTTGACAGAGAAACTACAGATAGTTACAGAGATAGACATGCTAGCTAGAGGGACATCGGCTAGTTTGAGTGTTGGAGATGACCGTCGGGTGGTTCAGAGGGTGAAGTTATGTGTGTGTGAGAGAAAGATAAAAAGAGGGCACATGACTGCATGTATAGAGACAAACATATATAGTGTGCGTGATAGGAAGCAAGAGTGAGGGCGAGAAACAAGGTTGATGGAGAAACAAATAAATAGAAAGATAAAGATGCTAGCTAGTGTGCGTTAGAGATAGGAGTCGAGTGGATTAGAAGGCTGAGTTATGTGTGTGGGTGTGAGAGAGATAGAGAGAGGGTGCATGTGAGTCACATACAAACAAATACCAAAGAGAAATGAGATCCCGAGAGACGAAGTTTTGTGTCTGCGAGAGAGAAAGATATTTCACAACGAGAGTGATAGCTAGAGAGACATATGAGGGAACGCAAGATATCTCTAGGGAGAGAGAGTGTGTGTGAGCGACATACAAGAGAATGGTGGAGAGACATGAGACCCTCGGAGATAGAGTTTGTGTTTGTGTGTGAGAAAGAGATATTTAAGAGGAAGAGTCATAGCTTCTCATACCTAAGGAGCGAAAGCCATCTCTATGTGAGAGGGGGTGTGCGAGTGGCACACAGGGGAATAGCAGAGAGAAATGAGACCCCGGGAGACAAAGTTTGTGTTTGTGTGAGAGAAAGATATTTCACATGGAGAATCATAGTTAGAGACACATAGGAGGGAGCGAGATATACTTAGAGAGAGATAGAGTGATGAAGGTCGAGGGAGAGAGTACCGTCAGTGTGTTACGAATATAAAAGATCATTGTCAACATACATGTAGCATGAGAGATACCCGAGAGACGATGAACGCGTATAGGTCTAGAGAGATACTCCTATATAAGCATGAGTGATTGCTATATGAGATGAATATCTGGATTAAAGGGGATTCAAATATTTAAACTCGAGATCACGACATCGATAATATCATAACGCAAATTGGTGTATCAAACATGCATATTCATTTGAATTTGGGGACATGTGTAATGTTATATAGTTTATCAATATTAGTGTTCAATAGAATCTTTAATTAGATATAATGCATGGTTTATATGCAATTAATGTCTAAACAGGATTACACTATATTTTGCGTGTGTGGAACACATTATACATGTTTGAGAAGTCTGCATGAAACACACATTAATTGGAGACAGTTAGCGAGGAATGCATACATTGGACTTCAACATAAAGTGGTTTCAAATATTTGAAAATCCAAATTAAGATGGATACAGCCTTATGAATGTGAGATTATGCCATTTTTAAACCATATTTATGTATAAAGGGTGTTGTGCTTTTGAAAGTATATATAAAAAATGATGTATATAGAATTTTATTCCAATCGAAAATGGATCCTGCCCGAACAAAAATAGAATACAAATTGGATTCGAATTGAGTTGGCACGGTAAATGTGCACTCTTGCTCTGCAAAAATTTGAACGAAGCGGGGAAAGTCGCAGTAACCGCCTGAAACCAAAATCTGCGAGATGGAAATTATTGCCTATCCCTGACACGCAAAGCCTATCGACTCGATTTCTATAGGTTTTGATAGGGGTATGTTTGTAATTTCACTCAAATGTGCATAACCGCCTCTCACCAAGATTCATTCATGGTGGGCGCCAAAACATAGTGTCTCCTCAGCCGAAATCGACTCCCTCCCTGATTCATACACGGTGGCGCCAAAAACAAACTCTCGTCGGCAAATATTCGGTGTATGCGAGATTACCGTCCTATCCCCAACAGACTAATATTGTTGTGATGTAGGAAAATTTAAACAGGGGCTAATTTTGTAAATTTCCTCGCATTTGAGACAAGCACGCCCTAAAGACATGGTTCCCCCTTCCTCTCTCCCTCTATTTCCCCATTCGTACTCCGTGGGCGCCAAAACACCCTCTCCACCCCAGCCTCCTCCGTCCGCCACCCCATCCACCGCCGTACTCCTCCACCATGTCGGAGCTGATACCCCGACGCCGTCATCCATTACAAGAGATTGACCTCTCTCATCCATGGCTTTGGACCGAGATCCTTGCATCCCGTCCTCACGCTTCATCCCCGCTGTCGTCCACCGTGCCGGCGCCGCTCCTACAACCGTCTCATCCACCGTGCCCTGCCACCACCGTCTACCATCCTAGATCTACTTCCACGCTGCCGACAGCCATCACTGCCGCAACATCGTCAAATTCTCAGCAGATGCATACACGACGCCGCACCAGAGGCGGTACTCTTTCGTATTTGCTGAACTTATTTATCGCAGCAAGAAAATAGATCGCCACTGCTTTACTCTGATTTCTTGTCCATCACTTACTTGTTAGTTGAAAGCAAACATTGGTTGTGAAGTTGCCTTTGTCCGGTTTGCACCTTCATATCTGCCATGACACGCTCAACACTATACTCGCAATGCTTATGGTTTTCCCCTTTTATATTCCACACTAGTTAAATGACAGTAGACTGAATTTCAAAATTGGGCCAGTTGATTTTTGGGAGCTCGCCGGAGTTCGCCGGTGCGAAGGAAGGGGCTCGGGTGGGGATGGTGGTTGTGGGGGTAGTGGTGGGCCCTCTCTAAACAAAGAAAACTCGACACAGGTGGGGGCAGGGGCAGGGGTGGGGGTGGTGGAGGAACACAGGCGGGGGGGGGGGGGGGGGGGGGTTCAGGGGAGGGAGGGGGGTCGGGGCCGGTGGTTCGGCCGGCGGCCCGTGCGGGGTTCTGTATGGGAAGAATCAGAGATGAGGAAGAAGAAGGGTTAGGAGACGTAGGATCTTCATCCAACTGCCTGAAATGGTCGACTGACCCAAATGACAAATGTCACGCGACTTGCATGCAGACATGCCTTTATATTTAGTACCATCATCGTACCTGCTTAGCATTGCTCCTGAATTCATCAAGCTAAACAACATGCCACTCATAATTCCAAAATTGTTGCTCAAATACGAATCTGATATGATGCTGATATTACTAAAACAGATAACATTTAATTGGTTAGCTAATGTTCCTACTTTACTTTCGAAAAGCACGTGCACCACATATAGAGAGACAACAGGGAGTTGCATTCTTAATGCGCTCTAGTTCATCATGTGTGGGCACTGCGCAATGAACATTTTATTATCCAAAATTTGCTTGCTCTTCCTTAGCATGTTCCTCTTCCGTTCTTCTTTAATAAGTACTCTCTCCGTTCCTAAATACATGTCTTTGTATAGATTCCACCATGGACTACATATGGAGCAAAATGAGTGAATCTACACTCTAAAATGTATCTGTATACATCTATATGTGATCCATAGTGGAAATCTCTACAAAGACATATATTTTGGAAAGGAGGGAGTATGATAGTAGTACAATATGTTCCTTGTAGTGAAGATGAGCAGGGACATTTGCAGTGTGGAGGTCTATACCGTCGGTTGTGATGGACACTTTGAACTCTTCGGGCCTCTTTGATTCGTAGGATTTTGTAAACATAGGAATAGGATTTGTAGTGGCATGCCCACTTGAATCCTATAAGATTAGCAAGGAAATGTAGGGAGCTGTGTCGCCTTTGAGTGTTACACTGATATTAATAGTACCGCACCTTCAGTTGAAGAGAGCTCGTATCCGAAACCTTTCTAGCCGTACCGGCAATACTAGCACATATATTCCATCAAGTTCCACTTTGCTGATTTTACTCCTGGTGCTTACGGTTTTCCCGTTATATCTACACTATGATCTGTGTAGCTGCTTTGCGCACTAGCAACAGTCCACTCTTAAATCTAAACAACACACCAATCATAAGTCCAAAGCTTACTTCTTCAAATACGAATTATGATATGATACTGACATTAGCTAATAGACACACCTCTAATTGGTTAGCTAATGCTCCCAATTGAGTTTCCAAATGCATGTGGCCACATATAAAGAGACATCATGGAATTGCATTTCTTTGGGCGCTCTGATTCATCATGGGTGGGCAACCAACATTGTATAGAAAGAAGGGGAATCTTTATAATATGCTTCCTCTTATGTTCTTTAACATGTTCCTCTTCTGTTCTTCTTTAGTAAGCACAGTATGTTCCTTGTCAGGAAGGGGAGCAAGGACATCTACAGTTGACACCTCTATTGGGCCGGTTCTGCTAAATGATTTCGCACTTCGAGTTGGTCTGCCATAATACCCCGGAAATGGTGGGAGCCGCGTGGTCTTTGATAGACTAAACTGATAGTAACAGCTGTGCACCTTCAGATGAATAGAGCTGGCGTGTAGGTGATTGATAGGTTGCATATTAGTAGTGGCAAAACCCTATGTTTTCCAGCCAGTTTCGCTTTCCCGATTTATTTATGGTGGTTATGGCGTACCCCTACATCTACACTACGATCTGCCTACAGGCTCTGCGCTCTTGTTATCATGGTTTGGCAATAAACTTTCTATATGGTATATTATGAACCTGTCATCTGCCAACTATGCTTACATCTGGGGCCCCCAACAGGGAGCCTATTTTTGTGTGTAGTTGTGCCAGATTATATTAATCTAGTCACCATATTATAGCACACATCGGCTCTCTCATCAGAATCCAGTGATAGCACACAAGGGTTTACAGGCAGCCTCTACTATATCACAATATCCTCTACATTACAAAGATAACCTCACTACTATTTGTGTTTTCACGCTTTACAGATATTGTACGTAATCACAATGAATATAAGAATGCGCACATCAGAAGAATATTGTGGAACTATTCAATGGGTAACAAACTTGGCATCAAGGGATTGAGGTCCATTGTGGATGCAATGAAACCCACATGCTCCCGACCTATAGGTTCATATTCAGAATATGATCCTAATGACTATTATGAGCTCAAGGAGCCAAAGGCGGATGGCATATCCTGTTCACCCAATAAGGTGCCTGTTCTAATTTGGCAAGGTTTTATTGGTTGCACATATCTTGCATAAGGTGTCTTCCATTTCTTTTGCTTCGTTGCACCGCCATCTGCTTAGTTTAATCATGATATATGTGAAGATGCCATGCCCATCAATTATCAACACCTATTCCATTTGTTGTCATACCATGTTTTTCCATTCAAATGTTGTCCTTGTGTTTCAGACATCCAAAAGGAAGAGGGTGATTGCAGAACCTGAAGGAGTATAAGCAAAGTCCTTGAAAAAGGTGGTGCTATCGGCGAAATCACATAGCACCCGACGTATATTGGCGATAGAACCAGTGCCGCAAAACCTAGGATATTGCAACTATGCTAGTTGCTGCTTTGCTCTTGTGAGTACCTATTGTCCTATGGCCGTCCTTACATTCATACCTGGTTGATTATGTGACATCATTGTGCATTATAGCTTGCTTATCCACTGTTCGCTCCAAATTATCAGATCTATATTAATGCTTAAGTTAATGTAGAATAAACCCAATGCCTATGAAGAAATTTAGTTCTACATTGTTCTTGTAAGTATATGTTGTTCTTCATCACTGTGCTTATATTTGTCAGCTAGTTCTTCATGTACACTTTGCAGCTTATTTTTTCTTGTCCTCCATTTTTCTACACATCAGATTACATTTACTCTTGCCAAAATATTGAATAAAACCAATGTTACTGAAGAAGTTTAGCTCCGCATTGCTCTTGTCAGTGCCTACTGCCTGCTTGTTATATTTACATTTGTACTCTGCATATTAAGTTAAATAATCACCATTTGTACTCTATATTTACTCTTAACAAAATGTAGAATAAAGGCAATACTCCTGAAGAAGAGTGTGCGATAAACTTCTTGAATTGCCCCCCATCAATATGGATAGGGCCTTTATAGAGCCTGTCTTCACTACTAATGTAAGTTTGTCCTCGAGCCTTCAAACTTTGTTGTGTATATTTGGATAGCTATGAGTGCAAATGCTGTTTATTTTTGTCGTCTGCATCAAATTGCTTGTTCAAAGTTTATAAAGTAGAAGTACATAAACATAAGTTCGTCCTTCTCAATTTCACTCTTTAGTTGTACAATCTAGTTCCTTATTCGTACCATGTAAATTAAACTAAACATATCAAGTTATCTTCTTTAGCACTATGTGTATGCTTATGTTCTTGATCTGTAATCCAGTGGTGTGGTGAGACTACCAACAAGAGCAGAATGTCATATCCTGCTATGTCTCAACTATGAACAATACCATATTATATTAATGTTACTTAAATCGTTTCTCTTTATTTACCAATATGAAATGGTATAAATTGACAGTACACTCACCATTCATGCTTATATGTTGTTTAGAACTACATCTATGCTTGTGTTCTTGATCTGTAATCCAGTGGTCTGGTGAAGCTGGCCGCTCCTGCACAATGCCATTTCCTGCCGTCTTAACTATGAACAATGCCTATTATGTAATGCTATTTTAAACCGTGTCTCTTTATTTCCGACCAAGAAATGAGATGAATTGACAGCGCTGATGCTTATACGTGCAAAACCTGTTATCTACCTACTTGTTTCTCTTTCAGGGTGACAACAGTGTGCTACCTCTTGAGCACTGCATTGGTTTTCCCTTGAAGAGAAAAGGGTGGTGCAGTAAAGCAGCGTAAGTATTTCCCTCAGTTTTTGAGAACCAAGGTATCAATCCAGTAGAAGACCACGCGCGAGTCACCTCGTACCTACACAAACAAATAAGAACCTGCAACCAACACGATAAAGGGGTTGTCAATCCCTTCACGACCACTTGCAAGAGTGAGATCTGATAGAGATGATAATAATAAGAAAAATATTTTTGGTATTTTTATGATATAGATTGAAAGTAAAAGATAGCAAAACAAAGTAGATTGGAAACTTGTATGATGGAGAATAGACCCGGGGGCCATAGGTTTCACTAGTGGCCTCTCTCAAGATAGCATAAGTATTACGGTGGGTGAACAAATTACTGTCGAGCAATTCATAAAAAAGCGAATAATTATGAGAATATCTAGGCATGATCATGTATATAGGCATCACATCCGTGACAAGTAGATCGAAACCATTCTGCATCTATTACTATTACTCCACACATCGACCGCTATCCAGCATGCATCTAGAGTATTAAGTTCATAAGAACAGAGTAATGCCTTAAGCAAGATGACATGATGTAGAGGGATAAACTCATGCAATATGATATAAACCACATCTTTTTATCCTCAATGGCAACAATACAATACGTGTCAGTTCCCTTTCTGTCACTGGGATTGAGCACTGCAATATTGAACCCAAAGCTAAGCACTTCTCCCATTGCAAGAAAGATCAATCTAGTAGGCCAAACCAAACTAATAATTCAAAGAGACTTGCAAAGATAAACCAATCATACATAACAGAATTCAGAGAAGATTCAAATATTGTTCATGGATAATCTGGATCATAAACCCACAATTCATCAGATCTCGACAAACACACCGCAAAAAAGATTACATCGAATAGATCTCCAAGAGAATCGAGGAGAACTTTGTATTGAGATCCAAAGAGAGAGAAGAAGCCATCTAGCTACTAGCTATGGACCCAAAGGTCTGAAGTAAACTACTCACACATCACCGGAGAGGACATGGAGTTGATGTAGAGGCCCTCCGTGATCAATGCCACCTCCGGCGGAGCTCCGGAAAAGGCCCCAAGATGGGATCTCTTGGGTACAGAAGGTTGCGGCGGTGGAATTAGGTTTTCGTGGTGCTCCTGGATGTTTGAGGGGTATATGGATATATATATAGGAGGAAGAAGTAGGTCGGTGGAGCAACGAGGGGCCCATGAGGGTGGAGGGCGCGCCCACGGGGGGTGGGCGGGCCCCCTGCCTCGTGGCCTCTTGGATTGTTTCTTGATGTCCACTCCAAGTCTCCTGGATCACGTTTGTTCCAAGAATAACGCTCCCGAAGGTTTCATTCCGTTTGGACTCCGTTTGATATTCCTTTTCGGCGAAACTCTAAAATAGGCAAAAAACAGCAATTTGGGCTGGGCCTCCGGTTAATAGGTTAGTCCCAAAATAATATAGAAGTGTAAAAATAAGCCCATTAACATCCAAAATAGATAATATAATAGCATGGAACAATCAAAAATTATAGATACGTTGGAGACGTATCACAGTGCTGCTAGCAAGAACTGCCACAATGATAGTGAGACGAACCCATTGTTTGTCCCTCTAACACATATTCCAGAGGAAAAGGCAACACATATTGAGGGTAGGGATACAACTACGAAGTCACATATCGATGTAGTGTCAAACTTACTCAGTGACAGAAGCCCGATGAAGTCGCCGCCTGAATCTGTTCGACTTCTTCAGTCTGAAATTCAAGCAGAAATACATGCTTCCGCTCAAATACGACTGGAACTCCAAGCTCTATGCAAGATTAACCATAAGTACATGACGTTCATTGATGCTATGCATCTTAAGTTGGTGGATATGAGCGCCAAAGATGTGCAGTCTCATCAGGTTGCTAAGCTGCATGCGCTGCAGCTCCTAGGCCGGGCTAGCCTGTGACGCCCCAAGACCGGAGCTCCAGATGCCTTCCATGTTTTCCGAGATTCATCGTGTGATTTGTTTAGCTTGTTGCTTTCATCATTGCATATTTTTGCATTGCATCATGTCATCATGTGCATTGTGCTATTCATGCATGACATTTGTTGCATGCTCCATGTGTGATCCAGGCATCACCACCTCTCCTTCCTTCTCATTTCTTTCTTTTTTACAAGTGCCATCTTGCCCTCCTCCTTTAATGTTCAACTTCTCCCTGCAAATCTCACACCTCATCATTAACTTCTCTGCCAAATGTCGTTCTATTTGGATTTGTTTTGGTTAGGTTCAAAAATGCCTCAAGTTTGAATTATATTCAAACTAGTTTTATTTTTCTACCTCTAAAAATGTCCAGGACAGTTTCATAAATTGTAGCACAATTTCAGGACCTTGGGATTATTTTTATATTTCCCAAATTCCTTCCATATGCCCCTGGCCTTTTCTTTTTGTTTTCTATTTGAAGAAATTCAAATAGAAGATTAGCAACAGGCGCATCCCAGTAGCAGCAGTGTAGTCCAGCGTCCAGTAGCTTCAACAACCCAGCAGCCCAGCCGATCCAGCCCATCTCATCTCTCCCTGGTAAAATTTCCCACATGCACCCCGTCGGGCCCGCCTGTCATCCCCTCAACCCTAACCTTTTTCTTCCACCTCACGCACCCTCTCTCTCACAGTAAAACCTCCAGGGGCGCCCGCACATGGCCACCACGGCGCCCGCGCCCCCCTATAAAGCCGCCACCCCGCGAACTAGGGTTTCCCTCTTCCCCTCTTGCCGCCGCCACCTCTTTCCCTTCCCTCTGCTTCTTCTTCCACAAATCAGAGCACCGAGAGCAGGGAGATAAACTGTCGACGTCCATCGTCGTTCTCGCGGCCAGAGGGCCTCAAGCTCGTCTTCGACATGTCCTCCTGCACCCCTTCTCCGTCCTCGACCGATTCTGATGGATGGCTGAACTGGATCGCCTCCATGCCGTCATCCACGTCCACGTCGCCGTTGTCTTCCCCTGCTTGCTCTCCTCCAGGAGACCGAGCTTCTCTCCAGCGTGATCCGACAAGCAGCTGCCGTCTTCTTCGCCCAGAGCCTCGCGTGCCTCGTCGTCGTCTTCCTCGACTACGCACGCATCCACACGGTCCCGTAGCTCCTTCCTCGACGTCCTTTACGTCGTCTTCTTCCTTCAGCTAATCCATCGCCGTCGGTCAGCACATCCTCCCGCCGTCTTTGATCTCCGTCGACCTCGTACGTCTCCAGCAGCCCCCCCCGGTGAAGCTCCGCTCCTCCTACCGCCTTTATTTTGTTGATCCAAGCATTTGAGCGCTTCCCCGAGCGAACTGAAGCTCCGGCTGCATAGCCACCATGGTCGCGCAATCTTTGCATGCATGCTACCGCCCTTGCTGCACCCACGTACGGATGCTCTTGCACACCCCCACAAGCACTCGACCCTCTCTGTTCGCGCATGCACACAATCCTAGCGCAGCAGCCGCACAACACCAACCGCATGGATCCGATCGTAGTCTTCCCCATGACCGGGCACGAGCTCCTGCTCGTGCACAAATGCCTGCACGCACGCCACCCCGGAAGCAGCCTTCGCTCGCAAGCGCGCACCCTCGCACATTTCTGCACCCCCCACCGGTGATCTGCTGCACCGGTAGCCGCTGCTTTGCTCGTCGTCGTCGCCGGCAAGTTGTTGTGTGTTCATGGCGGTTGCAAGACCGAGCCTCCTGCTTGTTCAAAATACCTATGTCCCTTCCTATTTCACGAATGCTCAGTTAGGTCAGCTAGTCAGCGCTTTGCTCCTCTACATAGGAGGTCGAGGGATCGAGTCCCAGCCGGACCCATTTTAGCTATGTTTTTCCTGTTTTTTGCACACTCAACCACCGGACCAAATCACCTCATGGGCCGCTGCACTGTGTTGCAACCCGGCCCACGTATGTTTTTTCCTTCTCTGGTTTTAGTATTTTTCCAGTGCATGCATAATTACAGTATGCCACTCTTTTGTATTGTTAATAACTAAATATGCTTGCATCCAAATTAAACAAACTTAATATGTAACTTGCTTAGAATTTTATCTAGTTTCATAATATGCAACTTTCATGCATGTTAAAAATGGTTAAAATGTTGTTTGTTTATTTTTGCTTAAATAACTTGTTAAAATGGTTTTTTTTCATAACTAAATAATCGTAGCTCCAAACCTAACAAACTTTATATGTATTTGGGGTAGAAAAATGCCTAGTTTAACATGGTGGCCTTACTTTGCATGTTTAACAACTCTAAAATTGTGTTTAGGGCAGAACAGTACCAAATCTAATATATGCTCATGAGGATTTTTCCGGACTTGTTGCTTGTTGTTCCGGCTTCATTTAAACTTGCCTAGATAGGTAGTTTTCATTTGCTTCACCCCTTGCCATGTTAATCAACATTTAATATTGTTGGGTACATAAACGAGAGGAACTAAATAATTGAAGTGGTGTTTCGTCAATATGCAACGGAGTTGCATATTGAGCTCCACTTAATTTGTCGGATTGTTTGTGCACTTTGCCATGCCATGCTTCATTAAACCGGACATGCATCATACTTGGTTGTGCATCATGCCATGTTGATGTGATGGTTGTTTACTATGTTGTTTTGCTTCTTTCCGGTGTTGCTTCTTCGGGTTAGTCTCGATAACTTCACGTTTGTGAGGATCCGTTCGACTATGTCAGTTTGTCTTCTTCATGGACTCGTTCTTCTTCCTTGCGGGATTTTAGGCAAGATGACCATACCCTTGAAATCACTTCTATCTTTGCTTGCTAGTTGCTCGCTCTTTTGCTATGCCTATGCTGCGATACCTACCACTTGCTTATCATGCCTCCCATATGGTTAAACCAAGCCTCTAACCCACCTTGTCCTAGCAAACCGTTGTTTGGCTATGTTAGCGCTTGCTCAGCCCCTCTTATAGCGTTGTTAGCTGCAGGTGAAGATTGGAGCTTGTTCCATGTTTGGAACATCGATATTTGGTGGGATATCACAATATCTCTTATTTAATTAATGCATCTATATACTTGGTAAAGGGTGGAAAGCTCGGCCTTATGCCTGGTGATTTGTTCCACTCTTGCCGCCCTAGTTTCCGTCATATCGGTGTTATGTTCCCGGATTTTGCGTTCCTTACGCGGTTGGGTTATAATGGGAACCCCTTGACAGTTCTCCTTGAATAAAACTCCTCCAGCAATGCCCAACATTCGTTTTACCATTCGCCACCTAGACTTTTCTTTCCCTTGGGTAGGCCTGCCCAAGGGTCATCTTTATTTTAACCCCCCCCCCCGGGCCAGTGCTCCTCTGAGTGTTGGTCCGAACTGGGCAGCCTGCGGGGCCACCTCGGGGCAACTCGAGGGTTGGTTTTACTCGTAGCTTGACCTATCTGAGTGTGCCCTGAGAACGAGATATGTGCAGCTCCTATCGGGATTTGTCGGCACATTCGGGCGGTGTTGCTGGACTTGTTTTACCATTGTCGAGGATGTCTTGTACCCTGGATGCCGAGTCTGATCGGAATGTCTTGGGAGAAGGAATATCCTTCGTTGACCGTGAGAGCTTGTGATGGGCTAAGTTGGGACACCCCTGCAGGGATTTGAACTTTCGAAAGCCATGCCCGCGGTTATGGGTAGATGGGAATTTGTTAATGTCCGGTTGTAGAAAACCTGAAGTTTATCTTAATTTAAAACACATCAACCACGTGTGTAACCGTGATGGTCTCTTTCCGGCAGAGTCCGGGAAGTGAACACGGTGTTGGAGTTATGTTTGACATAGGTTGTTCTAGGATCACTTCTTGATCATAGATTTCTCGAACGTGCTTTGCCTTCTCTTCTCGCTCTCATTTGCGTATGTTAGCCACCATATATGCTAGTCGCTTGCTGCAGCTCCACCTCATACCTTTTACCCTACCTATAAGCTTAAATAGTCTTGATCGCGAGGGTGTGAGATTGCTGAGTCCCCGTGACCCATAGATACTTCCAAAACCAGTTTGCAGGTGCCGATGTAACCGAGCAGGTAACGCAACCAAGATCAAGGAGGAGCTCGATGAAGATCTTGTCCTTTGTGTTGTTTCGTGCTAGTTGATCAGTAGTGGAGCCCAGTCGGGACGATCGGGGATCTGTGTAGCATTTGGGGTAGTCTTCTTTTATTTTGGTTCCGTAGTCGGACCTTGAGTGTATTTGGATGATGTAATGCTTTATTCATGTAATTATGTGAAGTGGCGATTGTAAGCCAACTATGTATCTCTTTCCCTTATGTATTACATGGGTTGTGTGAAGATTACCTCACTTGCGACATTGCTTTCAATGCGGTTATGCCTCTAAGTCGTGCTTCGACACGTGGGAGATATAGCCGCATCGAGCGCGTTACATAACCTTTCTTGAACTGTGTTGAAGTGCTGTCGGTTCTGTCTATTATTTTGTCCGCCTACTAACTTCCACTGGTGGCGACCTGCCCAGTTTATGGAATCTGCTCTCTGGTTGCCCTTTATTATCACTGGCGGCGAACTTCGATGCCGACGGGATGTAATATGCTATAATTTCTTTGTTGTATAGTCTAAGTTTATTCTTGGTCGGTATGCTGTAAATTAGGCCGGAAGGTTCTTCAGGCCGTCCCGTTACTCATATGGGCCAAAACGTGGGCCTATAATCATCTTGGGCCATTAGCAGGTCTAAACCTACAGTTGTTATCCGCCCTTAATAGGCCGAGTAAAGTTCTGGCCAGTTGGGCCACAGAATACCATGGGCTTTTAATAGGCTAAAACCTAGATTGGGCTAGCATTGAGCCGAAAAATTCATGGGCCAATATAGGCCGAAACTGCCTAAGGCCTATGTTTGGCCCAAATAGGACGAGTAGTTAACATGCCAGAATATATCTCGGGCCTGTTTGGCCCAATAAAATTATGGGCTTTAAGCAGGCCAGTATCCACGCAGGCCATAGGCCCAAAAGTGTCATGAGCCATTGCCAGATGGGTTGTAAGCAAGCCGGATTCAACGCGGGTTGTAATTAGGCCAAACGGTTACACGGGCCATTAACAGGCCGATAGGCCAGTTGGGCTGAAATTTATCCACGAAGACTACGGGCCATTAAGAGGCCTAAAGTTACTTCGGACAAGAAATAGCCTAGTTTCTGCATGGGCTGTTAAATGGCCTAAAGTAAAACCGGGCCGACAACGTCCCAGATGCACCACGGGCCGCTAACAGGCCGAAACTATTATCGGGCCGAACTGGTAAACGGGCATTTAACAGGGTGAAATACAAACCTGTCTTAGAATGACACTAAAAGAACAATGGCCTATTAACGGGCCTGATCCGATATGGGCCGTAATTTGGCCCTAAACATGGCAGACTGTGAACGGGCCTGATCTGGTATGGGCCTCAATTTGACCCAAAACATGGCAGTCTGTTAACGGGCCAGCCCACTAGTGTTTGAAAAAACATTGTGGGCGTTTAGCTGGGCCAGCCTTTTCATCGGAATGGACCTCTGTTGGGTCGTGCCACGTGTCGACGTATCATAGGTGCCTCCTGTCCAATGAGTAGATGACATCTATCCCAATGGTGAGCCAACACGTGTTTCCTCCGGCCAATGAGAATTTTACACGTGGAAAATCCCCATTGGTCTGGGCTGTTAACGAGTTATCGGTTCCAAAACCGGACCCGATAGCTTAACGGTGACCCGTTACGGTCGATGCCATGTGTCGGTCACCCTTGAAGAAAGCACTTCTATGACGCGCGATTTATCGTCATGGAAGTGGACACTTCCGTGATGATAATTTTGGTAATGTCATGGAACACTTCTATGACAGCACAGGTATGACTATCTTGATTCTGTCATAAAATCATCATGGATGTACATGCATGACAGAAAACGTGACCTACTGTGACAAACACGTATCATCATGAAAGTGTATTTTTTTGTAGTGTGGAGAGAATATGCAAGGGTGTGTATCTTAAAAGAAGGATCCAGATAGATGGGTGTTTGTGCGTGTCTGTGTGTGTTTGTGCGCGCGTTTGTGTGTGAGAGGGATCGTGTGTATGTGGAGTAGAGAGACCACTAATGAAGTAAACCTAGTATAAGGGAAGGGGGAATGGTGTGACATGTGTGTCAAAGAGAGACAAAGGCATGTGTAGTAGCGGGATAGCATGGGTGCGGGCAGGGAGCACACTATTTGGAAGAGACATCGAGTGTGTGTGGGAGAGGGGTGCGAGAGCGAGCGAGCGAGAGAGAGCTAGCGACGGAGAGAGAGAGAGAGAGAGAGGAAGAGAGGGGGATAGAGGGGTCGTTTGTGTCCATAAGTGGCGTATAGATAGGGACACAATGTTGATGTTGTTCGAAATTGGCCTATGTACGGAGACGCAAGGGAAGCGAGTCATCGTGTGTGTGATAGGGACTTCATGAGAGATCTAGAATGCATGGTGTAGAGAACAATGTGCGAGATTGAGAACGATGATACATTAGGGAGCTATGGAAAGAGTCACAGCATATATGTATACAGGGAAGGAGCTAGGGCGGGTCTGCATGTGGGAGAGATAGAAAGAGGAGAGTGGTGCACAAGGAGACAAAGTGTGCTTGTTTGCAGTGGGGTGGTGTGTGAGGTGAGTGTGCGGGAACCACACATAACTAGGGAGATAGACGTTTGGGGGCGACATTTTGTGTGTATGGGAAATATACACTCTACATAGTGCGTGTGCTTGGAAAAGAGAGATGTCGGGTGACCTAGAGAGTGGGGGAAGATATGTGTGCATGCCCGAGAGACAAAGTGATAGAGACCTATATTGGGTTCCGGACTTTGGAAGATGGGGGTTGTTAATGTGCTCGTGTGTTCGTGTCTAGGGGAGAGAACGACTTGTGTGTGTGTGAGTGGGTGGGGTGGGTGGGTGGGGGGGGGGGTTGGCTTCAGATAAAGAGTGAGGTGTCTATATCTGAGGGACTTTAGCGTAATTGAGATATATATGGTCAATAGTGTGTGCACTCATGGTTGATCAATTTGTTTCACAGTTTGGACTATGAGATAACGATACTTTTGAACATGCATGATATACCTTGATGTACCAGAATTACAAACCTAAGATTGGAATTTTGGAATTCGACTCCATCATTAGCTTTTGTAATTCATTTAAACGGAGGTGCATTTTTAAGCCAGGATTTCGTGATTTCAAATTCATATATCAAACGTTGAGAGATACACATACGCGCATGTTCAAACTTTATAATCGTCCACTTTATTCATACACATACACATTTTTGCTTTTGTCATCATATTTAGGAGGAACACATTTGGAATTTCATTTGAATTAGACCGTATGATGATATTTTCTTGTACTAGCTCAATGATCCATATTTGAATTGAATGGACAATCTAAGTTTTGAGTTGGAGACATTGATTTTCAATACTTGCACTTTTTTGCGTGCAAAACAGATAAATTCTCGGCCATGATATCATAGTCGACCGTACAAGAATAGAACACTTATAATTTTAGGCGCCAAAAGCTTTCAAACTTCTCGTTCACATCGAAATATCTTGCGCCCGAAAGTTTAGCCCTGCGATGTTCCTGTTTTACCCCTGCCACATGAACAGAAAAGGGCTGCTTTGGTAACTCCATTGTTTTCCCCTCTTTGCCCCAACATTCTTCCCCAGAGCCCCTTCCCCTTCCCGACCCCCCCCAACCACGGCAAGCCGCCGAATCTAGTCCTCCGCCGCAGCGGTGGACCTCACACCCCGCCGGATCTACCTTCCGCACCTTGGAACCCCCAATTGCCAACTCACCACTTCACCGGAGCCGCTTCAGCGACTGGCTTGTCCATCGCTCCAGATCTCCTTGACCACCATCATGGTCCACCGCACTAGATCTGCTTAGCCGGCGCCCTCGGCCACCACAGTGTAGGCCCTTCACTGACTCCCTCGTCCGCCCCATTGCTGGCCCTTCATACAAGCCCTCGTCCGCCGCAACAGATCCGCCTCACCGAAAGCACTGTACACCGCGCCTGCCGAAGCCTTCGTCCACCGCACCATACCCGCTCCACAGACGCCATATTCAACTCCACCTGCCCTACTTTACTAATGCCGCAGCCTCATCAGGTTATTTCGATTTGTACTCCTTCAGTTTTTCTCTTCTTTATCGTGCAATTGTTCAGTTACCACATATGAGCTTTTTTGTATGTCGACAGGCGCCGCAACCGAAGCACCAGAGCCGTTTCAGCGACGGTGACAGCCAGCCCAAACTCAACCGCAACACGAGCACCATCGACGATCCTTAGCTATCAAGTATGACAACGATACCCATACGCCGCCGAGAATCAGATACTATTATCCAACGGTCGGCGCCTACGTTCACGTTCTTAGCATAAGCACCGCACCTTTGAATTTCTTCAGGGCATCATTCAATTTTTCATGAGACGCGTTATTCTGCTTGCACCTGTAGGGCCATACTTCTGGCAGTGAACATGTTACATGTGCTAAATTACATACCAGTGCACATATAGTCAATATGCTTTAGTTTTGTCCTAAGTATTACTGTACTTCCTAGATATCACTGCCTACTATTTTACTTCTTGCATGCTATATTTATGATAATGGTGTTGTTCTGATGCCACATGTTGGTTCCATCAAACTACTTCATGTTCTCTATGCTTAATTACGCATCAACAAACTAGCATGTGGTTCCGCTACTTTTTGTTCGTTTTACCCTACATTTTCTAATGCTAGCTATTACATCACTGCTCCGAGCCTCTATTCATTACTTTTTTGTGTGTTCTTGATCTTCCCAAGTTGCATGACTAATTTGATGCTTCTATTAATTATGGATCTGCCAACCCTATCAAGCAAAATATTTGTTCTTTTGGGGTTGGCACCTTGAACAAGCATAAAAATAGAGTGAAGCAGATATATTGTCATGTAAGCACACACCCTTCTTTCATTAGTTTAGATGAACCATTGACGATCAATTCGAACCAGTGCATGCGACTAAAATTAATTTTACCTAAATAGAGGGTGCAAAATAAACTACAACAACTAGATTTGCAACCACGGGATGCTGACGATATCTTCAAGGAACATTGCAACAGCAGCGAGGCTTCACAACAACATATGGTAAGCCAGTGTGTTTTAGTACATGTGAAATGTAATGCATGTGGGCTACTTTCTTGGCTTGTGCCCTCAAACTGTAATCCTACATAATTACAAATAGTTCAGTTGTCTGCTTTGCTGTATTGCTTGATTTGAATGCTTGTTTGTTACTTGTTAGGCTATACCCGAGTTGGCTAATATGTCAGCAGTGCCTGCTGTACTATCGTAAAGAAATGCATGCCTAGTTCATTTGAGTCCTTAAATTTTCCTCTGAACTTCATCACAAGACTGTCTTCGTCGTTTGTATGAGGCCACACTGTTAAGTGCTTTCTCTGATTATTTCAACTGCTTAGATGCATTGGCAACTTAAATATAGCGGTGGTACACTCCCTTTCAACTAGGGACGTCAACTGGGTCTCGTTTAATCCTGATTAAAGTCCACTAGTGGTATGATAGTTCAAAAGAGTTTTTGTTTTTTGAGGAAAATGAACTAGGGAGCTAGCAAAAACTAACTAGATGGGACTGGCGGATGTCGTTTATTTGCCACTTACATCCCTAGTTTCATCTTACCATTTTAATTTATTTTCGGCTAATGCTGCTTCAAACCATTTAAATATAGCTTGCCATGCTCGGCAATAATTCGTATGCCGTTTATCATGTAAGCTTACTGCCTGGATCATGTGATAACTATCTCTTACTTATGTCCAGCGCAAACCATTCAGGATGCCGTTCACACTAGGACACAATGTACAACCCCAGAATCTATTTGTGGAAGCAGTGCGCCATCCATGTTACCAGATGGTAGCATTTCAGAGGCAATAGCGCCGGAGAGCAGTCTGAGCACATATATTATAGTTCTTGAGGATCTACTAGAGGCAGAAAGAGATGGTGTGGCTACCATGAATGAGGTAATCTTGATCTTGAGGCTGGAAATTATGCAATTAGTTGCACGCATTATGCAAGCAACCCAAGAATTGGAGGAAGTGAGAATGTTGCATTTGAAGATGGAGGAGGTCCTGCTGTTTCTGCTATTTGAAGCCCAGGGTAATCCTAGTTCTTCATTAGATACCAGTTGAAATTGTCATTAGATTATTGTACTTGCATGTTGTGTCATGTCTCTGAATGGATTATGTTGTAAGGCCCCCTATGTTGTCCATGTGTTGTAATGATCCGAATTTTTTAGGCGAGGTAATCCTCAGTACTTGTATGATTGACCTAAGGTGAACTATTTTTTCGTGTGAGTGTATTGTATTGGATGAAATAACTGTTTGACTCAAAGTGTATCCAACCTACTGAATTCGAATATCACGACATTTCTAAATCATAATCATATATAAAGGTGGAATAAATCTTTGTTGTGATTTTGAAGAAATAAATAACAAAATGTAGAATTATCTCTGGATATTCGTAATCGAATACAAATTGGATTTGAATTTAGTTGCCAGGGCCCAGGGAAAACGTGAATGCTAATTCTCCCAAGTTTTGAACGAAGCGGCTAAATACCCACTATCATTTGTGGGCTGCCGTTTGCGAGATGGAAATTACTGTCTACCCCTGACACTTGACATCCTTATCGACCGGATTTACACTACTGTCGATAGGGGTAGACTAGTAACTCCAATCAGATGTGACACGACCGCTTCTGAGCCCATTCACACACGCTGGGCGCCAAACGTGGGTGGCAAAACACATTTGATTGAAGCTCGTCCAAAAGACATGTGTCTCTCCCTCCATTTCCCCATTCATACACGGTGGGCAGCAAAACAAACACTCCTCATCCGAAATCGATGTAGGCAAATATTTTAAATAGGGGTAGATGTGTAACTTCCATCAGACGTGACACAAGCGCCCTACCTGTCAGCCCCGTTCATACACCGTGGGCGGCAAAACACCCTCTCCTCTCCCGAAATCGCTACCAGCAAATATTTCGGAGATGCGAGATTACCGTCCTATCCCCAACCAACGTGATTTCCAAAATTTTAAACAGGGGATAAGTTCGTAACTTTCCCACATTTCAGACAAGCGTGTCCCAAGGCTTGAGATCCCCCCTCCATTTCCCCATTCATACACCGTCGGCGCCACGACAACCTCCCCACTGCGGCCAGCCTCCTCCGTCCGCCGCCCCATCCTCCACATTGCCGGAGCCGCTACCCCTACCCCGTCGTCCACTGCAAGATATGGACGGCTCTCATCCACGGTGCCGGACCAAGATCCTTTCATCTCGTCCACGGCAACAGGACTTATCCCCCGACCAGGCCGTCTGCCATCTAAAGTCTTCTTCCCCGCCGCCAACAGCCATCGCACCCGCAGCACCCTCAACGTATCAGCAGGGGCCTACACGGCGTCGCAAGAGAGGTGGTACTCTTCCATACTTCCATATGTGCTTAAGTTATTGATCTCACCCGGAAAATAGATCATAAATTGTTTACTGTACTTTTCTTATCCGTACCAAATCGTAGTGGCTAGTTGAAAGCAAACCTTGGTTGCAAAGTAGCTTTGTTAGGTTTGCACCTTCAGATCCGCCATGGCACGATCACTATACTCGTAAAGCTTATGGTCCCCCCTTTATATTCACTACCATCATCGTAGGTGCTTCGTGTCGTGCTAGCACTGCTCCTCAAGACCTCAACCCATCAAGCGAAACAACATGCCACTCATAATTCCAAAGCTTAGGTGTTGAAATACGAATCTGATATGATGCTCATATCACTAAAACAGAGAATGTTTAATTGGTCATCTAATGTTCCTATATTCGTTTCAAAGATCATGTGCGCCATTCACTGGTCCAGCTAGTTCCACTTTCCTGATTTTACTCTTGATGCTTGATACGTATCCAACGTATCTATAATTTTTGATTGCTCCATGCTATATTATCTACTGTTTTGGACATTATCAGGCTTTATTATCCACTTTTATATTATTTTTGGGACTAACCTATTAACTGGAGGCCCAGCCGAGAATTGCTATTTTTTGTCTGTTTTAGGGTTTCGAAGAAAAGGAATATCAAACGGAGTCTAAATGGAATGAAACCTTCGGGAACGTGATTTTCTCACCGAATACAACTCACGAGACTTGGACCCTACGTCAAGCCAATCAACAGGAGGCCACGAGGTAGGGGGGCGCCTGGCCCCCAGGCGCACCCTCCACCCTCGTGGCCCCCCTGTTGCTCCACCGACATACTTCTTCCTCCTATAAATACCCACGTACCCCCAAATGATCAGATACGGAGCCAAAACCCTAATTCCACCGCCGTAACTTTCCGTACCCACGAGATCCCATCTTGGGGCCTGTTCCGGAGCTCCGCCGGAGGGGGCATCGATCACGGAGGGCTTCTACATCAACACCATAGCCTCTCCGATGAAGTGTGAGTAGTTTACTTCAGACCTACGGGTCCATAGTTAGTAGCTAGATGGCTTCTTCTCTCTTTTTGGATCCCAATACAATGTTCTCCCCTCTCTTGTGGAGATCTATTCGATGTAATCTTCTTTTTGCAGTGTGTTTGTTGAGACCGATGAATTGTGGGTTTATGATCAAGTCTATCTATGAATAATATTTGAATCTTCTCTGAATTCTTTTATGTATGATTGGTTATCTTTGCAAGTCTCTTCAAATTATCAGTTTGGTTTGGCCTACTAGATTGATCTTTCTTGCAATAGGAGAAGTGCTTAGCTTTGGGTTCAATCTTGCGGTGTCCTTTCCCGGTGACAGTAAGGGCAGCAAGGCACGTATTGTATTGTTGCCATCGAGGATAACAAGATGGGGTTTTCTTCATATTGCATGAGTCTATCCCTCTACATCATGTCATCTTGCTTAAGGTGTTAATCTGTTTTAACTTAATACTCTAGATGCATGATGGATAGCGGTCGATGAGTGGAGTAATAGTAGTAGATGCAGGCAGGAGTCGGTCTACTTGTCCCGGACGTGATGCCTATATACGTGATCATACCTAGATATTCTCATAACTATGCTCACTTCTGTCAATTGCTCAACAGTAATTTGTTCACCCTTCGTAGAATACTTATGCTCTCGAGAGAAGCCACTAGTAAAACCTATGGCCCCCGGGTCTATCTGGTGGGGAACGTAGTAATTTCAAAAAAAAAATCCTACGCACACGCAAGATCATGGTGATGCATAGCAACGAGAGGGGAGAGTGTGATCTACGTACCCTTGTAGACCGACAGCGGAAGCGTTGTGACAACGCGGTTGATGTAGTCGTACGTCTTCACGATCCGACCGATCCAAGCACCGTTACTCCGGCACCTCCGAGTTCTTGGCACACGTTCAGCTCGATGACGATCCCCGGGCTCCGATCCAGCAAAGCGTCGAGGAGGAGTTCCGTCAGCACGACGGCGTGATGACGATCTTGATGTTCTATCGTCGCAGGGCTTCGCCTAAGCACTGCTACAATATGACCGAGGTGGAATATGGTGGAGGGGGGCACCGCACACGGCTAAGGAACGATCACGAGGATCAACTTGTGTGTTCTAGGGTGCCCCCTTGCCTCTATATATAAAGGAGCCAAGGGGAGGGGTGCGGCCAGCCAGGAGGTGGGCGCAGGAGGAGTCCTACTCCTACCGGGAGTAGGACTCCTCCCCCTTTTCCTTGTCCAAGTAGGAGAGAGGGGGGGAGAGAAGGAAAGGGGGGGCGCCGCCCCTCCCTCCTTGTCCAATTCGGACTAGGGGGAGAGGGGGGCGCGGCCTGCCCTGGCAGCCCCTTCCTCTTCTCCACATTAGGCCCATAAGGCCCATTAACCCCCCGGGGGGTTCCGGTAACCCCCGGTGCTCCGGTTTTATCCGAAATTCATCCGGAACACTTCCGGTGTCTGAATATAGTCATCCATTATATCAATCTTTATGTCTCGACCATTGCGAGACTCCTCGTCATGTCCGTGATCACATCCGGGACTCCGAACTAACTTCGGTACATCAAAATGCATAAACTCATAATAACTGTCATCATAACTTTAAGCGTGCGGACCCTACGGTTCGAGAACAATGTAGACATGACCGAGACATGTATCCGGTCAATAACCAATAGCGGGACCTGGATGCCCATATTGGCTCCTACATATTCTACGAAGATCTTTATCGATCAGACCGCATAACAACATATGTTGTTCCCTTTGTCATCGGTATGTTACTTGCCTGGGATTTGATCATCGGTATCCAATACCTAGTTCAATCTCGTTACCGGCAAGTCTCTTTACTCGTTCCGTAATACATCATCTCGCAACTAACTCATTAGTTGCAATGCTTGCAAGGCTTAAGTGATGTGCATTACCGAGAGGGCCCAGAGATACCTCTCCGACAATCGGAGTGACAAATCCTAATCTCGAAATACGCCAACCCAACATGTACCTTTGGAGACACCTGTAGTACTCCTTTATAATCACCCAGTTACGTTGTGACATTTGGTAGCACCCAAAGTGTTCCTCCGGTAAACGGGAGTTGCATAATCTCATAGTTATAGGAACATGTATAAGTCATGAAGAAAGCAATAGCAACATACTAAACCATCGAGTGCTAAGCTAACGGAATGGGTCAAGTCAATCACATCATTCTCCTAATGATGTGATCCCATTAATCAAATAACAACTCTTTGTCTATGGTTAGGAAACATAACCATCTTTGATTAACGAGCTAGTCAAGTAGAGGCATACTAGTGACACTCTGTTTGTCTATGTATTCACACATGTATTATGTTTCCGGTTAATACAATTCTAGCATGAATAATAAACATTTATCATGAAATAAGGAAATAAATAATAACTTTATTATTGCCTCTAGGGCATATTTCCTTCAGTCTCCCACTTGCACTAGAGTCAATAATCTAGTTCACATCGCCATGTGATCTAACATCAATAGTTCACATCTTTATGTGGTTAACACCTATAGTTCACATCGATATGTGAACAACACCCAAAGGGTTTACTAGAGTCAGTAATCTAGTTCACATTGCTATGTGATTAACACCCAAAGAGTACTAAGGTGTGATCATGTTTTGCCTGTGAGAGAAGTTTAGTCAACGGGTCTGCCATATTCAGATCCGTAAGTATTTTGCAATTTTCTATGTCTACAATGCTCTGTACGGAGCTACTTTAGCTAATTGCTCCCACTTTCAATATGTATCCAGATGAAGACTAAGAGTCATCCGGATCAGTGCCAAAACTTGTATCGACGTAACCCTTTTACGACGAACCTTTTGTCACCTCCATAATCGAGAAACATATCCTTATTCCACTAAGGATAATTTTGACCGCTGTCCAGTGATCTACTCCTAGATCACTATTGTACTCCCTTGCCAAAATTAGTGTAGGGTATACAATAGGTCTGGTACACAGCATGGCATACTTTATAGAACCTATGGCCAAGGCATAGGGAATGACTTTCATTCTCATTCTATTTTCTGCCGTGGTCGGGCTTTGAGTCTTACTCAACTTCACACCTTGTAACACAGGCAAGAATTCTTTCTTTGACTGTTCCATTTTAAACTACTTCAAAATCTTGTCAAGGTATGTACTCATTGAAAAACTTATCAAGCGTCTTGATCTATCTCTATAGATCTTGATGCTCAATATGTAAGCAGCTTTACCGAGGTCTTTCGTTGAAAAACTTCTTTAAAAACACTCCTTTATGCTTTGCAGATTAATTCTACATTATTTCCGATCAACAATATGTCATACATATATACTTATCAAAAATGTTGTAGTGCTCCCACTCACTTTCTTGTAAATACAGGCTTCACCGCAGGTCTGTATAAAACTATATACTTTGATCAACTTATCAAAGCGTATATTCCAACTCCGAGATTCTTGCACCAGTCCATAGATGGATCGCTGGAGCTTGCATATTTAGTTAACACCTTTAGGATCGACAAAACCTTCTAGTTGCATCGTATACAACTCTTCTTTAGTAAATCCATTAAGGAATGCAGTTTTGTTTATCCATTTGCCAGATTTCATAAAATGCGGCAATTGCTAACATGATTCGGACAGACTTAAGCATAGATACGAGTGAGAAAATCTCATCGTAGTCAACACCTTGAACTTTGTCGAAAACCTTTTGCGACAATTCTAGCTTTGTAGATAGTAACACTACTATCAGCGTCCGTCTTCCTCTTGAAGATCCATTTATTTTCTATGGCTTGCCGATCATCGGGCAAGTCAACCAAAGTCCATACTTTGTTCTCATGGATCATATCTCAGATTTCATGGCCTCAAACCATTTCGTGGAATCTGGGCTCATCATCGCTTCCTCATAGTTCGCAAGTTCGTCATGGTCTAGTAACATGACTTCTAGAACAGGATTACCGTACCACTCTGGTGCGGATCTCACTCTGGTTTACCTACGAGATTTGGTAGTAACTTGATCTGAAGTTACATGATCATCATCATTAGCTTCCTCACTAATTGGTGTAGTAGTCACAGGAACAGATTTCTGTGATGAACTACTTTCCAATAAGGGAGCAGGTACAGTTACCTCATCAAGTTCTACTTTCCTCCCACTCACTTCTTTCGAGAGAAACTCCTTCTCTAGAAAAACTCCGAATTTGGCAACAAAAGTCTTGCCTTCGGATTTGTGATAGAAGGTGTACCCAACAGTCTCCTTTGGGTATCCTATGAAGACATATTTCTTCGATTTGGGTTTGAGCTTATTAGGATGAAACTTTTTCATATAAGCATCACAGCCCCAAACTTTAAGAAACGACAACTTTGGTTTCTTGCCAAACCACGGTTCAGATTGTTGTCATCTCAACGGACTTAGATGGTGCCCTATTTAACGTGAATGCAACTGTCTCTAATGCATAACCCCAAAATGATAGTGGTAGATCGGTAAGAGACATCATAGATCGCACTATATCTAATAAAGTACGGTTATGACGTTCGGACACACCATTACACTATGGTGTTCCAGGTGGCGTGAGTAGTGAAACTATTTCACATTGTTTTAATTGAAGACCAAACTCATAACTCAAATGTTTTACCTCTGCGATCATATCGTAGAAACTTTTATTTTCTTGTCACGATGATTTTCCACTTCACCCTGAAATTCTTTGAACTTTTCAAATGTTTCAGACTTATGTTTCATCAAGCAGATATACCCATATCTGCTCAAATCATATGTGAAGATCAGAAAATAACGATACCCGCCGCGAGCCTCAACACTCATCGGATCGCATACATCAATATGTATTATTTCCAATAAGTCAGTTGCTCGCTCCATTGTTCCGGAGAACGGAGTCTTTAGTCATCTTGCCCATAAGGCATGGTTCGCAAGCACCAAGTGATTCATAATCAAGTGATTTCAAAATCCCATCAGCATGGAGTTTCTTCATGCGCTTTACACCAATATGACCTAAACGGCAGTGCCACAAATAAGTTGCACTATCATTATTAACTTTGCATCTTTTGGTTTTAATATTATGATTATGTGTATCACTACGATCGAGATCCAACGAACTATTTTCATTGGGTGTGTAACCTTATAAGGTTTTATTCATGTAAACAGAACAACAATTTATTCTCTTACTTAAATGAATAACCGTATTACAATAAACATGATCAAATCATATTCATGCTCAACGCAAACACCAAATAACACTTATTCAGGTTCAACACTAATCCCGAAAGTATAGGGAATGTGCGATGATGATCATATCAATCTTGGAACCACTTCCAACACACATCGTCACTTCACCTTTAACTAGTCTCTGTTTATTCTGCAACTCCCGTTTCGAGTTACTAATCTTAGCAACTGAACTAGTATCAAATACTGAGGGGTTGCTATAAACACTAGTAAAGTACACATCAATAACATGTATATCAAATATACTTATGTTCACTTTGCCATCCTTCTTATCCGCCAAATACTTGGGGCAGTTCCACTTCCAGTGACCAGTCCCTTTGCAGTAGAAGCACTTAGTCTCAGGCTTAGGACCAGACTTGGGTTTCTTCACTTGAGCAGCAACTTGCTTGCCGTTCTTCTTGAAGTACCCCTTCTTCCCTTTGCCCTTTTCTTGAAACTAGTGATCTTGTCAACCATCAACACTTGATTCTCTTTCTTGATTTCTACCTTCATCGATTTTATCATCATGAAAAGCTCAAGATTCGTTTCCGTTATCCCTTGCATATCATAGTTCATCACGAAGTTCTACTAACTTGGTGATGGTGACTAGAGAACTCTGTCAATCACTATCTTATCTGGAAGATTAACTCCCACTTGATTCAAGCGATTGTAGTACCCAGACAATCTGAGCACATGCTCACTAGTTGAGCGATTCTCCTCCATCTTTTAGCTATAGAACTTGTTGGAGACTTCATATCTCTCAACTCGGGTATTAGCTTGAAACTTCAACTCCTGGAACATCTCATATGTGTTGGAAATATGCCCTAGAGGCAATAATAAAAGCATTATTATTATATTTCCTTGTTCATGATAATTGTCTTTATTCATGCTATAATTGTATTATCCGGAAATCGTAATACATGTGTGAATAACAGACACCAACATGTCCCTAGTAAGCCTCTAGTTGACTAGCTCGTTGATCAACAGATAGTCATGGTTTCCTGACTATGAACATTGGATGTCATTGATAACGAGATCACATCATTAGGAGAATGATGTGATGGACTAGACCCAATCCTAAACATAGCAAAAGATCGTATAGTTCGTTTGCTAGAGTTTTCCAATGTCAAAGTATCTTTTCCTTAGACCATGAGATCGTGTAACTCCCGGATACCGTAGGAGTGCTTTGGGTATGCCAAACGTCACAACGTAACTGGGTGACTATAAAGGTAGACTACGGGTATCTCCGAAAGTGTCTGTTGGGTTGACATGGATCAAGACTGGGATTTGTCACTCCGTATGACGGAGAGGTATCACTGGGCCCACTTGGTAATGCATCATCATAATGAGCTCAAAGTGACCAAGTGTCTGGTCACGGGATCATGCATTACGGTACGAGTAAAGTGACTTGCCGGTAACGAGATTGAACGAGGTATTGGGATACCGACGATCGAATCTCGGGCAAGTAACATATCAATTGACAAAGGGAATTGCATACGGGGTTGATTGAATCCTCGACATCGTGGTTCATCCGATGAGATCATCGTGGAGCATGTGGGAGCCAACATGGGTATCCAGATCCCGCTGTTGGTTATTGACCGGAGAGTCGTCTCGGTCATGTCTGCTTGTCTCCCGAACCCGTAGGGTCTACACACTTAAGGTTCGGTGACGCTAGGGTTGTGAAGATATATATAGTGGGGGAGAGGAGGGATTTCATACACCAGCCCCTGGCGCCTCCCTCTCTCCCCGTTACGTCTCTCTCTCGCAGTATAGGCGAAGCCCTGCTACTGTGACGCCCTGCATCCACCACCACGCCGTCGTGCTGCTGGATCTTCATCAACCTCTCCTTCCCCCTTGCTGGATCAAGAAGGAGGAGACGTCTCCCGTCCCGTACGTGTGTTGAATGCGGAGGTGCCGTCCGTTCGGCGCTTGGTCATCGGTGATTTGGATCATGTCGTGTACGACTACATCATCACCGTTCTTTGAACGCTTCCGCACGCGATCTACAAGGTATGTAGATGCATCTGATGACTCGTTGCTAGATGAACTCCTAGATAGATCTTGGTGAAACGAGTAGGAAAATTTTTGTTTTCTGCAACGTTCCCCAACAGTGGTATCAGAGCCAGGTTTATCCGTAGTTCTTCTTGCGCGAGTAGAACACAATGAGTTGTGGGCGTAGATTTGTCAACTTTCTTGCCGTTACTAGTCTTTTCTTGCTTCAGCGGTATTGTGGGATGAAGCGGCCCGGACCAACCTTACACGTACACTTACGTGAGACCGGTTCCACCGACTAACATGCACTAGTTGCATAAGGTGGGAGGCGGGTGTCTGTCTCTCCCAATTTAGTTGGAGCGGTTTCGATGAACAGGGTCCTTATGAAGGGTAAATAGAAGTTGAGAAATCACGTTGTGGCTTTAACGTAGGTAAGAAGACGTTCTTGCTAGAACCCTAAATCAGCCACGTAAAACTTGCAACAACAATTAGAGGACGTCTAACTTGTTTTTGCAGCAAGTGGTTTGTGATATGATATGGCCAAAGTTGTGATGAATGATGAATGATCTATATGTGATGTATGAGATGTTCATGCTATTGTAATAGGAATCACGACTTGCTTGTCGATGAGTATGACAACCGGCAGGAGCCATAGGAGTTGTCTTTATTCTTTTATATGACCTGCGTGTCATCGAGAAACGCCATGTAAAATTACTTTACTTTATTGCTAAACGCGTTAGCCATAGTAGTAGAAGTAATGGTTGGCGAGCAACTTCATGGAGACACGATGATGGAGATCATGATGATGGAGATCATGGTGTCAAGCCGGTGACAGGATGATCATGGAGCCCCAAGATGGAGATCAAAGGAGCTATGTGATATTGGCCATATCATGTCACGTTAATTATTTGATTACATGTGATGTTTATCATGTTTTGCATCTTGTTTACTTAGAACGACGGTAGTAAATAAGATGATCCCTCATAACAATTTCAAGAAGTGTTCTCCCCTAACTGTGCACCGTTCCTAAAGTTCGTCCTTTCTAAGCACGCCGTGATGATCGGGTGTGATGGATCCTTACGTTCACATACAACGGGTGTTGACGAGCCTAGCATGTACAGACATGGCCTCGGAACACATGCAAAACACTTGGGGTTAACTTGACGAGCCTAGCATGTACAGACATGGCCTCGGAACACAGAAGACCGAAAGGTCGAGCATGAGTCGTATAGAAGATACGATCAACATGAAGATGTTCACCGACGTTGACTAGTCCGTCTCACGTGATGATCGGACACGGCCTAGTTAACTCGGATCATGTAATACTTAGATGACTAGAGGGATGTCTAATCTAAGTGGGAGTTCATTAATAATTTGATTAGATGAACTTAATTATCATGAACTTAGTCTAAAATATTTTACACTATGTCTTGTAGATCAAATGGCCCACGTAGTCCTCAACTTCAACGCGTTCCTACAGAAAACCAAGCTGAAAGACGATGGCAGCAACTATACGGACTGGGTCCGGAACCTGAGGATCATCCTCATAGCTGCCAAGAAATATTATGTCCTACAAGCACCGCTAGGTGATCCTCCCGTCCCACAGAACCAAGACGTTATGAACGCTTGGCAGACACGTGTTGACGACTACTCCCTTGTTCAGTGCGGCATGCTTTACAGCTTAGAGCCGGGGCTCCAAAAGCGTTTTGAGAGACATGGATCATATGAGATGTTCGAAGAGCTGAAAATGGTTTTTCAAGCTCATGCCCGGATCGAGAGATACGAAGTCTCCGATAAGTTCTTCAGCTGTAAGATGGAGGAAAATAGTTCTGTCAGTGAGCACATACTCACTATGTATGGGTTACATAACCGCTTGTCTCAGCTGGGAGTTAATCTCCCGGATGATGCGGTCATTGACAGAATCCTCCAGTCGCTTCCACCAAGCTACAAGAGCTTTGTGATGAACTTCAACATGCAGGGGATGCAAAAGACCATTCCTGAGTTGTTCTCGATGCTGAAATCAGCGGAGGTAGAAGTCAAGAAGGAACATCAAGTGTTGATGGTCAATAAAACCACTAAGTTCAAGAAAGGCAAGGGTAAAAAGAACTTCAAGAAGGACGGCAAGGAGGTTGCCGCGCCCGGCAAGCAAGCTGCCGGGAAGAAGCCAAAGAATGGACCCAAGCCTGAGACAGAGTGCTTTTATTGCAAAGGGAAGGGTCACTGGAAACGGAACTGCCCCAAGTACTTAACGGACAAGAAGGCCGACAACACCAAAGGTATATTTGATATACATGTAATTGATGTGTACCTTACCAGTACTCGTAGTGACTCCTGGGTATTTGATACCGGTGCCGTTGCTCATATTTGTAACTCACAGCAGGAGCTGCGGAATAAACGGAGACTGGCGAAGGACGAGGTGACGATGCGCGTCGGGAATGGTTCCAAGGTCGATGTGATCGCCGTCGGCACGCTGCCTCTACATTTACCTACGGGATTAGTTTTAAACCTCAATAATTGTTATTTAGTGCCAGCTTTGAGCATGAACATTGTATCGGGATCTCGTTTAATGCGAGATGGCTACTCATTTAAATCTGAGAATAATGGTTGTTCCATTTATATGAGAGATATGTTTTATGGTCATGCTCCTATGGTGAATGGTTTATTCTTAATGAGTCTCGAACGTAATGCTACACATGTTCATAATGTGAGTACCAAAAGATGTAAGGTTGATAATGATAGTTCCACATACTTGTGGCACTGCCGCCTTGGTCACATAGGTGTCAAACGCATGAAGAAGCTCCATGCAGATGGACTTTTAGAGTCTCTTGATTATGAATCATTTGACACGTGCGAACCATGCCTTATGGGTAAAATGACCAAGACTCCGTTCTCAGGAACAATGGAGCAAGCAACCGACTTATTGGAAATCATACATACTGATGTGTGCGGTCCAATGAGTGTTGAGGCTCGCGGTGGATATCGTTATGTTCTCACCCTCACTGATGACTTAAGTAGATATGGGTATGTCTACTTAATGAAACACAAGTCTGAAACCTTTGAAAAGTTCAAGGAATTTCAGAGTGAGGTTGAGAATCAACGTGACAGGAAAATCAAGTTTCTACGATCAGATCGTGGAGGAGAATACTTGAGTCACGAATTTGGTACACACTTAAGAAAATGTGGAATAGTTTCACAACTCACGCCGCCTGGAACACCTCAACGTAACGGTGTGTCCGAACATCATAATCGCACTCTATTGGATATGGTGCGGTCTATGATGTCTCTTACTGATTTACCGCTATCTTTTTGGGGCTATGCTTTAGAGACTGCCGCATTCACTTTAAATAGGGCTCCGTCGAAATCCGTTGAGACGACACCGTATGAATTATGGTTTGGGAAGAAACCTAAGCTGTCGTTTCTAAAAGTTTGGGGATGCGATGCTTATGTGAAGAAACTTCAACATGAGAAGCTCGAACCCAAGTCGGAAAAATGCGTCTTCATAGGATACCCAAAAGAAACTATTGGGTACACCTTCTACCTCAGATCCGAAGGCAAGATCTTTGTTGCCAAGAATGGGTCCTTTCTAGAGAAAGAGTTTCTCTCGAAAGAAGTAAGTGGGAGGAAAGTAGAGCTTGATGAAGTATTACCTCTTGAACCGGCAGATGGCGCAACTCAAGAAAATGTTCCTGAGGTGCCTGCACCGACTAGAGAGGAAGTTAATGATGATGATCAAGATACTTCTGATCAAGCTCCTACTGAGATTCGAAGGTCCACAAGGACACGTTCCGCACCAGAGTGGGGCAACCCTGTCTTGGAAATCATGTTGTTAGACAACGGTGAACCTTCGAACTACGAAGAAGCGATGGCGGGCCCGGATTCCGACAAATGGCTAGAAGCCATGAAATCCGAGATAGGATCCATGTATGAAAACGAAGTATGGACTTTGACTGACTTGCCCGTTGAACGGCGAGCCATAGAGAATAAATGGATCTTTAAGAAGAAGACAGACGTGGATGGTAATGTGACCATCTATAAAGCTCGGCTTGTCGCTAAGGGTTATCGACAAGTTCAAGGGGTTGACTACGATGAGACTTTCTCACCGGTAGCGAAGCTAAAGTCCGTCCGAATCATGTTAGCAATTGCCGCATTCTACGATTATGAGATATGGCAAATGGACGTCAAAACGGCATTCCTTAATGGTTTCCTTAAGGAAGAATTGTATATGATGCAGCCGGAAGGTTTTGTCGATCCTAAGAATGCTGACAAGGTGTGCAAGCTCCAACGCTCGATTTATGGGCTGGTGCAAGCATCTCGGAGTTGGAACATTCGCTTTGATGAGATGATCAAAGCGTTTGGGTTTACACAGACTTATGGAGAAGCCTGCGTTTACAAGAAAGTGAGTGGGAGCTCTGTAGCATTTCTCATATTATATGTAGATGACATACTATTGATGGGAAATGATATAGAACTCTTGGACAGCATCAAGGCCTACTTGAATAAGAGTTTTTCAATGAAGGACCTTGGAGAAGCTGCTTATATATTAGGCATCAAAATCTATAGAGATAGATCAAAACGCCTCATAGGTCTTTCACAAAGCACATACCTTGATAAGATATTGAAGAAGTTCAATATGGATCATTCTAAGAAGGGGTTCTTACCTGTGTTACAAGGTGTGAAATTGAGCTCAGCTCAATGTCCGACCACGGCAGAAGATATAGAAGAGATGAGCGTCATCCCCTATGCATCAGCCATAGGTTCTATTATGTATGCCATGCTGTGTACCAGACCTGATGTAAACCTTGCCGTAAGTTTGGTAGGAAGGTACCAAAGTAATCCCGGCAAGGAACACTGGACAGCGGTCAAGAATATCCTGAAGTACCTGAAAAGGACTAAGGAAATGTTTCTCGTTTATGGAGGTGACGAAGAGCTCGTCGTAAAGGGTTACGTCGACGCTAGCTTCGACACAGATCTAGATGACTCTAAGTCACAAACCGGATACGTGTATATGTTGAATGGTGGAGCAGTAAGCTGGTGCAGCTGCAAGCAGAGCGTCGTGGCGGGATCTACATGTGAAGCGGAGTACATGGCAGCCTCGGAGGCAGCACATGAAGCAATATGGGTGAAGGAGTTCATCACCGACCTAGGAGTCATACCCAATGCGTCGGGGCCAATCAAACTCTTTTGTGACAACACTGGAGCTATTGCACTTGCCAAGGAGCCCAGGTTTCACAAGAAGACAAGGCACATCAAGCGTCGCTTCAACTCCATTCGTGAAAATGTTCAAAATGGAGACATAGAGATTTGTAAAGTACATACAGACCTGAATGTAGCAGATCCGTTGACTAAACCTCTCCCTAGAGCAAAACATGATCAACACCAGAATTCCATGGGTGTTCGATTCATCACAATGTAACTAGATTATTGACTCTAGTGCAAATGGGAGACTGTTGGAAATATGCCCTAGAGGCAATAATAAAAGTATTATTATTATATTTCCTTGTTCATGATAATTGTCTTTATTCATGCTATAATTGTATTATCCGGAAATCGTAATACATGTGTGAATAACAGACACCGACATGTCCCTAGTAAGCCTCTAGTTGACTAGCTCGTTGATTAACAGATAGTCATGGTTTCCTGACTATGGACATTGGATGTCATTGATAACGAGATCACATCATTAGGAGAATGATGTGATGGACTAGACCCAATCCTAAACATAGCAAAAGATCGTATAGTTCGTTTGCTAGAGTTTTCCAATGTCAAAGTATCTTTTCCTTAGACCATGAGATCGTGTAACTCCCGGATACCGTAGGAGTGCTTTGGGTATGCCAAACGTCACAACGTAACTGGGTGACTATAAAGGTAGACTACGGGTATCTCCGAAAGTGTCTATTGGGTTGACATGGATCAAGACTGGGATTTGTCACTCCGTATGACGGAGAGGTATCACTGGGCCCACTCGGTAATGCATCATCATAATGAGCTCAAAGTGACCAAGTGTCTGGTCACGGGATCATGCATTACGGTACGAGTAAAGTGACTTGCCGGTAACGAGATTGAACGAGGTATTGGGATACCGACGATCGAATATCGGGCAAGTAACATATCGATTGACAAAGGGAATTGCATACGGGGTTGATTGAATCCTCGACATCGTGGTTCATCTGATGAGATCATCGTGGAGCATGTGGGAGCCAACATGGGTATCCAGATCCCGCTGTTGGTTATTGACCGGAGAGTCGTCTCGGTCATGTCTGCTTGTCTCCCGAACCCGTAGGGTCTACACACTTAAGGTTCGGTGACGCTAGGGTTGTGAAGATATATATAGTGGGGGAGAGGAGGGATTTCATACACCAGCCCCTGGCGCCTCCCTCTCTCCCCGTTACGTCTCTCTCTCGCAGTATAGGCGAAGCCCTGCTACTGTGACGCCCTGCATCCACCACCACGCCGTCGTGCTGCTGGATCTTCATCAACCTCTCCTTCCCCCTTGCTGGATTAAGAAGGAGGAGACGTCTCCCGTCCCGTACGTGTGTTGAACGCGGAGGTGCCGTCCGTTCGGCGCCTGGTCATCGGTGATTTGGATCACGTCGTGTACGACTACATCATCACCGTTCTTTGAACGCTTCCGCACGCGATCTACAAGGTATGTAGATGCATCTGATGACTCGTTGCTAGATGAACTCCTAGATAGATCTTGGTGAAACGAGTAGGAAATTTTTTGTTTTCTGCAACGTTCCCCAACAATATGGTCCATGACGTTCAAAATGTCTTTGAAGTCCTGATTCTAAGCTGATAAGCATGGTGCACTAAACTATCAAGTAGTCATCATATTGAGCTAGCCAAACGTTCATAACGTCTGCATCTGCTCCTGTAATAGGCCCGTCACCTAGCGGTGCATCAAGGACATAATTCTTCTGTGCAGCAATGAGGATAAACCTCAGATCACGGATCCAATCCGCATCATTGCTACTAACATCTTTCAACACAATTTTTCTCTAGGAACATATCAAAATAAACATATGAAAGCAATAACGCGAGCTATTGATCTACAACATAATTTGCAAAATACTACCAGGACTAAGTTCATGATAAATTTAAGTTCAATTAATCATATTACTTAAGAACTCCCACTTAGATAGACATCCCTCTAATCCTCTAAGTGATCACGTGATCCAAATCAACTAAACCATAACCGATCATCACGTGAAATGGAGTAGTTTTCAATGGTGAACATCGTTATGTTGATCATATCTACTATATGATTCACGCTCGACCTTTCGGTCTCCGTGTTCCGAGGCCATATCTGCATATGCTAGGCTCGTCAAGTTTAACCCGAGTATTCTGCGTGTGCAAAACTGGCTTGCACCCGTTGTAGATGGACGTAGAGCTTATCACACCCGATCATCACGTGGTGTCTGGGCACGACGAACTTTGGCAACGGTGCATACTCAGGGAGATCACTTCTTGATAATTTAGTGAGAGATCATCTTATAATGCTACCGTCAATCAAAGCAAGATAAGATGCATAAAAGGATAAACATCACATGCAATCAATATAAGTGATATGATATGGCCATCATCATCTTGTGCTTGTGATCTCCATCTCCGAAGCACCGTCGTGATCACCATCGTCACCAGCGTGACACCTTGATCTCCATCGTAGCATCGTTGTCGTCTCGCCAAGCTTGTGCTTCTACGACTATCGCTACCGCTTAGTGATAAAGTAAAGCATTACATCGCGATTGCATTGCATACAATAAAACGACAACCATAAGGCTCCTGCCAGTTGCCGATAACTCGGTTACAAAACATGATCATCTCATACAATAAAATCAGCATCATGTCTTGACCATATCACATCACAACATGCCCTGCAAAAACAAGTTAGACGTCCTCTACTTTGTTGTTGCAAGTTTTACGTGGCTGCTACGGGTTTAAGCAAGAACTAATCTTACCTACGCATCAAAACCACAACGATAGTTTGTCAATTTGACTCCGTTTTAACCTTCGCAAGGACCGGGCGTAGCCACACTTGGTTCAACTAAAGTTGGAGAGACAGTCGCCCGCAAGCCACCTATGTGCAAAGCACGTCGGGAGAACCGGTCTCGCGTAAGCGTACGCGTAATGTTGGTCCGGGTCGTCTCGTCCAACAATACCGCTGAACCAAAGTATGACATGCTGGTAGGTAGTATGACTTATATCGCCCACAACTCACTTGTGTTCTACTCGTGCATATAACATCAAACCATAAAACCTAGGCTCTGATACCACTGGTGGGGAACATAGTAATTTCAAAAAAAAAATCCTACGCACACGCAAGATCATGGTGATGCATAGCAACGAGAGGGGAGAGTGTGATCTACGTACCCTTGTAGACCGACAGCGGAAGCGTTGTGACAACGCGGTTGATGTAGTCGTACGTCTTCACGATCCGACCGATCCAAGCACCGTTACTCCGGCACCTCCGAGTTCTTGGCACACGTTCAGCTCGATGACGATCCCCGGGCTCCGATCCAGCAAAGCGTCGAGGAGGAGATCCGTCAGCACGACGGCGTGATGACGATCTTGATGTTCTATCGTCGCAGGGCTTCGCCTAAGCACCGCTACAATATGACCGAGGTGGAATATGGTGGAGGGGGGCACCGCACACGGCTAAGGAACGATCACGAGGATCAACTTGTGTGTTCTAGGCTGCCCCCTTGCCTCTGTATATAAAGGAGCCAAGGGGAGGGGTGCGGCCGGCCAGGAGGTGGGCGCAGGAGGAGTCCTACTCCTACCGGGAGTAGGACTCCTCCCCCTTTTCCTTGTCCAAGTAGGAGAGAGGGGGGGGGAGAAGGAAGGGGGGGCGCCGCCCCTCCCTCCTTGTCCAATTCGGACTAGGGGGAGAGGGGGCGCGTGGCCTGCCCTGGCAGCCCCTTCCTCTTCTCCACATTAGGCCCATAAGGCCCATTAACCCCCCGGGGGGTTCCGGTAACCCCCCGGTGCTCCGGTTTTATCCGAAATTCATCCGGAACACTTCCGGTGTCCGAATATAGTCATCCAATATATCAATCTTTATGTCTCGACCATTTCGAGACTCCTCGTCATATCCGTGATCACATCCGGGACTCCGAACTAACTTCGGTACATCAAAATGCATAAACTCATAATAACTGTCATCGTAACTTTAAGCGTGCGGACCCTACGGTTCGAGAACAATGTAGACATGACCGAGACATGTCTCCGGTCAATAACCAATAGCGGGACCTGGATGCCCATATTGGCTCCTACATATTCTACGAAGATCTTTATCGGTCAGACCGCATAACAACATACGTTGTTCCCTTTGTCATCGGTATGTTACTTGCCCGGGATTTGATCGTCGGTATCCAATACCTAGTTCAATCTCGTTACCGGCAAGTCTCTTTACTCGTTCCGTAATACATCATCTCGCAACTAACTCATTAGTTGCAATGCTTGCAAGGCTTAAGTGATGTGCATTACCGAGAGGGCCCAGAGATACCTCTTCGACAATCGGAGTGACAAATCCTAATCTCGAAATACGCCAACCCAACATGTACCTTTGGAGACACCTATAGTACTCCTTTATAATCACCCAGTTACGTTGTGACGTTTGGTAGCACCCAAAGTGTTCCTCCGGTAAACGGGAGTTGCATAATCTCATAGTTATAGGAACATGTATAAGTCATGAAGAAAGCAATAGCAACATACTAAACCATCGAGTGCTAAGCTAACGGAATGGGTCAAGTCAATCACATCATTCTCCTAATGATGTGATCCCATTAATCAAATAACAACTCTTTGTCTATGGTTAGGAAACATAACCATCTTTGATTAACGAGCTAGTCAAGTAGAGGCATACTAGTGACACTCTGTTTGTCTATGTATTCACACATGTATTATGTTTCCGGTTAATACAATTCTAGCATGAATAATAAACATTTATCATGAAATAAGGAAATAAATAATAACTTTATTATTGCCTCTAGGGCATATTTCCTTCACTATCTTTATCATATCAATCTCCTACTACTTAGTTATTTACTTAGTTATTTACTTTGCTATTTATTTTATCTTTATTTTACTTTGCATCTTTATCATAAAAATACCAAAAATATTATCTTATCATATCTATCAGATCTCACTCTCGTAAGTGGCCCTATAGGGATTGACAACCCCTATTTGCGTTGGTTGCGAGGATTTATTTGTTTTGTGCAGGTACGAGGGACTTGCGTGTAGCCTCCTACTTGATTGATACCTTGGTTCTCAAAAACAGAGGGAAATACTTACACTACTTTGCTGCATCATCCCTTCCTCTTCGGGGAAAACCAACGCAGTGCTAAAAGAGGTAGCAAGAAAGATTTCTGGCATCGTTGCCGGGGAGATCTACGCAAAAGTCAACATACTAAGTACCCATCACATACCCTTATCTCCCACATTACATTATTTGCCATTTGCCTCTCGTTTACCTCTCCCCCCAATTCACCCTTGCCATTTTATTCGCCCTCTCTCTCTATCCTCCCTCTCTTTCTCTATTTGCCCTTTTTGTCCGCTTGCTTTTTGTTCGCTTGTGTGTTTGTTTGCTTGCTTGTCGTTATGGCTAGTTCTTTACCCTCTGCATCTATGTCTGAAATTGGGGATACTGTTGTCGATAATAATGTTGATACTCCTACTAAAGAACCCACTATCTCACATATAAAAAGATTCCGTGTTGGTAGTGGTAATATTATTGGAAAAGGAGTTATTCAAGATTTCTTTACTTGTGCCGGTGCTTTACCTTCTATGGGTAGTTCTATTCTTCATAGAACTAGTAGTCTTGCGGACGCTATTGCCATGCTTGTAGTTGAACTTGAGAGACAACTCATGCACATGCATCCTTCTATACAAAGGATTTTCCTAGAATTTTCTAATATTGAGCATTCTTCTGTTAAGCGTGCCGTTACTATCTTTTTGGCTGATGAGTTTCGATTCATAATAAAAGAGGCCAAAGAAATCTTTGCGCATTATAGGGTGGACACTTGTCGTCCTCCCATAGAGACTATCCTCTTTGATCAAGAAGAAATAATGTGTTTTCAATCTTTAGACTATGTTGCTTTCAATGAAAATATCAGAAAAAGGGTTCCTACCAATGTTTTAGTTGATAGAATTTCTGAACTTAATGATGATTTGGCTATTCGAGATAATGAATTGGGATATTCTCTTGAATATAGGCTCACAAAGTTCTGTCAAAAGAATGCTTATAATGATGAATTGGTTGTGCAATATGAAGGACCAAAGGAGGAACCTATACCTCCCAAGGTTGATCTTGGAGACTTTTGTCCCAACAAATTTAGCCCTTTTGATTACTTTTGCTTGCCTCAAAGAAAACTTGCTGCTGAACATAGAGAATATGAAATGAGTTTTAACAATCTATCTTATTATTATGGTAATACCTAGATCTATTCTTGCTTGTTATGCCTAGCTAGGGGCGTTAAACGATAGCGCTTGTTGGGAGGCAACCCAATTTTATTTTTATTTCTTGCTTTTTGCTCCTGCTTAGTAATAAATAATTTATTTAGGCTCTGTTTTGGTTGTGTTTTTTTGTGTTTAATTAGTGTTTGTGCCAAGTAGAACCGTTGGGAAGACTTGGGGAAAGTCTTGTTGAACTTGCTGTAAAAAACAGAAACTTTAGCGCTCACGAGAACTGCTGTCATTTTTATTTGGAAAGTGCTATTGTAACGCCCCAAGGCCGGAGCTTAAGGTGCCTTCCATGTTTTCTGGGTTTCGTCGTGTGATTTGTTTGGTTCTTTGCTTTCAGCATTGCATCATGTCATCATGCCATCATCTCATAAATCTTTTGCAACTCAAATAAATAAACCGTATGGATCTTTGATCCATTTAAATCAAGGGAATTCACATGGTGATTCTCTTTATAACATATCCTTCCGATGTTAGGGAGCTATATTAAATATTCCATTTTCGGAATCACCCATAACACACTTGCAATTTATCACATGCCCTTTTCCGCTTCAAGTTTGGTCCCCAAATTTTTCCTGTAATTTCTTTCGTCACTTCCCCGAGCTCCACCTAAATTCTCAACATTTCTGGGCACTTCAAAACCCTAGCCCTAGTTCAAACCATTTGATTAAATTCAAATGAGTTTGAATTCATATCTTTCGATCTTGCCACTTCTAATTTTCTCGTACCAAGCATATTTTTATGAGTCCGGGAAAATTGTCCTCGTGCCCAGATTCCGCCCCTACCTTCTCTTTCTTTTCCTTATCCTTCTATGGTTTGTTTTAAAAAGGAAAAGAGTAAGAGAGAGAGAAGGAGCCCAATAGCCAGCAGGCCTCCTGACCTTTTCCCTCTCCCCATCTAAGTGGCCTAAGGCCCAGCCGCCGGCCTCTAAGGCCCATCCTTCCCCCCAGCCCATCTAAACCTAAACCCTAGCCCGCATCCTGCTCTCCTCCCTTGCGCCGCCACTCCCTCCTATCGATCTCACCCTCTCCCTCCCGCATCGCTCCTTCTCTCCCTCGTTTCCTTCCTCTCGCGCCGCCAGGGACAGAGCGCTCGCTCTCAATCCCCTCCTCTTTCCCCATCGCCCCTCTCCTCGAACCCCCTTGTCCTCGTCCCGAGCCACCACCAACCACCACGAGACCCTGTCGCGGGCCACCGCCTTGCGCCGTCCCTCCCTCTCGCGGCCTCGCCTTGGAGCCCGATGCGCGCCACCACCTGCAGGCCGGCCCCGTCGCCACCCCGTCCTCTCCTTCGCGTCTGCCCTCGCTCAAGCATCTCCGCCGGAGCACGCCCAGTGGACCCGACCAAGCCGCCGCCCTGGAGTTTGCCCGCTGCCGGCGCCCTCCTCCAGCGCCTCCGCACCTCTCCGCTACCCCGTTCCCGCGTGCGCCGTGGCGCCCTCCAGCTGCGTCGCACCCGTCGACCACTGCCGCTCCGGCCGTCTTCGCCGGAGTACCACCAGGAAGCCGGGCCTCTGCTGCACGCGTCCCGCCTCCCTCGTCGTGCCCGCTCCTTCGCTGCTACCCGTTGTCGTCGCCATGGCCAGCCCCTCCTTCACTGTCGACCATGGCCTGCCCCTGGTTGTGCCGTGCTGTTGCATGCCTAGGCCCCGTGACCTCAAGCTCTTGCGCCAGCCTCGCCTTCCTGCACCACTTTGTGTCGGCCGTTCGACCCAAGCCATCCTCACATCGCGGTCTTCATCTGCCAAGGATGCCAAGACCTTTTCGTGGATGCGTCAAGTACCGTGCTGCCCTACGTTATCACCAGCGTTCCGCGACGATCGCTGTTTTCGAAGAACACCAAGTACCGCTTCAGTTCAGCAAGACCGGCAAGTTCGTCTTCACTGAACGTTCACACAACCACAACTGGGACCTTGTTCCGCTATGTTTTGGACACACCGAGTTCCTCGAAGGCACCGATGCCTAGTATGTCTCAAGACCCGGATCGACAAGTACCATGATGTCTGGAGCCCTCGGATCCATCAAGTCCGACTACCTTCGTGTGTACCACTACCGTCGCCCCGAAGACATCGGAGTAATCAAGTACCTCTCCGAACGAACGTGAATGACTACCGTCGCAAGAACGGGGCCAGGAAGTCTGAAGACCCTAAGTACCACGACACTGATGACATGGATGTCTACAGAAACACGTGCAACGATAAACATGTACCACTACCGTCGCCGAGATCGCGAGAACCTCTACCGTCGACCCTAGAGCGTGCGACAACGACTACTTCCACTACCGCCATCGCAAGAACGCCTACTTCCTCTACTTTGCACCGAACGAGAACTGTCCCGCTTGCATGCTTCGAAAGGTATAACCTCGAGACGACGTCCGTGAACGAATGCTTGCGATGTTTGAGATGCTCGTGTTTGCACCATGTCAAAATTGTCACTCGTTTCCTTGTCGCCAACTCGTGGGACACCCGGAATCCGGGAGCGCCCCATCATATTTTGCACGCATTGCTACCTCTTGAGCTTGCGTTGGATTTCCCCGAAGAGGAAAGGATGATGCAGCAGAGTAGCGTAAGTATTTCCCTCAGTTTTTGAGAACCAAGGTATCAATCCAGTAGGAGGCCACGCTCAAGTCCCTTGTACCTGCACAAAACGATAGCTACTCGCAACCAACGCGATTAGGGGTTGTCAATCCCTTCACGGTCACTTACGAGAGTGAGATCTGATAGATATAATATTTTTGGTATTTTTGGTATAGAGATGCAAAGTGAAAAGTAAAAGGCAAAGTAAAAAAGCAAAGCAAGATTAAAGTGATGGAGATTGATATGATGAGAATAGACCCGGGGGCCATAGGTTTCACTAGTGGCTTCTCTCAAGAGCATAAGTATTCTACGGTGGGTGAACAAATTACTGTTGAGCAATTGACAGAATTGAGCATAATTATGAGAATATCTAGGCATGATCATGCATATAGGCATCACGTCCGTGACAAGTAGACTGAAGCGATTCTGCATCTACTACTATTACTCCACTCATCGACCGCTATCCAGCATGCATCTAGAGTATTAAGTTAAAAACAGAGTAATGCTTTAAGCAAGATGACATGATGTAGAGAGATAAATTCATGCAATATGAAATAAACCCCATCTTGTTATCCTCGATGGCAACGATGCAATACGTGCCTTGCTGCCCCTTCTGTCACTGGGAAAGGACACCGCAAGATCGAACCCAAAGCTAAGCACTTCTCCCATGGCAAGAACTACCAATCTAGTTGGCCAAACCAAACGGATAATTCGAAGAGACTTGCAAAGATAACCAATCATACATAAAAGAATTCAGAGAAGATTCAAATATTATTCATAGATAGACTTGACATAAACCCACAATTCATCGGTCTCAACAAACACACCGCAAAAAGAAGAAGATTACATCGAATATATCTCCACGAGAGAGGGGGAGAACTTTGTATTGAGATCCAAAAAGAGAGAAGAAGCCATCTAGCTAATAACTATGGACTCGAAGGTTTGAGGTAAACTACTCACACTTCATCGGAGAGGCTATGATGATGTAGAAGCCCTCTGTGATGACGGCCCTCTCTAGCGGAGCTCCGGAACAGGCCCCAAGATGGGATCTCATGGATACGGAAAGTTGCAGTGGTGGAATTAGGTTTTTGGCTCCGCCTTGTTCGTTTGGGGGTACGTAGGTATATATAGGAGGAAGAACTACGTCGGTGGAGCTTCGGTGGGCCCACGAGGGTGGGGGCGCGCCTGGGGGTATAGGGCGCGCCCCTACCTCGTGCCCACCTCGAAGCTTCCTTGGCGTAGGGTCCAAGTCTCCTGGGTCATATTCGGGAAGAAAATCATGTTCTAGAAAGGTTTATTCCGTTTGGACTCCGTTTGATATTCCATTTCTTCGAAACACTGAAATAGGCAAAAAACAGCAATTCTGGGCTGGGCCTCCGGTTAATAGGTTAGTCCCAAAAATAATATAAAAGTGGAAAATAAAGCCCAATATAGTCCAAAACAGTAGATAATATAGCATGGAGCAATTAGAAATTATAGATACATTGGAGACGTATCAGGCATCCCCAAGCTTAATTCCTGCTCGTCCTCGAGTAGGTAAATGATAAAAAGAGAATTTTTGATGCGGAGTGCTACTTGGCATAATTTCAATGCAAATCTTCTTAATTGTGATATGAATATTCAGATTCGAAAGATTCAAGACAAAAGTTTATATTGACATAAAAACAATAATACTTCAAGCATACTAACAAAGCAATTATGTCTTCTCAAAATAACATGAACAAATAAAGTTATCCCTACAAAATCATATAGTCTGGCTATGCTCTATCTTCAGCACACAAAGTATTTAAATCATGCACAACCCCGATGACAAGCCAAGCAATTGTTTCATACTCTAACTTGTTGAAAACTTTTTCAATCTTCACGCAATACATGAGCGTGAGCCATGGATATAGCACTATATGTGGAATAGAATGGTGGTTGTGGAGAAGACAAAAAGAGGGGAAGATTGTCTCACATCAACTAGGCGTATCAACGGGCTATGGAGATGCCCATCAATAGATATCAATGTGAGTGAGTAGGGATTGCCATGCAACGGATGCACTAGAGCTATAAGTATATGAAAGCTCATCAAAAGAAACTAAGTGGGTGTGCATCCAACTTGCTTGCTCACGAAGACCTAAGGCATTTTGAGGAAGCCCATCATTGGAATATACAAGGCAAGTTCGATAATGTAAAATTCCCAGTAGTATATGAAAGTGACATAACGAGAGACTCTCTATCATGAAGATCATGGTACTACTTTGAAGCACAAGTGTGGTAAAAGGATAGTAACATTGTCCCTTCTCTCTTTTTCTCTTATTTTTTTATTTGGGCCTTTTCTCTTTTTTTGGCCTCTTTTTTTCTCTTTTTTTTATTTTTTCATCCGGAGTCTCATCCCGACTTATGGAGGAATCGTAGTCTCCATCATTCTTTCCTCACTTGGGACAATGCTCTAAAAATGATGATCATCACACTTCTATTTTTCTTACAACTCAACAACTGGATACTTAGAACAAAATATGACTCTATATGAATGCCTCCGGCGGTGTACCGGGATATTCAATGAATCAAGAGTGACATGTATGAAAGAATTATGAACGGTGGATTTGCCACAAATACGATGTCAACTACATGATCATGATAGCAATATGACAATGCTGGAGCATGCCATAATAAATGGAATGGTGGAAAGTTGCATGGCAATATATCTCGGAATGGCTATGGAAATGCCATGATAGGTAGGTATGGTGGCTGTTTTGAGGAAGGTATATGGTAGGTGTATGATACCGGCGAAAAGTGCGCGGTATTAGACAGGCTAGCAATGGTGGAAGGATGGGAAAAAGTGCATATAATCCATGGACTCAACATTAGTCATAAAGAACTCATATACTTATTGCAAAAATCTAGAAGTTATCAAAGCAAAGTATTAGGCGCGTGCTCCTAGGGGGATAGATTGGTAGGAAAAGTCCATCACTCGTCCCCGACCGCCACTCATAAGGAAGACAATCAATAAATAAATCATGCTCCGACTTCATCACATAACGGTTCACCATACGTGCATGCTACGGGAATCACAAACTTTAACACAAGTATTCTTTAAATTCACAACTACTCAACTAGCATGACTCTAATATTATCACCTCCATATCTCAAAACAATTATCATGCTTCAATCTTTTCTTAGTATTCAATGCACTCAAAAGAAAGTTTCACAAATCTTGAATACCAAGCATATTATTATTAAGCAAATTACCATGCTATTAAGAGACTCTCAAAATAATTTAAGTGAAGCATGAGAGATCAATAGTTTCTTTAAAACAAATCCACCGCCGTGCTCTTAAAAGATCTAAGTGAAGCACATAGAGCAAAATTATAACGCTCAAAAGATATAAGTGAAGCACATAGAGCAAAATTATAATGCTCAAAAGATATAAGTGAAGCACATAGAGCAAAACTACATAGCTCAAAAGATATAAGTGAAGCACATAGAGCAAAATTATAACTCTCAAAAGATATAAGTGACGCACATAGAGCAAAACTACATAGCTCAAAATATATAAGTGAAGCACATAGAGCAAAATTATAACGCTCAAAAGATATAAGTGAAGCACATAGAGCAAAACTACATAGCTCAAAAGATATAAGTGAAGCACATAGAGTATTCTATCAAATTTTAATTCATGTATGGCTCTCTCAAAAGGTGCGTACAGAAAGGATGATTGTGGCACACTAAAACACAAAGACACAAATAATACAAGACACTCCAAGCAAAACACATATCATGTTGGTGAATAAAAATATAGCTCCAAGTAAATTACCGATGGAAGTGGACGAAAGAGGGGATGCCTTCCGGGGCATCCCCAAGCTTTGACTTTTTCGTGTCCTTGGATTATCTTGGGGGTGCCATGGGCATCCCCAAGATTAGGCTCTTTCCACTCCTTTTTCCATAATCCATCAAAAGAATTCACCCAAAACTTGAAAACTTCACAACACAAAACTCAATAGAAATCTCGTGAGCTCCGTTAGAGAAAGAAAACAAAAGACCACTTCAAGGTACTGTAATGAACTCATTCTTTATTTATATTGGTGTTAAACCTACTGTATTCCAACTTCTCTATGGATTATAAACTATTTTGCTAGCCATAGATTCATCAAAATAAGCGAACAACACACGAAAAACAGAATCTGTCAAAAACAGAACAGTCTGTAGTAATCTGTAGCTAGCGCAAGATCTGGAACCCCAAAAATTCTAAAATAAATTGCTGGACGTGAGGAATTTATCTATTAATTATCTGCAAAAAGAATTAACTAAATAGAACTCTCCAAATAAAAAAGACAGCAGTTCTCGTGAGCGCTAAAGTTTCTGTTTTTACAGCAAGTTCAACAAGACTTTCCTCAAGTCTTCCCAACGGTTCTACTTGGCAAAAACACTAATTAAACACAAAAAACACAACCAAAACAGAGGCTAAATAAATTATTTATTACTAAACAGGAGCAAAAATCAAGGAATAAATATAAAATTGGGTTGCCTCCCAACAAGCGTTATCGTTTAACGCCCCTAGCTAGGCATAAAAGCGAGGATAGATCTAGGTATTGCCATCTTTGGTAGGCAATCCATAGGTGGCTCTCATGATAGTTTCATATGGAAATTTTATTTTCTTTCTTGGAAAGTGTACCATGCCCTTTTTTAATGGAAATTGAAATCTAATATTCCCTTCCTTTATATCAATAATCGCACCAACCGTTCTAAGGAAAGGTCTACCAAGAATAATAGGGCAAGAAGGATTGCAAACTATATCAAGAACAATGAAATCTACGGGCACATAATTCCTATTTGCAACAATAATAACATCATTAATCCTTCCCATAGGTTTCTTAATAGTATAATCCGCAAGATGCAAGTTTAGAGAGCAATCATCAAAATCGCGGAAATCTAGCAAATCACACAAAGTTTTGGGGATAGTGGAGACACTAGCACCCAAATCACACAAAGCATAAAACTCATGATCTTTAATTTTAATTTTAATAGTTGGTTCCCACTCATCATAGAGTTTTCTAGGGATAGAAACTTTCAACTCAAGTTTTTCTTCATAAGATTGCATCAAGGCATCAACAATATGTTCGGTGAAGGCTTTCTTTTGACTATAAGCATGTGGAGAATTTAGCACGGATTGCAACAAAGAAATACAATCAATTAAAGAGAAACTTTCATAATTAAATTCCTTGAAATCCAATATAGTGGGTTTAGCAACATCTAGATTTTTATTTCTTTCAATCCCACTTTCATCAATTTCATCATAAAGATCTAAATACTCCAAATTTTTAGAACGCCTTCTAGGTAAAGGAAGATCATATTCAGTTTCATCAAGATTCATATTGCAAAACAAAGATTTAATAGGAGACACATCAATAACTTTTAGATCTTCATCTTGATTTTCATAGGAATTCGGTTTAGCGGCCTTCTTACTGACTAAGGTGGCTTGCATATCCGAAATTTCAGCAGTCATCTTTTCTAGACGAGCAATTTGGGATCTTATACCATAACATTCTTTAGACATATCATCAAGCTCTTTATTCATATAACTCATAAAACCTTTTTGTTCCTTAAGCTCGTTTCTAAAGAAATTATTATTCTCAAATTGCAAAACCATAAGCTTTCTAACGTTGTTTTCGATCTCCTCTGACCTTTTAAGGTGAAGATCACCAAATCTCGGTTGAGCCATCGCGACAAACAAGCAATCCAACACACGAGCAAACAAAAGGCAAGCGGGCAAAAAGAGGCAAATAGAGAGGGAGGATAGAGAGAGAGGGCGAATAAAACGGGAAGGGTGAAGTGGGGGAGAAGAAAACAAGAGGCAAATGGCAACTAATGTAATACGAGAGATAGCGATTGTGATGGGTACTTGGTATGTTGACTTTTTGCGTAGACTCCCCGGCAACGGTGCCAGAAATGGCTCGTTGTCGGGAGTCAAATCTTGACTTGCGTGAACCTCCCCGGCAACGGCGCCAGAAATTCTTCTTGCTACCTCTTGAGCTTGCGTTGGATTTCCCCGAAGAGGAAAGGATGATGCAGCAGAGTAGCGTAAGTATTTCCCTCAGTTTTTGAGAACCAAGGTATCAATCCAGTAGGAGGCCACGCTCAAGTCCCTTGTACCTGCACAAAACGATAGCTACTCGCAACCAACGCGATTAGGGGTTGTCAATCCCTTCACGGTCACTTACGAGAGTGAGATCTGATAGATATAATATTTTTGGTATTTTTGGTATAGAGATGCAAAGTGAAAAGTAAAAGGCAAAGTAAAAAAGCAAAGCAAGATTAAAGTGATGGAGATTGATATGATGAGAATAGACCCGGGGGCCATAGGTTTCACTAGTGGCTTCTCTCAAGAGCATAAGTATTCTACGGTGGGTGAACAAATTACTGTTGAGCAATTGACAGAATTGAGCATAATTATGAGAATATCTAGGCATGATCATGCATATAGGCATCACGTCCGTGACAAGTAGACTGAAGCGATTCTGCATCTACTACTATTACTCCACTCATCGACCGCTATCCAGCATGCATCTAGAGTATTAAGTTAAAAACAGAGTAATGCTTTAAGCAAGATGACATGATGTAGAGAGATAAATTCATGCAATATGAAATAAACCCCATCTTGTTATCCTCGATGGCAACGATGCAATACGTGCCTTGCTGCCCCTTCTGTCACTGGGAAAGGACACCGCAAGATCGAACCCAAAGCTAAGCACTTCTCCCATGGCAAGAACTACCAATCTAGTTGGCCAAACCAAACGGATAATTCGAAGAGACTTGCAAAGATAACCAATCATACATAAAAGAATTCAGAGAAGATTCAAATATTATTCATAGATAGACTTGACATAAACCCACAATTCATCGGTCTCAACAAACACACCGCAAAAAGAAGAAGATTACATCGAATATATCTCCACGAGAGAGGGGGAGAACTTTGTATTGAGATCCAAAAAGAGAGAAGAAGCCATCTAGCTAATAACTATGGACTCGAAGGTTTGAGGTAAACTACTCACACTTCATCGGAGAGGCTATGATGATGTAGAAGCCCTCTGTGATGACGGCCCTCTCTGGCGGAGCTCCGGAACAGGCCCCAAGATGGGATCTCATGGATACGGAAAGTTGCAGTGGTGGAATTAGGTTTTTGGCTCCGTCCCTGTTCGTTTGGGGGTACGTAGGTATATATAGGAGGAAGAAGTACGTCGGTGGAGCTTCGATGGGCCCACGAGGGTGGGGGCGCGCCTGGGGGTATAGGGCGCGCCCCCTACCTCATGCCCTCCTCGAAGCTGCCTTGGCGTAGGGTCCAAGTCTCCTGGGTCATATTCGGGAAGAAAATCACGTTCCAGAAAGGTTTATTCCGTTTGGACTCCTTTTGATATTCCGTTTCTTCGAAACATTGAAATAGGCAAAAAACAGTAATTCTGGGCTGGGCCTCCGGTTAATAGGTTAGTCCCAAAAATAATATAAAAGTGGAAAGTAAAGCCCAATATAGTCCAAAACATTAGATAATATAGCATGGAGCAATCAAAAATTATAGATACATTGGAGACGTATCACGCATCCGCACACTTCTCCTTTGCATCGGTATCTCAATCAAGCTACCGGAACCGGAATGCTGCCGTGGCACCGTTTTTGTTATCGTTGCCGTGGCACCCCTTTCCTTTCCACCACGGTGACAAATGCTTCATAATGCTCTTGTCAACTTTTAATAAAAATTGCATAAAACTTGCAAATGTCATGCGCATCATGATAACAACATCAAGAATGTTTAAATTGTTGTTGCTTTGAATTGCTAAATGCATATGGGGTTTTACCGGATTTGTTGTTTGTTATATCCGGCCCCATTTAAATTGTTAGATGGTATAGCATTGTTATGTTTCACCCTCTTGCCATGTTAACCAACATTTAATATTGTTGTGTACCTAAACGGGAGAGAACTAAATAATTGATGTGGTGTTCCGTCGATATGCAACTCGTTGCATATTGAGCTCCACTTAACTTGTAGTTTTGTTTGTGCCATGCCATGCTTCATTAAACCGGACATGCATCATACTTGTTTGCGCATCGTGCCATGCTTATGTGATGGTTGTTTACTTTGTTGTTTGCTTCTTTCCGGTGTTGCTTCTTCAGGTTAGTTCCGATAACGTCGCGTTTGTGAGGATCCGTTCGACTATGTCCGTTTGTCTTCTTCATGGACTCGTTCTTCTTCCTTGCGGGATCTCAGGCAAGATGACCATACCCTCGAAATCACTTCTATCTTTGCTTGCTAGATGCTCGCTCTTTTGCTATGCCTATGCTGCGATACCTACCACATGCTTTATCATACCTCCTAGCAAACCGTTGTTTGGCTATGTTACCGCTTTGCTCAGCCCCTCTTATAGTGTTGCTAGTTGCAGGTGAAGATTGGAGTTTGTTCCTTGTTGGAACCTGTTTATTGTTGGGATATCACAATATCTCTTATTTTAATTAATGCATCTATATACTTGGTAAAGGGTGGAAGGCTCGGCCTTATGCCTGGTGTTTTGTTCCACTCTTGCCGCCCTAGTTTCCGTCATACCGGTGTTATGTTCCTTGATTTTGCGTTCCTTACACGGTCGGGTTATAATGGGAACCCCTTGACAGTTCTCCTTGAATAAAACTCCTCCAGCAAGGCCCAACATTGGTTTTACCATTTGCCACCTAGCCATTTCTTTCCCTTGGGTTCTGCAGACTCAAGGGTCATCTTTATTTAAACCCCCCCGGGCCAGTGCTCCTCTAAGTATTGGTCCAACCTGTCAGCTGCCAGTGGCCACCAGGGGCAACTCTGGGCTGGCCTACTGGAACCTTGGACAATCCGGTGTGCCCTGAGAACGAGATATGTGCAGCTCCTATCGGGATTTGTCGGCACATTCGGGTGGCTTTGCTAGTCTTGTTTTACCATTGCCGAGATGTCTTGTAACCGGGATTCCGAGTCTGATCGGGTCTTCCTGGGAGAAGGAATATCCTTCGTTGACCGTGAGAGCTTGTGATGGGCTAAGTTGGGACACCCCTGTAGGGTTTTGAACTTTCGAAAGTCGTGCCCGCGGTTATGGGCAGATGGGAATTTGTTAATGTCCGGTTGTAGAAAACCTGAAACTTACCTTATTTAAAATGCATCAACCGTGTGTGTAGCCGTGATGGTCTCTTTCCGGCAGAGTCCGGGAAGTGAACACGGTGTTGGAGTTATGTTTGACGTAGGTTGTTCTAGGATCACTTCTTGATCATAGTTCATCGATCGTGCCTTTGCCTTATCTTCTCGCTCTCATTTGCGTATGTGAGCCACCATATATGCTAGTGCTTGCTGCAGCTCCACCTCACTACCCCTTTCCTACCCATAAGCTTAAATAGTCTTGATCGCGAGGGTGTGAGATTGCTGAGTCCCCGTGACTCACAGTTTACTTACAAAACCAGCTTGCAGGTGCCGATGATACCATACAGGTGACGCAACCGAGCTCAGGAGGAGTTCGATGAAGTTCGTGTTCGTTGTGTTGTTTCGTTTCAGTTGATCAGTAGTGGAGCCTGGTTGGGGCGATCAGGGATCTGTAGCATTAGGGGTGGTCTTCTTCTATTTTGGTTCCGTAGTCGGACCTTGATTGTATCTGGTTGATGTAATGCTTTATTCATGTATTGTGTGAAGTGGCGATTGTAAGCCAACTATGTACCTCTTTCCTTATTCAGTACATGGGATGTGTATAGATTACCCCTCTTGCGACATTTCATACAATGCGGTTATGCCTCTAAGTCGTGCTTCGACACGTGGGAGATATAGCCGCATCGTGGGCGTTACCGCTATTTAGTTAATTCTTTTTGCAGATGATTAATAGATAAATTCCTCACGTCCAGAAATTTATTTTAGAATTTTTGGGGTTCCAGATCTTGCGCTAGCTACAGATTACTACAGACTGTTTTGTTTTTGACAGATTCTGTTTTTCGTGTGTTGTTTGCTTATTTTGATGAATCTATGGCTAGTAAAATAGTTTATAAACCATAGAAAAGTTGGAATACAGTAGGTATAACACCCATATAGATAAATAATGAGTTCATTACAGTACCTTGAAGTGGTCTTTTGTTTTCTTTCGCTAACGGAGCTCACGAGATTTTCTACTTTAAGTTTTGTGTTGTGAAGTTTTCAAGTTTTGGGTAAAGATTTGATGGATTATGGAACAAGGAGTGGCAAGAGCCTAAGATTGGGGATTCCCATGGCAACCCCAAGATAATCTAAGGACACCTAAAAGCCAAAGCTTGGGGATGCCCCGGAAGGCATCCCCTCTTTCATCTACTTCTATCGGTAACTTTACTTGGAGCTATATTTTTATTTACCACATGATATGTGTTTTGCTTGGAGCATCTTGTATGATTTGAGTCTTTGCTTATTAGTTTACCACAATCATCCTTGCTGTACACACCTTTTGAGAGAGCCATACATGATTTTGAATTTGTTAGAATACTCTATGTGCTTCGCTTATATCTTTTGAGTTATATAATTTTGCTCTAGTGCTTCACTTATATCTTTTAGAGCACGGTGGTGGATTTGTTTTATAGAAACTATTGATCTCTCATGCTTCACATAGATTATTTTGAGAGTCTTAAATAGCATGGTAATTTGCTTAAAATCCTAATATGCTTGGTAGGCAAGATTAATAATAAAAAGTTTCTTATGAGTGTGTTGAATACTATGATAAGTTTGATACTTGATAATTGTTTTGAGACATGGAGATGGTGATATTAAACTCATGCTAGTTGAGTAGTTGTGAATTTGAGAAATACTTGTGTTCAAGCTTGTGGTTCCCGTAGCATGCACGTATGGTGAACCGTTATGTGATGAAGTCAGAGCATGATTTATTTATTGATTGTCTTCCTTATGAGTGGCGGTCGGGGACGAGCGATGGTATTTTCCTACCAATCTATCCCCCTAGGAGCGTGCGCGTAATACTTTGCTTCGATAACTTGTAGATTTTTGCAATAAGTATATGAGTTCTTTATGACTAATGTTGAGTCCATGGATTATACTCACTCTCACCCTTCCACCTTTGCTAGCCTCTCTAATACCGCGCACCTTTCACCGGTATCATACACCCACCATATACCTTCCTCAAAACAGCCACCATACTTACCTATTATGGCATTTCCATAGCCATTCCGAGATATATTGCCATGCAACTTTCCACCATTCCGTTTATGACACACTCCATCATTGTCATATTTCTTAGCATGATCATGTAGTTGACATAGTATTTGTGGCAAAGCCACCGTTCATAATTCTTTCATACTTGTCACTCATGCATCATTGCATATCCCGGTACACCGCCGGAGGCATTCATATAGAGTCATATCTTGTTCTAAGTATCGAGTTGTAATTATTGAGTTGTAAGAAAAATAAAAGTGTGATGATCATCATTATTAGAGCATTGTCCCAAGTGAGGAAAGGATGATGGAGACTATGATTCCCCCACAAGTCGGGATGAGACTCCGGACGAAAAAAAGAAAAGAAAAGAGGCCATAAAAAAAGAGAGAAGGCTCAAATAAATAAATAAAAAAGAAAAGAAAAAAATGAGAGAAAAAGAGAGAAGGGACAATGTTACTATCCTTTTACCACACTTGTGCTTCAAAGTAGCACCATGATCTTCATAGTAGAGAGTCTCTCATGTTATCACTTTCATATGCTAGTGGGAATTTTTCATTATAGAACTTGGCTTGTATATTCCAATGATGGGCTTCCTCAAAATTGCCCTAGGTCTTCATGAGCAAGCAAGTTGGTGGAGTGCTAAGGAATTATGAGTGACATAATGTTTAGCTTCAATGGTGGAGTGCTGGTAGTGCGACACAAAGCAAGTAGGCAGATTGTATTCCATGTAAAAGAGGCCATAAAAAGAGAAAGGGTGATGGAGACTATGATTCCCCCACAAGTCGGGATGAGACTCCGGACGAAAAAAAAGAAAAGAAAAGAGGCCATGTAAAAGATCACAGTCTATTTAAAAGGTGGATATGACACTTTCTTTCTATACAATGCAATGTTTGTTGCCCACACATGATGGAAGAGATCACACAGAGAAATACTATTCACTCATGTCTGCGGCTCCAGTATTTTGAAACAGGGTGGTCCACCCTAAGAATATTGACAACAAATATGGCAAGGCAAGCATAGAGGTAGTGAATCAAACATTACCAGTGAGCTTATTAGGACAATTATGCAGAATTGTAACTGCAGTAAGAGACCGTCCAAAATCTGAATCAAGTTAGTCTAGCACTTATTGTTTGCAACTAATTGACGTGAATAATTGGATATCATATCGAATGAGTAAGAAAGACAAGTAAAATTGTCAACAAACCTGGACTGCAGTAGTAATCTGGGTCAATGTCACTATGACCAACAATCCAAAATGACCGTGTCTGTTCCTAGGGCCAGAATTTTGAAACCCTGTGAACTTTATAGATACAAGAGATTACTGAAATACATTTGAACCATTAAGTGTAGATAGCACTCAATACACAACAAACCCTAATGACAGTCGTGCCTAATGAGTAATGAATCAATTATAAAATGGGTGATGAGGAGTGGTTACTGAGTGTCGAGGACGTATCTCAGGATAAATCGGGTTGGCTTAGTGGCTGTTGCACGCCTGAGCCCTGAACGGACTGGAAAGGTAGGCACAGCGGCGTGCCCATGCAGCGGTGACACTATTGGGCGAGCAGCTCCTGACCTCTTGTTAGTACGGCGTCTCCTCCTAGAGTCATGTTGTTCGGGGACAGCAAGTCGCCGGCAAGGCAGGCGGCTGGGGGCTAGTAGAGATCGGAAGCACAACAGAACAGAGGGGAATCAGGGCCTGGGCCGACCCAAAATCCTAGGGTGGGTTGCGGCCCATCGTGGGCACCCGGTAGATACACACCCGAGCGGCGTACAAGAATTTTCGGAACTAAATTAGGAACATTTAGCTGACCAATTAAATGACTCTGTTTTAATAATATCAGATTTGTATTTGAACAACTAAGCTTGTTTAGCTTGATGGGTGGAGCAGTGCTATTATGACACGAAGCACGTATGCTGATCGTATAGTGATCATAAAAGGGGGAAGCCCTAAGCATTTTTTTTGAGCAAAAGAGGGTTTCCCCTCCGATTTCTATTAAAGAAACCACCACGGAACCAACATGATCAATTAAACCCTAAGCATGATCGATTATACCCTATGACTGTGCCATGGAAGATTTGGAGCTGCAAACCACAGAAATGCTATTTATCAACCATTGTTTGCTTCGAACTAAGAACTAAATTCTAAGAGCTAAAAATAAAGTACAGTAACCAAGTGTGATCTATTTCTAGTTGAGTTCAAAAAGTTGAGCAGATGTGAAGTACCACTTCTCTTGCGGCGCCGTGTAGGAATCGGGAATGCGATGGTTGTCGGTGGCATTGAAGCAGATCTATGATGGTAGACGGGTGCATCGGGGGATAAGTCCCGTTGCGATGGACGAGAAAGTCATGTGAGCGGCCCCGGCAAAGAGGACAACGGTGCTGATGAAGTGAGAGGACGCGCTGCAAGGCTCCTGGTCCATCGTGGTGGAAGAGAAACATCCATCTCTAGCAGTGGACGACGCGGTCTTGGAAGGCACTCCAGCATGGTGGAGGACGGTGACAATGGATGGGGTGGCGGATGGAGGAGGCTGGTGTGGGGATGGTGTTCTAGCGCGGATGGTGTATGAATGGGAAAATGGAGGGAGAGGTACGCGGAACCATGTTTTTGGGGCACGCCTGTCTAAAATATGGGAAAGTTACGAACTTAGCCCCATTTTAAAATTTGGATGGCTCGTCGGTTGGGGATAGGATGGTAATCTCACATCTCCCCAATATTTGCCCAGAGCGATTTCGGGCGAGGAGAGGGTGTTTTGGCACCCACGATTGGTGCCCTCGGTGTATGAACGAGGCTGACAGGTTGGGCGGTTGTGTCATGTCTGAGTGAAGTTACAAACCTGCCCCTATTGAAAATATTTGCCTACATTAATTTTAGCCGAGTCGAGTTTGTTTTGCCGCCCACCGTGTATGAATGGGGAAATGGAGGGAGAGACAGAGTTCTTTAGATGAGCTTGGATCAAATGTGGTTTGACACCCACATTTGGCGCCCACCGTGTCTGAATGGGCTCAAAGGCGGTCGTGTCATGTCTAATTGAAGTTACTAACCTGCCCCTATCGAGAGCAGGGGAAATCGGGCCGATGGATTGTCTGTGTAAGGGGCAGCCGACGTGGGAGTGGACATTTTGCCACTTCTTTCAAATTTTGGGACAATAAGTATCCATGTTTACTGTGGCAACTAAATTCGAATACATTTTTTATTTTTATACGAATCTTTATAAATCATTCTATGTGTTTTTATATATCTTCAAAAGCACGACAAAGATGTATTCCACTGTCATATATGAATATGATCTACAAATGCGGATACTGGAATTCAGAAGCTAGAATCCAATTTAAGGTAAATTCGAATATTTGAAACCACTTTATGTCCAACTCAAGTGTCACATGCAGCATAATGTGTACTCCCATTTAGATATGTACACAAGCGATGTCTCAAGATTCGAAATACCGAGTCAATCAACCAATAATGTACAAAAGAGTATATGAATCAATAATATCAACTAACATACATAAGCCATGCCGATGTACTTTTTTTTGCTAGAAGAGCATCATTTTTTTAGTGAAGCTAGTACAACATCTTGGCCCTTTCAGATGCGTGCCACTTAAGGACCATCTATACTACTATCATTGATGAATGCACATTCAGGCCGATTGGCATATTTGCAGGTCTGGCACAACAATCAAAATGAAATGTCTCAGAGTATTATCAATTAATACAGACTTGTGCTAAAAAAATTACAAACCAAAAACCAAAAAACAATTATTACATGATCTCTAAAACAAATGGTTTGATCGATTACATGCACAAACAACACAAAGGTTATTCAATGATGGAAAAACATTTCACCTATGATTTACCAAGTGGGAATTTAATTTCCTCTTTTCCTTCAGGACCTTAACAATGCAGTCAGTCTCAGCTTGCTTCGTTTTGAAATCCACCAAATATTTAATGGTTGTCTTGAGTACTGCTTGTGATTATGCTGTTTGCTTCCTCAACATGCCAACTTCATCTCTAAGTGCAGAATCAGAATCTCTTTCTACAAATAGTTTAGCCTCTAGGGCATCAATAGTTGGCAATTCATGATGCACGATTGGGCCGGTGCCACTGTTGTGGGATGATACAACGTACATGGGGACCTCACTCTTTGATCTTGGGCTAACCTGTTTTTCCATTAAAGTTTGATTGCATTCCGAAAAGTTGAAGTTAGCAAAACATCTCAACTGGGAGTTAGAACAGCAAACCATTTAAACAAACAAGGAATTAAAGAGTTTCAGTTGGATGCTGAAAAGTAGTTATTAACATCATTGTAACCAGCAGCAAAGTAGTTAAACAAACAAGTTTTGCAATAGGTACCTATTGTGGCATTGGAGTTTCTCTTGGGTCCTCAAAAGTTGAGTAGCCAGTAACATGATTAGAGCAACCGGTTGCAGCAGCAAAGTAGTTATACAAACAAGTTTTGCAAAAGGAACCTATTGTGGCATTGGAGTTTCTCTTGGATCCTAAAAAGTTGAGTAGTCAGTAACTTGATTAGAGCAACAAGTTACAACAGCAAACCTGATACACAAATATATTTTTAAAAATGTACCTGCTATGCCATTGGACTTCCAATTGGATCCTGAAAACTAGAAGTCGGTAAGATGATTTCAGCAACGAGTTACAATAGCAAACCAGGTAAACAAGGAAGTTTCTGAAAACGTACCTGTTGTGCCAACGGAATTTCAGTTGGATCCTACAAACTTGAATGTTAGTAATCATAAATAAAGTGTTGCTAGAGCCACAAGAAACTAACATCAAACTAGTAAAACTAAATGGTTTTGGCAACGTATTTAATTACAAATGAACTAGTAAAACTAACAAGTTCTTGGCAACGTATTAAAGTAACAAGTTGGTACCATTTACCAGCAACACAGACATCTGTAAATTTCTTTGATGTAAGAAAAATGATTCCAACACACACATATATAAGTTAAAAAGACGGTGTCCCTCATATAAACCTGACAGTTGTCTATCTATGAACATGCAAACATTACTAGTGCTACAAGTGATAACAACAAACCAATTAAACAAACATGGTATCAGAATGTAAATTACACGTGAATTCTGCTGCACCATAGAAGTACATATGACCAACTATCTACATGCTTAAGTAGCTATTTAAGTTCAGGAAAACAGGTAATTCTTAATAGTAAGTATCAATACATAGATAGGCGTAGTCTATAATAGGATTAACAGGCTATGACATTATGTAATCAGTAGCAAACTAAATTAAGCCAAGCAACATAATTGAACAATTTTGCAATAAGTGGCTAACTAAAATTCCGAGAAGCAGGTAACTGAACTTACGCTAGCTCCTTGTATAGACACACCGCAACTTCTTTTTCACTTACAAGGTTCTACGAAGGAGTCCATGGCATCAATTGCTTGGATACGCAGTCCCAATACTTCTTTCTTCCCGCACTACATTGGTAGGTCGAATGGTTAATCTGATAAGATGGTGCGTCCTTGGTATGTTATATGAGGACGGGTTGCCAGACTAGTTATAGCAACACACATCACACTTGCTTTTACTGTATATTTCATGCGATTACATTTGGCATATCAAGATCTAAGCAATCTACAATAGGATGAAAAGACCAGCATCCTTCACATTATTGGTGAACTCTATTCATAGAAACAAGCAATTCAACCATTATGTGGGTAAATCAAAAGCACCACTAGAATATTTTTCACTACCCCAATCATACACGCAAAAGGGGGCGACACCACCGTAGGGGCTAGTATGGGCGGCCGCCTCGGGTGGCTGGAAAGTGTGCACCTAGTTTGAGTCGTCCAGGTTGGCCCAGGCTAGTTTTGTTCGTCCCAACGCACGAGCAGACAATGTAAAAATGAAGAAAACGTTTCAATTTGGATGGGCCAATAACGTAAGTGCAAGGCGGGCCCTATAGCAGGCTCGCGGCCCAAACGAGCGCCTCCCATATCGATCGATAGCAGGAAAAATCCCAATTCATTTGCTCCAGCCTCCAGTCTATTTCGCTCCAAACCTAGCCGCAATAGACCGACACAACACTTCCTCGCGCCCTCGTTGGACACCGGTCGCCAGGCTTCAAGTGAATGGAAGGACAAGAAAATGAAGATGCAACCCTGGGTGTAGCCTGCGTGGGAGGCAGCGGCGGCAGCACGAGCATGGCATTGAGCTTGCACAAACGGACAGTCACAGCTTGCAAGAGCAGCATGCGCAATGAGCAGGTACATCACATCCCTGATTATATCTAATTCAACTGTTCAATTTCTGGCCAATAGTTAAACCTGACGGTGTTGTAAAACAGCTTGTATGTAGGGAATCTATGAGAAAATGAAACAAATTTTTGCTTATTTTATAACTCCCCCAATCAATACTGAACTGACTGAACCTGATGTATCTAATCAAGTTTCCGGTGCAAACATACAAGCTCATGTTGTTCTTGAGCCTGAACTGTCTAATGAACAGACTGCTAATGAAGGATTTGATTCAAACATTTTACATGCTCCTAGTGATGAACATAACTCAGGAAGAGGATTGAGTAAGGTTACGAAGCGATACCTCACCCATCTAGGAGAGTTAAAACATGGAAAGGCCCTCTTGGCACTTAAGGCGAGTAAAATCTTCTTTCTCCCCTTTATAAAGATCAGCCAACACGGTGGCCAAGGCAGAAAAGTTATCCGGACCCTTGCACCCGCAGCATGATGCGTCATCCTCCCCATTGTAGTACCACATGGGGAGTCCTCTGGATTGGAGTGGCTGAATGCCTCGCGTTATTGAAATCGCCATTACCTCAATTATGGATAGTCCTGATTGGTCAAGTATCTTTATCTTGCTCATTAGCTTCTTAATCTCCACACTGTCCTCCTCTTCGACGCTCCGGGGACGCCAGATGTGGCGTTTATTTAACGGGCATTGCAAAATTTAGGTAGGCCCCACCGGATTGGGTCTGGGAGAAGTACGTCTTCAATATAAAACCGCTCTGAGGGCCACTCTTCGTATGCCTTCTTCGGAGTGCCGGACATGTATCTTGTTCCGGCTATACGCCATACTTCGGCGCCGCCCACCTCGAATATAGATCCCTTTGGGGAGCAGGGGACGAGGCATAAAAGTCTCCTCCATAACTCAAAATGGGCCTCACAACCTGAGAACAGCTCGCAGAGAGCCACGAAGCCCGCGATGTGCAGAATGGAGCCCGGCGTGAGATTGTGCAGCTGGAGGCCGTAGTACTCCAGGAGACCTCTGAGGAAAGGGCGGATTGAAAATCCAACGCCTCTTAAAAGGAAGGAAACTAAGCACACTCGCTCCCCTTCTGAAGGACTGGGGAAATTTTCCGCCAGGGCTTCGCCATTTATGGAAGTTAATCCTGCCCGGACGGGAATCAGGTCTGCGGGAGGAAGATATCCCTGCACCTGGAGCTTGGTCAGCTGGGCGTGGGAGACCGAGCAGCTCCCCAATCGACTTTTTTTGGGGCCGTGAGGGCGTGAGAAAGAACTGGGAGCGCCAACCATGTTTGCGTGGTTCCCTGTGGCCAGCTCCAAGGATTTTTTTCACCTGGTTGAGAATGGCATCTAAGATACCATCTCCTTAAATAGACGCCTTCCATGCACCGTCAGGGTGTTATCTGTAAAAATGCTTGGACCCTTCGTATTCATCTGACATGTGGAAGCCGAGGCAACGGAGGCACAGAAGCTGAAGGATACAATGTTTAATGTGAAGCCGAAACCATTTGGAGTATCATGGAGGGGCCACCTAACAAACCGAAGATGTAAAAGCCGGATACTCATCATCGTTGAGGAGTCGAATACAGTTCTTTTTGCTTTGGGATATTTGGAGGAGGAACCCGCCTTGCAATGCCAAAGACAATCTGCACACCAGACACGTCATCATTGAAGCTTGGTTCGGGGGCTACTGAGGGAGTCCTGGACTAGGGGCTCCTCGGGCATCTGGCCTATGTAATGTGGGCCGAATAGATGGGCCGTGAAGATACAAGATCGAGGGATTTCCCCTGTGTCGGAATGGGACTCTCCTTGGCGTGGAAGGCAAGCTTGGCGTTCAAATCGGAAGATTCCTTTCTCTGTAAACCGACTCTGTACAACCCTAGCCCCCTCCGTGTCTATACAAACTGGAGGATTCAGTCTGTAGAGGCAATCATAATCATACATGCCAGACATCTAGGGTTTAGCCATTATGATCTTGTGGTAGATCAACTCTTGTAACCCCTATACTCATCAAAGTCAATCAAGCGGGAAGTAGGGTATTACCTCCATCAAGAGGGCCCGAACCTGGGTAAACATCATGTCCCCTGCCTCCGGTTATCTTTGATCCTTAGACGCATAGTTCGGGACCCCATACCCGTGATCTGCCGGTTTTGACACCGAAAATGGGCACATTTCAAGGAGTCAATCCCGGCAGGAGTCATCCTAAGGGAAAGATCACGTTACCAGTGACACCTGGGGGAATTGAACTATCATACTGAGAAGGTTGTGTTTGATGTGGTCGACCTCCCCCTGCCGTACAATGGGATCCTTGGACGCCCAGCTTTGGCAAAATTCATGGCGGCATCCCACTATGCCTAGAACACTTTAAAGATGCCAGGGTCGGTAGGAGTCATTTCCATTCCATCAGACGAGAAAGGCACAATCATTTGCATGGATAAGATGTATCGGGACGTAGTCGCGGCAGAGGCCACGGCAACAACAGTCCCCGCTAAGGAAAACAGAGGAAAGAAGAAGGATAGCAGGGACACCAGCAAGGAATCTAGGAAGCATACCTCTTCGGAGTGTGCTGAACATGTTGATGACTTGCCAGAGAGTTCCAATAGCAAGAGATCTAAGGTCGCTGCACCACATGTGAAGAAGGTCCCGGCAAGGCTGGCTGGCATTGATGGTACCTTTACTATCAGCGCCACCCTTGATAAAATAGGAAGACATGCTTGTTGCCTTCCTGTGGGCGAATATCGATGTGTTTTCCTGGAAACCATCTGATATCCCTGGTGTTCCCAGGGAGGTAATCGAGCACCACCTTGCTGTCTGCCCACATGCCCGACTCGTCAAGCAAAAGGTTCGAAAGCAGGCCTTGGAAAGGCATCAGTTCATTGCCGAAGAGATTAGGAAGCTTGAGGCAATTGGTCTGGTTAGAGGAGTACTGCATCCCACATGGTTATCAAACCCAGTGGTTATATGCAAGGCTAACGGAAAATGGAGGCTTTGCATAGATTTCACAGATCTCAACAAGGATTGCCCGAAGGACCCATTTCCCTTGAGACGCATCGACCGGATTGTGGATTGCACTTCAGGTTGTGATTTTCTCTCCTTTCTGGATGCATACTCTGGGTATCATCGGATCTTCATGTCCAACGAAGACGAAGAGAATACCTCGTTCATCACCCCATGTGGTACATACTGCTTTGTGTGCATACCTTTCGGGTTAAAGAGTGCCGGATCCACTTTTGCAAGAGCAGTCTAGATTGGTTTTGAACCACAGTTGCACAGAAAACATTGAGGCTTGTATGGATGATATTGTGGTCAAGACCAAGGACAGATCAACCCTTATGCAGGATTTGGAGGAGACATTTGCTAATCTGTGCAAAATCAACTCGAAGCTAAATCTGGAGAAGTGTGTGTTTGGCGTTCCCTCCGGCAAGCTACTTGGGTTCTCCGTGTCCCATCGTGGGATCGAATCCAACCCCAACAAGATCAAGGCTATCGAGCAGATCCAGGCACCCAGGACAATCAAAGATGTGAGGCGTCTGACAGGGTGCGTTGCCGCACTTACAAGATTCATCTCCAAGTCTGTCGAGTGCGCCCTGCCGTTCTTCAAAATTTTGAAGAAGGCAGGGCCCATGAAGTGGACCCCGGAAGCAGATGCAGCTTTACGATTTGAAGACCTAATTGTCCTCTGTGCCCACTATGGTTGCCCCTAAACCAGAAGAGTCGTTGCTACTGTACTTGGAGGCAACTAATCAAGTGGTTAGTGCAGCCCTAGTGGCACAGCGGGAAGTAGAGCAAGCAGAGAGGGAGAAAAGCCCGACAGGACCGAATGAGGATCAGGACAAAGAAGAGCATGGCAGCAGGGGCAATCCCAAGGACGCGGCAAGGAAGAAAGTGGTGCAGCACCCAGTGTACTTTCTTAGTTCCCTCTTACAAGGGGCTAGATCGAGGTACTCTGGTGTGCAAAAGTTGATTTTTTTGCCTCATCATAGCATCAAGGAAACTGCACCACTACTTCCAAGCCCATGAGATCACGGTTGTCATCCGCTTTCCATTGCAAAGGATACTCCAAAACCCTGAGGCTACCGGCAGAATAGTGGAGTGGGCTTTGGACTTATCCAGCTTTGGCCTGAAATTTGAGAGCACATTAACAATTCAGAGCAGGGCATTGGCATTGGCAGAGTTTATTATAGAATGGACACCAACCGCTGATGAAGAAGTACTGGAAACAGTTACCCCCGGCAAGGAAGCGCCCCAAGAATGGATCATGTATTTCGATGGTGCCTTCTCGCTGCAAGGTGCAGGGGCTGGCGTGCTTCTCGTTTCTCCCACAAGGGAGCACTTGAAGTATGTCGTCCAGCCGCATTTTCCCTGGGAGGAGGCAACCAACAATACAACAGAGTAAGAAGGGCTCCTTGCCGGGCTCAGGATTGCCACAGAATTGGGAATCAAGAAGCTAATCATTCGAGGAGATCCACAACTTGTGGTGAGACAAGTCAAGAAGGATTACCAAAGTCCATTGATGGAGGCATATGTTGAGGAAGTGAGAAGATTGGAGGAGCGCTTTGACGGATTGCAAATAGAGCACACACCCCATGCGGAAAACAGCATAGCTGATCATCTATCAAAGTGCGCTGTGCAAAAACTTCCTGTGGAACCAAGAACTTTTGTTCTCCATCTTACTCAGCCCTCCGTATCCCCGGCAACAATGGCCCGAAAGAGGAGGAAGTTGGACTCCGGTAAGCCTCTCCCGGTAGAGCCTCCCGAGGCTCCTGGTAGGGACCCTGCTGGAAACAACTCCCCATCAATTGTCGGGCTACACTCTCCTGCCGGGCCACTGGTCCTCGCGGTCGAGGAACGCGCTCCCACAGATGAGGAGGTGCTACTAGTCCTTGTTGCCGATCTTCGGGCTCCAACTTAGGCAAGGCACATAGTCCATTTCCTCTAAAAGAGTAGCCCGGAGAGCCAGTATGTATCAATTTGTCGATGACACTCTTTATAGAAGAAGGCCCAATGGTGTGAAATTGAAGTGCATCTGCCGAGAAGAAGGAAAGGAACTACTGGCAGAAAAACACAAAGGCATGTGCGACTCCCACATTGGGAAAAGGGCATTAGTTGGGAAAGCATTCCGGCAAGGATTCTATTGGCCCACATCCCTCCAAGATGCGGTCGAGCTAGTCACCAAGTGTGAAGCATGCCAGCTCCATTCCAAGAACATCCATCTGCCTACACAAGATCTTCAGACAATCCCTTTGTCATGGCCTGATACGTCCATTTTGATCATGCTTTTATATCGATATTTATTGCATTATGGGCTGTTATTACACATTATGTCACAATACTTATGCCTATTCTCTCTTATTTTACAAGGTTTACATGAAGAGGGAGAATGCCGGTAGCTGGGATTCAGGGCTGGAAAAGGAGCAAATAATATAGACCTATTCTGCATAGCTCCAAAAGTCCTGAAACTTCACGGAAGCTATTTACAGAATATATAAAAAATACTGAGCGCAAGAAGTTCCAGAGGGGGGCCACACCCTGGCCACGAGGGTGGGAGGCGCGTCCTACCCCCCTGGGTGCGCCCCCTGCCTCGTGGGCCCCCTGGTGGCCCTTCGATGTCCATCTTCTGCTATATGGAGTCTATCATCAAGAAAAAAATCGTAAGCAAGCTTTCGAGACGAGACTCTGCCGCCACGAGGCGGAACCTTGGCGGAACCAATCTAGGGCTCTAGTGGAGCTGTTCTGCCGGGGAAACTTCCCTCCGGGAGGGGGAAATCATCACCATCGTCATCACCAACGATCCTCTAATCGGGAGGGGGTCAATCTCCACCAACATCTTCACCAGCACCATCTCATCTCAAACCCTAGTTCATCTCTTGTATCCAATCTTTGTATCCAAACCTCATATTGGTACCTGTGGGTTGCTAGTAGTGTTGATTACTCCTTGTAGTTGATGCTAGTTGGTTTACTTGGTGGAAGATCATATGTTCATATCCATTATGCATATTAATACCCCTCTGGTTATGAACATGAATATGCTTTGTGAGTAGTTATGTTTGTTCCTGAGGACATGGGAGAAGTCTTGCTATTAGTAGTCATGTGAATTTGATATTCGTTTGATATTTTGATGAGATGTATGCCGCCATCCCTCTAGTGGTGTCATGTGAACGTCGACTACATCACACTTCACCATTGTTTGGTCCTAGAGGGAGGTATTGGGAAGTAAGAAGTAGATGATGGGTTGCTAGAGTGATCGAAGCTTAAACCCTAGTTTATGCGTTGCTTCGTAAGGGGCTGATTTGGATCCATATGTTTCATGCTATGGTTAGGTTTACCTGAATACTTCTGTTGTAGTTGCGCATGCTTGCAATAGAGGTTAATCATAAGTGGGATGCTTGTCCAAGTAAGGACAGCACCCAAGCACCGGTCCAACCACATATCAAATTATCAATGTATCGAACGTGAATCATATGATCATGATGAAAACTAGCTTGACAATAATTCCCATGTGTCCTCGGGAGCGCTTTCCTTCATATAAGAGTTTGTCCAGGCTTGTCCTTTGCTACAAAAAGGATTGGGCCATCTTGCTGCACTTTATTTACTTTTATTACTTGCTACTCGTTAACAATTACCTTATCACAAAACTATCTTTCACCAATAATTTCAGTGCTTGCAGAGAATACCTTGCTGAAAACCGCTTATCATTTCCTTCTGCTCCTCGTTGGGTTCGACACTCTTACTTATCGAAAGGACTACGATAGTGTAACGCCCACGATGCGGCTATATCTCCTATGTGTCGAAGCACGACTTAGAGGCATAACCGCATTGTAAGCAATGTCGCAAGAGGGGTAATCATTACACATCCCATGTATTGAATAAGGAAAGAGGTACATAGTTGGCCTACAATCGCCACTTCACACAATACATGAATATAACATTACGACATCCAGATACAATCAAGGTCTGACTACGGAACCAAAATAAAAGAAGACCACCCCTAATGCTACAGATCCCCGATCGTCCCAACTGGGCTCCACTACTGATCAACTGGAAACGGAACAACATAACGAACATGATCTTCATGGAGCTCCTCCTTGAGCTCGGTTGCGTCACCTGCACGATATCATTGGCACCTGCAAACTGGTTTTGGAAGTATCCGTGAGTCACGGGGACTCAGCAATATCACACCCTCGCGATCAAGACTATTTAAGCTTATGGGTAGGTAAAACGTATGAGGTGGAGCTGCAGCAAGCACTAGCATATATGGTGGCTAACTTACGCAAATGAGAGCGAGAAGAGAAGGCAAAGCACGTTCGAGAAACTATGATCAAGAAGTGATCCTAGAACAACATACGTCAAGCATAACTCCAACACCGTGTTCACTTCCCGAACTCTGCCGGAAAGAGACCAACACGGCTACACACGCGGTTGATGCATTTTAATTAAGTTAAGTTTCAGGTTTACTACAACCGGACATTAACAAATTCCCATCTGCCCATAAATGCGGTCACGGCTTTCGAAAGTTCAAATCCCTGCAGGGGTGTCCCAACTTAGCCCATCACAAGCTCTCACGGTCAACGAAGGATATTCCTTCTCCCAAGACAACCCGATCAGACTCGGAATCTCGGTTACAAGACATTTCGACAATGGTAAAACAAGACCAGCAAAGCCACCCAGATGTGCCGACAAATCCTGATAGGAGCTGCACATATCTCGTTCTCAGGGCACACCGGATGAGCAATATGTCGGGTTGGCATAAACCCTAGTTGCCCAGGGGGCGCCGGACATCGCTCAGGTTCGACCAACACTTAGAGAAGCACTGGTCGGGGGGGTTAAAATAAAGATGACCCTTGGTTTGCCGACCCAAGGGAAAAAAGGCTAGGTGGCAAATGGTAAAACCAATGTTGGGCCTTGCTGGAGGAGTTTTATTCAAGGCGAACTGTCAAGGGGTTCCCATTATAACCCAACCGCGTAAGGAACAAAAAATCAAGGAACATAACACCGGTATGACGGAAACTAGGGCGGCAAGAGTGGAACAAAACACCAGGCATAAGGCCGAGCCTTCCACCCATTACCAAGTCTATAGATGCATTAATATAAATAAGAGATATTGTGATATCCCAACAAATATCCATGTTCCAACAAGGAACAAACTCCAATCTTCACCTGCAACTAGCAACGCTATAAGAGGGGCTGAGCAAAGCGGTAACATAGCCAAACAACAGTTTGCTAGGACAAGGTGGGTTAGAGGTTTGACATGGCAAAATGGGAGGCATCATAAGCAAGTGGTAGGTATCGCAGCATAGGCATAGCAAAAGAGCGAGCGACTAGCAAGCAAAGATAGAAGTGATTTCGAGGGTATGGTCATCTTGCCTGCAAAGTTCTCCGAGAAGACGAAAATCTTGAACCTCGTAAGCGTACTCAACGGGCTCTTCGATCACGAACTCGTCTCCCGGCTCTACCCAAAGCAAGAACACAAGCAAAGGGAGACACAATCAACCATGGTGCAATGCGCAAGCATCATGATGCAAAACATGGCATGATATGCGGGATGTAATATGCAATGCATATGCACGTTTCGGAAAGGAAAGATTGAACATGGCCTCAACTTGGAAGTCCAAGAGTGCCACTAGAAAGAGGAGTTGATTTCGGTCGAAATCGATATAAAGATCACCGGAATCAGATGCACGGTTTGCAAATGACAAGGAAAACAAATATGACACCGATATGCGATTAACGGCACGAGGCCATCTAAATGCATCAAGAACAACTAGCTACAGCACTCTAACATAGCAAAAAAATACATGGCAGGGATCCACTCAAGATGCTTGACAAAAGATGAACACTGAGCTACGGCAAATTCACTCAATAGTAGGTTCAAACAAGCATGGCAAAAGAACGAAAGATATCACGTTACAGACTTAGTGAAAATAACATGTCAGGAATTAACATCAGGAAGCAATGTTTAGAGCAAGATATCAACATGCTACAGGAACATAACATGGCAAAACAAGGCATGGCATGAAGATACTCAAAGCATACAACAAAAATCCCTTACTGACCATAAGCCAAAAGGGATCAGAAAATACAATGGCAACCATGTGAACATAGCAACTTTCGTTAACAGATTCAGACTTAGTAGAAAACTGGAACATGGCAAAACAGATATCAAGTAGGCATGTTTACGAGCTCGATGCACTCACCACAAGGCATTGCATGACAAACTAAGCATACACCCAGCAAGTAGACATGGCATAGAAGATAAACATGGCAAGAACAACAACATAGCATGCATGGATTAACTACAACAATCTCGGCAAAAATGCTTAACATGTAAACATTCTGCCAGGAACATTTTATAGCAAAAGTAGAGCTTGATTTACTCAAGCTAGGGTGCTCCATAAATGCAAACAAAGACATGGATGGATAGAGCACCACAATATCTACAAAACATCCTTACTGATCATGCTCAAAAGAGGCATGGATCACTCTGTAGCAACATGAATACATGGCATAAAAATATAATCAGGGAAATGACATAGAAGATTTCTAAGTCCCTAAAATCAGCAACATTACGAGGGCTAATTTGCATGCTTGTGCTAAACAACATAGAGATCACAAAAATACATGGCATACACCCCTTTAAAGATGGCATGGCATACTTCAAAACACATGTAGGGCTCAAGTTCATAGGAGGCACACATTAATCATGGCAAAAATGACAAAAGTCCAATTGCTGATAAGAATCTGAAACTAATATAAACTAGCACTCTTGCAACAACATTTAGGGAATCAAGATGAGCTTAAATGAACATGGTGCAATGGAATGAAATGAAGTACTCGTCGAGACGAACAATTCGATATGCCACACGCACGAATCGGAGCAACACACAAGAAGTTATGGAATGATGAAAAATGCATAAAAATTGGCATTTGGGGACTTCGAGAAATCCGGGGTCAACCTCATGGATCTGGATCTGGCACGGTTTTCAAAGTCCACCGGAGTTGCTCGCCGGAGTTCACGAGGGGAGGCGGCCGGAGTCGATGGAGGTGGCCGGAGAGGGATCGGGGCACCGGATCCGGCAAGGGCGGGGCCGGCAGGGGCCGGATCTGGCCGGAGGAGCCGACTCCTGGGCGCCGAGGCGAGATCTATGGTGGCGGCGGCGGTTGACGAAGGTCGGCGGCGACCGGCGGGAGGAGAAAGGTGATGCGGCGGCGAGCTTCCGGTGAAGACGGCAGGGTTTCCGGTGAGCTCGGCATGAAGGAGAAGGCGGCGGGGCGCCTCGGGCGCTCGGGCCCGGACGCGGCTCGGGCGGGCCAGCCGTGGGCCTGGCGGGCCGCGACGGCTGGCGCGGTGGAGGAGGAGAGAGAGGGCGGCGGCGCTTACGTGTCGCGCCCGTATTCGTCCAGCGCGGCGGCTGGACGTGTACGGCGGCGGAGTGGACATGTCCGACACGCGAAGGAGGAAGATGCTAGGGTTCATCCGTGAATTTTTGGAGGGGATCACATATATATAGGTAGAGGGAGCTAGGAGAGTCCAAATGAGGTGCGGTTTTCGGCCATGCGATCATGATCGAACGATCTAGATGATGGATGGGGTTTAGGTGGGTTTTGGGCCACCTTGGATGTTGCTGGGCTGCAACACACATGAGGCCTTTACGGTTCCTTGGTTAACCGTTGGAGTATCAAACGAAGTCCAAATGGCACAAAACTTGACAGGCGGTCTACCGGTAGTAAACCAAGGCCGCTTGGCAAGTCTCGGTCCAATCCGAGAATGTTTAACACCCGCACACGAAAAAGAGGTAAAAGGGGACACCGGAGGACATAGGACCGCCGGATTGCAAAATGGACAACGGGGAAAATACTCGGATGTATGAGACGAACATGCATGCAAATGTGATGCACATGATGACATAATATGAAATGCATGACATTCAAGCAAATGACAAGGCAACAACAGCGAATAACTGGAAGACACCTGGCACATCGGTCTTGGGGCGTTACAACACTCCACCACTATGAGAGGATCTCATCCCGAGATCTAGAATGGCACCGGAGGGAAAACGGAAGAGAAAGAGAAGAGGTAAAACTAAGTTGCTTATTTGACAAACGAGTGAAACCAAAGAACCTTGAAAAGGTTAAACCAATTCGAGAAAAGAATACAACAGAGATGACCAAAGTTGAAGACACTCCGTCAGAAAAGAGGAGCAAGGAAGAACATATTCGGACAACACTCCGGTTGAAAAGTGATGCAAGACTTGATAAGATGAAAAGTACTTGAGCAGAGGGCACAACACTCCGGTTAAAAGGATAAGCATGAAAAGATCATGATCTTCACAATTCTAGATGATGATTGAAAAGAGCAACATCACAAAGCCTCCGGAAGAAATGAAAGAATGGAATGGAATGGACGGAGGGAAACAAGATCTTGAGAGAGCACGCTTACAACAAATGCTGGAACAGAGTTGTTGGATTATCGACAATGAAAGGATAAGCTTTAAGTGGCCTTATGGAAAACATCTCGAAATTATGAGGTGAAATTCTGCCACTAACAAAACAATAGATTGGATTGATATGAGCAAGAAGACGAGAAACTATTTCACCGGGAGGATAAAAGAACAACTTGGGTCATTTATAAGCACCATAAATAGCAACAATCCTTAGGGAAAGCTTTAGGTGAAATATAACCCAAGATAACTCCAATGAAGAGGTTGATGGAATGAGAAGAGCTCATCTTTGAAGAAATTGATGGGTTGAAAAAATGACTTGAGCGAAGAGAAAATGATAGATTTAGATAAGTCACTCTTGAAAACATGTGAATCATGAAACACGAAGGGAAATTATCAACAATGACATAACACCACCTCAGATGATAAGGTAGAAAGAATTGCATTTTGGAATGCAAGATGAAGAATCCTTGAGCTCCTTTGAAAAGAATCTCGATGAACACCTCGAGAAGGAATTAAAACCTTGATGAACCATCATGTGGAACCTCCATGAAGAACTCCGATAACAAAAGAATGATAATTTTTTTTAAAGAGAAGTTGAAAACACAAGGTGAAGCCTTGTAATGATTTAGATGGATATTTGTGATGAGATAAAGTGGAAACTTGGAACTCCAGAAGAGAAGATAAAGCATCTCGAACCGACAATGTGATATGATGAACCACTCTGGAAGGAAGAAATTACATCACTTGTATGAAACAATAATAAGAATTACGTTATGCACATCCTTCACCAATTTAGATTGATGGCAAGCAACGGATTTTGCAAACTACTTATTCTCGTAGAAAAGATTAAGGTAGATCTAGCGCCAACTTGGGAAGGTATTCAACGAACCACTGGTAGGATTGAAACAATGAATAAACCTATATGATAACGAAGGAAGAGAACTCTTGAACGAACCACCATAAGAATTAAAAACAATCAAGGAAAAGATAGAGAAACACCGAGAAGAATAGCACATGAACGAAGATGCTTAAGGGGATTTAGATGCAAGTGAACGAAGAGATCCCGAGCTGATTAGAGAACACTTGAAGGATGCACCGGTAAGAATTGAAAATGAGAGCTGAAAGCTGTAATGAATAATCCAAAAATGATGGCCTTCGGAGGAAAGACATGGAAATAACTCATGAAATGCTCCAGATGGGTGAAAAAACTTCTCACAATCGAAAACAATTATGAGAAGATGGCATAAAGCTAGCATCATGAATCTTGAAGAGAATGGAGCAAGATATGGAGGAAAATTCTTCTTCGGTCTTCAAATGTTGAGAATGACGATGAGAGACACCACCATGAATTGTTGAGGCACTCCGGAATGAAGAATGGAAAGGTTGAGCCAACGATGAAAAGAATTATAAGATCTTGGAGAAACCATCTGACTGATGATAATTCATTCTTACGTCAAACTTTGAAATGAATTTGATTATAACTCTAGAAAAATAGAAGAGTCAGGTAAGATCCTGGGAAAAGACCTGTGGGTTAGGGCCCACTCAAAAGAAACACCGTTGAATGATTGCTTGAAAAGAGAGATTGCACCGGTTGAATTAAATGTCTTGAATGAGATAATAACCTCAAAATAGGTTGAACAGATCTTGAATGACAAGACGAGCCTTCTGAGATATCTTTAGCACTCCGGAACAAATGAATAGCGAGGAGGTGGATGATTAAGAGGTGCACCGACATGAGAAAGCATTTGAAACAAGGAAAGGAATGATCAACACTGAAAGCTTGAATTTAATCCACCGGAGAAGAAAAAGAATGACAAATGATGAACTTGTAGAACATCTTCAAGAGAATCACCGGATAAGAACATTGACGGAAAAGTATGGAGAGACTTCACATCAATAAGATGGATACTTGATTAAGAAATCTGAGCCCTTGAAGGAAAAGGGTGGGAGGGTGGGAAAAACAAAGGCAGCTTGGGACGAATGAAATGAACACCGTTGAGAAGAACTGAGATTGGATCTTGCAAATGTTGAAGTGATCGGATGCACTTGAAGGGCACCTCACCGGTTGAGAAGAAATTGAAATGACAAACTCGATGATCGAGAAGGGTTAGTATTCACATAGAAATATGAGAACACCACTTAGAAAGGTATGGAATCAACATTTGGCTTCGAAGCAACTCGAATACCACAGCTCAAAACAAAACAAAGGATTGGCTTGCAAAATAAGCCGGAACAAACATATGATATAGATTTCGTCCGAAGTTTTCGTGGTGGGGCCTACACGGGCTCGATCGTACAGCACCATCATGTACAAGGAAGTGCACATGACATACGAAGTGTCCCCGAGTCAGCATAGCCAAGAACTCTTTAAGACACAATGAGACCACTGTAAAACCAACCGTGGATAGGCGGACCACTAGACATCGAACCCCAATTTCATATCATACATCTGTCGAAAAGATATCCTAAGAGCTACTTGAATTCCCACTTATAAACTCCTGAAACTTTCCGGTTATGCAATCAGGTGTTGGGGAAACAAGGGAAGCATAATATCTCACCCAAAACTAACAAATCCTACATCCAGCTGTATCCATCCTTCAACACATAACCAAGAAACCTTCGGAAACCATTTACCTCAACCTTCGAAAAGCATCCGTTATACGAGTTATGGCAATACTCCTGAACTCCCGCCCCAGTACTGGGTGGCGTCGAGGTTATCTCACCAACAACTGCATAAAAGAGATTTTCGATGTCGGCGGAACTCAGGTATTCCAGAACTGCAACGATAAAATTGTGACGACAACACCTCGGAGCTCAACTCCCCGGGACACTGCCACAACCCCTAAATGTCAGGAGGCACCAAGAACAATGTTCTCATCACAAAACCATCGGAACGATTCCAAGATACCCGCATGATCCTAAACAAAATTCTTGAAATTTGAGAAGAGAAGAGTCAAAACTCTACGTCAGGAGGCCTTACCAGAGCGACGAAGGGACTGAGGAGTAAAAAGAATCCTACTCTCCGATATATATAATCCTAAAAGACTCCAAACATTTTTCTAGACTCAACAACGCCAGTGATTCGATCAAGCAGGGGGCTCCTAAGTCGGGGAAGGCTCTAATACCAACTTGTAACGCCCACGATGCGGCTATATCTCCTACGTGTCAAAGCACGACTTAGAGGCATAACCGCGTTGTAAGCAATGCCGCAAGAGGGGTAATCATTACACATCCCGTGTACTGAATAAGGAAAGAGGTACATAGTTGGCTTACAATCGCCACTTCACACAATACATGAATATAACATTACAACATCCAGATACAATCAAGGTCCGACTACGGAACCAAAATAAAAGAAGACCACCCCTAATGCTACAGATCCCCGATCGTCCCAACTGGGCTCCACTACTGATCAACTGGAAACGGAACAACGTAACGAACACGATCTTCATCGAGCTCCTCCTTGAGGTCGGTTGCGTCACCTGCACGATATCATCGGCACCTGCAAGCTGGTTTTGGAAGTATCCGTGAGTCACGGGGACTCAGCAATCTCACACCCTCGCGATCAAGACTATTTAAGCTTATGGGTAGGTAAAAGGTATGAGGTGGAGCTGCAGCAAGCACTAGCATATATGGTGGCTAACTTACACAAATGAGAGCAAGAAGAGAAGGCAAAGCACGTTCGAGAAACTATGATCAAGAAGTGATCCTAGAACAACCTACGTCAAGCATAACTCCAACACCATGTTCACTTCCCGAACTCCGCCGGAAAGAGACCATCACGGCTACACACGACGGCTACACACGCGGTAGATGCATTTTAATTAAGTTAAGTTTCAGGTTTTCTACAACCAGACATTAACAAATTCCCATCTGCCAATAACCGTGGGCACGGCTTTCGGAAGTTCAAATCACTGCAGGGGTGTCCCAACTTAGCCCATCACAAGCTCTCACGGTCAACGAAGGATATTCCTTCTCCCAAGACAACCCGATTAGACTCGGAATCTCGGTTACAGGACATTTCGACAATGGTAAAACAAGACCAGCAAGCCACCCAGATGTGCCGATAATTCCCGATAGGAGCTGCACATATCTTGTTCTCAGGGCACACCGGATGAGCAAGACGTCGGGTTGGCATAAACCCTGGTTGCCCAGGGGGCGCCGGACATCACTCAGGTTGGACCAACACTTAGAGAAGCACTGGCCCCAGGGGGGTTAATATAAAGATGACCCTTGGTTGGCCGACCCAAGGGAAAAAAGGCTAGGTGGCAAATGGTAAAACCAATGTTGGGCCTTGCTGGAGGAGTTTTATTCATGGCGAACTGTCAAGGGGTTCCCATTATAACCCAACCGCGAAGGAACGCAAAATCAAGGAACATAACACCGGTATGATGGAAACTAGCACGGCAAGAGTGGAACAAAACACGAGGCATAAGGCCGAGCCTTCCGCCCTTTACCAAGTCTATAGATGCATTAATATAAATAAGAGATATTGTGATATCCCAACAAATATCCATGTTCCAACAAGGAACAAACTCCAATCTTCACCTGCAACTAGCAACGCTATAAGAGGGGCTGAGCAAAGCGGTAACATAGCCAAACAACGGTTTGCTACGACAAGGTGGGTTAGAGGTTTGACATGGCAAAATGGGAGGCATGATAAGCAAGTGGTAGGTATCGCAGCATAGGCATAGCAAAAGAGCGAGCAACTAGCAAACAAAGATAGAAGTGATTTCGAGGGTATGGTCATCTTGCGTGCAAAGTTCTCCGAGAAGACGAAAAGCTTGAACTTCGTAAGCGTACTCAACGGGCTCTTTGATCATGAACTCGTCTCCCGGCTCTACCCAAAGCAAGAACACAAGCAAAGGGAGACACAATCAACCACGGTGCAATGCGCAAGCATCATGATGCAAAATATGGCATGATATGCGGGATGTAATATGCAATGCATATGCACATTTCGGAAAGGAAATATTAAACCTGGCCTCAACATGGAAATCCAAGTGTGCCACTGGAAAGAGGAGTTGATTTCGGTCGAAATCGATATAAAGATCACCGAAATCGGATGCACGGTTTGCAAATGAAAAGCAAAACAAATATGACACCGATCTGCGATTAACAGCACGAGGCCATCTAAATGGATCAAGAACAACAAGCTACAACACTCTAACATAGCAACAAAATACATGGCAAGGATCCACTCAAGATGCTTGATAAAAGATGAACACTGAGCTACGGCTAATTCACTCAATAGGTTCAAACAAGCATGGCAAAAGAGCGAAAGATATCAGGTTACAGACTTAGTGAAAATAACATGTTAGGAATTAACATCAGGAAGCAATGTTTAGAGCATGATATCAACATGCTACAGGAAAATAACATGGCAAAGCAAGGCATGGCATGAAGCTAGTCAAAGCATACAACAAAAGTCCCTTACTGACCATAAGCCAAAAGGGATCAGAAAATACAATGGCAACCATGTGAACATAGCAACTTTCGTTAACAGATTCAGACTTAGTAGAAAACCGGAACATGGCAAAGCAGATATCAAGTCGGCATATTTACGAGCTCGATGCACTCGCCACAAGGCATTGCATGACAAACTAAGCATACACCCAGCAAGTAGACATGGCATAGAAGATAAACATGGCAAGAACAACAACATAGCATGCATGGATCAACTACAACAATCTCGGCAAAAATGCTTAACACGTAAACATTCTGCCAGGAACATTTTATAGCAAATGTAGAGCTCGATTGACTCAAGCTAGGGTGCTCCATAAATGCAAACAAAGACATGGATGGATAGAGCACCACAATATCTACAAAACATCCTTACTGATCATGCTCAAAAGAGGCATGGATCACTCTGTAGCAACATGAATACATGGCATAAAAATATAATCAGGGAAATGACTTAGAAGATTTCTAAGTCCCTGAAATCAGCAACATTACGAGGGCTACTTTGCATGCTTGTGCTAGACAACACAGATATCACAAAAATACATGGCATCCACCCCTGTAAGATGGCATGGCATACTTAAAAACACATGTAGGGCTCAAGTTCATAGGAGGCACACATTAATCATGGCAAAAATGACAAAAGTCCAATTGCTGATAAGAATCTGAAACTAATATAAACTAGCACTCTTGCAACAACATTTAGGGCATCAAGATGAGCTCAAATGAACATGGTGCGATGGAATGAAATGAAGTACTCGTCGAGATGAACAATTCGATATGCCACACGCACGAATCAGAGCAACACACAAGAAGTTATGGAATGATGAAAAATGCATAAAATACTGGGATTTGGGGACTTAGAGAAATCCGGGGTCAACCTCGTGGATCTGGATCTGGCACGGTTTTCAAAGTCCACCGGAGTTGCTCGCTGGAGTTCTCGAGGGGAGGCGTCCGGAGTCGATGGAGGTGGCCGGAGAGGGATCGGGGCCGGATCCGGCAAGGGCGGGGCCGGCAAGGGCCGGATCTGGCCGGAGGAGCCGACTCCTGGGCGCGGAGGCGAGATCCATGGCGGCGGCGGTTGACGAAGGTCGGCGGCGGTCGGCGGGAGGAGAAAGGTGACGCGGCGGCGAGCTTCCGGCAAAGACGGCGGGGTTTTCGGCGAGCTCGACGCGAAGGAGAAGGCGGCGGGGCACCTCGGGCGCTCGGGCCCGGACGCGGCTCGGGCTGGTCGGCCGTGGGCTGGGCGGGCCACGGCGGCTGGCGCGGTGGAGGAGGAGAGAGAGAGCGGCGGCGCTGATGTGTCGTGCCCGGATTCGTCCGACGCGGTGGCTGGACGTGTCCGGCGGTGGAGTGGACATGTCCGGCGCGCGGAGGAGGAAGATGCTAGGGTTCATCCGCGAATTTTTGTAGGGGATCACATATATATATAGGTAGAGAGAGCTTGGAGAGTCCAAATGAGGTGCGGTTTTCGGCCACGCGATCGTGATCGGACGATCTAGATGATGGAGGGGGTTTAGGTGGGTTTTGGGCCACTTTGGAGGGGTGTTGGGCTTCAACACACACGAGGCCTTTATGGTTCCTCGGTTAACCGTTGGAGTATCAAATGAAGTCCAAATGGCACGAAACTTGACAGGCGGTCTACCGGTAGTAAATCAAGGCTGCTTGGCAAGTCTCGGTCCAATCCGAGAACGTTTAACACCCGCACATGAAAAAGAGGTAAAAGGGGACACCGGAGGACATAGGAGTGCCGGATTGCAAAACGGACAACGGGGAAAATGCTCAGATGCATGAAACAAACATGCACGCAAATGCGATGCACATGATGACATAATATGAAATGCATGACACGCAAGCAAATGACAAGGCAACAACAGCGAATAACTAGAAGACACCTGGCACATCGGTCTCGGGGCGTTACAACACTCCATCACTACGAGAGGATCTCGTCCCGAGATCTAGAACGGCACCGAAGGGAAAACGGAAGAGAAAGAGAAGAGGTAAAACTAAGTTGCTTCTTTGACAAACGAGTGAAACCAAAGAACCTTGAAAAGGTTAAACCAATTCGAGAAAATAATACAACGGAGATGAGCGAAGTTGAAGACACTCCGTCAGAAAAGAGGAGCAAGGAAGAACAAATTCGGACAGCACTCCGGTTGAAAAGTGATGCAAGACTTGATAAGATGAAAAGTACTTGAGCAGAGGGCACAACACTCCGGTTAAAAGGATAAGCATGAAAAGATCATGATCTTCACAATTCTAGATGATGACTGAAAAGAGCAACGTCACAAAGCCTCCGGAAGAAATGAAAGAATGGAATGGAATGGAATGGATGGAGGGAAACAAGATCTTGAGAGAGCACGCTTACAACAAATGCTGGAATGGAATTGTTGGATTATTGACAACGAAAGGATAAGCTTTAAGTGGCCTTATGGAAAACATCTCAAAATTATGAGGTGAAATTCTGCCACTAACAAAACAATAGATTGGATTTATATGAGCAAGAAGACGAGAAACTATTTCACCAGGAGGATAAAAGAACAACTTGGGTCATTTATAAGCACCATAAATAGCAACAATCCTTAGGGAAAGCTTTAGGTGAAATATAACCCAAGATAACTCCAATGAAGAGGTTGATGGAATGAGAAGAGCTCATGCTTGATGAAATTGATGGGTTGAAAAAATGACTTGAGCGAAGAGAAAATGATGGATTTAGATATGTCACTCTTGAAAACATGTGAATCATGAAACACGAAGGGAAATTATCGACAATGACATAACACCACCTCAGATGATAAGGTAGAAAGAATTGCATTTTGGAATGCAAGATGAAGAATCCTTGAGCTCCTTTGAAAAGAATCTCGATGAACACCTCGAGAAGGAATTAAAACCTTGATGAACCATCATGTGGAACCTCCATGAAGAACTCCGGTAACAGAAGAATGATAAAAAAATAAAAGAGAAGTTGAAAACACAAGGTGAAGCCTTGTAATGATTTAGATGGATGTTTGCGATGAGATAAAGTGGAAACTTGAAACTCCGGAAGAGAAGATAAAGCATCTCGAACCGAGAATGTGATATGATGAACCACTCCGGAAGGAAGAAATTAGATCACTTGTATGAAACAATAATAAGAATTACGTTATGCGCATCCTTCACCAATTTAGATTGATGGCAAGCAACGGATTTGTCAAACTACTTATTCTCGTAGAAAAGATTAAGGTAGATCTAGCGCCAACTTGGGAAGGTATTCAACAAACCACCGGTAGGATTGAAACAACGAATAAAACTGTATGATAACGAAGGAAGAGAACTCTTGAACGAACCACCGTAAGAATTAAAAATGATCAAGGGAAAGATAGAGAAACACCAAGAAGAATTAGCACATGAACGAAGATGCTTGAGGGGATTTAGATGCAAGTGAACGAAGAGATCCCGAGCTGATTAGAGAACACTTGAAGGATGCACCGGTAAGAATTGAAAATGAGAGCTGAAAGCTGTAATGAATAATCCCAAAATGATGGCCTTCGGAGGAAATACATGGAAACAACTCATGAAATGCTCCGGATGGGTGAAAAAAATTCTCACAATCGAAAACAATTATGAGAAGATGGCATAAAGCTAGCATCATGAATCTTGAAGAGAATGGAGCAAGATATGGAGGAAAATTCTTCTTCGGTCTTCAAATGTTGAGAATGACGATGAGAGACACCACCATGAATTGTTGAGGCACTCCGGAATGAAGAATGGAAAGGTTGAGCCAACGATGAAAATAATTATAAGATCTTGGAGAAACCATCTGACTGATGATAATTCATTCTTATGTCAAACTTTGAAATGAATTTGATTATAACTCTAGAAAAATAGAAGAGTCAGGTAAGATCCTGGGAAAAGACATGTGGGTTAGGGCCCACTCAAAAGAAACACCGTTGAATGATTGCTTGAAAAGAGAGATTGCACCGGTTGAATTAAATGGCTTGAATGAGATAATAACCTCGAAATAGGTTGAACGGATCTTGAATGACAAGACGAGCCTTCTGAGATATCTTCAGCACTCCGGAACAAATGAATAGCGAGGAGGTGGATGATTAAGAGGTGCACCGACATGAGAAAGAATTTGAAACAAGGAAAGGAATGATCAACACCGAAAGCTTGAATTTAATCCACCGGAGAAGAAAAAGAATGACAAATGATGAACTTGTAGAACATCTTCAAGAGAATCACCGGATAAGAACATTGACAGAAAAGTATGGAGAGACTTCACATCAATAAGATGGATACTTGATTAAGAAATCTGAGTCCTTGAAGGAAAAGGGTGGGAGGGTGGGAAAAACAAAGGAAACTTGGGACGAATGAAATGAACACCGTTGACAAGAACTGAGATTAGATCTTGCAAATTTTGAAGTGATCGGATGCACTTGAAGGGCAGCTCATCGGTTGAGAAGAAATTGAAATGACAAACTCGATGATCGAGAAGGGTTAGTATTCACATAGAAATATGAGAACACCACTTAGAAAGGTATGGAATCAACATTTGACTTCGAAGCAACTCGAATACCACAGCTCAAAACAAAACAAAGGATTGGCTTGCAAAATAAGCCGGAACAAACATATGATAGAGGTTTCGTCCGAAGTTTTCGTGGTGGGGCCTACACGGGCTCGATCATACAGCACCATCATGTACAAGGCAGTGCACATGACATACGAAGTGTCCCCGAGTCAGCATAGCCAAGGACTCTTGAAGACACAACGAGACCACTGTAAAACCAACTGTGGATAGGCGGACCACTAGACATCGAACCCCAATTTCATATCATACATCTGTCGGAAAGAAATCCTAAGAGCTACTTGAATTCGCACTTATAAACTCCCGAAACTTTCCGGTTATGCAATCAGGTGTTGGGGATACAGGGGAAGCATAATATCTCACCCAAAACTAACAAATCCTACATCCAGCTATATCCATCCTTCAACACATAACCAAGAAACCTTCGGAAACCATTTACCTCAACCTTCGAAAAGCATCCGTTAAACGAGTTATGGCAATACTCCCAAACTCCCGCCCCAGTACTGGGTGGCGTCGAGGTTATCTCACCAACAACTGCATAAAAGAGATTTTCGATGTCGGCGAAACTCAGGTATTCCAGAACTGCAACGATAAAATTGTGACGACAACACCTCAGAGCTCAACTCCCCGGGACACTGCCACAACCCCTAAATGTCAGGAGGCACCAAGAACAAAGTTCTCGTCACCAAACCATCGGAATGATTCCAAGATACCCGCATGATCCTAAAAAAAATTCATGAAATTTGAGAAGAGAAGAGTCAAAACTCTACGTCAGAGGCCTCACCAGAGTGACGAAGGGACTGAGGAGTAAAAAGAATCCTACTCTCCGATATATATAATCCTCAAAAACTCAAAACATTTTTCTAGACTCAACAACGCCAGCGATTCGATCAAGCAGGGGGCTCCTAAGTCGGGGAAGGCTCTGATACCAACTTGTAACGCCCACGATGCGGCTATATCTCCTACGTGTCGAAGCACGACTTAGAGGCATAACCGCATTGTAAGCAATGTCGCAAGAGGGGTAATCATTACACATCCCATGTACTGAATAAGGAAAGAGGTACATAGTTGGCTTACAATCGCCACTTCACACTTTACATGAATATAACATTACAACATCCAGATACAATCAAGGTCTGACTATGGAACCAAAATAAAAGAAGACCACCCCTAATGAAACAGATCCCCGATCATCCCAACTAGGCTCCACTACTGATCAACTGGAAACGGAACAACATAACGAACACGATCTTCATCGAGCTCCTCCTTGAGCTCGGTTGCATCACCTGCACGATATCATCGGCACCTGCAAGCTGGTTTTGGAAGTATCCGTGAGTCACAGGGACTCAGCAATCTCACACCGTCACGATCAAGACTATTTAAGCTTATGGGTGTTGGAAATATGCCCTAGAGGCAATAATAAAATGGTTATTATTATATTTCGTTGTTCATGATAATTGTCTATTGTTCATGCTATAATTGTGTTATCCGGAAATCGTAATACATGTGTGAATACATAGACCACAACACGTCCCTAGTGAGCCTCTAGTTGACTAGCTCGTTGATCAAAAGATAGTCATGGTTTCCTGACTATGGACATTAGATGTCATTGATAACGGGATCACATCATTAGGAGAATGATGTGATGGACAAGACCCAATCCTAAGCATAGCTCAAAGATCGTGTAGTTCGTTTGCTAGAGCTTTTCCGAATGTCAATTATCATTTCCTTAGACCATGAGATTGTGCAACTCCCGGATACCGTAGGAATGCTTTGGGTGTGCCAAACGTCACAACATAACTGGGTGACTATAAAGGTGCACTACGGGTATCTCCGAAAGTGTCTGTTGGGTTGGCACGAATCGAGACTGGGATTTGTCACTCCGTATGACGGAGAGGTATCTCTGGGCCCACTCGGTAATGCATCATCATAATGAGCTCAATGTGACCAAGTGGTTGGTCATGGGATCATGCATTACGGTATGATTAAAGTGACTTGCCGGTAACGAGATTGAACGAGGTATTGGGATACCGACGATCGAGTCTCGGGCAAGTAACGTACCGATTGACAAAGGGAATTGTATACGGGATTGATTGAATCCTCGACATCGTGGTTCATCCGATGAGATCATCGAGGAGCATGTGGGAGCCAACATGGGTATCCAGATCCCGCTGTTGGTTATTGACCGGAGAGTCGTCTCGGTCATGTCTGCGTGTCTCCCGAACCCGTAGGGTCTACACACTTAAGGTTCGGTGACGCTAGGGTTGTTGAGATATTAGTATATGGTAACCCGGAAGTTGTTCGGAGTCCCGGATGAGATCCCAGACGTTACGAGGAGTTCCAGAATGGTCCGGAGGTGAATATTTATATATAGGAAGTCAAGTTTCGGCCATCGGGAAAGTTTCGGGGGTAATCGGTATTGTACCGGGACCACCGGGTGGGGCCACCTATCCCGGATGGCCCCATGGGCTCAAGTGGGAGGGGAACCAGCCCCTAGTGGGCTGGTGCGCCCCCCCTTGGGCCTCCCCCTGTGCGTAGGGTTGGAAACCCTAGGGGTGGGGGGCGCCCCACTTGGCTTGGGGGGCACTCCACCCCCCTTGGCCGCCGCCCCCCTTGGAGATCCCAACTCCTAGGGCCGGCACCCCCCCTAGGGATCCTATATATAGTGGGGGGAGGGAGGGCAGCCGCACACTAGCCCCTAGCGCCTCCCTCTCCCTCCCGTGACACCTCTCCCTCTCGCTAAGCTTGGCAAAGCCCTGCCGAGATCGTCGTTGCTTCCACCACCACGCCGTCGTGCTGCTGGATCTCCATCAACCTCTCCTTCCCCCTTGCTGGATCAAGTTGGAGGAGACGTCTTCCCAACCGTACGTGTGTTGAACGCGGAGGTGCCGTCCGTTCGGCGCTAGGTCATCGGTGATTTGGATCACGACGAGTACGACTCCATCAACCCCGTTCTCTTGAATGCTTCTGCTCGCGATCTACAAGGGTATGTAGATGCACTCTCCTCTCCCGCGTTGCTAGATGACTCCATAGATTGATCTTGGTGATGCGTAGAAAATTTTAAAATTCTGCTACGTTCCCCAACAGTGGCATCATGAGCTAGGTTTATGCGTAGTTTCTATGCACGAGTAGAACACAAAGCAGTTGTGGGCGTCGATATTGTCAATTTACTTGTCGTTACTAGTCTTATCTTGATTCGGCGGCATCGTGGGATGAAGCGGCCCGGACCGACCTTACATGTACGCTTACGTGAGACTGGTTCCACCGACTGACATGCACTAGTTGCATAAGGTGGCTAGCGGGCGTCTATCTCTCCCACTTTAGTCGGATCGGATTCGATGAAAAGGGTCCTTATGAAGGGTAAATAGAAATTGGCATATCAGGTTGTATTTTTGGCATAGGTAAGAAACGTTCTTGCTAGAAACCTATAGCAGCCACGTAAAAACTTGCAACAACAATTAGAGGACGTCTAACTTGTTTTTGCAGCATGTGCCGTGTGATGTGAAATGGCCAAAAGGATGTGATGAATGATATATGTGATGTATGAGATTGATCATGTTCTTGTAATAGGAATCACGACTTGCATGTCGATGAGTATGACAACCGGCAGGAGCCATAGGGGTTGTCTTTATTTATTTATGACCTGCGTGTCAACATAAACGTCATGTAATTACTTTACTTTATTGCTAAAGCGTTAGCCATAGTAGTAGAAGTAATAGATGACGAGACAACTTCAAGAAGACACGATGATGGAGATCATGGTGTCATGCCGGTGACAACGATCATCATGGAGCCCCGAAGATGGAGATCAAAAGGAGCAAATGATATTGGCCATATCATGTCACTATTTGATTGCATGTGATGTTTATCATGTTTTACATCTTATTTGCTTAGAACGACGGTAGCTTAAATAAGATGATCCCTCGTAATAATTTCAAGAAAGTGTTCCCCCTAACTGTGCACCGTTGCGAAGGTTCGTTGTTTCGAAGCACCACGTGATGATCGGGTGTGATAGATTCTAACGTTCGAATACAACGGGTGTAAGCCAGATTTACACACGCAATACACTTAGGTTGACTTGACGAGCCTAGCATGTACAGACATGGCCTCGGAACACGGAAGACCGAAAGGTCGAGCATGAGTCGTATAGAAGATACGATCAACATGAAGATGTTCACCGATGTTGACTAGTCTGTCTCACGTGATGATCGGACACGGCCTAGTTGACTCAGATCATGTTTCACTTAGATGACTAGAGGGATGTCTATCTGAGTGGGAGTTCATTGAATAATTTGATTAGATGAACTTAATTATCATGAACTTAGTCTAAAATCTTTACATTATGTCTTGTAGATCAAATGGCCCACGCTAATGTTGCCCTCAACTTCAACGCGTTCCTAGAGAAAACCAAGCTGAAAGATGATGGCAGCAACTATACGGACTGGGTCCAGAACCTGAGGATCATCCTCATAGCTGCCAAGAAAGATTATGTCCTAGAAGCACCACTAGGTGACGCACCCATCCCAGAGAACCAAGACGTTATGAACGCTTGGTAGTCACGTGCTAATGATTACTCCCTCGTTTAGTGCGGCATGCTTTACAGCTTAGAACCGGGGCTCCAAATGTGTTTTGAGCAACACGGAGCATATGAGATGTTCGAAGAGCTGAAAATGGTTTTCCAAGCTCATGCCCGAGTCGAGAGATATGAAGTCTCTGACAAGTTCTTCAGTTGTAAGATGGAGGAAAATAGTTCTGTCAGTGAGCACATACTCAAAATGTCTGGGTTGCATAACCTCTTGACTCAGCTGGGAGTTAATCTCCCGGATGACGCGGTCATTGACAGAATCCTTCAGTCGCTTCCACCGAGCTATAAGAGCTTTGTGATGAACTTCAATATGCAGGGGATGGAAAAGACCATTCCTGAGGTATATTCAATGCTGAAATCAGCGGAGGTGGAGATCAAAAAGGAACATCAAGTGTTGATGGTTAATAAAACCACTAAGTTTAAGAAAGGCAAGGGTAAGAAGAACTTCAAGAAGGACGGCAAGGGGGTTGCTTCGCCCGGTAAGCAAGCTGCCGGGAAGAAGTCAAAGAATGGACCCAAGCCTGAGACTAAGTGTTTTTATTGCAAGGGAAGTGGTCACTGGAAGCGGAACTGCCCCAAATACTTAGTGGACAAGAAGGCCGGCAACACTAAAGGTATATGTGATATACATGTAATTGATGTGTACCTTACCAGTACTTGTAGTAGCTCCTGGGTATTTGATACCGGTGCGGTTGCTCACATTTGTAACTCAAAGCAGGAGCTGTGGAATAAGCGGAGACTGGTGAAGGACGAGGTGACGATGCGCGTCGGGAATGGTTCCAAGGTTGATGTGATCACCGTCGACACGCTACCTCTACATTTACCTACGGGATTAGTTTTAAACCTCAATAATTGTTATTTAGTGCCAGCTTTGAGCATGAACATTGTATCAGGATCTTGTTTAATTCGAGATGGCTACTCATTTAAATCCGAGAATAATGGTTTTTCTATTTATATGAGAGATATGTTTTGTGGTCATGCCCCACTGGTGAATGGTTTATTCTTAATGAATCTCGAGCGTAATGTTACACATATTCATAGTGTGAATACCAAAAGATGTAAGGTTCATAATGATAGTCCCACATACTTGTGGCACTGCCGCCTTGGTCACATAGGTGTCAAACGCATGAAGAAGCTCCATGCGGATGGACTTTTGAAGTCTCTTGATTGCGAATCATTTGACACATGCGAACCATGCCTCATGGGTAAAATGACCAAGACTCCGTTCTCAGGAACAATGGAGAGAGCAACCAACTTATTGGAAATCATACATACTGATGTGTGCGGTCCAATGAGCGTTGAGGCTCGCGGTGGCTATCGTTATATTCTCACCCTCACTGATGACTTGAGTAGATATGGGTATGTCTACTTAATGAAACACAAGTCTGAGACCTTTGAAAAGTTCAAGGAATTTAAGAGTGAGGTTGAGAATCAACGTGACATAAAAATCAAGTTCTTGCGATCAGATCGTGGGGGAGAATACTTGAGTCATGAATTTGGCACACACTTAAGGAAATGTGGAATAGTTTCACAACTCACGCTGCCTGGAACACCTCAGCGTAATGGTGTGTCCGAACATCGTAATCGCACTCTATTGGATATGGTGCGATCTATGATGTCTCTTACCGATCTACCGCTGTCATTTTGGGGCTATGCTTTAGAGACTGCCGCATTCACTTTAAATAGGGCTCCGTCGAAATCCGTTGAGACGACACCTTATGAATTATGGTTTAGGAAGAAACCTAAGCTATCATTTCTAAAAGTTTGGGGATGCGATGCTTATGTCAAGAAACTTCAACCTGAAAAGTTCGAACCCAAGTCGGAAAAATGTGTCTTCATAGGATACCCTAAAGAAACTATTGGGTATACCTTCTACCTCAGATCCGAAGGCAAGATCTTTGTTGCCAAGAATGGATCCTTTCTAGAGAAAGAGTTTCTCTCGAAAGAAGTAAGTGGGAGGAAAGTAGAACTTGATCAAGTATTACCTCTTGAACTGGAAAGTGGTGCAACTCAGGAAAATGTTCCTGAGGTGCCTGCACCGACTAGAGAGGAAGTTAATGATGATGATCATGAAACTTCAGATCAAGTTGCTACTGAACTTCGTAGGTCCACAAGGACACGTTCCGCACCAGAGTGGTACGGCAACCCTGTCTTGGAAATCATGTTGTTAGACAACGGTGAACCTTTGAACTATGAAGAAGCAATGGCGGGCGCATATTACGACAAATGGCTGGAAGCCATGAAATCCGAGATAGGATCCATGTATGAAAACGAAGTATGGACTTTGACTTGCCCGATGATTGGCGAGCCATAGAAAATAAATGGATCTTTAAGAAGAAGACAGACGCGGATGGTAATGTAACCATCTATAAAGCTCGGCTTGTCGCTAAGGGTTATCGACAAGTTCAAGGGGTTGACTATGATGAGACTTTCTCACCCGTAGCGAAGCTGAAGTCTGTTCGAATCATGTTAGCAATTGCCGCATTCTATGATTATGAGATATGGCAAATGGACGTCAAAATGGCATTCCTTAATGGTTTCCTTAAGGAAGAATTGTATATGATGCAGCCGGAAGGTTTTGTCGATCCTAAGAATGCTGACAAGGTGTGCAAGCTCCAACGCTCGATCTATGGGCTGGTGCAAGCATCTCGGAGTTGGAACATTCGTTTTGATTAGATGATCAAAGCGTTTGGGTTTACGCAGACTTATGGAGAAGCCTTCATTTACAAGAAAGTGAGTGGGAGCTCTGTAGCATTTCTCATATTGTATGTGGATGACATACTGTTGATGGGAAATGATATAGAATTCTTGGAAAGCATAAAGGCCTACTTGAACAAGTGTTTTTCAATGAAGGATCTTGGAGAAGCTGCTTACATATTAGGCATCAAGATTTATAGAGATAGATCGAGACGCCTCATTGGTCTTTCACATAGTACGTACCTTGACAAGATATTGAAGAAGTTCAATATGGATCAGTCAAAGAAGGGGTTCTTGCCTGTATTGCAAGGTACGAGATTGAGCACGGCTCAATGCCCGACCACGGCAGAAGATAGAGAAAAGATGAGTGTCATCCCCTATGCCTCAACCATAGGGTCTATCATGTATGCTATGCTGTGTATCAGACCTAATGTAAACCTTGCTGTAAGTTTGGTAGGAAGGTACCAAAGTAATCCCGGCATGGAACACTGACAGCGGTCAAGAATATCTTGAAGTACCTGAAGAGGACTAAGGATATGTTTCTCGTTTATGGAGGTGACGAAGAGCTCGTCGTAAAGGGTTACGTCGATGCTAGCTTCGACACAGATCTAGATGACTCTAAGTCACAAACCGGATACGTGTATATTTTAAATGGTGAGGCAGTAAGCTGGTGCAGTTGCAAGCAAAGCGTTGTGGCGGGATCTACATGTGAAGCGGAGTACATGGCAGCCTCGGAGGCAGCACAAGAAGCAATCTGGGTGAAGGAGTTCATTACCGACCTAGGAGTCATTCCCAATGCGTCGGGCCCGATGACTCTCTTCTGTGACAACACTGGAGCTATTGCCCTTGCCAAGGAGCCCAGGTTTCACATGAAGACCAGTCATATCAAGCGTCGCTTCAACTCCATTCGTGAAAGTGTTCAAAATGGAGACATAGATATTTGTAAAGTACATACGGACCTGAATGTGGCAGATCCGTTGACTAAACCTCTCCCTAGAGCAAAACATGATCAACACCAGAACTGTATGGGTGTTCGATGAAGGAAATATGCCCTGGAGGCAATAATAAAGTTATTATTTATTTCCTTATATCATGATAAATGTTTATTATTCATGCTAGAATTGTATTAACCGGAAACATAATACATGTGTGAATACATAGACAAACAGAGTGTCACTAGTATGCCTCTACTTGACTAGCTCGTTGATCAAAGATGGTTATGTTTCCTAACCATAGACATGAGATGTCATTTGATTAACGGGATCACATCATTAGGAGAATGATGTGATTGACTTGACCCATTCCGTTAGCATAACACTTGATCGTTTAGTTTGTTGCTATTGCTTTCTTCATAACTTATACATGTTCCTATGACTATGAGATTATGCAACTCCCGTTTACCGGAGGAACACTTTATGTGCTACCAAATGTCACAACGTAACTGGGTGATTATAAAGGTGCTCTACAGGTGTCTCCGAAGGTACTTGTTGGGTTGGCGTATTTTGAGATTAGGATTTGTCACTCCGACCGTCGGAGAGGTATCTCTGGGCCCTCTCGGTAATGCACATCACTTAAGCCTTGCAAGCATTACAACTAATGAGTTAGTTGCGGGATGATGTATTACGGAACGAGTAAAGAGACTTGCCGGTAACGAGATTGAACTAGGTATTGAGATACCGACGATCAAATCTCGGGAAAATAACATACCGATGACAAAGGGAACAACGTATGTTGTTATGTGGTCTGACCGATAAAGATCTTCGTAGAATATGTGGGAGCCAATATGAGCATCCAGGTTCCGCTATTGGTTATTGACCGGAGACGTGTCTCGGTCATGTCTACATTGTTCTCGAACCCGTAGGGTCCGCACGCTTAAGGTTTCGATGACAGTTATATTATGAGTTTATGAGTTTTGATGTACCAAAGGTGTTCGGAGTCCCGGATGAGATCGGGGACATGATGAGGAGTCTCGAAATGGTCGGGACGTAAAGATCGATATATTGGACGACTATATTCGGACATCGGAAAGGTTCCGAGTGATTCGGGTATTTTTCGGAGTATCGGAGAGTTACGGGAATTCGCCGGGGAGTATATGGGCCTTATTGGGCCATATGGGAATAGAGGAGAGAGGCCAAAAGGAAGGAGGCACGCGCCCTCCCTCTGGTCCGAATTGGACAAGGGGTGCAGCCCACTTTTCCTTGTTCCTCTCCCCCTCTTTCCTTCTCTCCTACTCCAACAAGGGAAGGAGGAGTCCTACTCCCGGTGGGAGTAGGACTCCCCCCTTGGCGCGCCCTCCTCCTAGGCCGGCCACCTCTCCCCTTGCTCCTTTATATACAGGGGCAGGGGGGCACCTCTATACACACAAGTTGATCAGTTGATCTCTCCCAGCCGTGTGCGGTGCCCCCCTCCACCATATTCCACCTCGGTCATATCGTAGCGGTGCTTAGGCGAAGCCCTGCGTCGGTAGCAACATCATCACCGTCACCACGCCGTCGTGCTGACGGAACTCTCCCATGAAGCTCTGCTGGATCGGAGTTCGCGGGATGTCGTCGAGCTGAACGTGTGCTGAACTCGGAGGTGCCGTGCGTTCGGTGCTTGGATTGGTCGGATCTTGAAGACGTACAACTACATCAACCGCGTTGTGCTAACGCTTCCGCTTTCGGTCTACGAGGGTACGTGGACAACACTCTCCCCTCTCGTTGCTATGCATCACCATGATCTTGCATGTGTGTAGGAATTTTTTTGAAATTACTACGTTCCCCAACAGTGGCATCCGAGCCTAGGTTTTATGCGTTGATGTTGTGCACGAGTAGAACACAAGTGAGTTGTGGGCGATATAAGTCATACTGCTTACCAGTATGTCATACTTTGGTTCGGCGGTATTGTTGGATGAAGCGGCCCGGACCGACATTACGCGTACGCTTATGCGAGACTGGTTCTACCGACGTGCTTTGCACACAGGTGGCTGGCGGGTGTCAGTTTCTCCTACTTTAGTTGAACCAAGTGTGGCTACGTCCGGTCCTTGCGAAGGTTAAAATAGCACCAACTTGACAAACTATCGTTGTGGTTTTGATGCGTAGGTGAGAACGGTTCTTGCTAAGCCCGTACCAGCCATGTAAAACTTGCAACAACAAAGTAGAGGACGTTTAACTTGTTTTTGCAGGGCATGTTGTGATGTGATATGGTCAAGACATGATGCTAAATTTTATTGTATGAGATGATCATGTTTTGTAACCGAGTTATCGGCAACTGGCAGGAGCCATATGGTTGTCGCTTTATTGTATGCAATGCAATTGCGTTGTAATGCTTTACTTTATCACTAAGCGGTAGTGATAGTCGTGGAAGCATAAGATTGGCGAGACGATAACGATGCTATGATGGTGATCAAGGTGTCGCACCGGTGACGATGGTGATCATGATGGTGCTTCGGAGATAGAGATCACAAGCACAAGATGATGATGGCCATATCATATCACTAATATTGATTGCATGTGATGTTTATCTTTTATGCATCTTATCTTGCTTTGATTGACGGTAGCATTATAAGATGATCTCTCACTAAATTTCAAGATAAAAGTGTTCTCCCTGAGTATGCACCGTTGCCAAAGTTCGTCGTGCCCAGACACCACATGATGATCGGGTGTGATAAGCTCTACGTCCATCTACAACGGGTGCAAGCCAGTTTTTGCACACGCAGAATACTCAGGTTAAACTTGACGAGCCTAGAATATGCAGATATGGCCTCGGAACACTGAGACCGAAAGGTCGAGCGTGAATCATATAGTAGATATGATCAACATATTGATGTTCACCATTGAAAGCTACTCCATTTCACGTGATGATCGGTTATGGTTTAGTTGATTTGGATCACGTGATCACTTAGAAGATTAGAGCGATGTCTTTCTAAGTGGGAGTTCTTAAGTAATATGATTAATTGAACTTAAATTTATCATGAACTTAGTCCTGGTAGTATTAGTATATCTATGTTGTAGATCAATAGCTCGCGTTTAGCTCCCCTGTTTTATTTTTGATATGTTCCTAGAAAACTAAGTTGAAATATATTAGTAGCAATGATGCGGATTGGATCCGTGATTTGAGGATTATCCTCATTGCTGCACAAAAGAATTATGTCCTTAATGCACCGCTACGTGATAGACCTATTGCAGGAGCAGATGCAGACGTCATGAACGTTTGGCTAGCTCAATATGATGACTACTTGATAGTTTAGTGCACCATGCTTAACAGCATAGAATCGGGACTTCAAAGATGTTTTGAACGTCATGGATCATATGGATGTTCCAGGAGTTGAAGTTAATATTTCAAGCAAATACTCGAGTTGAGAGATATGAAGTCTCCAACAAGTTCTATAGCTAAAAGATGGAGGAGAATAGCTCAAGCAGTGAGCATGTGTTCAGATTGTCTGGGTACTACAATCGCTTGAATCAAGTGGGAGTTAATCTTCCAGATAAAATAGTGATTGACAGAATTCTCTAGTCACCATCACCAAGTTAGTAGAACTTCGTGATGAACTATAGTATGCAAGGAATGATGAAAACGATTTCCAAGCTTTTCATGATGATGAAATCGATGAAGGTAGAAATCAAGAAAGAGCATCAAGTGTTGATGATTAACAAGACCACTAGTTTCAAGAAAAGGGCAAAGGGAAAGAAAGGGAACTTCAAGAAGACGGCAAGCAAGTTGCTGCTCAAGTGAAGAAGCCCAAGTCTGGTCCTAAGCCTGAGACTAAGTGCTTCTACTCCAAAGGGATTGGTCACTAGAAGCGGAACTGCCCCAAGTATTTGGCGGATAAGAAGGATGGCAAAGTGAACAAAGGTATATTTGATATACAGATTATTGATGTGTATTTTACTAGTGTTCGTAGCAACCCCTCGGTATTTGATACTGGTTCAGTTGCTAAGAGTAGTAACTCGAAACGGGAGTTGTAGAATGAACAGAGACTAGTTAAGGGTGAAGTGACGATGTGTGTTGGAAGTGGTTCCAAGATTGATATGATCATCATCGCACACTCCCTATACTTTCGGGATTAGTGTTGAACCTAAATAAGTGTTATTTGGTGTTTGCATTGAGCATGAATATGATTTGATCATGTTTATTGCAATACAGTTATTCATTTAAGTAAGAGAATAAATTGTTGTTCTGTTTACATGAATAAAACCTTATATGGTTACACACCCAATGAAAATGGTTTGTTGGATCTCGATTGTAGTGATACACATATTCATAATATTGAAACCAAAAGATGCAAAGTTAATAAATGATAGTGCAACTTATTTGTGGCACTGCAGTTTAGGTCATATTGGTGTAAAGCGCATAAAGAAACTCCATGCTGATGGACTTTTGGAATCACTTGATTATGAATCAGTTGATGCTTGCGAACCATGCCTCATGGGCAATATGACTAAGACTCCGTTCTCCGGAACAATGGAGCGAGCAACAGATTTGTTGGAAATCATACATACTGTTGTATGTGGTCCGATGAATATTGAGGCTCGTGGCAGGTATGTTTTTTTCTAATCTTCACAAATGATTTGAGCAGATATGAGTATATCTACTTGATGAAACACAAGTCTGAAACATTTGAAAAGTTCAAAGAATTTCAGAGTGAAGTGGAGAATCATCGTAACAAAAATAAAAGTTTCTACGATATGATCGCAGAAGTAAAATATTTGAGTTACGAGTTTGGCCTTCAGTTAAAACAATGTGAAATAGTTTCACTACTCATGCCACCTGGAACACCACGGTATAATGGTGTGTCCGAACGTCATAACTGTACTTTATTAGATATAGTGCGATCTATGATGTCTCTTACCGATCTACCACTATCATTTTGGGGTTATGCATTAGAGATGGCTACATTCACGTTAAATAGGGCACCATCTAAATTCATGGAGATGACATCGTATGAACTGTGGTTTGGCGAGAAACCTCAGCTGTCATTTCTTAAAGTTTGGGACTGCGATGCTTATGTGAAAAAGTTTCAATATGATAAGCTCGAACCCAAATAGGAGAAGTAAATCTTCATAGGATACCCAAAAGAAACTGTTGGGCACACCTTCTATCACAGATCCGAAGGCAAGATATTCGTTGCTGAGAATGGATCCTTTCTAGAAAAGGAGTTTCTCTCGAAAGAAGTGAGTGGGAGGAAAATGGAACTTGATAAGGTAATTGTACCTTCTCCCAAATTGGAAAATAGTTCATCACAGAAATCAGTTCCAGTGATGTCTACACCAACAAGAGAGGAAGTTAATGATGATGATCATGAAACTTCAGATCAAGTTACTACAGAACTTCGTAGATCAACCAGAGTGAGATCCGCACCAGAGTGGTACGGTAATCCTGTTCTGGAGGTCATGTTACTTGACCATGACGAGCCTACGAACTATGAGGAAGCGATGATGAGCCCAGATTCCGCGAAATGGCTTGAGGCCATGAAATGTGAGATGAGATCCATGTATGAGAACAAAGTATGGACTTTGATTGACCTGCCCAATGATCGGCGAGCCATTGAGATTAAATGGATCTTCAAGAGGAAGACGGACGCTGATAGTAGTGCTACTATCTACAAAGCTAGAATTGTCACAAAAAGGTTTTCGACGAGTTCAAGGTGTTGACTACGATGAGAGTTTCTCACTCGTATCTATGCTTAAGTCTGTCCGAATCATGTTAGCAATTGCCGCATTTTATGAAATCTGGCAAATGGATAAACAAAACTGCATTCCTTAATTGATTTATTGAAGAAGAGTTGTATATGATACAACCAGAAGGTTTTGACAATCCTAAAGGTACTAACAAAATATGCAAGCTCCAACGATCCATCTATGGACTGGTGCAAGCATCTCGGAGTTGGAATATACGCTTTGATAAGTTGATCAAAGCATATAGTTTTATAGAGACTTGCGGTGAAGCATGTATTTACAAGAAAGTGAGTGGGAGCACTACAGCATTTCTGATAAGTATATGTGAATGACATATTGTTGATCGGAGATAATGTAGAATTATTCTGCAAAGCATAAAGGAATGTTTGAAAGGAGTTTTTCAAAGAAAGACCTCGGTGAAGCTGCTTACATATTGAGCATCAAGATCTATAGAGATAGATCAAGACGCTTGATAAGTTTTTCAATGAGTACATACCTTGACAAGATTTTGAAGTAGTTCAAAATGGAACAGTCAAAGAAAGAGTTCTTGCCTGTGTTACAAGGTGTGAAACTGAGTAAGACTCAAAGCCCGACCACGGCAGAAGATAGAAAGAGAATGAAAGTCATTCCCTATGCCTTGGCCATAGGTTCTATAAAATATGCCATGCTGTGTACCAGATCTATTGTATACTCTACACTATTTTTGGCAAGGAAGTACAATAGTGATCTAGGAGTAGATCATTGGACATTGGTCAAAATTATCCTTAGTGGAATAAGGATATGTTTCTCGATTATGGAGGTGACAAAAGTTTCATCGTAAAGGGTTACATCGATGCAAGTTTTGACACTAATCCAGATGACTCTAAGTCTCAATCTGGATACATATTAAAGTGGGAGCAATTAGCTAGAGTAGCTCCGTGCAGAGCATTGTTGACATAGAAATTTGCAAAATACGTACGGATCTGAATATGGCAGACCTGTTGACTAAACTTCTCTCACAAGCAAAACATGATCACACCTTAGTACTCTTTGGGTGTTAATCACATAGCGATGTGAACTAGATTATTGACTCTAGTAAACCCTTTGGGTGTTGGTCACATGTCGATGTGAACTGTGGGTGTTAATCACATGGTGATGTGAACTATTGGTATTAAATCACATGGTGATGTGAACTAGATTATTGACTCTAGTGCAATTGGGAGACAGAAGGAAATATGCCCTAGAGGCAATGATAAAGTTATTATTTATTTCCTTATATCATGATAAATGTTTATTATTCATGCTAGAATTGTATTAACTGGAAACATAATACATGTGTGAATACATAGACAAACAGAGTGTCACTAGTATGCCTCTACTTGACTAGCTCGTTGATCAAAGATGGTTATGTTTTCTAACCATAGACATGAGTTGTCATTTGATTAACGGGATCACATCATTAGGAGAATGATGTGATTGACTTGACCCATTCCGTTAGCATAGCACTTGATCGTTTAGTTTGTTGCTATTGCTTTCTTCATAACTTATACATGTTCCTATGACTATGAGATTATGCAACTCCCATTTACCAGAGGAACACTTTGTGTGCTACCAAACGTCACAACGTAACTGGGTGATTATAAAGGTGCTCTACAGGTGTCTCCGAAGGTACTTGTTGGGTTGCCGTATTTCGAGATTAGGATTTGTCACTCCGACTGTCGGAGAGGTATCTCTAGGCCTTCTCGGTAATGCACATCACTTAAGCCTTGCAAGCATTACAACTAATGAGTTAGTTGCGGGATGATGTATTACGGAACGAGTAAAGAGACTTGCCGGTAACGAGATTGAACTAGGTATTGAGGTACCGACGATCAAATCTCGGGCAAGTAACATACCGATGACAAAGGGAACAACGTATGTTGTTATGCGGTCTGACCGATAAAGATCTTCGTAGAATATGTGGGAGCCAATATGAGCATCCAGGTTCTGCTATTGGTTATTCACCGGAGACGTGTCTTGGTCATGTCTACATTGTTCTCGAACCCGTAGGGTTCGCACGCTTAAGGTTTCGATGACAGTTATATTATGAGTTTATGAGTTTTGATGTACCGAAGGAGTTCGGAGTCCCGGATGCGATCGGGGACATGACGAGGAGTCTCGAAATGGTTGAGACATAAAGATCGATATATTGGACGACTATATTCGGACATCGGAAAGGTTCCGAGTGATTCGGGTATTTTTCGGAGTACCGGAGAGTTACGGGAATTCGCTAGGGGAGTATATGGGCATTATTGGGCCATACGGGAATAGAGGAGAGAGGCCAAAAGGAAGGAGGCGCGTGCCCTCCCTCTGGTGCAAATTGGACAAGGGGTGCAGCCCACTTTTCCTTGTTCCTCTCCCCCTCTTTCCTTCTCTCCTACTCCAACAAGGGAAGGAGGAGTCCTACTCCCGGTGGGAGTAGGACTCCCCCCTTGGCGCGCCCTCCTCCTAGGCCGGCCACCTCTCCCCTTGCTCCTTTATATACAGGGGCAGGGGGAACCTCTATACACACAAGTTGATCAGTTGATCTCTCCCAGCCGTGTGTGGTGCCCCCTCCACCATATTCCACCTCGGTCATATCGTAGCGGTGCTTAGGCGAAGCCCTGCGTCGGTAGCAACATCATCACCGTCACCACGCCGTCGTGCTGAAGGAACTCTCCCATGAAGCTCTGCTGGATCAGAGTTCGAGGGACGTCATCGAGCTGAACGTGTGCTAAACTCGGAGGTGCCGTGCGTTCGGTGCTTGGATCAGTTGGATCGTGAAGACGTACGACTACATCAACCGCGTTGTGCTAACGCTTCCGCTTTCGGTCTACGAGGGTACGTGGACAACACTCTCCCCTCTTGTTGCTATGCATCACCATGATCTTGCGTGTGCGTAGGAATTTTTTTGAAATTACTACGTTCCCCAACAGTTCGATTCATCACAATGTAACTAGATTATTGACTCTAGTGCAAGTGGGAGACTGTTGGAAATATGCCCTAGAGGCAATAATAAAATGGTTATTATTATATTTCCTTGTTCATGATAATTGTCTATTGTTCATGCTATAATTGTGTTATCCGGAAATCGTAATACATGTGTGAATACATAGACCACAACACGTCCCTAGTGAACCTCTAGTTGACTAGCTCGTTGATCAAAAGATAGTCATGGTTTCCTGACTATGGACATTAGATGTCATTGATAATGGGATCACATCATTAGGAGAATGATGTGATGGACAAGACCCAATCCTAAGCATAGCTCAAAGATTGAGTAGTTTGTTTGCTAGAGCTTTTCCGAATGTCAAGTATCATTTCCTTAGACCATGAGATTGTGCAACTCCCGGATACCGTAGGAATGCTTTAGGTGTGCCAAACGTCACAACGTAACTGGGTGACTATAAAGGTGCACTACGGGTATCTCCGAAAGTGTCTGTTGGGTTGGCACGAATTGAGACTGGGATTTGTCACTATGTATGACGGAGAGGTGTCTCTGGGCCCACTCGGTAATGCATCATCATAATGAGCTCAATGTGACCAAGTGGTTGGTCACGGGATCATGCATTACGGTACGAGTAAAGTGACTTGCCGGTAACGAGATTGAACGATGTATTGGGATACCGACGATCGAGTCTCGGGCAAGTAACGTACCGATTGACAAAGGGAATTGTATACGGGATTGATTGAATCCTCGACATCGTGGTTCATCCGATGAGATCATCGAGGAGCATGTGGGATCCAACATGGGTATCCAGATCCCGCTGTTGGTTATTGACGGGAGAATCGTCTCGGTCATGTCTGCGTGTCTCCCGAACCCGTAGGGTCTACACACTTAAGGTTCGGTGACGCTAGGGTTGTTGAGATATTAGTATACGGTAACCCAAAAGTTGTTCGGAGTCTCGGATGAGATCCCAGACGTCACGAGGAGTTCCGGAATGGTCCGGAGGTGAAGATTTATATATAGGAAGTCAAGTTTCGGCCATCGGGAAAGTTTCGGGGGTAATCGGTATTGTACCGGGACCACCGGAAGGGTCCCGGGGGTCCACCGGGTGGGGCCACCTATCCCGGAGGGCCCCATGGGCTGAAGTGGGAGGGGAACCAGCCCCTAGTGGGCTGGTGCGCCCCCCTTGGGCCTCCCCCTGCGCCTAGGGTTGGAAACCCAAGGGGTGGGGGGCGCCCCACTTGGCTTGGGGGGCACTCCACCCCCCTTGGCCGCCGCCCCCCTTGGAGATCCCATCTCCTAGGGCCGGCGCCCCCCTAGGGGTCCTATATATAGTGGGGGGGAGGGAGGGCAGCCGCACCCTAGCCCCTGGCGCCTCCCTCTCCCTCCCGTGACACCTCTCCCTCTCGCTAAGCTTGGCAAAGCTCTGCCGAGATCGTCGTTGCTTCCACCACCACGCCGTCATGCTGCTGGATCTCCATCAACCTCTCCTTCCCACTTGCTGGATCAAGTTGGAGGAGACATCTCCCAAACCGTACGTGTGTTGAACGCGGAGATGCCGTCCTTTCGGCGCTAGGTCATCGGTGATTTGGATCACGACGAGTACGACTCCATCAACCCCGTTCTCTTGAACGCTTCCGCTCGCGATCTACAAGGGTATGTAGATGCACTCTCCTCTCCCTCGTTGCTAGATGACTCCATATATTGATCTTGGTGATGTGTAGAAAATTTTAAAATTCTACTACGTTCCCCAACAATGGGTAGGTAAAAGGTATGAGGTGGAGCTGCAGCAAGCACTAGCATATATGGTGGCTAACTTAAGCAAATGAGAGCGAGAAGAGAAGGCAAAGCACGTTCGAGAAACTATGATCAAGAAGTGATCCTAGAACAACCTACGTCAAGCATAACTCCAACACCGTGTTCACTTCCCGAACTCCGCCGGAAAGAGACCATCACGGCTACACACGCGGTTGATGCATTTTAATTAAGTTAAGTTTCAGGTTTTCTACAACCGGACATTAACAAATTCCCATCTGCCCATAACCGCGTGCATGGCTTTCGAAAGTTCAAATCCCTGCAGGGGTGTCCCAACTTAGCCCATCACAAGCTCTCACGGTCAACGAAGGATATTCCTTGTCCCAAGACAACCCGATCAGACTCGAAATCTCGGTTACAAGACATTTCGACAATGGTAAAACAAGACCAACAAAGCCACCTAGATGTGCCGACAAATCCCAATAGGAGCTGCATGTATCTCGTTCTCAGGGCACACCGGATGAGCAAGACGTCGGGTTGGCATAAAATCTGGTTGCCCAGGGGGCGCCGGACATCGCTCAGGTTGGACCAACACTTAGAGAAGCACTGGCCCGGGGGGGTTAAAATAAAGATGACCCTTGCTTGGCCGACCCAAGGGAAAAAGGCTAGGTGGCAAATGGTAAAACTAATGTTGGGCCTTGCTGGAGGAGTTTTATTCAAGGCGAACTGTCAAGGGGTTCCCATTGTAACCCAACCACGTAAGGAACGCAAAATCAAGGAACATAACACCGGTATGACGGAAACTAGGGCGGCAAGAGTGGAACAAAACACCAGGCGTAAGGCTGAGCCTTCCACCCTTTACCAAGTCTATAGATGCATTAATATAAATAAGAGATATTGAGATATCCCAACTAATATCCATGTTCCAACAAGGAACAAACTCCAATCTTCACCTACAACTAGCAACGCTATAAGAGGGGCTGAGCAAAGCGTTAACATAGCCAAACAACGGTTTGCTAGGACAAGGTGGGCTAGAGGTTTGACATGGAAAAATTGGAGGCATGATAAGCAAGTGGCAGGTACCGCAGCATAGGCATAGCAAAAGAGCGAGCGACTAGCAAGCAAAGATAGAAGTGATTTCGAGGGTATGGTCATCTTGCCTGCAAAGTTCTCCCAGAAGACGAAAAGCTTGAACCTCGTAAGCGTACGCAATGGGCTCTTCGATCACGAACTCGTCTCCCGGCTCTACCTAAAGAAAGAACACAAGCAAAGGGAGACACAATCAACCACGGTGCAATGCACAAGCATCATGATGCAAAACATAGCATGATATGCGGGATGTAATATGCAATGCATATGCATATTTCGGAAAGGAAAGATTGAACCTGGCCTCAACTTGGAAATCCAAGAGTGCCACTGGAAAGAGGAGTTGATTTCGGTCAAAATCTATATAAAGATCACCGAAATCGGATGCACGGTTTGCAAATGACAAGCAAAACAAATATGACACCGATATGCGATTAACAGCACGAGGCCATCTAAATGCATCAGAACAACAAGCTACAGCACTCTAACATAGCAAAAAAATACATGGCAGGGATCCACTCAAGATGCTTGACAAAAGATGAACACTGAGCTACGGCTAATTCACTCAATAGCAGGTTCAAACAAGCATGGCAAAAGAGCGAAAGATATCAGGTTACAGACTTGGTGAAAATAACATGTCAGGAATTAACATCAGGAAGCAATGTTCAGAGCAAGATATCAACATGCTATAGGAACATAACATGGCAAAGCAAGGCATGGCATGAAGCTACTCAAAACATACAACAAAAGTCCCTTACTGACCATAAGCCAAAAGGGATCAGAAAATACAAAGGCAACCATGTGAACATAGCAACTTTCGTTAACAGATTCAGACTTAGTAGAAAACTGGAACATGGCAAAACAGATATCAAGTAGGCATGTTTACGAGCTCGATGCACTCACCACAAGGCATTGCATGACAAAATAAGCATACACCCAGTAAGTAGACATGGCATAGAAGCTAAAACGGAAAGAACAACAACCTAGCATGCATGGATTAACTACAACAATCTCGGCAAAAATGCTTAACATGTAAACATTCTGCCAGGAACATTTTATAGCAAAAGTAGAGCTTGATTTACTCAAGCTAGGGTGCTCCATAAATGCAAACAAAGACATGGATGGATAGAGCACCACAATATCTACAAAACATCCTTACTGATCATGCTCAAAAGAGGCATGGATCACTCTGTAGCAACATGAATACATGGCATTAAAATATAACCAGGGAAATGACTTAGAAGACTTCTAAGTCCCTGAAATCAGCAACATTACGAGGGCTACATTGCATGCTTGTGCTAGACAACACAGAGATCACAAAAATACATGGCATGGCATGGCATACTTCAAAACACATGTAGGGCTCAAGTTCATAGGAGGCACACATTAATCATGGCAAAAATGACAAAAGTCCAATTGCTGATAAGAATCTGGAACTAATATAAACTAGCACTCTTGCAACAACATTTAGGGCATCAAGATGAGCTCAAGTTAATATGGTGCAATGGAATGAAATGAAGTACTCGTCGAGACGAACAATTCGATATGCCACACGCACGAATCGGAGCAACACATAAGAAGTTATGGAATGATGAAAAATGCGTAAAATACCGGGATCTAGGGACTTAGAGAAATCCGGGGTCAACCTCGTGGATCTAGATTTGGCACGGTTTTCAAAGTCGACCGGAGTTGCTCGCCGGAGTTCGTGAGGGGAGGCGGCCGGAGTCGATGGAGGTGGCCGGAGAGGGATCGGGGCGCCGGATCCGGCAAGGGCGGGGCCGGCAGGGGCCGGATCTGGCCGGAGGAGCCGACTCCTGGGCGCAGAGGCGAGATCCATGGCGGCGGCGGCGGTTGACGAAGGTCGGCGGCGGCCGGCGGGAGGAGAAAGGCGACGCGGCGGCGAGCTTCCGGCGAAGACTGGGGGGTTTCCGGCGAGCTCGGCGCGAAGGAGAAGGCGGCGGGGCGCCTCGGGCGCTCGGGCCCGGACACGGCTCGGGCGGGCCGACCGTGGGCCGGGCAGGCCGCGGCGGCTGGCACGGTGGAGGAGGAGAGAGAGGGCGGCGGCGCTGACGTGTCGCGCCCGGATTCGTCCGACGCGGTGACTGGACGTGTCCGGCGGCGGAGTGGACATGTCCGGCGCGCGGAGGAGGAAGATGCTAGGGTTCATCCGCGAATTTTTGGAGGGGATCACATATATATAGGTAGAGGGAGCTAGGAGAGTCCAAATGAGGTGCGGTTTTCGGCCACGCGATCGTGATCGAACGATCTAGATGATGGAGGGGGTTTAGTTGGGTTTTGGCCCACTTTGGAGGGGTGTTGGGCTGCAACACACACGAGGCCTTTACGGTTCCTCGGTTAACCATTGGAGTATCAAACGAAGTTCAAATGGCACGAAACTTGACAGGAGGTCTACCAGTAGTAAACCAAGGCCGCTTGGCAAGTCTTGGTCAAATCCGAGAATATTTAACACCCACACACGAAAAAGAGGTAAAAGGGGACACCGGAGGACATAGGAGCGCCGGATTGCAAAACGGACAACAGGGAAAATGCTCGGATGCATGAGACGAACATGCATGCAAATGCGATGCACATGATGACATAATATGAAATGCATGAGATGCAAGCAAATGACAAGGCAACAACAGCGAATAACTGGAAGACACCTGGCACATCGGTCTCGGGGCGTTACAGATAGATCCCCTATACTTGTGGTTCATCAAGACTCTTTTCTAGCGTCGTTGCCGGGGAGTGAAGCGCCTTTGGTAGGTGGAATTTGGTAAGCAAAATTTATATGGTATGCTAAAATTTACTGTCACTTGTCACTATGGAAAGTAATCCTTTGAGGGGCCTGTTCGGGGTATCTTCACCTCGTCCGGAACCACGATTAGTTACCCCTCAACCCATTGAACCTACTGAAAATGTTTACTTCGAAATTCCTTTGGGTATGATAGAGAAACTGCTAGCTAATCCTTTTGCAGGAGATGGAACATTGCATCTCGACTTACACTTAATCTATGTGGATGAAGTTTGTGGATTATTTAAGCTTGCAGGTATGCCCGATGATGTTATCAAGAAGAAGGTCTTCCCTTTATCTTTGAAGGGAGATGCATTGACATGGTATAGGCTATGTGATGATATGGGATCATGGGACTACAAACGGTTGAAATTGGAATTCCATCAGAGGTTTTATCCTATGCATCTCGTTCAACGTGGCCGTAATTATATATATAATTTTTGGCCTCGCGAAGGAGAAAGCATCGCTCAAGCTTGGGGGAGGCTTAAGTCAATGTTATATTCATGCCCCAATCATGAGCTCTCAAGAGAAATGATTATTCAAAAATTTTATGCTTGGCTTTCTGACAACAATCGCTCCATGCTCGATACTTCTTGTACTGGTTCCTTTATGTTGAATACTATTGAATTCAAATGGAATATATTGGAGATAATTAAACGCAACTCTGAAGATTGGGATCTCGACGAAGGTATAGGTATAACACCTAAGTTTGATTGTGTTAAATCTCGACGAAGGTATAGGTATAGCACTAAATATGGACTTGACTCTGAGATAGTAGCTTCTTTCTGTGAATCTTTTGCTACTCATGTTGATCTCCCCAAGGAGAAGTGGTTTAAATATAATCCTCCCATTGAAACAAAAGTAGTTGCACCTATTAAAGTTGAAGAAAAGACTATCACTTATGATGATCGTGTTGTTCCTACTGCTTATGTTGAGAAACCACCTTTCCCTGTTAGAATAAAGAATCATGCTAAAGCTTCAACTGTGGTCAATAAAAGTAATATTAAGACACCTAAACCCCCTGAGAAAATTAAAGTTAAACCTAAAATTGCTATGGTTAAAGATCTCTTGGCCGATAATATTGATGGGCTTGTTATTTACTTTTGTGATGAAGCTGCTAGAATTGCTAGACCTGATACTAAAAATAAACATAGACGTGTTGTAGGCATGCCAGTTATTTTTATTAAAATAGGAGATCATTGTTATCATGGCTTATGTGATATGGGTGCTAGTGCTAGTGCAATACCTATTTCCTTATACAAAGAAATTATGCATGATATTGCACCAGCTGAGATATAAGGTGTTGATGTTACCATTAAGCTTGCCAATAGAGATACTATTTCACCAGTTCGTATTGTTAGAGATGTTGAAGTCTTGTGTGGGAAGGTTAAATATCCTGCTGATTTTCTTGTTCTTGGTTTCCCACAAGATAGCTTCTGTCCCATTATAATTGGTAGACCCTTCTTGAACACTTTTAATGCTAAGATAGGCTGCAATAAGGATATTGTTTATGTTGGTTTAGGGGATATGTCTCATGAGTTTAATTTTGCTAAATTTCATAGACAACCCCATGATAAAGAATTTCCTAGTAAATATGAAATCATTGGTCTTGCTTCTATTGTCGTGCCTCCTACTGATCCCTTAGAACAATATTTACTAGACCATGAAAATGATATGTTCATGAATGAACCAAGGGAAATAGATGAAGTATTCTTTAAATAGGGACCTATTCTGAAACACAACTTGCATGTTGAAATCCTAGGGGATCCTCCTCCACCCAAGGGTGATCCGGTGTTTGAGCTTAAACCATTACCTGATACTCTTAAATATGCTTATCTTGATGAAAAGAAGATATATCATGTTATTATTAGTGCTAACCTTTCAGAGAAGGAGGAAGAGAAATTATTGAAAACTCTGAAGAAGCACCGTGCTGCTATTGGATATACTCTTGATGATCTTAAGGGCATTAGTCCCACTCTATGTCAACACAAAATAAATTTGGAGGAAGACGCCAAACCAGTTATTGATCACCAACGATGGCTGAATCCTAAGATGAAAGAAGTGGTAAGAAAGGAAATGTTAAAGCTCCTTGAGGCAGGTATAATTTATCCCATTGCTGATAGTAAGTGGGTAAGTCCTGGCCATTGTGTCCCTAAGAAGGGAGGTATTACTGTTGTTCCTAATGATAAAGATGAATTAATCCCGCAAAGAATTATTACAGGTTATAGGATGGTAATTGATTTCCTCAAATTAAATAAGGCTACTAAAAAGATCATTACCCTTTGCCTTTTATTGATCAAATGCTAGAAAGATTATCCAAACATACACATTTTTCCTTTCTAGATGGTTACTCTGGCTTCTCTCAAATACCTGTGTCAGCTGATGATCAATCAAAGACCACTTTTACTTGCCCTTTTGGTACTTTTGCTTATAGACGTATGCCTTTTGGTATATGTAATGCACCTGCTACCTTTCAAAGATGCATGATGGCTATATTCTCTGACTTTTATGAAAAGATATGTGAGGTTTTCATGAATGATTTCTCCGTTTATGGATCCTCTTTTGATGATTGCTTAAGCCACCTTGATCGAGTTTTGCAGAGATGTGAAGAAACTAATATTGTCTTGAATTGGGAGAAGTGTCACTTTATGGTTAATGAAGGTATTGTCTTGGGGCATAAAATTTCTGAAAGAGGCATTGAAGTTAACAAAGCTAAAGTTGATGCTATTGAAAAGATGCCGTGTCCCAAGGACATCAAAGGTATAAGAAGTTTTCTGGGTCATGCCGGTTTTTATAGGAGGTTCATTAAGGACTTCTCAAAAATTTCTCAGCTTCTGACTAACCTATTACAAAAAGATATTCTTTTCGACTTTGATGATGATTGTGTACAAGCATTTGAAATACTTAAGAAAGCATTGATTTCTGCACCTATTGTTCAGCCACCTAATTGGAATTTACCCTTTGAAATTATGTGTGATGCTAGTGATTATGCTGTAGGTGTTGTTCTAGGGCAAAGAGTTGATAAGAAATTAAATGTTATTCAATATGCTAGTAAAACTCTAGACAATGCCCAGAGAAATTATGCTACTACTAAGAAAGAATTTTTAGCAGTTGTTTTTGCTTGTGATAAGTTCAGAACTTATATTGTTGATTCTAAAGTAACTATTCACACTGATCATGCTTCTATTAAATACCTTATGGAAAAGAAAGATGCTAAACCTAGACTTATTAGATGGTTCTCTTGCTACAAGAATTTGATTTTCATATTATTGATAGAAAGGGAGCTGAGAACCCCGTTGCAAACAACTTGTCTAGGTTAGAAAATGTTCTTGATGACCCACTACCTATTGATGATAGCTTTCCTGATGAACAATTAAATGTCATAAATGCTTCTCGAACTGCTCCATGGTATGCTGATTATGCTAATTATATTGTTGCTAAATTTATACCACCTAGTTTCACATACCAGCAAAAGAAAAAGTTCTTCTATGATTTGAGACATTACTTTTGGGATGACCAACATCTTTATAAAGAAGGAGTGGATGGTATTATTAGACGTTGTGTACCTGAGCATGAACAGGAACAGATCCTACGCAAATGTCACTCCAAAGCCTATGGAGGACACCAAGATGGAGATAGAACTGCACACAAGGTATTGCAATCCGGTGTTTATTGGCCTACTCTCTTCAAGGATGCCCGTAAGTTTGTCTTGTCTTGTGATGAATGTCAAAGAATTGGTAATATCAGTAGACGTCAGGAAATGCCTATGAATTATTCACTTGTTATTGAACCATTTGATGTTTGGGGCTTTGATTATATGGGACCCTTTCCTTCCTCTAATGCGTATACACATATTTTAGTCGCTGTTGATTACATTACTAAGTGGGTAGAAGCTATTCCAACTAGTAGTGCTAATCATAACACCTCTATTAAGATGCTTAAAGAAGTTATTTTCCCAAGATTGGAGTCCCTAGATATTTAATGACCGATGGTGGTTCACACTTTATTCATGGTGCCTTTCGTAAAATGCTTGCTAAGTATGATGTTAATCATAGAATTGCATCTCCATATCACCCACAGTCTAGTGGTCAAGTAGAATTAAGTAACAGAGAGCTCAAATTAATTTTGCAAAAGGTTGTTAATAGATCTAGAAATAATTGGTCCAAGAAACTTGATGATGCATTATGGGCCTATAGGACTGCATTTAAAAATCCCATGGGTATGTCTCTGTATAAAATGGTTTATGGTAAAGCATGTCACTTACCTCTTGAATTAGAACATAAGGCATATTGGGCTATTAAAGAGCTCAACTATGACTTCAAATTTGTCGGTGAGAAGAGGTTATTTGACATTAGCTCACTTGATGAATGGAGAACCCAGGCTTATGAAAATGCCAAGTTGTTTAAAGAAAAAGTTAAAAGATGGCATGATAAAAGGATACAAAAGCGTCAGTTCAATGTAGGTGATTATGTATTGCTATACAACTCTAGTTTAAGATTTTTTGCAGGCAAACTTATCTCTAAATGGGAAGGTCCTTACGTTATCGAGGAGGTCTATTGTTCCTGTGCCATAAAAATCAACAACTTCGAAGGCACAAATCCGAAGGTGGTGAACGGTCAAAGAATTAAATATTATATCTCAGGTAATCCCATAAATGTTGAAACTAATGTTATTGAAACCGTAACCCCGGAGGAATTCATAAGGGACACTTTCCGGAACATTTCAGACTCCGGAAAGGAATAGGTACGTGGTACGGTAAGTAAACCGACTCCAAAACAGTTCTAATGGCAATATTTCTCCGTTTTGGAATATTTAGAAAAATAGGAAAATAAGAAGCAGATCAGAAGGGACACGGGGCTTCCACGAGGGTGGAGGGCGCGCCCTACCCCCCTGGGCGCGCCCCCTGCCTCATGGGCACCTCGTGTGCTCTCCGGACTTCGTTTTCTTGCACGATACTTCTTTTAGTCGGTAAAAATTTATTATATAATCTCCCAAAGGTTTTGACCACCGTATCACACAAATGTCTCCTGTCTTTGTTTCGAGCTGTCCTGCTGCAGATTAGAGCAACATGTCATCCCAGGATTCGGAAGGAGAAAGCTATGTGGATGATTACCTTGCAGATCCTAAGGTCTATAGGGATGTGGAGCATTGTGGTTGGACTACAGAAGAAGAGGAGGACTATGAACCCAAGGGAAAGGAAGAGACGAGCTCATATGAAGATGAAGTCCCATTACCTCAACCTGGGGACATGCATGTGGAGTTCAAAAAGTCAAGCCTCCCTGATAGAGCAAAAAACTTAAGATCGAGTATATCCCTTTTCGCCTCTTGCAGAAAAACAGGCAGGAATTATGCAAAAAGATATTAAGCCTGGAGCAGGAGATTGATGACCCGAGGGATCAAAATTCTGTCCTCAAGAGCAAATTAAGGAAGAAGCCTACGCCATCAACAAAAACATCATCTTCTTCACCAATAAAGAAGAACTGAGTATCTGGTATGGGCACTCCCCTTGGCAACTGCCAAGCTTGGGGGAGTGCCCCGGTATTGTATCACCATCACTTTTATCCTTACCATTTTCTTAGTTCGATCCTTTTGAAAATATCTTGATCTAGTAGAATAAAGTTTTAGTATGATCTAGTTGTGAGTTTTGCTTTATGATCCTTCTATGTAATCGAGTTCGTGAGCTATATATAATAAAGATTAGTGTTGAGTCAAGGGCTTGATTATTTTGCTATGATCTTGAGGGAATAAAATAAAAAGAGAAAGAATAAAAAGAAATAAAGAGATCATGTGGATCTTATGGAAAGTAATGAGCTCACATATAAAGAGTATGTTGAATAAAAGTTGTTGAGAGTTGACAAACATAGTTTTGGTCATCGTTGCAATTAATAGGAAGTAATAAAGAAAAAGAGGTTCACATATAAATATACTATCTTGGACATCTTTTATGATTGTGAGCACTCATTAAAGTATGACATGCTAAGAGTTGACATTGGACAAGGAAGACAACGTAATGGGTTATGTTTTCTTACATCTGAGATAAATTATATTGTTATGGATCATCGAACATGTTGAGCTTGCCTTTCCCTCTCATGCTAGCCAAGTTCTCTGCACCAAGTAGAAATACTACTTGTGCTTCCAAATATCCTTAAACCCAGTTTTGCCATGAGAGTCCACCATATCTACCTATGGATTGAGTAAGATCCTTCAAGTAAGTTGCCATTGGTGCAAGCAATAAAAACTTGCTCTCTAAATATGAACGACTTATTAGTGTGGGAGAAAATACGCTTTATACGATCTTGTGTGGAAGAAATAAAAGCGACGGACTATATAATAAAGGTCCATATCACAAGTGGCAATATAAAGTGACGTTCTTTCGCATTAAGATTTTGTGCATCCAACCATAAAAGCGCATGACAACCTCTGCTTCCCTCTGCGAAGGGCCTATCTTTTACTTTTATCTTCTACCTTATATAAGAGTCATGGTGATCTTCACCTTTTCTTTTTATATTTTATCCTTTGGCAAGCACAATGTGTTGGAAAGATCCTGATATATATAGCTAACTGGATGTGAGTCTTCATGAACTATTATTGTTGACATTACCCTTGAGGTAAAACGTTGGGAGGCAAAACCATAAGCCCCTATCTTTCTCTGTGTCCGATTAAAACTTCATACCCATAAATATTGCGTGAGTGTTAGCAATTGTGAAAGACTAAAAGATGGTTGAGTATGTGGACTTGCTGAAAAGCTCTTATATTGACTCTTTCCTATGTTATGATAAATTGCAATTGCCACAATGACTGAGATTAGAGTTTGTTGGTTCTCAATGAAGTTTACGATTCATACTTGAAATTGTGATTGAATTGTTACTTTAGCATAAGAGATCATATGAATATATATATATGTTGCTGCTCTAAGAATGATCATGATGCCTTAATGTCCGTATTTTATTTTTATCGACACCTCTATCTCCAAACATGTGGACATATTTTTCGATTTTGGCTTTCGCTTGAGGACAAGCGAGGTCTAAACTTGGGGGAGTTGATACGTCCATTTTGCATCATGCTTTTATATCGATATTTATTGCATTATGGGCTATTATTACACATTATGTCACAATACTTATGCCTATTCTCTCTTATTTTACAAGGTTTACATGAAGAGGGAGAATGCCGGCAGCTGGGATTCTGGGCTGGAAAAGGAGCAAATAATATAGACCTATTCTACACAGCTCCAAAAGTCCTGAAACTTCACAGAAGCTATTTCCAGAATACATAAAAAATAGTGAGTGCAAGAAGTTCCAGAGGGGGGCCACACCCTGGCCACGAGGGTGGGGGGCGCGCCCTACCCCCCTAGGCGCGCCCCCTGCCTCGTGGGCCCCTTGGTGGCCCTCCGATGCCCATCTTCTGCTATATGGAGTCTTTCGTCGAGAAAAAAAATCATAAGCAAGCTTTCGGGATGAGACTCCACCGCCAGGAGGCGGAACCTTGGCGGAACCAATCTAGGGCTCTGGCGGAGTTGTTCTACCGGGGAAACTTCCCTCCGGGGGAAATCATCACCATCATCATCACCAACGATCCTCTCATCAGGAGGGGGTCAATCTCCATCAACATCTTCACCAACACCATCTCATCTCAAACCCTAGTTCATCTGTTGTATCCAATCTTTGTATCCGAACCTCAGATTGGTACCTGTGGGTTGCTAGTAGTGTTGATTACTACTTGTAGTTGATGCTAGTTGGTTTACTTGGTGGAAGATCATATGTTCAGATCCATTATGCATATTAATATCCCTCTGATTATGAACATGAATATGAGTTGTGAGTAGTTACATTTGTTCCTGAGGACATGGGAGAAGTCTTGCTATTAGTAGTCATGTGAATTTGGTATTCGTTCGATATTTTGATGAGATGTATGTTGTCATCCCTCTAGTGGTGTCATGTGAATGTCGACTACATGACACTTCACCATTGTTTGGGCCTAGAGGGAGGCATTGGGAAGTAATAAGTAGATGATGGGTTGCTAGAGTGATAGAAGCTTAAACCCTAGTTTATGCGTTGCTTCGTAAGGAGCTGATTTGGATCCATATGTTTCATGCTATGGTTAGGTTTACCTTAATACTTCTGTTGTAGTTGCGGATGCTTGCAATAGAGGTTAATCATAAGTGGGATGCTTGTCCAAGTAAGGACATCACCCAAGCACCGGTCCACACACATATCAAATTATCAAAGTACCGAACGCGAATCATATGATCATGATGAAAACTAGCTTGACGATAATTCCCATGTGTCCTCGGGAGCGCTTTCCTTCATATAAGAGTTTGTCCAGGCTTGTCCTTTGCTACAAAAAGGATTGGGCCATCTTGCTGCACTTTATTTACTTTTATTACTTGCTACTCATTACCAATTACCTTATCAGAAAACTATCTGTCACCGATAATTTTAGTGCTTGCAGAGAATACCTTTGCTGAAAACCACTTATCGTTTCCTTCTGCTCCTCGTTGGGTTCGACACTCTTACTTATCGAAAGGACTACGATAGATCCCCTATACTTGTGGGTCATCATGGCCATTTTCGGTTTGGGGGATCGATATCCCCGGCCCTTTCCCCCGACCTGCCGGGGGCTTTGAATTCTTATTCGTTGCCATTGACAAGTTCACAAAGTGGCCTGAAGTCGATGCCGTGAGAAAGGTGAGTGCTCAGTCAGCTATCAAGTTCTTGAAAGGATTGGTGTGCCGCTTTGGGGTCCCTGCCCGGATCACCACTAATAATGGCACCTAGTTCACGAGTCGCGCCTTCATGCAATAAGTTCATGCCCTCAGAAGCAAGATCTCATTTGCCTCTGTGCACATCCCATAAGCAATGGGCAAGCTGAGAGGGCGAACGTTGAAGTGTTACGAGGTCTCAAGACAAGAACATTTGATACACTGTAGAAGTGCGGCAGACGATGGATCGATGAGCTGCCGGTAGTCCTCTGATCCCTCATAATGACACCAAATCGAGCTACCGGGTAGACTCCCTTCTCCCTAGTTTATGGGGCAGAAGCAGTTATCCCCACGGAACTCATTTACGAGTTGCCTCGAGTGCTTGGCTACGATGAAGTAGCGCGGGATCAGCACCGGTGTGACACCGCTGTTCTTCTCGAGGAGAATCTTCTCCGGGCTGCTATGCGTGCTGCACGCTATCAGCAAGCCCTGCGTCGCTATCACAGCCGCAGGGTTCATGCCTGGTGTTTTAAGGAATGCGACCTTGTCCTTAGGTGCGTTCAGTCCGCCAAGGGTACAAACAAGTTGATGCCAAAGTGGGAAGGCCCTTACCGGGTAGTTCGAGTCACCAGACCTAGAGTAGTCCGTCTGGAGACCGGAGATGGAATTCAATTGCAAAAATTATGGAATATTGAGCATCTCCACAAGTTCTACCCGTAAGGCGCAGCTGTCGGGTCCTGCCCGGCAGCCAACCTTTTGTACAAGCCTTGCCTTAGTTGCATGTAACCCCTTATACAAAGTGAGGCGTAGACCCTGAGCAACAGAGACATAAATGAAGCACTGGGGGGCGACAAGTTGCATGGATGCATAAGCATTTCATGCGCATCGCATGTTCATGTAGATAAGATCGCATTTGGCATCACTTCCATCTGCATAAAACTGCAGGTTCCTACCGAGAACTTGGCCTCTAAGGGAAGCTGGAACTATGAACCAACACTGTGATCTCTGGCAAGCCGAACAAATAAGTTCTATCTCTTGTCCATATATACCTGTTATGTAAGCAAAGACTTGTGCATAAGGAAACCTCGCCGCTTTTTTGAAACTTAGGTGCTCCCATCCCTTGACGCGAATGTTGCTTCTGTCAGGATGGTCACAGTGGCCTTTGATAAAAAGATTGGTGGGGGCCGGTCCCTCATCACAATTTGTGCCTGGTAGGCTTAATTCCCCGACAAAAAAATAGAGGGTACTAGCAAGATAGCCTGCCGGGGGAAACTTATTCGTTTAAAAATATAGAGGCATTCCACCTCTGCATGGACATATACATGCATGAGTCCCCGACATGGTTCATCTTTCTCATTAATATGCTGATCAAACAAGTACTGACCTTACAGGACACATACATGGATTCAAGAGATTACATTATTGGAACTAAAATTTGGCAAGTGCTTACAGATTTAAGATTGAAAAAAGATAAGTGCCCCATAATGCTCTTTCTTGTCCCTCTCCTCCTAGGCACTACGGCAGGAGGTGAAGAGGGCAAAAGGGGTGCCTGGGTAGAAGCCCAGCCTGGCCCTGTTGGGCTCTAGGAGAGATAGCCTGGCAGGGGCGAGAGGGCACCGGCGAAGGCGTCGATGGAGAGCATGGTGGAGACGACCCGTCAACCGCCACCACCAGGGTCAGCAGGACGCGACAGGGCTAATGGAGCTGCAGCCCACGAGGAAGCCTGCCAGGGTCCAGCTGGAAGGCTGCTGGAGGAGCCGAAGGACACCATCCCCACCTCTACACCCAACTCCCCGGCAAATCACCTTGCCGGAGAGGAGATGCAGATGCAGATGGTGCTGCCGCCGCCTGATGAAGATGGTGCGGCCGATGATCAACCGGAGTCGGAGTCGTTTCCCTCCAGGTCAGTGTCGTTGCCATCACTGTCACTGTCCTCCTCATCGCTATCGCTCGAGGAGGAGCTTTCGTCATCAGTCGAGCTCTCCACGCAGCACCCGAGCTCCCAAACACCTTGATGAAAAGGAAATCGACCTCGATTAACTTAAATTGGAGGACGTGCCCTTCCGACAAGCTATGGGCACAGGCGAAGGTCTTCCAGCCTCGGCAGAAGTACATGACATGAGGGGCGGGGAAATCTACATCCACTCGTATGCTGCCATTCCTGCAGCCCCTCATGTGCAATCTCAGTGCGTGCGGCTATTCGGGCTCCATCGCCATGGCGAATGGGGTAGGGAGGCCGAGACGACCGCGAACAGGCTTGTGCAACCTGATGACGAACTCCATTGGCTGATCTCCGACATGGCCTTCCAACAGAGGGGGAGTGTTCCATGGGGCGCAATCAAAGCACCACCCCGTCCTCCTCCTCCTCGAGCGCCACGACGACCACGACCTTGCCCCCTCCCTCCTCTCACGGCGGGTTCCACCGTCGCGTGGTCCGAGGAGCGGGGATGCACTATCGAGCAGAAGCTCTCATCGCTGCCCCTGGAGTACCACTATGCCCTCGTCCCCTCACCATGGCGAGAAAAGGAAGTTAGAGGAGGGGAGAAGGGAAGTGTGTGTGAGCAAACACACTGTTCCCGCCCCCTTTTATAGAGGAACGAGGCAGGGGGTGGCCTCTCACTCAGGGAGCAGCTGCCCCGCTCCCCCAATACGGCCTCCCTGCGCCTTTAGCTGCTTGGGGAATCAGGGCCGACCCTCTGCTCCAACCAACGTCGCCCGGTTTCCTGCCATGGCGCCCATCCCCACGCTCGCCGCATCCACCACCTACCCTACCCAATGCATGAAGTACATGTGACAGATGCACATGAAGCAGGAAGCAAGTGGGATGGCAGTTTCTGCCTAGTGATCATGGGGCATGGGCGATCCGCGAGCCACGATCTGAGTTTTCCCATAACCTTGCACACGACGCGTGAGAAAACCGGAAACTGGCCTGGACACAAGTTAATGCGGAAGCAAAGAAGATCTCAAGAGGCTAGCCACTTCCACGCCCCTGCCTATGCACTTGTTAGGGCCTACCCCGACGAAGCCGGGCAGCGCATTCGGGACAGGCCCGAGGTCTTCTGTCGGTGCAACAAACCCTGGGTTCGTTGCCCAGACTATGCACATGCACGAGAACAAGATTACAACACCAGGGTCAGACTGAAGCACAATGGATCAATTCTTCGAAGGACCAACATGCAGCAAAAGAAGATCAAGAAGATCCAGAAGAGCAAGATATTGCAAAGGGAAAAACCACCCTTGCCGGGCAGGCGAGTCTGGCAAGGATGGGGTTATCCCCGGAAGCAAGCCTTCAGGTCGTCTCGACAGGCCTGCCGGGGCTCACATTGGCAGAACCACACCATCGCACCACCTCATCACGGCGCACATCATCGATCGGTGCGGTGTCCAGCTCCAAAGTGACTACGTGGCTGCTATTCGCCACATGGCAGTCACTTCCTACAGAAAATACCTCCAAGCGACACCCGTCCTACAATGTGTCAAGACAGCAGGCGCAAAGCTGGCAAAACAGCCCGGCAGGGCCTGCCGGGAGAGCTGTGATGTGACGTTGAGCGGCACATTTAATGCGCTCTGTCAGCCTGCAGAGTTAGGTATGATAGCACTGTTTGCTACCTAATCAATGCATAATGCCTGATTTGCCACTGTGGTGACCCCTTTATCTATAAAAGGGTTTCCTCGGGGCGAAACGGCTATGTAGTGGCAAATCAGTCATTATGCACTGATTAGATAGCAAACAGTGCTATCATACCTAACTCTGCAGGCTGACAGAGCACATTAAATGCGTCGCTCATCGTCACATCACAACTCGCCCGGCAGGCCCTGCCGTGCTGTTTTGCCAGCTTTGCATCTGCTCGCTCGACACGTCGTAGGACGGGTGTCGCGTGGAGGCATTTCCTATAGGAATTGGCTGCCATGTGGCAAATAGCAGCCACTTAGTCACTTTGGGCAATGATCTTGGTGCTGTAATCTTGTTCTCATGCCTGTGCATAGTCTGGGCAACGGACCCATGGTTTTTTGCACCAACAGAAGCCCCCGGGCCTGTCCTGAACGTACCGCGGGGCGTCGTCGGGGTAGGCCCAAATAAGTGCACAGGCAGGGGCGTGGAAGGGGCTCACCCCTTGAGATCTTCTTTGCTTATTCATTAATCTTGAGTCCGAGCCAGTTTCCGGTTTTCCCCCGCGTCGTGTAAAGCCAATTGTGGTGGGTCCACTCTTGTAATGGCCCGCGAATGACTTTTAACGCACGGGGTAGAAACTTCCAATTCACTCCTCCCACCACGCCCTTATCCCCAGCCACGTATGCTGCATGCATCGCCTGGGGTAGGTAATGGAGGTGCGTGGTGCGGGAGAGCATCAAGGCAGGGACCCGATCTTCTTGAATTGGTGGAGGAGGGCGGCGGTCACCCGTTGAGGGATCAGCTCTCTCCCCCTACCCGCCTATAAAAGGAGGGGCGGGGGAGAGCGGAGGCATTCATCCTTGCATTTGATCCCTCATCTTCTGCTTCCGGTTGGCCATGCTGAAAAGAAAGGTCTGGGGCCACGCCCCATGTGACGCCCGGGTAATTAAGCTACAGTAAAACTTTGTTAATGATGCCAGGTCATCATGATTAAAATTTTGCTAAACCTCACGTGTTTCAAAACTTAGTTCAAATACAAATTCAAATAACAAGTCAAATTATAGTTTCAAAAAATGAATTAAAAATGTTCAAAGGGTTATAAATATTCACTAACTAATTAGCAAATAGCATCCAACATTATATAAAATATTTAATTGCCCTAAAACAATAAAAATGGTGACCAAAACAGCCTCATTAATCCACTTTCATTTATGCACAATTCAAATGCATTCAAAAGCTCATCAAACCTTTTTGTGGCAGTGCCTAAAATGGCTATCCTAATTTAGGCCAAGTCTCATACTTAATTAAAAGTCATTTGCTTTTGTAAATAAAAATAAAACTGAAACAAAAAAATGTAAAAGGAAAACAACTCCCCCCACCCCCCGACTGGGCCTTGGCCCAGTTGGCTGTGTGGCTGAGCGGCCTACCGGCCCACCCCCGCGCACTCCCTGGCCTACTAGGCCCCCACCCGAAACCCTAATCACTCTCCACACTCCCCCGATCCTCTTCCCTCGCCCGATCTGGATCGCCCCAGACCATAGCCTCCCCCCCCCCCCGACGCAACCCAACCCCGTCGCCATCAACGGCCGCGCCCTCAACGCCCAACGCCGCCCCGCCGCTCGACGCCGGAGCCACGTCGCCGGACTGCCTTCCCATCGCACGTCGTCCCCGACCTCCTCCCCACTCCGAACTACCCTGCGCCCCGGTGAGGCCCCAACCTCTCCTCCTCTCCCCGCACTCGTCGCCCGCCCCGGTCGCTCGTCCACACGCGCACGCGTCGCGGCCTTGCCTAGCTGCCGCCGCTGCTCTTCCTCCTGCTGTGTTGCTGCTTGCTCCGCCTGCTACCTCTACGCGTCGCGCTCGGCCGCGCCACGCTCCGCCCAGCACGGCCAACACGCCCCGCTCGTGTCGCGTGCCCTGCACCACACGCGCACGCCACCCGTGCTCGCCGCCGCGCCACACGCGCCCGCTGCCTCCTTCCCCGCACCCCGCCGCGCTCGGCCTCCCCAAACTGCACCGCCTCGCTCCCGCAGCCACGTCCACCGCCCGGCATCGCCGCTGCACGCCGACCCGCCCTGCTACCCGTGTCGATCTCTTCCTCCTGCGCTGTCGTGCCCGCCCGCCGCTTGCCCTGCGCGGCCCGCCACTCCCCTGGCCACACACCCGCGCGCACGCGCTGCCAGCCGCATGCCCCTCTGCCTTGCCCTGCTCCCGTGACTGCTCGCCTGCCCCCTCGGCGACCATCTCTGCCCCGCCACTACCAACCACAGGTGCCGGCGCCGTCCACGGTCGCCCCGCCCACGCACTCCGACCAACCGCCCACATGCCCTTCCCCGATCCGGCCACGGCCACGGCCACCGGCGCCAAGCCGCCGGCCCGCCCTTCGCACGCCACCCCGCAGCGCCCTGTCGGGCGGGCTGGCGCTCGTCACCTGGCTCCGCCCGATGCCGGTAACCCGTTTGCCAATGACATGTGGGGCCCAACCCCTGGAACGTTTTTCTTAAAAGGATATAAAATAACTAAATACAAATATTAATTAATTAATTAATTAACTAACTAAATTAATTGTGTTTAATTAACCCAATCAATTAACTAAACTAATTAAACCTATTTAGTTAGCCTTAGTCTATGACAGGTGGGTCCCACTAGACCCACAGGCCATGTTTGACTCTGGTCAGCTGGGTTTGACCTGCTGACATCATGGTGATGTCATGCTGACATCACCTTTCACTGTTCTGGATAATTTTTGAATTAAATAATTAAATAAATTCCAAAAAATGCATAAAACTTTGATAAATCATAGAAAATAAACCATAACTCGGATGAAAATACTTTGTACATGAAAGTTGCTCAGAACGACGAGACAACTCCGAGTACGCAGCCTGTTCGTCCGCGACACGTCCCTAGCATAGAGAACACGCAACTTTCCCCTCCGGTTCCTATGTCCGAAAAGGCAAAACACCGGGGATACTTTCCCGGATCCCCCCCCCTTCGCCAGTATCACCTCCTACTGCGTTAGGGCACACCTGGCACCGTTACTTGTCATCTCATGCATTGATATGCATATGTTTGCATTGTATTCATTGTTTCTTCCCCTCTTTTCTTCGGTAGACTACGAGACTGACGCCGCTGCTGGTGCCCCGATCAACTACGTTGTTGACGACTCCTCCTTGCCAAAGAAACCAGGCAAGCCCCCTTGATCAACTCGATATCGCCTATTCCTTCTCCCTACTGCTTGCATTACATTAGTGTAGCATGTTACTGCTTTCGGTTAATCCTATTCTGCTGCATAGCCTGTCATTGTTGCTACATTGGTTACCCTTACTTGCAATCCTAAATGTCTACTATAGGATGCTAGTATTCCAACAGTGGCCCTACATTCTTGTCTGTCTGCTAAGCTATATTATCGGGCCATGGTCACTTTGGGAGGTGATCATGGGTATATATATACTACACTATTATACATGATACATGGTGGTGACTAAAGTCGGTTCGACTCGTAGCGTACCCGCAAGTGATTCCGAAGTGGGGGCTAAAGGGGCAGGTGGTTCCATCCAGGTAGTGGTTGGCCTGGGTTCCCGACGGCCCCCGACTGTTACTTTGTGGCGGAGCAACAGGGCATGTTGAGACCACCTAGGAGAGAGGTGGGCCTACCCCTGGTCCGCATCCGCGGTTACTTCAAAATAAAACGCCTAACGAGATCTTGGTATTTGATCTGAGTCTGGCCACTGGCCTATACACACTAACCGACTACGCGAGAATAGTTATGGCCACTCGACGTCGTGGTATCAGTCGAAGCCTTCTTGACGTCAGCGACTGAGCGGCGTGCGCTGGATTGGATCGTAAGCATGTGCTTGTATTAAGGGGGCTAGGTCTGCTTCTGGCCGCGTATGCAACATGCAGGTGTGCAATGGGCCAGACCCCTGCACACATAGGATTTAGACTGGCGTGCTGACCTCTCTGTTGTGCCTAGGTAGGGTGCGACTTGTTGATCTTCCGAGGTCGGGCATGACCCAGGAAAGTGTGTCCGGCTAGAGGGATCGAGCATGTTGGGAAATGTGGTGCACCCCTACAAGGAATTTTATCTATTCGAATAGCCGTGTCCCTCGGTAAAAGGACGACCCGGAGTTGTACGTTGACCTTATGACAACTAGAACGGGATACTTAATAGAACACACCCTTTCAAGTGCTAGATACAACCCGGTGATTGCTCTCTAACAGGGCGACGAGGAGAGGATCATCGGGTAGGATTATGCTATGCGATGATACCTGGTTAACTTACCATCTACTCTCTTCTACTGCTTCAAGATGGAGGCTGCCGGAAGCGTAGTCTTCGATAGGACTAGCTATCCCCCTCTTATTCTGGCATTATGCAGTTCAGTCCACAAATAATATCCATTTCATTGATACCATTGCATATGTAGTGTAGATCCTTGCTTGCGAGTACTTTGGATGAGTAGTCACGGTTGCTTTGCTACTTATTTTCCCCCTTTACCGATTACTGTGATTATATGATGGATTCCAGGAGCCAGAGGATCCCAAGGATGATTCTACGTGGAGTTCGACTTCGAGGAGTAGTTAGGAGGTCCCAGGCAGGAGGCCTTGCCTTTTCGATCGTTGCTACTTTTGTGCTAGCCTTCTTAAGGCAACCTTTTTAACATATGTCTATACTCAGATAGTGTTGCTTCCACGGACTCTTGTGTTTTCGAGCATTTGTATTTGAGCCTTCGAGGCCCCTGGCTTCTAATATAAAGCTTGTATTATTTTAATTTGTGTCTAGAGTTGTGTTGTGATATCTTCCCGTGAGTCCCTGATCTTGATCGTACACATTTGCGTGTATGATTAGTGTACGGTCAAATCGGGGGCGTCACAAGTTGGTATCAGAGCCAACTGCCTGTAGGAATCCTCCTTCCAACTCCTTGGCCGAAGTTGAGTCTAGTCACTGAAAAACTTTTACTAACATGGTTGTGTGGCTTACGGGCCCACGTCACCATTGGGTGGTATTAGGATCTTTTATTCCTCGTCTATACTCTAGGACTCTGGTCTCTCTTCTATTCGGGTTAAATGAATTTTGTTAAATCTAATATTAGGATCTCATGATCACTTTCACCCGGAGAGCACCTTATTACCGATGATCGTCTACTGTGCCAAAAGATTCCAAAGATACTCTATGATGTTCTCTCGAGACTTTTTACCAACACTTTTGCAATTCCCTTCCATTGATAAAGTCCTATGTATAACCACATACACTTGCCACTCATACAATCATTCCCCGTTGATCTTGTTATTACAAGATACCCCGAAATTCTCTCTATTGTTCAGAGAATACTTTATGCCTACTGTCTTGCAGTTCTTTGCCACAGAAATACCCCTACGGATAATTCCTCGCGCTTATCAAGTATCTGTTCATCCCCAGTTGATCATGTGTGTCTTCGGATTACCACCCGATCTTTTGAAAATCCTCAGCAACCTATTGCTCTTGAAATTTTTGCTTGCTTACATGGTTAATCCCATTAAGTCTAGTAATCTTGTTGGCATCCTTTGTGTTTATCATTTTGAGTCTGTTGATTCCATATGTTTGTGAATGGTCACAATCATCAGTTGAAACTAGAATTCATCCTTCCGGCTCAGACATAATTTTAGACATGAGCTGGTTCTCGACCAATTAGATTGCCATCGATTGTACCCCTAAGCCTACACAACTTATCCATCCTTAATTAGAGCGTTTTCTTCTGATCCCTTGATTTGGAAATCATAAAACTTTTGCATTTGAGCTTTGAATTAGTAAGTTGTTCTTATAATCTGATCCCCTTGCATTCTTTCTTCCTCTGGTTGAGTATCGATGCTCACATCAGATCCCTTGAGGACCATCAGATCCTTTGTTGGATTTTATCCGATAGCGTCCTTCATATTCATTCACTTTGGAAGTTCTTTCTCTAATATGTAATGCCATTGGTAAATCCTATCCTCTGATTCGCCAACCATGCTCTACTTTTGAGTTGGTGATATTTGTTGGGGAACGTTGCAGAAAACAAAAAATTTCCTACGGTTTCACCAAGATCCATCTATGAGTTCATCTAGCAACGAGTGATCGGATGCATCTACATACCTTTGTAGATCGCGAGCGGAAGCGTTCAAAGAACGGGGATGAGGTAGTCGAACACGACGTGATCCAAATCACCGGAGATCCTAGCACCGAACGGACGGCACCTCCGCGTTCAACACACGTACGGTCAGCGTAACGTCTCCTTCTTCTTGATCCAGCAAGAGGGAAGGAGAGGTTGAGGAAGATGGCTCCAGCAACAGCACGACGGCGTGGTGGTGATGGAGCTGCAGTACTCCGTCAGGGCTTCGCCAAGCACTATGGAGGAGGAGGAGGTGTTGGAGAGGGAGAAGGAGGCAACCAAAGGCGTGGATGAAAAGCCCTCCTTCCCCCACTATATATAGGAGGGCCAAGGGGGGGCGCCGGCCCTAGGAGATCCAATCTCCTAGGGGGGGCGGCGGCCAAGGGAGGTTTCCCTCCCCCCCAAGGCACCTAGGAGGTGCCTTCCACTAGTGGGACTCTTCCCTTTTGTGAACCCTAGGCGCATGGGCCTCTTGGGGCTGGTGCCCTTGGCCCATGTAGGCCAAGGCGCACCCCCTACAGCCCATGTGCCCCCCCCGGGGCAGGTGGCCCCACCCGGTGGACCCCCGGGACCCTTCCGGTGGTCCCGGTACAATACTGATAACCCCGAAACTTGTCCCGATGGCCGAAATAGCACTTCCTATATATAATTCTTTACCTCCGGACCATTCCGGAACTCCTCGTGACGTCCGGGATCTCATCCAGGACTCCGAACAACATTCGGGTTACTGCATATACATATCCCTACAACCCTAGCGTCACCGAACCTTAAGTGTGTAGACCCTACGGGTTCGGGAGACATGCAGACATGACCGAGACGACTCTCCGGTCAATAACCAACAGCGGGATCTGGATACCCATGTTGGCTCCCACATGCTCCACGATGATCTCATCGGATGAACCACGATATCGAGGATTCAAGCAACCCCGTATGCAATTCCCTTTGTCAATCGGTATGTTACTTGCCCGAGATTCGATCGTCGGTATCCCAATACCTCGTTCAATCTCGTTACCGGCAAGTCACTTTACTCGTACCGTAATGCATGATCCCGTGACCAGACACTTGGTCACTTTGAGCTCATTATGATGATGCATTACCGAGTGGGCCCAGTGATACCTCTCCGTCATACGGAGTGACAAATCCCAGTCTTGATCCGTGTCAACCCAACAGACACTTTCGGAGATACCCGTAGTATACCTTTATAGTCACCCAGTTACGTTGTGACGTTTGGTATACCCAAAGCACTCCTACGGTATCCGGGAGTTACACGATCTCATGGTCTAAGGAAAAGATACTTGACATTGGAAAACTCTAGCAAACGAACTATACGATCTTATGCTATGTTTAGGATTGGGTCTTGTCCATCACATCATTCTCCTAATGATGTGATCCCGTTATCAATGACATCCAATGTCCATAGTCAGGAAACCATGACTATCTGTTGATCAACGAGCTAGTCAACTAGAGGCTTACTAGGGACATGTTGGTGTCTATTATTCACACATGTATTACGATTTCCGGATAACACAATTATAGCATGAATAAAGACAATTATCATGAACAAGGAAATATAATAATAATGCTTTTATTATTGCCTCTAGGGCATATTTCCAACAGTCTCCCACTTGCAGTAGAGTCAATAATCTAGTTACATTGTGATGAATCGAACACCCATGGAATTCTGGTGTTGATCATGTTTCGCCCTAGGGAGAGGTTTAGTCAACGGATCTGCTACATTCAGGTCCGTATGCACTTTACAAATATCTATGTCTCCATCTTGAACATTTTCACGAATGGAGTTGAAACGACGCTTGATGTGCCTTGTCTTCTTGTGAAACCTGGGCTCCTTGGGAAGTGCAATAGCTCCAGTGTTGTCACAGAAGAGTTTGATTGGCCCCGACGCATTGGGTATGACTCCTAGGTCGGTGATGAACTCCTTCACCCAAATTGCTTCATGCGCTGCCTCCGAGGCTGCCATGTACTCCGCTTCACATGTAGATCCCGCCACGATGCTCTGCTTGCAACTGCACCAGCTTACTGCCCCACCATTCAAAATATACACGTATCCGGTTTGTGACTTTGAGTCATCCAGATCTGTGTCGAAGCTAGCGTTGACGTAACCCTTTACGACGAGCTCTTCGTCACCTCCATAAACGAGAAACATTTCCTTAGTCCTTTTCAGGTACTTCAGGATATTCTTGACCGCTGTCCAGTGTTCCTTGCCGGGATTACTTTGGTACCTTCCTACCAAACTTACGGCAAGGTTTACATCAGGTCTGGTACACAGCATGGCATACATAATAGAACCTATGGCTGAGGCATAGGGGATGACACTCATCTCTTCTATATCTTCTACCGTGGTCGGACATTGAGCTGAGCTCAATTTCACACCTTGTAACACAGGCAAGAACCCCTTCTTAGACTGATCCATATTGAACTTCTTCAATATCTTATCAAGGTATGTGCTTTGCGAAAGACCTATGAGGCGCCTTGATCTGTCTCTATAGATCTTGATGCCTAATATATAAGCAGCTTCTCCAAGGTCCTTCATTGAAAAACTCTTATTCAAGTAGGCCTTGATGCTGTCCAAGAGTTCTATATCATTTCCCATCAAAAGTATGTCATCTACATATAGTATGAGAAATGCTACAGAGCTCCCACTCACTTTCTTGCAAACGCAGGCTTCTCCATAAGTCTGCGTAAACCCAAACGCTTTGATCATCTCATCAAAGCGAATGTTCCAACTCCGAGATGCTTGCACCAGCCCATAAATCGAGCGTTGGAGCTTGCACACCTTGTTAGCATTCTTAGGATCGACAAAACCTTCCGGCTGCATCATATACAATTCTTCCTTAAGGAAACCATTAAGGAATGCCGTTTTGACGTCCATTTGCCATATTTCATAATCGTAGAATGCGGCAATTGCTAACATGATTCGGACGGACTTCAGCTTCTCTACCGGTGAGAAATTCTCATCGTAGTCAACCCCTTGAACTTGTCGATAACCCTTAGTGACAAGCCTAGCTTTATAGATGGTCACATTACCATCCGTGTCTGTCTTCTTCTTAAAGATCCATTTATTTTCTATGGCTCTCCGTTCAACAGGCAAGTCAGTCAAAGTCCATACTTCGTTTTCATACATGGATCCTATCTCGGATTTCATGGCTTCTAGCCATTTGTCGGAATCCGGGCCCGCCATCGCTTCTTCATAGTTCGAAGGTTCACCGTTGTCTAACAACATGATTTCCAAGACAGGGTTGCCGTACCACTCTGGTGCGGAACGTGTCCTTGTGGACCTTCGAATTTCAGTAGGAGCTTGATCAGAAGTATCTTGATCATTATCATTAACTTCCTCTCTAGTCGGTGCAGGCACCTCAGGAACATTTTCTTGAGTTGCGCCATTTTCCGGTTCAAGAGGTAATACTTCATCAAGTTCTACTTTCCTCCCACTTACTTCTTTCGAGAGAAACTCCTTCTCTAGAAAGGATCCATTCTTGGCAACAAAGATCTTGCCTTCGGATCTGAGGTAGAAGGTATACCCAACGGTTTCTTTAGGGTATCCTATGAAGACGCATTTTTCCGACTTGGGTTCGAGCTTTTCAGGTTGAAGTTTCTTGACATAAGCATCGCATCCCCAAACTTTTAGAAACGACAGCTTAGGTTTCTTCCCAAACCATAATTCAAACGGTGTCGTCTCAACGGATTTCGATGGAGCCCTATTTAAAGTGAATGCGGCAGTCTCTAAAGCATAGCCCCAAAAAGATAGCGGTAAATCGGTAAGAGACATCATAGATTGTACCATATCTAATAGAGTGCGATTACGACATTCGGACACACCATTACGCTGAGGTGATCCAGGCGGCGTGAGTTGTGAGACTATTCCACATTTTCTTAAGTGTGTGCCAAATTCGTGACTCAAGTATTCTCCTCCACGATCTGATCGTAGAAACTTGATTTTCCTGTCACGTTGATTCTCAACCTCACTCTGAAATTCCTTGAACTTCTCAAAGGTTTCAGACTTGTGTTTCATTAAGTAGATATACCCATATCTACTCAAATCATCAGTGAGGGTGAGAACATAATGATAGCCACCGCGAGCCTCAACACTCATTGGACCGCACACATCAGTATGTATGATTTCCAATAAGTTGGTTGCTCGCTCCATTGTTCCTGAGAACGGAGTCTTGGTCATCTTACCCATGAGGCATGGTTCGCACGTGCCAAATGATTCGTAATCAAGAGACTCTAAAAGTCCATCTGCATGGAGCTTCTTCATGCGTTTGACACCTATGTGACCAAGGCGGCAGTGCCACAAGTATGTGGGACTATCATTATCAACTTTACATCTTTTGGTACTCACACTATGAATATGTGTAGCATTACGCTCGAGATTCATTAAGAATAAACCATTCACCATAGGAGCATGACCATAAAACATATCTCTCATATAAATAGAACAACCATTATTCTCGGATTTAAATGAGTAGCCATCTCGAATTAAATGAGATCCCGATACAATGTTCATGCTCAAAGCTGGCACTAAATAACAATTATTAAGGTTTAAAACTAATCCCGAAGGTAAATGTAGAGGTAGAGTGCCGACGGCGATCACATTGACCTCGGAACCATTCCCGACGCGCATCGTCACCTCGTCCTTTGCCAGTCTCCGCTTATTCCGCAGCCCCTGCTTTGAGTTACAAATGTGAGCAACTGCACCGGTATCAAATACCCAGGAGCTACTACGGGTACTAGTAAGGTACACATCAATTACATGTATATCATATATACCTTTTGTTTTGCCGGCCATCTTGTCCGCTAAGTATTTGGGGCAGTTCCGCTTCCAGTGACCACTTCCCTTGCAATAAAAGCACTCAGTCTCGGGCTTGGGTCCATTCTTTGGCTTCTTCCCGGCAGCTTGCTTGCCGGGCGCGGCAACTCCCTTGCCGTCCTTCTTGAAGTTCTTTTTACCTTTGCCCTTCTTGAACTTAGTGGTTTTATTGACCATCAACACTTGATGTTCCTTCTTGACTTCTACCTCTGCTGATTTCAGCATAGCAAATACTTCAGGAATGGTCTTTTCCATCCCCTGCATATTGAAGTTCATCACAAAGCTCTTGTAGCTCGGTGGAAGCGACTGGAGGATTCTGTCAATGACCGCGTCATCCGGGAGATTAACTCCCAGCTGAGTCAAGCGGTTATGTAACCCAGACATAGTGAGTATGTGCTCACTGACAGAACTATTTTCCTCCATCTTACAGCTGAAGAATTTGTCGGAGACTTCATATCTCTCGACCCGGGCATGAGCTTGGAAAACCATTTTCAGCTCTTCGAACATCTCATATGCTCCATGTCTCTCAAAACGCTTTTGGAGCCCCGGCTCTAGGCTGTAAAGCATGCCGCACTGAACGAGGGAGTAGTCATCGGTACGTGCCTGCCAAGCGTTCATAACGTCTTGTTCTGCAGGGAGAACAGGTGTGTCACCCAGCGGTGCTTGTAGGACATAATCTTTCTTGGCAGCTATGAGGATGATCCTCAGGTTCCGGACCCAGTCCGTGTAGTTGCTGCCATCGTCTTTCAGCTTGGTTTTCTCTAGGAACGCGTTGAAGTTGAGGACTACGTTGGCCATTTGATCTACAAGACATATTGCAAAGATTTTTAGACTAATTTCATGATAATAAAGTTCATCTAATGAACTCCCACTTAGATAGACATCCCTCTGCTAGTCATCTAAGTATAACATGACCCGAGTCAACTAGGCCGTGTCCGATCATCACGTGAGACGGACTAGTCAACATCGGTGAACATCTTCATGTTGATCGTATCTTCTATACGACTCATGCTCGACCTTTCGGTCTTCTGTGTTCCAAGGCCATATCTATACACATGCTAGGCTCGTCAAGTCAACCTAAGTGTTTGCATGTGTAAATCTGTCTTACACCCGTTGTATGTGAACGTTTGAATCAAACACCCGATCATCACGTGGTGCATTGAAACAACGAACTGTCGCAACGGTGCACAGTTAGGGGGAACACTTTATTGAAATTATTATGAGGGATCATCTTATTTACTACCGTCGTTCTAAGCAAACAAGATGCAAAAACATGATAAACATCACATGCAATCAAATAATAATAGTGACATGATATGGCCAATATCACATAGCTCCTTTGATCTCCATCTTGGGGCTCCATGATCATCTTGTCACCGGCTTGACACCATGATCTCCATCATCATGATCCCCATCATCGTGTCTCCATGAAGTTGCTCGCCAACTATTACTTCTAATACTATGGCTAACGCGTTTAGCAATAAAGTAAAGTAATTTACATGGCGTTTCTCAATGACACGCAGGTCATACAAAAAAATAAAGACAACTCCTATGGATCCTGCCGGTTGTCATACTCATCGACATGCAAGTCGTGATTCCTATTACAATAGCATGAACAACTCATACATCACAACTTTGGCCATATCATATCACAAAGCACTTGCTGCAAAAACAAGTTAGACGTCCTCTAATTGTTGTTACAAGTTTTACGTGGCTGAAGTAGGGTTCTAGCAAGAACGTTTTCTTACCTACGTGAAAGCCACAACGTGATTTGTCAACTTCTATTTACCCTTCATAAGGACCCTTTTCATCGAATCCGCTCCAACTAAAGTAGGAGAGACAGACACCCGCCAGCCACCTTATGCAACTTGTGCATGTTAGTCGGTGGAACCGGTCTCACGTAAGCGTACGTGTAAGGTTGGTCCGGGCCGCTTCATCCCACAATACCGTTGAAGCAAGATAAGACTAGTAACGGCAAGAAAGTTGACAACATCTACGCCCACAAAAAATTGTGTTCTACTCGCGCAAGAGAACTACGCATAGACCTAGCTCATGATGCCACTGTTGGGGAACGTTGCAGAAAACAAAAATTTTCCTACGGTTTCACCAAGATCCATCTATGAGTTCATCTAGCAACGAGTGATCGGATGCATCTACATACCTTTGTAGATCGCGAGCGAAAGCGTTCAAAGAACGGGGATGAGGTAGTCGAACACGACGTGTTCCAAATCACCGGAGATCCTAGCACCGAACGGACGTCACCTCCGCGTTCAACACACGTACGGTCAGTGTAACGTCTCCTTCTTCTTGATCCAGCAAGAGGGAAGGAGAGGTTGAGGAAGATGGCTCCAGCAGCAGCACGACGGCGTGGTGGTGATGGAGCTGCAGTACTCCGTCAGGGCTTCGCCAAGCACTATGGAGGAGGAGGAGGTGTTGGAGAGGGAGAAGGAGGCAACCAAAGGCGTGGATGAAAAGCCCTCCTTCCCCCACTATATATAGGAGGGCCAAGGGGGGGCGCCGGCCCTAGGAGATCCAATCTCCTAGGGGGGGCGGCGGCCAAGGGAGGTTTCCCTCCCCCCCAAGGCACCTAGGAGGTGCCTTCCACTAGTGGGACTCTTCCCTTTTGTGAACCCTAGGCGCATGGGCCTCTTGGGGCTGGTGCCCTTGGCCCATGTAGGCCAAGGCGCACCCCCTACAGCCCATGTGCCCCCCCCGGGGCAGGTGGCCCCACCCGGTGGACCCCCGGGACCCTTCCGGTGGTCCCGGTAGAATACCGATAACCCTGAAACTTGTCCCGATGGCCGAAATAGCACTTCCTATATATAATTCTTTACCTCTGGACCATTCCGGAACTCCTCGTGACGTCCGGGATCTCATCCGGAACTCCGAACAACATTCAGGTTACTGCATATACATATCCCTACAACCCTAGCGTCACCGAACCTTAAGTGTGTAGACCCTACGGGTTCGGGAGACATGCAGACATGACCGAGACGACTCTCTGGTCAATAACCAACAGCGGGATCTGGATACCCATGTTGGCTCCCACATGCTCCACGATGATCTCATCGGATGAACCACGATGTCGAGGATTCAAGCAACCCCGTATGCAATTCCCTTTGTCAATCGGTATGTTACTTGCCCGAGATTCGATCGTCGGTATCCCAATACCTCGTTCAATCTCGTTACCGGCAAGTCACTTTACTCGTACCGTAATGCATGATCCCGTGACCAGACACTTGGTCACTTTGAGCTCATTATGATGATGCATTACCGAGTGGGCCCAGTGATACCTCTCCGTCATACGGAGTGACAAATCCCAGTCTTGATTCGTGTCAACCCAACAAACACTTTCGGAGATACCCGTAGTATACCTTTATAGTCATCCAGTTACGTTGTGACGTTTGGTATACCCAAAGCACTCCTACGGTATCCGGGAGTTACACGATCTCATGGTCTAAGGAAAATATACTTGACATTGGAAAACTCTAGCAAACGAACTATACGATCTTATGCTATGTTTAGGATTGGGTCTTGTCCATCACATCATTCTCCTAATGATGTGATCCCGTTATCAATGACATCCAATGTCCATAGTCAGGAAACCATGACTATATGTTGATCAACGAGCTAGTCAACTAGAGGCTTACTAGGGACATGTTGGTGTCTATTATTCACACAGGTATTACGATTTCCGGATAACACAATTATAGCATGAATAAAGACAATTATCATGAACAAGGAAATATAATAATAATGCTTTTATTATTGCCTCTAGGGCATATTTCCAACAATATTTACTCTTGAAACTTGTGGTATAGGTTCCTAAGATGCCCTGATGGGTTGAACCCATGCCTTCCTTAACCCGTGTGAACCCGGAAGATATCATGGGTCATACTTATCTGGTATTTCACTAGGTAAAATTTTGAACACTAATGTCATTTTTGAAACACGAGAAGTGAATGGAAGGTTATGCATTGAAGAAGTGGGAGTAGACCTTGAACCTTTGTGTTCATGCCCATGGACACGATATAGATCTTATCATGGAAGCCTCTCATAAAAATAATTACCCCTGGATATAGTATCATCTCATGGTTGTGAATTGATCCCTTTGCAATCGTGGTTCCGACCATATTTTCTCCTTAATACCATTTCTCAGGCAAGTTGAAGTACTTGTCTTCTGCAGTTCATTGCACCTATCCAACCTTTACTTTGATCTACTGACGAGTATTACACTATGTTATCTCGAGAATATCATGGAACTACATAACTTCTTATGAGTTCTTCATCAACTATTATTCTCGCCGAGTCTATTCTTCCACGGGTTCGAGTTGTTAGAACCCCTCAAGGACACCGACAACTGAATCGAGTCCGCACTTCGATTCAACAACTATTAAGTAATATTCATTCCTTACGAGTTTGTACTTGATCATGTCGTTCCCAGCTAGTTAACTACATCATCATCGTAAGCTAACTACTTGACCTTGACCATTCTACCTATGTCCTTCATCCCCGGAACACAATCCCGACAGTGCTCTAAGCTTACATCAAACTTTCAACATCATATTGTTGGTCTTGAGAGACAACTCCGAATTCTAAAATGACATCGTATGTATGGTTATAATAACCTTTTGCTTCAACATTCCCTTGGCTTGATGTCCTTGCCGGTCGATTACATCTTCTTGAAACCTCTCGACAAATTTGTCGTGATCATTGTCAACAATTTGACTTCTTCCAAGTTGTGTGTTGAATTCAGGATGAGTAACACCATCCTTTCCCCCTCTATGATTTGTATTAACATCGACAACATTCTCGCATTCCCTCTGACACAAAACGTGTTCATGTTTTGTGTAGTTTCCTTTCTATCCAACTTATGTTATGATTCTATCTTGGAGTATTACCATCTGTTATGTCAAGAATGTTGAGGGAATTACCTCAACTATTAATTCTTGATATAATAATACTTCTCATCGTCACCATTCTTTCTTGGTCGCCGTGTTGGTTCTAACTGGGATACCAACAAGTGAATGGTGTTGTTTGGATAATGCCCTTCTAGCAACCCTATTGCTTTGAAGTTAATGGTCGAACGTTCATTCTTAGACTATTGATTATTGAATCACCATTCTAACATTTGATCATGCTACCTAAGGCCATATTTCGGGCGCACCTTTCAACCAATGTTTAATTGTGTATGTTTTTCCTCGAGCATACATCATTATATGATTTGATATGACAAATGCTATCTCCTTGTTCAACTAATTGTGGAAATCCCTCTTTTTTCGAAATCTCGATGATATGTCACTGAGTCCATCAATCACCTCCTCATCCTCTCCTTGGTTTAGTGATGAACTTTGGTTTTGGAACTTGCCTCCATGGTTCATTTCCTGAGAATCTTACAATGTCATCTCGACAATTTGTGTTACACCTTTTTCTTCTCACGCATCCTGAGTTTGAGGTATCCTGACACCAATCAAATCCTAATCTCGGTCAGATATGATGGTTGGAACATATTTCCAAGGGTTATAACATTGGTCTATATATGACCCGTAAGGTGATGTCATGCCAAGCACACCTGACCGGAGGACCTATTGCTATAGTTTCCTTTTTAGCAAGGACTATGCATTCTTCCATGAGGAAATTGTAAGACTTATTCTACAAGTTGTTCCCGATGGATCCTTCATGTATCCGAAGTCTGACCCTTGCTTGAAGACCATGCCAATGCTATCTCGAAGCATGTCTGTGGTGCTCCGATTTTCAATAAAAACATTTGAAGCACAATGCTAAAATTTCTTCATCAATTATTCAACATTGTTGTTTGGGTAATGTCATGAAATTCCTCTCCCCTTACATAAATGATTTTCTACTTTCTATCCTATCATGGATATCATGCTCTACTTGTCCTTGTGAAGGATATACCCCTAAAATATGTGTTTAAACACATTTTCCTTTCCATTGTTTTGTTTAACCTTTCTTGTAATTTGACTTAACTTAGGAGTGATAATTCCCTGCTTAGGTAAGCACCTTATTGTACCACTCTGTTAGTAAGACCCTGTTACTATTGTTGACGACATTCCGGTAACCACCGATGGACGAGAACTTTGCCTATTGGTCCGCCTCGTTCAATGAGCAGGAAAATGGTTCTCTTTGTCCCTCTCCCTTGGTACCAATGTTGTTGCCGACATAACTGACAGACTATCCTCTGACATGCCTCGCTTACATGATCACACAAGACGTCACCACCCTTCCTACTTTTAACCCACATGGTGGGCCCATAACCCACAGTTCCACAGGATCGAAACCTGACTCTCCTGTACATCCCTTGTTCCCAAAGATATTCCTCGCGTGTGGCCTCGGAAGTAATTCATGAGCCACCTGCCGAGAGATCGTCAATTCTGGTATCAGACACAAAACTAATTCTCATTGCTCTGAACCCCTTTCACGCGTTGTTTCAGGCAACGAAGTTTGCCTATCTGCTTGAAACTTCTTATTTTGCTCTCAATGTTTTTCTTAAGTATAATTCGAGAGTTAACTTCTGCCACCACCCCTGAGTTATCTCCTAGACAAGCACTCTTGGAGTTATCCCCTTATCCTTTACGCAAGTACGATGGAGATCCTGAAGAAAGGATGTAGACTTCATCATGATGACCTGGAGAAATGAAGACATCAACGTAGTAGATCGACCTCTTCGAGAAGAGCAACCAAGACCAAGAAGAATCGTTAGAATTTCGTAACCAATTCTTTCCCCCTTACTCTACCACTTAAATCTTGGGACGAGATTTCTTGTAGTGGAGGAGATTTGTGACGCCCGAGTAATTAAGCTAGAGTAAACTTTGTTAATGATGCCAGAGCATCATGATTAAAATTTTGCTAAACCTCACGTGTTTCAAAACATAGTTCAAATACAAATTCAAATAACAAGCCAAATTATAGTTTCAAAAAAATGAATTAAGAATATTCAAATGGTTATATATATTCACTAACTAATTAGAAAATAGCATCCAACATTATATAAAATATTTAATTGCCCTAAAACAATTAAAACGGTGACCAAAGCAGCCTCATTAATCCACTTTCATTTATGCACAATTCAAATGCTCATCAAACCTTTTTGTGGCAGTGCCTAAAATGGCCATCCTAATTTAGGCCAAGTCTCATACTTAACAAAAAGTCATATGCTTTTGTAAATAAAAATAAAACTGAAACAAAAAAGCATAAAAGGAAAACAACCCCCCCCCGACTGGGCCTTGGCCTAGTTGGCCGTGTGGCTGAGCGGCCTGCCGGCCCACCCCCGCGCCCTCCCTGGCATACTAGGCCCCACCCGAAACCCTAATCACTCTCCAAACTCCCCCGATCCCCTTCCCCCGCCCGATCTGGATCGCCCCAGATCATAGCCCCCCCCCCCCTCGACGCCACTCAACCCCGTCGCCATCAACGACCGCGCCCTCGACGCCTGATGCCGCCCCACCGCTCGACGCCGGAGCCACCTCACCGGACTGCCTCCCCATCGCACGTCATCCCCGACCTCCATCACACGCCCAACTGCCCGGCGCCCTACAACCCCGGTGAGGCCCCCAGCCTCTCCTCCTCTCTCCGCACTCGTCGTCCACTCCGGCCGCTCGTCCACACGCGCGCACGCGCCACGGCCTTGCCTAGCTGACGCTGCTGCTCTTCCTCTTGTTGCCCTGCTGCTTGATCCGACTGCTGCCTCCGCATGCCGCGCTCTGCTGTGCCCTGCTCCGCCCAGCATGGCCACCATGCACCACTCAAGTTGTGCGCCCTGCACCACACGTGCACGCCACCCGTGCTTGCGGCCACGCCACACGCGCCTGCTGCCTCCTTCCTCGCACCCCGCCGCGCTCGGCCTCCCCAAACAGCGCCTCCTCACTCCTGTAGCCACCTCCGCCTCCCAGCATCGCCGCTGCTCGCCGATCCGCCCTGCTCCCCGTGTCGACCTCTTCCCCCCTGCGATGTTGCGCCTGCCCGCAGGTTGCCCCGCGCGCCCCGCCACTCCCCTGGCCACGCGCCCGCGCGCCCTGCTCCCTTGGCCTGCTCCCATGACTGCTCGCCCGCCCCCTCAGCGGCCACCACCGCCCCGCCACTGCCAACCACACGCGTCGCCCTCCACCAGCGCCGTCCACGGTCACCCCACCCGTGCACTCCGGCCAGCCGCCCCTGTCCTTCCCCCGCTCTTGCCGCGGCCACGGCCACTTGCGCCAAGCCGCGCACCCACCCTTCGCACGCCACCCCGCAGCGCCCTGTCGGGCGGGCTGGCGCTCGTCGCCTGGCTCCGCCCGATTCCCGTAGCCCGTTTGCCCGCTCGGCTACCCCAGAGCCAATGACATGTAGGGCCCAGCCCCTGGAACATTTTTTTAAGGATATAAAATAAATAAATAAATAAATACAAATATTAATTAATTAATCAATTAACTAAATTAATTAACTTAATTAATTGTGTTTAATTAACCTAATCAATTAACTAAACTAATTAAACCTGTTTAGTTAGCCTTAGTCTATGACAGGTGGGTCCCACTGGACCCACAGGCCAGGTTTGACTCTGGTCAGCTGGGTTTGACCTGCTGACGCCATGGTGATGTCATGTTGACATCACCTTTCACTGTTCTGGATAATATTCGAATTAAATAAATAAATAAATTCCAAAAAATGCATAAAACTTTGATAAATCATAGAAAACAAAATGTAACACGGATGAAAATACTTTGTACATGGAAGTTTCTTAGAACGACGAGACAAATCCGAGTACGCAGCCCGTTCGTCCGCCACATGTACCTAGCATAGCGAACACGCGACTTTCCCCCTCCGGTTAATCTGTCCGAAAACGCGAAACACCAGGGATACTTTCCCAGACCCCCCTTCGCCGGTATCACCTCCTACTGCGTTATGGCACACCTGGCACCGTTACTTGTCATGTCATGCATCGATATGCATCTGTTTGCATTGTATTCATTGTTTCATCCCCCTCTTATCTCTGGTAGACTACGAGACTGACGCCGCTGCTGGTGCCCCGATCGACTAAGCTGTTGACGACCCCTCCTTGCCAGAGCAACCAGGCAAGCCCCCTGATAACCCACAAGTATAGGGGATCGCAACAGTTTTCGAGGGTAGAGTATTAAACCCAAATTTATTGATTCGACACAAGGGGAGCCAAAGAATATTCTCAAGTATTAGCAGCTGAGTTGTCAATTCAACCACACCTGGATAACTTAATATCTGCAGCAAAGTATTTAGTAGCAAAGTAATATGATAGTAGTGGTAAAGGTAGCACAAGTAATAGTTTTGGTTTTATAGTGATTGTAACAGTAGCAATGGAAAAGTAAATAAGCGAAGATCAATATATGAAAAGCTCGTAGGCAATGGATCAGTGATGGATAATTATGTCGGATGCGATTCCTCATGCAATAGTTATAACATAGGGTGACACAGAACTAGCTCCAGTTCATTAATGTAATGTAGGCATGTATTCCGAATATAGTCATGCATGCTTATGGAAAAGAACTTGCATGACATCTTTTGTCCTACCCTCCCGTGGCAGCGGGGTCCTATTGGAAATTAAGGGATATTAAGGCATCCTTTTAATAGAGTACCGGACCAAAGCATTAACACTTAGTGAATACATGAACTCCTCAAACTACAGTCATCACCGGTAAGTATCACTACTAGGGAAAACCTTATACACAGAAATTTAGCAGTAGCGCGTGGCAAAAACGGGCGCTAGTGCTAAGTAGAAGTGGCGCGCGTGTGAAAACCGCGCTACAGATACAATAGTAGCAGTAGCATGTGCACATAAAAAGCGCTACAACTAATATTCCCATTGCCAAAACGATAGGCTACGCATAGCAGTAGCGGTCTTGAGAGAAGCGCGCTACCGCTAGGACATAAGTAGCAGCACGTTTCGCGTGAAGAGCGCTACTGCTAATGGAAATAAAATGAAATGAAAAACAAATGGAAAAGTAAATGAAAAAGAAAGAAATAGAAAAAGGAGAAAGGAAAAAATAAAATGTAGAGCAAAATAAATGAAAAATCTAAAAAGGGAGAAAGGCGTAGCAGTAGCGTTTGTTCGTAAGAGGTGCTATAGCTAATGTAGCTGCAACGCATTTCCTAGACCCCCGTTGTAGAAACAAAAAAGGAAATAAGAAATATGAAGGGAATTACATAGCTATAGCAGTAGCGCATTTTGTGAAAATCGCTATAGCTAACTTAGCTATAGCGCGTTTCGCGAAAAGCGCTACCGCTAAGTTTGACTTAACCAAAAAACAGTTTCGCCCCGGCACCACTTCTCCCCCAAATCCCTCGACCCACCCCGCCGCCGTCTGCCCGATTCGCCGTCGCCCCACTTCGCCGCCGTCTCCTGCCGACGTCGACGCCCCCAGAGCCACCAGAGCCGTGCGTCGTCGACGCCACCGGAGCCGCCCCCAACGCCATCGGAGCCGCGCGGCCACATCAACGCCACCGGAGCCGTAGTCGACGCCACCGGATCCTCCCTCACCGTCACCGGAGATGCCCCTGCCTCCCTCGCCACCATCGGAGCCATCCTCTGTAAGCCCCCACCCCTCCTCTCTCTCTCTAAATTAGTTAGGTTAATTTAGTTAGGAAAAGAATTTAGTTAGGTTAATTTAGTTAGGAAAAGAATTTAGATAGGGATTTGACAGAGACGCCCCTGCCTCCCTCGTCATAGGAAAAAATTGTATATGCTTAACTAGGGCAGTAGGGTTAGGGTTGTAGTGTTTAATTACAAATGTTAGGAAAGTAAGGTTTAATTAGATGTTAACTAGGGTTAACTAGGTTCATAATTTGAGTTCTAGGGTTCATCCATCTATATTTGGTTTTTGAATTGAGTTTCAGAGAGCATGAGATTTGTGTAGATTTTCTTGAAGTGTCAAACACTAGGAGATGCAAATTTGAAGTGGTCATGATATATGAAAAATCCTCAGCTGTGTTTGCTCATTGATCATAATCAACATTGAAGTGGTTCGATTGTGCCCAAGTGGCCTTTTATTGTTTCCAGGGAATGAAGCCGAGTGGCCTGTGTTTTGCCAGAATGTTGATTCATTTCCGTTCCGGCAAAATTCAGGTTCTCGATTTGTCCACTTTTTAGCAAAGGTCATGCTGAAATTTCCATGAATTTCGGCATGACCTGTGCTACAAAATAGGACATATCGAGTGCCCGGGATTTGCCGCACCGGGAAGGAGTCAACGTTCCTGCAAAACAATAGGCCTTTTTTATGTCATTATTCATTTTATTAGGTCTAGAATAAATTGACTAGATTTAACCGTAGGAAACATGGCTAGCAACGATGAAGTACATGGTTCTGGTGATTGCGATGACGTCTACCAGGCGGCAGACGATTTTTTTAGCCTTGCCAACACGCAGACCGGTGCTGAGACTGAGACCGACGCTGAGACTCAGACCGGCATCGAGACCGGCGCTGAGACTGAGATCGGCGCTGCCTCGGGGAGCGGAGCCGGTGTAGAACCGAAAGCTCAGGACTACTAGACCGGTGGTCACGGAGGTGGACGACGGCAATTTTGAGCCAAAGGCGCCCGAGGAAGCGCGTCGATGCTACGGCAATCAAATAGGCTGCATCGTACGGACAACCGCCACCATCAACGATGAGAAACTATAGAAGATAGAAAATATGAGGAGCTCCCTCCTAAAGAAGTTTCACCAGATATTCTTGTTCCCGGGCCGGAATGAGAAGGATTATGAAGATCCAGATGAGGACCCGGCAATGAAGAAGATAAACAAACACGTCATGACCAAGTTTAGCGACGCGTTGGCCGCCTGGAAAAATCGAGTGAAAGCAAAGATCATCGACAAGAAGGAACCCTACTCCGAGATTGTAAAGGATAATCCGACAATCATGGAAGAGCGGTTTCAAATATTCAAGGAGGCTTGCGAGGCCGAAGCTGCCAAAAAAGTCTCAGTACATGAAGGGGCTTCAAGAGAGGAACATTGGGAGCCACCACCTCCGAAGCCGTGGTTACGACGGAAAGAGGTCCAAATGGGCCAAGGAGGCCGCGAAAGTCGCGAGTCTGGGCATCCCAGACCCCTTGGCGGATTTCACCATCCTGCAGGATGTCCTCAGGGCCCGGCACCGTTAGGACCAAGTGAAGAAGGTTTACGAGACAAAACAGGTCATTACAGAGTTCATGAGACTGCTGGTAATTTTAGTTTCTGATCAATTCGACTGCACACGTTAGTCATATTTGTAAATGATCCTTGTGCCTTTTGCAGAGAGAGCAGCACCGGATTGCGGCCGAAAGCGACTCGCCGTCTGAGGCATTGGGGAGGCCCAAGTGGGACACTCCATTCAACCGGGCGTTGAACATATTGAAACGACAACCGGTGGATACTCGACCGTCGTATGGATGCGTGCACGGTGTCGTAGACGGCGCCACGTGGAAGAAGTATTACCATGAGACCATGGAGGAGAGAAAGGAAAGACGGAGGTTAACTGAAGAAAACATCGACAAGAAGGTTGAGATTGCGGTTGAGAAGAAATCATCTCAGACAGTCGCAACAGCGATAGCTGCCGCAAAACAGGTGGTTGCAGATTTGTCTACTTCCTTGGTGACGGGCGTTTTCACTTGGACAAGGAAAACTCCAGAAAAAAATGCAGAGGACTTTCCCCTTGCTGACTTCTTGGGGAGCAGCTCGACTAGCGTTGCACCAGCACCTGCTCCCACACCGGTTCCCGCATCGGCTCCCGCACCGGACGTGCTCGGTGGTGCTTCGTCTTTGGCTGAGCTCGACGCCCTCATGGTATCTGTCACACCAGCCCCCTTCAATATAAATGTATAATCTCCCGTTTTCGTTGCCTTTCAGATGTCTCACGTCGTAGACTTTTCTTTGCAGGCCGACAAAACCCCATGCACCATATTGTACACCATCGGCGACCAGAAGGTGGACGTGGGGAAGGCGACGATAATGGAGCCGAAGGAACCATTGTTCCACAGCCGGCCGATCCCCCCGGACATCTTCAAGGTTTCTGTGGCCAGTGTCAAACCGGGCCACGAGAATTTGCCTCCTCCAATACTAGTGGGGGATGACGACGAGACACCGCGGCGGCTTGGTGATTGTTGCAATGGGTGGGTCCTGTTGTGGCCAAAGAGTCTGCTTCGTCTGGAGGCGGCCGGGAGCACACCCACGAGCATGCAGCCTCAGCAAGGTATGAACATCAACACCCCACCTACCCAATTAGCGTCGGGTGTTGGCTTGGGTGATAGCGGACGGGGTAAGGAGGAGGCTCCATTAGTCGCTGATGACGTCGCCATGGATGAGGATGAGGACGACGATGGTGCTGAACAGTATGTCGATACTGGCGCCTCCTCAGGGTTTGAGCGTCATGAGTCGGTGCCTGAATTGCCATCTCAATGTATTATGGACGACCTTCCGGTAGTAAAGATGTCTAGGAAGAGAGCGAGGAAAGGCAAAAAAAGCTGATTTTATGATCCAGCCGCCTCGGCTTCAGGACCGTATAGATATCCCCGATGCGGATAAATGGCATATCCCCGGTCAACCAATCCTACCTGCAACAGCACTACGGGTCAGATTCGGCGATCTAAGGAGACTTCATGACAATGTGCTGCAGGTAGAGAAAGGCCTCATCGCCTCGAAAGATCCAGGATACCCACTCTACGTGGTTAACGTTCCGCGGCAAATGTCGTACGTTGACAGCTTCCCCGCAGATAAGTTCTTCCTCCGATTCGATTACATATTCGACATGTTTCACGTGAAGAAGCTGGATTTTACGTTTGTCCGCCTTTATGCCTTGCACATGAACTACATCATCGGGGTTGAACAGATATCTCATATCTATGTCGCTGACCCGTACTACATGCATGAGGGCTTCTTGGGAGTCTGCGCAAAGCACCGTGAATACGCGAGGGATTACATCGTCAATTTCATGCTTGCCAATAAGGACAAGGAGGCGATTATCGTGCCTTATCATCCCATGTAAGTCATCCGCGTTGCTATCCTTCCTTCGATTTTCAATCATTCATTTGCACGGTGGAGGCTAATTAATTTGAGGTGTACTTATTTTGCGCAGCGGTGGGCGCGCCGTCCTCATCATCCTCTACCCCCGATTGTCCCACGCTCTTTACTTGGACTCATCGAAGAACATTCACAAAAAGGATTACACCCACATCAAGGATGTCCTTGACAGTGCTATGTTTTAATACCAAGCAAGGGGTGGAGAGGTCAAGGACAAGAAGAGAAGGGGCGGCAGGGCCGCCTTCGGCCATAAGACCGACTTCTGCTGCATCCAGCAACCGAACGATTCTCTTAATGATGGATTCTATGTCCTACACCACATGCTGGAGTACAGACGGGATCACCAGAACCTTCGCATGTCACCTAGATCTGGCGATGCCCATATTCTGCAATGGGCAAAGGACATAGGAGATACTGAGGATCATCGACATCGACCTGAGTTCTATAACATCCAGCGCGAACTTGCCCAAATCATCATGAAGGAGGTCGTCGGAAAAACAGGGATGTTCTACGGAGAAGGACAAATGTCGCGGGAAGACGTCCGAACATGGATAGCCTCTCAGCGTCTCGACATGAAGCCTTTCACTAAGCTCGAGGACTATCTCCCTGACTTGGATGGATGGAACGACATGTTGGAGTGATTGTCGATATATGACAATGTGTCCGTTTAGTCCATACTTTCTGTATGACAAAACTTTGAGTTATGCACGGTGAAACTTTATTTGTGATGTAATTAAACCGTCCTCCTCCTTGACTAGTGAAAATCACTCTAGTTAGGGCATTTTGGGATACGATGAACTTTGTTATTTATGCTTATGATATGTTGTTTCTATTTTTGCCAAGTCTGTCTCTTTCTGTTGCTCAACTATATATGTTGCATATCATCGACTCATGTGACGATGCAGGTGCATAGATCATAGATGGCGAAGAAGAGCTACGCCAGGAGTATATATGCGACAAGTGGCCGGAGTGTCAGGCCCAGGTGTACCGGTTTCTGGTTTCCGGTTTTCGAGGGACAGGCAATAGTTAGTTTAGGTTCACGCTAATGCGAGAGAGGGATACGAACTCATGTACTCAAAGTGATAGCTCTTCTCGCGTATATCATTGTTTAGATGGATGACGATGTATTTGCAAGTAATTGAGACTTGCATCGCTATTTTCAAGATGATGACGAGAGACCACTTTGTGTTGGATGATGATTATGATGATGACATGATTTGATGAGACTAATTGTATGTATATGCTATGATTACATCTGTATGTGTATGATATGGTAAAGATTATTGTATAAAGCCTATTCAAATACAAAACAAATATGCAGGGAAAAAACTAATAAAACTAGTAGTAGCGAGGGGGGAAATTTAGCAGTAGTGCCGCCTTACCAGTAGTGCTTCCCAGTAAACAGCGCTGCAGATAATATCAGCAGCGCCCATTTCAAAAGAGCGCTACAGCTATTCATGTATAGCAGTAGCGTGGGACAACAGGCGCTACTGCTATACGTTAGCTGTAGCGCCTTATTAGTAGCGCCGGTCCCCGCGCTACTGAGAGGCCCAAAACCCGCGCTGCTGCTAGGCTTTTCCCTAGTAGTGTATCCCGATTATTGTCACTTCGGGGTTAACGGATCATAACACATAATATGTGACTATAGACTTGCAAGATAGGATCAAGAACTCACATATATTCATGAAAACATAATAGGTTCAGATCTGAAATCATGGCACTCAGGCCCTAGTGACAAGCATTAAGCATAGCAATGTCATAGCAACATCAATCTCAGAACATAATGGATACTAGGGATCAAACCCTAACAAAACTAACTCGATTACATGATAAATCTCATCCAACCCATCACCGTCTAGCAAGCCTGCGATGGAATTACTCACGCACGGCGATGAGCATCATGAAATTGGTGATGGAGGAAGGTTGATGATGACGATGCCGACAGATTTCCCTCTCCGGAGCCCCGAACAGACTCCAGATCAGCCCTCCCGAGAGAGATTAGGGCTTGGCGGCGGCTCCGCATCATAAAACGTGATGAATCCTTCTCTCTAATTTTTTCTCCCCGAACGTGAATATATAGAGTTGGAGTTGAGGTCGGTGGAGCACCAAGGGGCCCACGAGGCAGGGGGCGCGCCCCGGGGGGGGGGGGGGGTAGGCGCACCCCCACCCTCGTGGACACGGTGTGGGCCCCTGGCCTTGATTCTTTCGCCAGTATTTTTTATATATTCCAAAAATATTCTCCGTTGATTTTCAGGTCATTCCGAGAACTTTTATTTCTGCACAAAAATAACACCATGGCAATTATGCTGAAAATAGTGTGAGTCTGGGTTAGTTCCATTCAAATCATGCAAGTTAGAGTCCAAAACAAGGGAAAAGTGTTTGGAAAAGTAGATACGATGGAGACATATCAACTCCCCCAAGCTTAAACCTTTGCTTGTCCTCAAGCAATTCAGTTGATAAACTGAAAGTGATAAAGAAAAACTTTTACAAACTCTGTTTGCTCTTGTTGTTATAAATATGTAGAGCCAGTATTCAAGTTTTCAACAAATATTATGAACTAACCATATTCACAATAACATTTAGGTCTCATGTTTACTCATATCAATGCATCTCAACTAGCGAGCAATAATAATAAATCTCGGATGACAACACTTTCTCAAAACAATCATAATATGATATAACAAGATGGTATCTCGCTAGCCCTTTCTGAGACCGTAAAACATAAATGAAGAGCACCTCTGAAGATCAAGGGCTAACTGGAAATTGTAATTCATGGTAAAAGAGATCCAGTCACAGTCATACTCAATGTAAACTAATAGTAATGCATGCAAATGACAACGGTGCTCTCCAACTGGTGCTTTTTAATAAGAGGATGATGACTCAACATAAAAGTAAATAGATAGGCCCTTCGCGGAGGGAAGCAACGATTTGTAGAGGTGGCAGAGCTTGATTTTGAAATAGAGATGAATAATATTTTGAGCGCTATACTTTCATTGTCAACATAACAACCGAGAGATCTCGATATCTTCCATGCTACACACATTATAGGCGGTTCCCAAGTAGAATGGTAAAGTTTATACCCCCCCACCACCAGCAAGCATCAATCCATGGCTTGCCGGAAACAACGGGTGCCTCCAACTAACAACAATCACGGGGGAGTTTTGTTTGCAATTATTTTGATTTGGTTTGAGCATGGGACTGGAAATCCCGGTGACCAGCCATTTTCTCGTGAGTGAGGAGCGGAGTCCACTCCTCTTGAGAATAACCCACCTAGCATGGAAGATACAGACAACCCTAGTTGATACATGAGCTATTCGAGCATACAAAACTGAATTTCATTTGAAGGTTTAGAGTTTGGCACATACAAATTTACTTGGAACGGCAGGTAGATACCGCATATAGGAAGGTATGGTGGACTCATATGGAATAACTTTTGGGGTTTATGGAAGTGGATGCACAAGCAGTATTCCCGCTTAGTACAAGTGAAGGCTAGAAAGAGACTGTGAAGCGACCAGCTAGAGAGCGACAACAGTCATGAACATGCATTAAAATTAATCAACACTGAATGCAAGCATGAGTAGGATATAATTCACCATGAACATAAATATCGTAGAGGCTATGTTGATTTTGTTTCAACTACATGCGTGAACATGTGCCAAGTCAAACCACTCGAATCGTTCAAAGGAGGATACCACCCTATCATACCACATCACAACCATTTTAATAGTATGTTGGCACGCAAGGTAAACCATTATAAACTCCTAGCAAATTAAGCATGGCATGGGCAATTATAATCTCTAATTGTCATTGCAAACATGTTACATCCATAATAGGCTGAATCAGGAACGATGAACTAATCATATTTACAAAAACAAGAGAGGTCGAGTTCATACCAGCTTCTCTCATCTCAATCAGTCCATCATATATCGTCATTATTGCCTTTCATTTGCACAACCAAATTGTGTGGATAATAATAATAGTGCACATGAATTGGACTAAGCTAGAATCTGCAAGCATTCAATTCAAGGGAGAAGAAAAGGTAATATGGTCTCTTTGTTAGATCAACAATAATGCATATGAGAGCCACCCAACATTTTCATCATGGTCTTCTCCTCTCGACCCCCAAGGAAAAGAAAAGAAAGAAAACTATTTACACGGGAAAGCTCCCAACAAGCAAAAAAAGAACGAGAAATCTTTTTGGGTTTTCTTTTTAATTACTACTACTACAAACATGGAAAGTAAACTAGCTAAAGGCTACAACTAATTTTTTTATTTTTATTAAGGTTTTTCAAACACACAAGAAGAAAGCTTAAAAAGAAAATAAACTAGCATGGATGATACAATGAAAAAGTATGAGCACCGACAACTGGCATGAGTGTGTGAACATGAATGTAATGTCAGTGAGAAATACGTACTCCCCCAAGCTTAGGCTTTTTGGCCTAAGTTGGTCTATGCCCACGGATCAAAGCTGCCCTCTCCGGTGTACTGAGGAGGATGCCACTGGTTAGCGATCTCCTTCGGATCCCACTGATAAACAGACTGACGGTGCGGATCAAGTGGTAGCTCCGGCTCAGGCTCTGGAGCTGATGTCAGGCTCCGGTGTGCATGAACGGCTCCGGCAAAACAAGGTACGTTTCTGAAAATATGTTGAACAAAGAGGGAGCATACAGGGTAATAGTCTCAAGGTAATTTTTATCAAATATCAGTCTATAGTTGAGCACCTTCTTCTTATTCTTAACAAGAAAATCATGTGCTACCATACTCTTATAGTCTAGAAAAATAGGAGGCAGCAACTTTTCCTCTTTCTCATAGTGCCTAATAGGTATGTTAAAGTGTGCAGCAAGGCGCGAGGCAAAGATGCCTCCTAAGACGGGACCCTTTGTATGGTTGAGATTTAACCATTTAGCAACAATAGCGCCTAAACTAAAAGTGGTATCACGAAACAAAGCATGGCGCAAAATAATAATATCAGGGGCACTAAGATTTCCACAGTTCCCGCGACCAATTAAGCATCTACTAGCAAATATTGCGAAGTAACGTAGAACAGGAAAATGTATGTTAGTAATTCTTGCATCAGAAACCTTCCTCGTTTCCCCTACAGCAATCATATCAATGAATCCTTCCACATCATTACGATGTGGTTCCTCTATGCTGCCCTCAAAGGGTATCCTACAAAACCGGCAAAAATCATAAAGTGACATCTCCTTACGCTCATCATATAAATAAAATTCCACCGAAGGTGGCGATCTCCTAGCATGAAAATGAAAATTTTGCACAAAAATATTAGTGAGTAGGAGATACTGTTCGCGCTGGTCGTGGAGGAAGTCGGTGAGGCCTGCATTCTCAGCCAAATAATAAAAATCTTCATAAATCCCGGCTTCTCTCAAGAACTCATCACAAGGCCATTCACACGGCCGAACCTCCGTAGTGCGAGGGAGATTATATTTGGGCTTCTTATTTTCTTCACCTGGCTTATCCTTCGAGCTTCGGCTCGAAAAGCCCCTCAAAAATCTCTTCATCTTATTCTGAAAATTTCTAAAAAATTAGTAACTCGAAAATAAAAGTGAACCAAACTCAACAAGATTGATAGCAACTACTCCTACAAGTGCCTGGAGGCCATATCATGCATTAAAACTACTTTTGACGACATAAATTTGACATGCAAGCTCAAGAACAGGGTCACCTAAGCAGCAAAAATTTGCAATAAATAAAGCACTAGAACAAAAACTAATTGGACCATTGGAGGAGTCACATACCGAAGAACAATCCGCCAAAGCAGTTTTGTGAATGGAGCTTTGAGCAAGGACATCGAAAATGGCAGCAAGATGAGCTAGAAGTCGGGTTTGAGCTGGTGGGTGATTTTTTTGGAGGAAGACGAAGTGTGGGGGTGCAAGAATAAGTGGAGGGGGGCCTTGTGGGGTCCACGGGGCAGGGGGCGTGCCTAGGGGGTAGGGCACACCCTCCACCCTTGTGGGCACATGGTGGGTCCCCCCGGTGTGTTCTCAGTGCCAAAAATTCTTAAATATTTCAGAAAAAATCAGATTAAATTTTCAAGGCATTTGGAGAACTTTTATTTTTGGGGTATTTTTATTGCAAGGATAATTTAGAAAACAGACATAAAATACTATTTTTTCTTTATTTAAACTAAATAACAGAAAGTAAAAAGAGGGTACAGAAAGTTGTGCTTTCTAACTTCATCCATCGCATGCTCATCAAAAGGAATCCACTAACAAGGTTGATCAAGTCTTGTTAACAAACTCATTCCGAATCGCATGAAACCGAAGAAATTTCGAATGAGACTAGGTTCCTCAATGGGGATATGCACATCCCCAACAATAAGAATATCATATTTCTTCTTGACAGTAGGAAGAGGAAATTCAAAACCTCCAATAATAATAGTTGAAATTTTTCCAATAGAATTAATACTGTGGACTTGAGGTTGTTTCCTCGGAAAGTGTACCGTATGCTCATTACCATTAACATGAAAAGTGGCATTGCCTTTTTTGCAATCAATAACAGCCCCTGTAGTATTCAAAAAGGGTCTACCAAGAATAATAGACATACTATCATCCTCGGAAATATCAAGGATAACAAAGTTCGTTAAAATAGTAACGTTTGCAACCACAACAGGCACATCCTCACAAATACCGACATGTATAGCAGTTGATTTGTCAGCCATTTGCAAAGATATTTCAGTTCGTGTCAACTTATTCAAATCAAGCCTACGATATAAAGAGAGAGGCATAACACTAACACCGGCTCCAAGATCACATAAAGCAGTTTTAACATAGTTTCTCTTAATGGAGCATGGTATAGTTGGTATTCCTGGACCTCCAAGTTTCTTTGGTATTCCACCCTTAAAAGTACAATTAGCAAGCATGGTGGAAATTTCAGCTTCTGGTATCTTTCTTTTATTTGTAACAATATCTTTCATGTACTTAGCATAAGGATTCATTTTAAGCATATCAGTCAAACGCATACGCAAAAAGATTGGTCTAATCATTTCAGCAAAGCGCTCAAAATCCTCATCATCCCTTTTCTTGGATGGTTTAGGAGGAAAAGGCATGGGTTTCTGAACCCATGGTTCTCTTTCTTTACTGTGCTTCCTAGCAACGAAGTCTCTCTTATCATAACATTGATTCTTTGATTATGGGTTATCAAGATCAACAGCAGGTTCAATCTCTACATCATTGTCATTGCTAGGTTGAGCATCAACATGAACATCATTATTAACATTATCACTAGGTTCATGTTCATTACCAGATTGTGTTTCAGCATCAGAAATAGAAATATCATTGGGATTCTCAGGTGTGTCTACAACAGGTTCACTAGAAGCATGCAAAGTCCTATCATTTTTCTTCTTCTTCTTCTTCTTAGAAGAACTAGGTGCATCAACATTACTTCTCTGAGAATCTTGCTCAATTCTCTTGGGGTGACCCTCAGGATACAAAGGTTCTGGGTCATTTTACCTCCTCTAGTCATAACTCTAACAACATTGTCATTTTTCTTGTTATTTAATTCATTGAGCAAATCATTCTGAGGTTTAAGTACTTGTTCTACTTGAGTGGTAACCATAGAAGCATGTTTACTAATAATTTTAAGTTCACCTTTAACTCTAGACATATAATCACTCAAGTGTTCAATCATATAAGCATTTTGTTTCAATTGTCTACTAACATAAGCATTGAAGTCTTCTTGTTTAACCATAAAGTCATCAAACTCATCCAAGCATTGGCTAGCAATTTTAGTAGACGGGATTTCACATTTATCAAATCTATAGAGAGAATTTACCTTTACTACCTGTGTCGGGTTATCAAGACCATGCATTTCTTTAATAGGTGGTAAATTCTTAACATCTTCGGCTTTACTACCTTTTTCTTCCATAGATTTCTTTGCCTCTTGCATATCTTCAGGACTGAGAAATAGAATACCCCTTTTCTTTGGAGTTGGCTTAGGAGTTGGTTCAGGAAGTGTTCAATCATTTTCATTGGTCAACATATTATTCAATAGCAATTCAGCTAGATCAACTGTTCTTTCCCTGAAAACACAACGAGCACAACTATCTAGGTGGTCTCTGGAAGCATCAGTTAGTCCATTATAAAAGATATCAAGTATTTCATATTTCTTGAGAGGATGATCAGGCAAAGCATTAAGTAATTGGAGAAGCCTCCCCCAAGTTTGTGGGAGACTCTCTACATCAGTTTGCACAAAATTATATATTTCCCTTAAGGCAGCTTGTTTCTTATGAGCGGGGAAATATTTAGCAGTGAAGTAATAAATCATATCCTGGGGACTACGCACACAACCAGGATTAAGAGAATTAAACCATGTTTTAGCATCACCGTTTAATGAGAACGGAAACAACTTAAGGATAAAGTAATAGCGAGTTTTCTCATCATTGGTGACCAGGGTGGCTATATCATTTAATTTAGTAAGATGTGCCACAACAGTTTCGGATTCATAGCCATAAAAAGGATCAGATTCAACCAAAGTAATTAACTCAGGGTCGACAGAGAAATCATAATCCTTATCGGAAATAAAGATAGGTGAAGTAGCAAAAGCAGGGTCATATTTCATTCTAGCATTTAAAGACTTTTCTTTAAGCTTAACTAATGATTTCTTAAGATCATATCTATCATTGCAAGCTAAGAAGTCTCTAGCAGTTTCTTCATCCATAACATAACCCTCAGGAACAACAGGCAATACATATCTAGGGGAGAATCTTCATCATCACTTTCATCAATATTATCAGTTTTAATAATTTCATTCTCTCTAACCCTAGCAATATGTTCATTCAGAAATTCACCTAGTGGCACAGTATTATCAAACATAGAAGTAGTTTCATCATAAGTATCATGCAAAGCAAAAGTGGCATCATCAATAACATGCGACATATCAGAATGAATAGCAGGTGTAGGTGTCGCAAGTTTACTCAAAACAGAAGGTGAATCAAATGCGGAGCTAGATGGCAGTTCCTTACCTCCCCTCGTAGTTGAGGGAAAAATCTTGGTTCTTTTATCTTTCAAGTTCTTCATAGTGATCAGTAGATATAAATCCCAAGTGACTCAAAGAATAGAGCTATGCTCCCCGGCAATGGCGCCAGAAAATAGTCTTGATAACCCACAAATGTAGGGGATTGCAATAGTTTTCGAGGGTAGAGTATTCAACCCAAATTTATTGATTCGACACAAAGGGGAGCCAAAGAATATTCTCAAGTATTAGCAGCTGAGTTGTCAATTCAACCACACCTGGATAACTTAATATCTGCAGCAAAGTATTTAGTAGTAAAGTAATATGATAGTAGTGATAACGGTAGCAAAAGTAATAGTTTTGGTTTTATAGTGATCGTAACAGTAGCAACAGAAAAGTAAATAAGCGAAGATCAATATATGAAAAGCTCGTAGGCAATGGATCAGTGATGGATAATTATGTCGGATGTGATTCCTCATGCAACAGTTATAACATAGGTGACACATAAATAGCTCCAGTTCATCAATGTAATGTAGGCATGTATTCCGAATATAGTCATACATGCTTATGGAAAAGAACTTGCATGACATCATTTGTCCTACCCCCCCGTGACAGCGGGGTCCTATTGGAAACTAAGGGATATTAAGGCCTCCTTTTAATAGAGTACCGGACCAAAGCATTAACACTTAGTGAATACATGAACTCCTCAAACTACGGTCATCACCGGTAAGTATCCCGATTATTGTCACTTCGGGGTTAACGGATCATAACACATAATAGGTGACTATAGACTTGAAAGATAGGATCAAGAACTCACATATATTCGTGAAAACATAATAGGTTCAGATCTGAAATCATGGCACCCGGGCCCTAGTGACAAGCATTAAGCATAACAAAGTCATAGCAAGATCAGTCTCAGAACATAATGGATACTAGGGATCAAACCCGGACAAAACTGACTCGATTACATGATAAATCTCATCCAACCCATCACCGTCCAGCAAGCCTACGATGGAAGTACTCACACACGGCGGTGAGCATCATGAAATTGGTGATGGAGGAAGGTTGATGATGACGATGGCGACGGATTCCCCTCTCCGGAGCCCCGAACGAACTCCAGATCAGCCCTCCCAAGAGAGATTAGGGCTTGGTGGCGGCTCTGTATCGTAAAACGCAATGAATCCTTCTCTCTGATTTTTTTCTCCCCGAACGTGAATATATAGAGTTGGAGTTGAGGTCGGTGGAGCACCAGGGGGCCCACGAGGCAAGGGGCGCGCCCCCACCCTCGTGGACAGGGTGTGGGCCCCCTGGCCTTGATTCTTTCGCCAGTATTTTTTATATATTCCAAAAATATTCTCCATTGATTTTCAGGTCATTCCGAGAACTTTTATTTATGCACAAAAATAACACCATGGCAATTCTGCTGAAAACAGTGTCAGTCCCGGTTAGTTCCATTCAAATCATGCAAGTTAGAGTCCAAAACATGGGCAAAAGTGTTTGGAAAAGTAGATACGACGGAGACGTATCACCCCCCCCTTGATCAACCCGATATCGCCTATTCCTTCTCTCTACTGCTTGCATTAGAGTAGTGTAGCATGTTACTACTTTCGGTTAATCTTATTCTGCTGCATAGCCTGTCATTGTTGCTACAGTGGTTACCCTTACCTGCAATCCTCAATGCTTAGTATAGGATACTAGTATTCCATCAGTGGCCCTACATTCTTGTCCGTCTGCTATGTTATATTATTGGGCCATGATCACTTCGGCAGGTGATCACGGGTATATATATATACCACACTATTATACATGATACATGGTGGTGATTAAAGTCGGGTCAGCTCGTAGAGTACCCGCAAATGATTCCGATGTGGGGGCTGAAGGGGCAGGTGGTTCCATCCAGGTAGTGGTGGGCCTGGGTTCTCGACGGCCCCTAACTGTTACTTTGTGGCGGAGCGACAGGGCAGGTTGAGACCACCTAGGAGAGAGGTGGGCTTGGCCCTGTTTGGCGTCCGTGGTTACTTCAAAATAACACGCCTAACGAGATTTTGGTATTTGATCTGAGTCTGGCCACTGGCCTATATGCACTAACCAACTATGCGGGAACAATTATGGACACTCGACGTCATGGTCTCAGCCGAAGCCTTCTTGACGTCAGCGACTGAGCGGCGCGCGCCGGATTGGACCATAAGCCTGCGCTTGTATTAAGGGGGCTAGGTCTGCTTCCGGCCGCGTACGCAACGTGCAGGTGTGCAATGGGTGATGGGCCCAGACCCCTGGGCATGGGATTTAGACCAGCGTGCTGACCTCTCTGTTGTGCCTAGGTAGGGCTGCGACGTGTTGATCTTCCGAGGCCATACATGACCCAGGAAAGTGTGTCCGGCCAGAGGGATCGTGCGTGTTGGGAAATGTTGTGCACCCCTACAGGAAAGTTTATCTATTCGAATATCCGTGTCCCTCGGTAAAAGGATGACCCAGAGTTGTACCTTGACCTTATGACAACTAGAGCTGGATACTTAATAAGACACACCCTTTCAAGTGCCAGATACAACCCGGTGATCGCTCTCTAACAGGGCGACAAGGAGAGGATCGCCGGGTAGGATTATGCTATGCGATGATACCTGGTTAACTTACCATCTACTCTCTTCTACTGCTTCAAGATGGAGGCTGCCAGAAGCATAGTCTTTGATAGGACTAGCTATCCCCCTCTTATTCTGGCATTCTATAGTTCAGTCCATAGATACTATCCATTTCATTGATACCATTGCATATGTAGTGTAGATCCTTACTTGTGAGTACTTTAGATGAGTACTCACGATTGCTTTGCTACTTCTTTTCCCCCTTTACCGGTTATTGCGATCATATGATGGATTCCAGAAGCCAGAGTATCCAGAGGATGATTCTACGTGGAGTTTGACTTCGAGGAGTAGTTAGGAGGTCCCGGGCAGGAGCCTTGCCTTTTCGATCATTGCTACTTTTGTGCTAGCCTTCTTAAGGCAAACTTGTTTTAACTTATGTCTGTACTCAGATATTGTTGCTTCCACTGACTCTTGTGTCTTCGAGCATTTGTATTCGAGTCTTCGAGGCCCCTGGCTTGTAATATAAAGCTTGTATTATTTTAATTTGTGTCCAGAGTTGTGTTGTGATATCTTCCCGTGAGTCTCTGATCTTGACCGTACACATTTGTATGTATGATTAGTGTACGGTCAAATCGGTGGCGTCACACCCCAGGCAGTAGCTTGAGGTATATTTCAATTGCACATTACTCAAAAACTATTTCATTGTTTTCAAATAAATTGTTTCATAGTTTCGAATAATCAATTTCATAATGGTACATTACAATTCACTTTATGTGCTTACTATTTCACAATTCGGAACCAACATTTCACTTTCTACTGGCTTGTTTTAAAAAATAACACTTATTTCAATTGTACATTTCTCAAATAAACTGTTTCACTCTTTTTAAATAAATTATTTTATATTTCCAAATAATCAATTTCACAATGATACAATAGAGCGGATGCAGATTGTGGTGTGCATCGACGACATCTGAAAGAAGGAACGTGTGTTGGGTTCGTGGTTCGTAGATGGCAGGTATGTTTTCCTCCTTCGACATCTTAGTCATGTCGGGGTGCCAGATCTGGAGTTTGAGGCATGTCCAGGGTGTTGTCCCGGTCTGATTTGTTCAACGGTTATGGTTTCACCTTTGGCGAGCTATTTTGGAGGTCCGCAAAGCTATATATCATCGATGGAGCCACGTCGAGCTCGGGTGAGAAGGTGATCTGTCATTTTTTTTCTTTCGACGGCTGCTGTGGTGGTGTTCAAGGCAGGTGACAGGTGTTGATGTCAAACTCAAGGACGCTCTGTTGTCTTTTCAATTTTGTCATGTAGATTTTCATGTGACTTGTACTATAATCTTTGTGATATGAATAAGGCACATGTTACATAAAAAAAACTCAATGGGGGAAAAACGAAATTAAACACATTCAGCTGCGCATCAAGAACGCCTTCTCGCGATGTCCACGTCGCACAAGGAGACGAGCGACTCGCGACCTGCTCGTTTTCTGTGGGGCTCGTGCTGGGCTTTCACTGGGAAGAATAACAAAAGGGGAAAAAGACACCGTACACGTCACTAAGGGGATTGGGCAGCGACTCTTCCTCTCGTCTCGCCTCCCAGCTAGGTTTAGCGCCGCCGCCGCCGCCCCCATACCTGCTACTCCGTCGTTGCCCACCGAAGGAAGGGCCCCTGTTCAGACCCGCTCCTTCCTCGAGTTAGGCCGTCTGCGCGCCGTCGTCGTCCTCGTACCTTCGTACGCGGCGCTGGAGAGACGGATGAGGAGCTCGAGCAGTTCGTGCATTCATCCCTCTTCCCTCGACCATCGACGTCTACTGCGACAAGATCTGCCACCTCGTCGATCCACCCCAACCCACCTCCTGGGGCGCATCTCCTTCCACCGCCTGCACATCAAGAACGACTGCCGCCTCGAGGGGATCACCAAGATGGCCGATCTGGTGCGCCCCTTCCCACCTCCCCTCCCTTCGCCGCTCGCAGGTTAAACTCTATACCAGCAAAAAAATGTTTTAGAGTATACCTCCAAGATTCTCCATTTAAGATATTATAATTTCAGTGATGATGCCTTATTTCAGGATAATTGGTGTTGTTTTTGCTGCAGCTCAGGCCGGATTTTGGATTGCAAGGCTAAGCAGGTCATCTAAATTGGTATGCTTACATAGAATTCTTTCTGTATTAGTTCTTTTGCAATCTCATTCTATCTGAACAACGAGTTTAGTGACACAAATGCAGAAGCTGAAAAGAAGAAATATATAAACCACATTGAGGAGTTAGTCCAATGAATGGGATGGTAGCCCTTCAAAGTCACATATACAAGCGATTTATGTTCAAGCTTTATACGAGCAGGCAATTGAGTTAATCGGAAAGGGGATAGCCTATGTGGATCACCAGGTTCATTTTCTCTTCTCCTTTCTTTATCATGGTATAATATGAAGTTTGAAAGGAATAGGCATGTATATCGAGTCCTTGACAAATAAGTAAAGGCTAACTGGTATATGATGCTAGATTTTAGAGCAAATCAAGAAATACAAGGAAAAGAAGATGGATAGTATAGTTAATCTGTTGCACACATCTAAAATTGTTGGATGATTTCATTTTTTTAGTTCCATATATGGGATTCAAATATTTACATGCATGATATATCACATATTTTAGAATATGCTTTTCCTTGTCTCCTTATTATGCTAATTGGGATTCAAATAGAGAAGCCATGACACATGTCCTTTGTTCTTTCCATTTTTTTCTAGGAGTTCTTTCAATTCTCCTATGCTTGGGATCTGTTTGATTGATGGACCTTAAAGCTCATGCAATAATGTATGAACTTGTCAAAAGGTGCACATTCTAAATCAGTAGTAGTGCTTCTACATTAAATTATCCATCTTTGGATGGATCCGAGTCATAAGCACCAAAGTTTGGGGCGTGTGTTAGTATCCCTGTGACTTGGCATGTGCAGAAAATACACCATTTCTCTTTATTTGCATCTGTTCTTGACATTCTTTTGTCGTCTTGATACTTCATAAGTAATCTGACAAAGTCTAGGTAGTTGTTTTACTCTTTGTTGAATTCATTTTTTATTGTGATACAAAGGAAATAATGTAAATCATTAGGATTCTCCAAGAGTAAATCAGACACCTATCTTGCTTATAGTGTCCTCGCTAAATTTAAAAGCTTGGAAATGTAGATGCATGATCATTTTGGTGAGGGATGGCATACGGATATGGTTCTTTTGGTTTTGCTACGCCATGATTGTTATTAGGCATGTATGTACAGTTCGGACTATTCTTTTACCGAGGCAATTTTGCAGATTTGATTCTATTTGATGTATTAAGTAAAATTTGCTCACTACCTTGGAACTTCTAATTCCATTTGAATGCAGATTTGATTGTGTCTTGAAGTAACAAGGAAGAAGGGTCAGTTTATGTTATGCACTAAGCACAAAAAATGATGCCATTGAGAATAATTGATCTGCTATGAGTAAAAGGTCGGGTCATTTCCTATTCTTTGCTTTCTTTTATTTGTCATTCTTTTGGAATGCTTTTAAAATAAACTGTATTACTGCACACTTTTACTGTCCGTTGTAAGTGCTATCATTCTTTTTAGATGCTTAGGAGATATGACCAGTTTGTGTTATAGTCTCAATTGGTCTGTGCATTAACTTTGATCAGATATTGTTGTCCACTTCTCCTGATTTCTACCGACTTCCACTTAATTTGATTTCTACTGCATAAGTAATGGCACTAAGATGCAATACATGCAAAAATGATCCTGTCTTGTATGTCAGAAGTATGGATTGTTATATAATCATTGTGGTACTTGGTGTATTAGTTTGTGTGTCTCCATTAATATTTTGTCGGTTGGCCATATTTAGTTGCATTAGTTCTTCCAAACACAAACTTCATGTTGGGTGTTGCTTGCTATTTAGTTGCTTCAGTTCACTTGCGAAAATGATTGTGATTCCATTCGTTTCTTTATTTTGCAGAGAGCATTTGTACTGTTGAGTTTGATTTATTAATTCGGTGGGGTACAGCCTGTTGGAGCTATGCAAGTGCTGATCATCATTTCTCAGGTACAACCACAACATCTTAATTTGCTAATTGTTCCTATTCTCTGCGTGGTTTGTTATGCCTCAAATCTTTACATCATTGTATTTTATAGTATGCATGCTTCATATAAAGGCTTGGTTGATCTTAATAAAATTTCGCTATCGATGTTCTATTCTTACATAGTTTTGTTCGAATTCTTCTTACATCGTTTAGTTTTGGTGTGTTGCCTGCTTATTCTTCTTAAATAGTTTAGTTTGAATTCTTTGCCTTGCTGATAGTATTTATATTGGCAGAGTAAAGAACTAGCATTTGTCCTCTACGCACAAAAGCTAGATAGAGATTCTTTTGGTTGCTGCAGCGCATGCAATTCTATACGAGTATGTCACCAACTGGTTCAGATTGGATGAGTCCATGTACCATTGAGCTCTCAATGACTACTACGATAGCACCGGTAAGGTTCGTGCTTTTTGATTTCTCCTGTGCAGTTTCCCTATAACTGTGAGGAATCGAATTCCATCTGTGTCTTGGTTGTCATTCTTACAGTTTGATATTAGAGCTTCATAGTAATTACAGTCTTTATTTTTATGATGAAGATTTGGTGGTGAATTCTATCTGTGGTTGACGTTGCTGTTGTTATATGTTGAGGTTTTAAGTGTTGATTGGTGTCTTGTCAATTTGATAGATGCTCATAGATGTCTCCTTTGCCGTATGTGTGGTTATTGATTTGGCTCTAATATGTATATATACGCTGTGGTGAATATGTACAAATGGTTTAGGTACATGTGGTGCATGGTGCCTACTGCCAAACTAAAGTCGATCTCATCTTGTAATATTCGTAAAGCTGGAAGACAGAGATAACTAGGCCTGCAACACAAGGCAAAAGTAGATGCCTAATCACACCTTTTGGCTCCTATAGGAATGATGAAGAATTTTCTTGGGCACAAAATGTACACTAGGCTTGTCATATCGTCTAGAGTAGCATACTTTGAAGCTTATGTGAAGTTGTTCCCTTGTTCTAGCTTTGACAAATATGACTGACAAGCGGGTGAAATGACAAGTTTGAATTTGCTGTTATGTTATTTGCATCATTCAAGGGCTCGTGTCACTAATCTCATGCTAACCTTTAACCTTTAACATATGTTGAAAGCCAAAGATGGCACCAGAGAGATAGGAGGTGTGATTGGGAATAGGGTAGAAACAAGCATAGTACTAGCGTGGTACTTACATTTCAAACTAGATGTCTTTGATACCATACTTGATTTGTATATATAAGAGCATGTTTGTTTGATAATAACCTTCTTTTATACATCATCCACTTGCTCATTTTTGTTATCTATTTTGGTTGACCTGTATACCTAGAGGTATATCTTCTTCCTGAACATATGTCAACTCTGTGATTTATCTACTTATTGTGGGATTTCACATCCAGGTTCAGCTGCTACCAACATAAATGTGGCTATGTTGGAAGATGATACAGGAAATGTTCATGCCGCTCTAAGCCATTTGCACGAAGCACTATTATTAGTAGTTACAGAAGCTGGCACTTACATGGGTGCATGTTGGTGCCTTCTAGAGATTAAGGTTCCTGTTTATCTAATGCAAATTTTGCTGCCTATATGGCGCAAGATTGCTTTGCAATTCTCTTGGACACTAGGATTGATTGTGTTGTTTGGTTCTGGTATCTAAGGATCTCTTGTGCTGAAACATTGCGGTGATTTGCCAAGTGTTTGTGGTTCTTTTTTACTTGTAAAGAAAACTTACGCTAACAATCGTTAGTTCATTGGGGCACATGAACCATAGTGAACATTGGTTAAGATGAACCCATTGACATAATGGCATTGATGTTTGATGTATGTATGTTTGTATGGTCCGCGATGGTGGCATGAAAAGTGAATCAAGTTGGTAGACAATCTGAGACGATGGCTGGTTAGATATTATGGAGATAGTCACTGTAGATGTGAAATTTAATCTGTAGTAATGGATGTGTCTGATTTAATACTGGCAATGTCAGTATCATAGTGCTGTATGGAGTAGCAGAGGGAAATGTGTGGTGTAACATGGTTGAGCGAGCCAGGATTTTCTGGTCTTTTGCTATTTCTAAATAAATTAGCTGATTTTATCTTGATTCTAAATTTCTAATACAGCTACATATGTACATATTGCTATGGGACTTCATATTGTCAATTTTCTTATTTTAGTTAAGTACTGCATTTTAGATGTGCACTGTGCTTGGAGCAACTAACACCACCAGGACCGTAAGATTTTATGATTTATACCAAAAACTGTTCCATGTTACTTGACAATAAATATGTATTTACTTATGTGAATATAGACACCCTAAAGGTGCAATGAGGTGCTTTAGCAAGGCAAGTGTGCCACAAGTACAGGAGGCCCGCCAATGGCGGGCCCCAACCACTAGTATGGAATTATTGTATGGGGCCAGGTGGGCCAGGGCGCTCGAATCTATACGCAGCAGCAACGTCCGTGATATGAGCTGTGGATGGAACCCGAAAGGAAATGCCTTTGTCGTTGCAACCTCTGCTCCTATATATGCGCACACCGGCCGGGCAATTATCTTAACAAATCAAGTGGATGAGTAATCGGGACCGTGCGTTCTTGTCGGCACAAGTTATATATGCGCAGATCCACCACGCGGCGCGCACGTCCGTGTAGGTCTCTTGGTTCTTGCTCCCGCCGGCATCCACCCTGGCTATTCCCAAAACTGATCTCATGTGCTGGCCCTGGCATGTCCGCGACCCCGTGGCACCCGCCGGAAACGGCGGAGTCCTCCTCGGGCTTGTCGTCCTCCTCGTCCTATCCCCCGGCGGCAGCAGCTCAGCATCCGGCGTGCTCCGCCTGCAAGCACCAGCGCCGAAAGTGCACGCCGGGGTGCCCGCTTGCGCCCTATTTCCCCGCGGACAAGCCCGGGAGCTTCCGCAACTCCCACCGCCTCTTCGGCATCAAAAACATACTCCGGTTCCTGACGAGAGCCGGCCCGGAGAAGCGGGACGATTGCATGAAATCCATACTGTACGAGGCCGACGCCCGTGCTTCCGATCCGGTGCTCGGCGCGTACGGCCTCTTACAGAGTCACCAGCGAGAGCTTGCCTTGGCGACGGCCGAACTCGTGGCCTTAAAGGAGCAGCTGGAGTTGCACGGGCACGCCGCGCAGCACCGCTCGGCGCCGGACGCTCTGGGCTTCCTCTCGCCGGTCCAGCCGTGGATGCCGCAGCCGCCGTCGATGTATCCGATACAGGAGGGGCAGCAGCAGCCGATCTACGGTAGCTACGTACTAGCTGGTGCTGCGAAGATCGACGAGGACGCGACAATCGGCGTGAAGCTTGACGAGGACGATGTGATGCCAATGCAACATGATGATCATGCCGATGGCTGTACAACACATTACGGTAGATTAGAGCCGTCATCGTCGTCGAGCTACCGGTCTTCGGATACTTCGCCTCGCGGACTTCTGAACCGTCGCGCTTTAGGTTTAAAGTACAATCCTGGTTAATTTTCATTTTTATAGACAGATTGGCTGAGAGTTAGTAATCGTGTTGGCTTACATGGAAAAAAATGGAAAATGGAAAAAATGACAGAAAAAAGTTATTGTTTCCGGAAACAAAATTTCCCAAATTTGTCATTGGATTCATTTAGGATATATAGGGCGGCCTTGTGAACTATATATGTTCTGTTGCATCTACAAAATGCGCTTGTTTTCAATTTACATGGAAATAGACCGTGTTGATTTCAAGATAGTTATACATTTTGTGTACTTTAGTATTGTGATGATTTGATGTTGATTCATTCACGTCGGATGACAGGAGAAGTAGATGCATTTACTGATGGCTTGTTATACATATCATATTTTTCCTGGCCTGCTTATTTTGGCTCCTTTTTCTGGACTCTGGTAGCTTTTCGAAAGCATTCATTTGCTTCAGTAATTTAACAAAATTATTAACTACAGTATTGTTTTCTGGGCGGCAGTAGCGGTAGCGGTATGGAACTACTCAAGTTGAGCGTAATATGCATCTTCTGACACCGTTGTAGTTTAATTTCTTCATCACTCGTAGATTTACTCAATTTGTTGATGGCATATAGCACCCATCCACTTGATTACTGTTTTAGCGTTGTTTAATTCAACCAAAAAAATAACTGTTGCATTTCAATGGGGCTTTCTCTTTATAAAGAGGGCATGTCCTTATGTTTCCTCGTGGATGAGCAGTTTAAGATTATAGCAAAAAAAACCGTGCGTTGCAATGAAAAAAAAAATACCACACCCCTCTAATCCAATAATGAAGCTGAAGACTTCAATAGACCCACGTCCTTTATTTTAACATGGCACTAGCAAATGAAGCTATGCGTTGCAACATTATAGAAAAAACAACGCACACCCCTAAATAACAATGACTCAAGACCTCAATATGTCCACGTACATCCCATTTGTGTTGCGGCTTATCTTCCTTCCAACCTTCACTGATGGTGACCTCTGTGCTCACACAACCACAACGCGTTCGAATGTGATCAATCCAAAGACGTGTGTCTCTCTCTTCACATAAGATGAGAAATCTATTTTCTAGTTTCTCTGCAAGATTTTACCGAGGCGTGCATGCGAGGTAATAGATGGTTTCTTTCATCATAGATGAGGTGTTGATTTTCAATTCGGATCTACACCGACACGAAAGAAAGACAGATTGTACACTATTGATTAAGATTGCGTCACAAATAGCATTTTAAACATGTCTAACAAGTAGAACAACATCATGTTTAGATTCTACACATTTTTCTAATTAATTTCCATATATAACATGTCAAAATCGAAGCTAGGGTTTAAAATATATGAATATATTTAAAAAAGCAATTTAATCTACCCATGTACTTGCAAGTTTATTAAACGAAATATCAAGGTTTTTTGTGCAAAAAGCGTAATGTTTTCTGGTTTCACTTAAAGTGGGCATGCGAGTCGATTAACTCAAGTCCATGGGGGTTTTCACAAAAAGCAAAAGTATTTTCCAGATTCACTTAGAAGAGGACCGTGGGTTGATTTCTGGAAATTGTGTGGGTTTTCTGCAAAATGAGACCACGGCGGACGGGCTGAAGCCTTTCGTACTTTATTAGTAGATATAGATGTTTTGGAATGTGCGTGGTCTCAACAACCGTGCCAAGTGCATCGTTGTCCGCATTGTGATTTACTCGCGATAGTGTGTCTCTAACCAACCCTATCACCGACGTGGATCACGTCTCGACCATAGTTTCCACCACATCTGGTTCCTCCCCATGGTGGATCGCCGACGTTTATGGGCTGCAAAATGACATCGACAAGCTGTCATTCCTCACCGATCTTCACGACCTTCATATCATCATGTCCGGACCGTGGCTGCTTGGCAGCAATTTTAACATGATTGCCTCTCGTGCACAGATAAGAACAACAGACGCCTCAATCATAAATCGCTTCCGACGCTTCATCTCTAAATTTACTCTCCGTGATATCTACCATCAGACATGAGATACATGTGGTCTAAAGAGCAAGAAAGCTTAACCCTTGTGGGCAACGGCCGCATTTTGTGCACCCCCTCCTGGTCGACAACCTATCCGAGCCACCTCATGCACTGTATGGCCTCTGCCACATCAGACCATTGCCCTTCATATTCTCTTACTATAGATTAGGTCGAATAGTGGACTAATCTGTTGTAGTTTTTTATGTTGCTCTTACATGGCATATTTTACTGTTGGTGTAGTTCCCAGCAACACTAGAGGTCTTGATGCAAAGGCGTGAGGAAGTAGGGAAGGGGAGTGAAAGAAGGAAGGCACTATTGGAGAAGTAGGAACACAAATGCAAGGAGCTCTAAATATCACTGCTATCTTCTCACGTGTATGTCCATAGCCGCGTTGCTTTTCTGCTGGTTTTATTCTTTTTTGTAGATTTCAATTCTGAGAACTAACTATGTATCAATTCATTCCACCATGAAATTAAATTGTATAAATTTTGAAAAAGAAACTAATATGTGGTTAGTTCATTAGATCATGAACTACTAGGATGTCGAGGGATAAGAGGCATCCTGAATAAAAAGATGCTGCTTAATTGTTTTATATGTTGAGTCTTAGAAAGAAATGAATATTGTGATGATTCCATGGAATTGTTCCATTGCTTGTATTGTCAATATGCTTTTGATATGTACTTTCATACATAGTAGAAACTTGTAATGCTGGACATATGCCCTAGATGCAATAATATTTGTACTACTACATTTTTGTATTCATAATTAAAGAGTATATATATTCTATGCTATAAGTGATATGATTCTAGAACACACGATTCAATGGAAAACCCATATGCACGGGTGGAATGATAAACGGTTAAATAAAAGACTCGTAATCTTGCCTCTGGGACTAGCTCAAGTGATGTTGGTGATCACATTTTCTGGATCTTAGGATATCGTTAAGTGTTAAATGATGGTCCTAAAACAACATTGAGATTATGACGTTAGAAGAACGATCATATTGAATCGACCCAAATTTGTCTCTTATGAATTGAATAATATCGTCTATAATCAGTTGTAATAAGGAGTGTTTATGTGTGATTTTGCTCTTTAGACCATGAGAGCATCGTAGTCACTTCTTACCATAAGGTGAGCTTTGGGGTTGCTCAAACGTCCCCTGTAACACGGTGATCATAACGACAACTTAAGGGTTCATCGGAAAGTTTAACAAGGGACTAGATAGCTCGAGAGTGGGATTTTCTCCTCCGACGATGGAGAGATATTCTTATGGCCCTCTTGGTGTGATGGCATCCACCATCGTCTGGCCAGACACAAGTGATACGTCCATTTTGCATCATGTTTTACTATTGTTATTTATGATATTTTATGCATAATAATGCTTTTTGGAGTAATCCTAATGCCATTTCTCTCATAATTTGTAAGGTACACACAAAGAGGGAGAATTCCTGCAGCTGGAAATCTGGACCTGGAAAAGCTACGTCAGGCTACCTATTCTGCACAACTCCAAACAAGCAGAAACATCACAGAGAATTTTTATGGAATATATGATGAATATTGGAAAAAAATAAGTACCATAGGAGGCCCACAAGGTGGGCACAAACCACCTGGGCGCCACAGGGAGCCCAGGCGTGCCTTAGTGGGTTGTGCTCACCCAGGCCCATCTTCGGTGCCCATCTTCTATTATATAAGTCATTTTGACCTAGAAAAAATAAGGCGAGGACTTTTGGGATGGAGCGTCGCCGTCTCGAGGCGGAACTTGGGCAGGAGCACTTTTGCCCTCCGGCGGAGCGATTTCGCCGAGGGAACCTCCCTCTGGGAGGGGGAAATCATCGTCATCATCATCACCAACAACTCTCCCATCTTGGGGAGGGCTATCTCCATCAACATCTTCAACAACACCATCTCATCTCAAACCCTAGTTCATCTCTTGTGTTCAGACTTATTACCGGAACTATAGATTGGTGCTTGTGGGTGACTAGTAGTGTTGATTACATCTTGTAGTTGATTACTATATGGTTTATTTGGTGGAATATTATATGTTCAGATCCATTATGCTATTTAATACCACTCTGATCTTGAGCATGTTTATCACTTGTGAGTAGTTACTTTTGTTCTTGAGGACACGGGAGAAATCATGTTGCAAGTAATCATGTGAAATCGATATGTGTTTGATATTTTTATAGTATGTATGTTGTGATTTCCTTAGTGGTGTCATGTGAACATCGACTACATGACACTTCACCATATTTGTGTTGGGGAACGTAGCATGTAATTTCAAAAAAAAATCCTACGATCACGCAAGATCTATCTAGGAGATGCATAACAACGAGAGGGGAAGAGTGTGTCCATGTACCCTCGTAGACCGAAAACGGAAGCATTAGGTTAACGCGGTTGATGTAGTCGAACATCTTCACGATCCAACCGATCTAGTACCGAACGTACGACACCTCCGAGTTCAGCACACGTTCAGCTCAATGATGTCCCTCGAACTCTTGATCCTGCAGAGGGTTGTGGGAGAGTTTCGTCAGAACGACGGCGTGGTGACGGTGATGGTGATGTGATCCCTGCAGGGCTTCGTCTAAGCACTACGACGCTATGACTAGAGGAGTAAACTGTGGAGGGGGCACCGCACACGGCTAAGAGAATAACTGTTGTGCTTTGGGGTCCCCCCTGCCCCCGTATATAAAGGAGGAGGGGAGGAGGCCGGCCACAAGGGGCACGCCATAGGGGGGGAACCGACTAGGACTCAGAATCCTAGTCGGCCCCCCTTTCCTTTCTATCAGTGGGGAAAAGCAAAGGAGAGGGAGAGGGAAATAGGAAAGGGGGCCGTGCCCCCTCCCCCTTGTCCAATTGGACTCATTCGGGGGGGGGGGGGGGCGCCACCCTTGCGGGCTCCCCTCTCTCTCCCATATGGACCATGAAGGCCCATTACTTCCCCGGGGGGTTCCGGTAACCCCTCGGTTCTCCGAAATATACCCGGACCATTCCGAAAGCATTCCGGTGTCCGAATATCATCGTCTGATATATCAATCTTTACCTTCGACCATTTTGAGACTCCTCGTCATGTCCGTGATCTCATCCGGGACCCTAAACAATCTTCTGTCACCAAAGCACATAACTCATAATACAAATCGTCGTCGAACGTTAAGCGTGCAGACCCTACGGGTTCGAGAACTATGTAGACATGACCGAGACACATCTTCGGTCAATAACCAATAGCGGAACATGTATGCTCATATTGGTTCCTACATATTCTACTAAGATCTTTACCGGTCGAACCTCAATGACAACATACGTTATTCCCTTTGTCATCAGTATGTTACTTGCCCGAGATTCGATCGTCGGTATCCTCATACCTAGTTCAATCTTGTCACCAGCAAGTCTCTTTAGTCGTTCCGTAATGCATCATCTCACAACTAACTCATTAGTCACATTGCTTGCAAGGCTTATAGTGATGTGCATTACCGAGAGGGCCCAGAGACATCTCCGATACTCGGAGTGACAAATCCTAATCTCGATCTATGTGAACCCAACAAACACCTTCGGAGACACCTGTAGAGCATCTTTATAATGACCCAGTTACGTTGTGACGTTTAATAGCACACAAGTTGTACCTCCAGTATTAGGGAGTTGCATAATCTTATACTCAGGGGAATATGTACAAGTCATGAAGAAAGCAATAGCAATAAAACTTAACGATCATTATGCTAAGCTAACGGATGGGTCTTGTCCATCACATCATTCTCCTAATGATGTGATCCCGTTCATCAAATGACAACACATGTCTATGCTTAGGAAACTTAACCTTCTTTGATTAACGAGCTAGTCTAGTAGAGGCATACTAGGGATACTTTGTTTTGTCTATGTATTCACACATGTACTAGGTTTCTGGTTAATACAATTCTAGCATGAATAATAAACATTTATCATGATATAAGGAAATATAAATAACAACTTTATTATTGCCTCTAGGGCATATTTCCTTCAGTATCCCACTTGCACTAGAGTCAATAATCTAGATTACATTGTAATGATTCTAACACCCATGGAGTCTTGGTGCTGATCATATTTTTCTCGTGGAAGAGGCTTAGTCAACGGGTCTGCAACATTCAGATCTGTATATATTTTGCAAATCTCTATGTCTCCCTCCTTGACTTGATCGCGGATGGAGTTGAAGCGTCTCTTGATCTGTTTGGTTCTCTTGTGAAATATAGATTCCTTCGCTAAGGCAATTGCTCCAGTATTACCACAAAAGATTTTCATTGGACATGATACACTAGGTATTACACCTAGATCGCATATGAACTCCTTCATCTAGACTCCTTCATTTGCTTCTTCCGAAGCAGCTATGTACTCCGCTTCACACATAGATCCCGCCACGACGCTCTGCTTGGAACTGCACCAACTGACAGGTCCACCATTCAATATAAATACGTATCCGGTTTGCGACTTAGAGTCATCCGGATCAGTGTCAAAGATTGCATCGACGTAACCATTTACGACAAGCTCTTTGTCACCTCCATAAACGAGAAACATATCTTTAGTTCTTTTCAGGTATTTTAGGATGTTCTTGACCGCTGTCCAGTGATCCACTCCTGGATTAGTTTGGTACCTCCCTGCTAAACTTATAGCAAGGCACACATCAGGTCTGGTACACAACATTGCATACATGATAGAACCTATGGCTGAAGCATAGGGAATCACTTTCATTTTCTCTTTATCTTCTGAAGTGGTCGGGCATTGAGTCTGACTCAACTTCACACCTTGTAACAAATGCACGAACCCTTTCTTTGACTGATCCATCTTGAACTCCTTCAAAACTTTATCAAGGTATGTGCTTTGTGAAAGTCCAATTAAGCGTCTTGATCTATCTCTATAGATCTTGATGCCCAATATATAAGCAGCTTCACCGAGGTCTTTCATTGAAAAATTCTTATTCAAGTATCCTTTTATGCTATTCAGAAATTATGTATTATTTCCAATCAACAATATGTCATCCACATATAATATTATAAATGCTACAGAGCTCCCACTCACTTTCTTGTAAATACAGGCTTTTCCAAAAGTTTGTATAAAACCATATGCTTTGATCACACTATAAAAGTGTATATTCCAACTCCGAGATGCTTGCACCTGTCCATAAATGGATTGCTGGAGCTTGCACACTTTGTTATCACCTTTAGGATTGACAAAACCTTCTGGTTGCATCATATACAACTCTTCTTTAAGAAATCCATTAAGGAATGAAGTTTTGACATCCATTTTCCAAATTTCATAATCATAAAATGTGGCAATTTCTAACATGATTCGGACAAACTTAAGCATCGCTACGGGTGAGAAGGTCTCATCGTAGTCAACTCCTTGAACTTGTCGGAAACCTTTATCTACAAGTCGATCTTTGTAGATAGTAACATTACTGTCAGCATCAGTCTTCTTCTTGAAGATCCATTTATTCTTTATGGCTTGTCGATTGATACGTCTCCAACGTATCTATAATTTTTTATTGTTCCATGCTATTATATTATCAACCTTGGATGTTTTATATGCATTTATATGCTATTTTATATAATTTTTGGGACTAACCTTTTAACCTAGAGCCCAATGCCAGTTTTTGTTTTTCCTTGTTTTAGAGTATCGCAGAAAAGGAAAATCAAACGGAGTCCAATTGACCTGAAACTTCACGAAAATTATTTTTGGACCAGAAGAAGCCCACGGAGTATCGGAGATGGAACAAAAGAGTCCCGGGCTGCCCACGAGTGTGGGGAGCGCGCCCACCCCCTGGGTGCGCTCCCTGCCTCGTGGACAGCCCGGAGATCCACCGACGTACTTCTTCCTCCTATATATATCCATATACCCTAAAAACTTCGGGGAGCACAATAGATCAGGAGTTCTGCCACCAGAAGCCTCTGTAGCCACCGAAAGCCAATCTAGACCCGTTCCGGCACCCTGCCGGAGGGGGAATCCCTCTTCGGTGGCCATCTTCATCATCCCGGTGCTCTCCATGACGAGGAGGGAGTAGTTCTCCCTCGGGGCTGAGGGTATGTACCAGTAGATATGTGTTTGATCTCTCTCTCTCTCTCGTGTTCTTGAGGTGATACGATCTTGATGTATCACGAGCTTTGCTCTTATAGTTGGATCTTATGATGTTTCTCCCCCTCTACTCTCTTGTAATGGATTGAGTTTTCCCTTTGAAGTTATCTTATCAGATTGAGTCTTTAAGGATTTGAGAGCACTTGATGTATGTCTTGCGTGGGATACCCGTGGTGACAATGGGGTATTCTATTGATCCACTTGATGTATGTTTTGGTGATCAACTTGCGGGTTCCGCCCATGAACCTATGCATAGGGGTTGGCACACGTTTTCGTCTTGACTCTCCGGTAGGAACTTTGGGGCACTCTTTAAAGTTCTTTGTGTTGGTTGAATAGATGAATATGAGATTGTGTGATGCATATCGTATAATCATACCCACGGATACTTGAGGTGACATTGGAGTATCTAGGTGACATTAGGGTTTTGGTTGATTTGTGTCTTAAGGTGTTATTCTAGTATGAACTCTATGATATATTGAACGGAAAGAATAGCTTCTTGTTATTTTACTACGGACTCTTGAATAGATCGATCAGAAAGGATAACTTTGAATTGGTTTCGTACCCTACCATAATCTCTTCGTTTGTTCTCCGCTATTAGTGACTTTGGAGTGACTCTTTGTTGCATGTTGAGGGATAGTTATATGATCCAATTATGTTATTATTGTTGAGAGAACTTGCACTAGTGAAAGTATGAACCCTAGGCCTTGTTTCAACGCATTGCAATACCATTTGTGCTCACTTTTTTCATTAGTTACCTTGCTGTTTTTATATTTTCAGATTTCAAAAACCTTTATCTACCATCCATATACCACGTGTATCACCATCTCTTCGCCGAACTAGTGCGCCTATACAATTTACCATTGTATTGGGTGTGTTGGGGACACAAGAGACTCTTTGTTATTTGGTTGCAGGGTTGTTTGAGAGAGACCATCTTCATCCTATGCCTCCTACGGATTGATAAACCTTAGGTCATCCACTTGAGGGAAATTTGCTATTGTCCTACAAACCTCTGCACTTGGAGGCCCAACAACGTCTACAAGAAGAAGGTTGTGTAGTAGACATCAAGCTCTTTTCTGGCGCCATTGCCGGGGAGGTTAGCGCTTGAAGGTATATCTTTAGATCTTGCAATCGAATCTTTTTGTTTCTTGTTTTAGCACTAGTTTCATTTATGAAAGAAAACTACAAAAACATGGAGTTGAGTTTGCCTCATACGCTTCATCTTTTTAATATCTTTCGTGAGAATGATGGAAGGGAAAATTGTGCTCAAGTGCTAGAAGAAGAAGTCTATAAAATTGGAACTAAATCTCTGAATGATGAGCATGATTGCAATGTTTTTAGTATGAACTCCTTGGATATCCATAGTACTAATGATGATTGCACTAGTTATGATGAAAATGTCTCCTATAAACATGTCAATTTTTGTGGAGTGCATTGGGTTTGCAAGTACACACCAAATAGGGAAGATAGATATTGCAAGGGGCATAAGCATTTATAAACTAAAAGGTTGCAATAAAGGCTAAATGTTAGTGCTGAAAATTTAAAATTTCTAAGCCATACTTGTGAGCTTTGCAATGAACATGGTCATTTAAATATCAAATGCAAATTGTTTCATGATCGAATCATGTCCAAAAATTGTGATGGCTTGATTTCCCTTGCACATTATAATGAACTTAGTTTGCTTTTGGGTTATGAAGAAATGAAACATCAAACTAAGATTATTCTAGAATATAACCTCGAGAAATTCCTCGATATTGATCTAGAAGAAATTTATATGTATTGTGCGGTGAATTGCATTGAAAATCCTTATATTGCCAATTATATAAAGAAAATAAAACAAATAGAAGATGAAGAGAATAATAACGAAAGGGAAGAGACTTCCCAATATCCTTCGATTATTTCTTATGATGAATCAGGTAATGAGGAGGAGCCTTCTATTCAACCATTCTCATTAATAAGAGCTCCAAAAAGAGGATTGAACCCACACATGATGTGGTGAAGAAGAAGAAAAGAAAAAGGAAGAGAGGTAAAAATATATCTCTCCCAAATAATGCTGCTCCTATTACTGTTGTGCCTCATGAAAATATAATTGTGGAAGACAATGCACTTGATGATGATCTCGTTATGCCTATTGCTTGTTGTGATGATTATGATTGGGAAGATAATGATACTTCTTATGATCTTGAAAATCTTTTTGGCACTTGCCTGGAAGAATATGATAATTGCTATACTATTGGTGCTATCCATACTATTGATGATGAGAGTGATTATGCTTATGATATGAAAAGGCCCAAGGTTGGGGATGCTATGTTTGAAGAAGATGATGTTTTTGAGAATATATTTGCTGCAATTAATGTTTGTCCCAAGCTTGGGGATGCTACGTTTAATGAAGATGATATTTTTAGCCTCCCAAGTTTTGATGAGCAAATTTATTATGATGATAACATGCCTCCTACTTATGATGATTATATTGATGAAAGTGGGTTTGGAAGAGTGTCAACTTTAGGAAGTAATGATCCCACTATTTTGGAGGATGTTGAATCTTATTATGATAATTATGAAAGTGGATTTGGAGAAGTCATAACTTTATTTAGTGATGATTCCACTATCTTGGAAGAGGTTTCAATCGATTATGATGAGAACAAAGTTGCTACTTATGATAATTATTGTGATGATACTTATGCTATAAAAAGTAGTGATGATCATATTTATAAAACTTGTCATGATTATGATTACCCCTTTTCTGAACATTACTCTTTTAATGTGGAAACAATTTATAGTATTCGAGTCTCTTATGACACTCCCACTATTCCGATTGAGAAGAATTTTGCTTATGTAGAGAGTAGTAAATTTTCTATGCTTGTAGACCATGAACAGAATGCTTTAGGTGCTGGTTATATTGTTGAATTCATTCATGATGCCACTGAAAATTATTATGAGGGAGGAATATATGCTTGTAGGAATTGCAATAGTATCAAGTTTCCTCTCTACATGCTTAAAGTTTTGAAGTTATGATTGTTTTGCCTTCCTATGCTAGTTGATTATTGTTCCTATAAGTTGTTTGCTCACAAAATCCCTATGAACAGGAAGAGGGTTAGACTTAAATGTTCTAGTCATATTCTTCATGATGCTCTCTTTATGTTTCAATTCTTATCTTTCATGTGAGCATCATTGAAATCATCATGCCTAGCTAGGGGCGTTGAACGATAGCGCTTGTTGGGAGGCAACCCAATTTTATTTTTGTTCTTTGCTTTTTGCTCCTGTTTAGTAATAAATAAATAATCTATCCTATGTTATAATTGTGTTTTTTTGTGTTTTAATTAGTGTTTGTGCCAAGTAAAGCCTTTAGGATCTTCTTGGGTGATTGTTATTTGATCTTGCTGTAAAAAACAGAAAGTATGCGCTCACGAGAATAATTTTCGTTTTTTATCAGAGAGTGATAAAATAACAATTACACTTGAATTATATTAATAAACAAATTTCCTAGGACTTCCTAATTTATCAGGATTTTTGGAGTTACATAAGTATTCGAAACCTACAGATTACTACAGACTGTTCTGTTTTTGACAGATTCTGTTTTTCGTGTGTTGTTTGCTTATTTTAATGAATCTATGGCTAGTAAAAGAGTTTATAAACCATAGAGAAGTTGTAATACAGTAGTTTTAACACCAATATAAATAAATAATTAGTTCATTACAGTACCTTGAAGTGGTGTTTTGTTTTGTTTCGCTAACGGAGTTTACGAGTTTTCTGTTAAGTTTTGTGTTGTGAAGTTTTCAAGTTTTGGGTAAATATTCGATAGACTATGGAATAAGGAGTGGCAAGACACTAAGCTAGGGGATTCCCAAGGCACCCCAAGGTAATATTCAAGGACAACCAAGAGCCTAAGCTTGGGGATGCCCCGGATGGCATCCCCTCTTTCGTCTTCGTTCATCGGTAACTTTACTTGGAGCTATATTTTTATTCACCACATGATATATGTTTTGCTTGGAGCGTCATTTTATTTTATTTTGTTTTGCTTGCTGTTTGAATAAATACCAAGATCTGAAATTATTAAATGTTAGAGAGTCTTCACATAGTTGCATAATTATTCGACTACTCATTGATCTTCACTTATATCTTTCGGAGTAGTTTGTTGTTGCTCTGGTGCTTCACTTATATATTTTTAGAGCACGGTGGTCGTTTTATTTTATAGAAATAGATGAACTCTCATGCGTCACTTATATTATTTTGAGAGTCCTAAACAACATGGTAATTTGCTTTGGTTATGAATTTAGTCCTAATATGATGGGCATCCAAGAGGGATATAATAAAAACTTTCATATAAAGTGCATTGAATACTAAGAGAAGTTTGATACTTGATAATTGTTTTGAGATATGGAGATGGTGATATGAGAGTCATGCTAGTTGAGTAATTGTGAATTTGAGAAATACTTGTGTTGAAGTTTGTGATTCCCGTAGCATGCACGTATGGTGAACCGTTATGTGATGAAGTCGGAGCATGATTTATTTATTGATTGCCTTCCTTATGAGTGGCGGTCGGGGACGAGCAATGGTCTTTTCCTACCAATCTATCCCCCTAGTACCATGCACGTAGTACTTCGTTTCGATAACTAATAGATTTTTGCAATAAGTATGTGAGTTCTTTATGACTAAGGTTGAGTCCATAGATTATACGCACTTTCACCCTTCCACCATTGCTAGCCTCTCCAGTACCGCGCAACTTTCACTGGTACCATAAACCCATCATATACCTTCCTCAAAACAGCCACCATACCTACCTATTATGGCATTTCCATAGCCATTCCGAGATATATTGCCATGCAACTCTCCACTGTTCCGTTTATTATGACACGCTCCATCATTGTCATATTTTGCATGATCATGTAGTTGTTGGGTAACGTTGCAGAAAACAAAAATTTTCCTACTCGTTTCACCAAGATCCATCTAGGAGTTCATCTAGCAACGAGTGATTAGATGCATCTGCATACCTTTGTAGATCGCGAGCGGAAGCGTTCGAAGAACGGGGATGATGTAGTCGAACACGACGTGAATCAAATCACCGGAGATCCTAGCACCGAACGGACGATGCCTCCGCGTTCAACACACGTACGGAACGGATGACGTCTCCTCCTTTCTTGATCCAGCAAGGGGGGGGAGAAGTTGATGAAGATCCAGCAGCACGACGGCGTGGTGGTGGATGCAGGGCGTCACAGTAGCAGGGCTTCGCCTATACTACGAGAGAGAGACGTAACGGGGAGAGAGGGAGGCGCCAGGGGCTGGTGTTTCAAGTCCCTCCTCTCCCCCACTATATATAGGAGGGCCAAGGGGGGTGGTGCGCCAGCCTAGGAGATCCAATCTCCTAGGTGCGGCGGCCAAGGGGAGGTTTCCCTCCCCCCCAAGGCACCTAGAGGTGCCTTCCACCATTGGGACTCTTCCCTTTTGTGGAACCCTAGGCGCATGGGCTTTTGGGGCTGGTGCCCTTGGCCCATCTAGGCCAAGGCGCAACCCCTACAGCCCATGTGCCCCCCCGGGACAGGTGGCCCCACCCGGTGGTCCCCGTACAATACCGATAACCCCGAAACTTGTCCCGATGGCCGAAACAACACTTCCTATATATAATTCTTTACCTCCGGACCATTCCGGAACTCCTCGTGACGTCCGGGATCTCATCCGGGACTCCGAACAACATTCGGGTTACTGCATATACATATCTTCACAACCCTAGCGTCACCGAACCTTAAGTGTGTAGACCCTACGGGTTCGGGAGACAAGCAGACATGACCGGGATGACTCTCCGGTCAATAACCAACAGCGGGATCTGGATACCCATGTTGGCTCCCACATGCTCCACGATGATCTCATCGGATGAACCACGATGTCGAGGATTAAACAACCCCGTATACAATTCCCTTTGTCAATCGGTATGTTACTTGCCCGAGACTCGATCGTCGATATCCCAATACCTTGTTCAGTCTCGTTACCGGCAAGTCACTTCACTCGTACCGTAATGCATGATCCCGTGATCAACCACTTGGTCACCTTGAGCTCATAATGATGATGCATTACCGAGTGGGCCCAGTGATACCTCTCCGTTATATGGAGTGACAAATCCCAGTCTCGATCCGTGTCAACCCAACAGACACTTTTGGAAATACCTGTAGTGCACCTTTATAGTCACCCAGTTACGTTGTGACGTTTGGTACACCCAAAGCACTCCTACGGTATCCGGGAGTTACACGATCTCATGGTCAAAGGAAAAGATACTTGACATTGGAAAAGCTCTAGCAAACGAACTACACGATCTTGTGCTATGCTTAGGATTAGGTCTTGTCCATCACATCATTCTCCTAATGATGTAATCCCATTATCAATGACATCCAATGTCCATAGCCAGGAAACCATGACTATCTGTTGATCAACGAGCTAGTCAACTAGAGGCTTACTAGGGACATATTATGGTCTATGTATTCACACGTGTATTACGATTTCCGGATAATACAGTTATAGCATGAATAAAGACAATTATCATGAACAAAGAAATATAATAATAATACTTTTATTATTGCCTCTAGGGCATATTTCCAACAGTCTCCCACTTGCACTAGAGTCAATAATCTAGTTACATTGTGATGAATCGAACACCCATGGAATTCTGGTGTTGATCATGTTTTGCCCTAGGGAGAGGTTTAGTCAACGGATCTGCTATATTCAGGTCCGTATGTACTTTACAAATCTCTATGTCTCCATCTTGAACATTTTCACGAATGGAGTTGAAGCGACGCTTGATGTGCCTTGTCTTCTTGTGAAACCTGGGCTCCTTGGCAAGTGCAATAGCTCCAGTGTTGTCACAAAAGAGTTTGATTGGCCCCGACGCATTGGGTATGACTCCTAGGTCGGTGATGAACTCCTTCACCCATATTGCTTCATGTGCTGCCTCTGAGGCTGCCATGTACTCCGCTTCACATGTAGATCCCGCCACGACGCTCTGTTTGCAGCTGCACCAGCTCACTGCTCCACCATTCAACATATACACGTATCCGGTTTGTGACTTAGAGTCATCCAGATCTGTGTCGAAGCTAGCGTCGACGTAACCCTTTACGACGAGCTCTTCGTCACCTCCATAAACGAGAAACATTTCCTTAGTCCTTTTCAGGTACTTCAGGATATTCTTGACCGCTGTCCAGTGTTCCTTGCCGGGATTACTTTGGTACCTTCCTACCAAACTTACGGCAAGGTTTACATCAGGTCTGGTACACAGCATGGCATACATAATAGAACCTATGGCTGAGGCATAGGGGATGACACTCATCTCTTCTATATCTTCTGCCGTGGTCGGGCATTGAGCCGAGCTCAATTTCATACCTTGCAAAACAGGCAAGAACCCTTTCTTGGACTGATCCATTTTGAACTTCTTCAAAATCTTATCAAGGTACGTGCTTTGTGAAAGACCTATGAGGCGTCTCGATCTATCTCTATAGATCTTGATGCCTAATATATAAGCAGCTTCTCCAAGGTCCTTCATTGAAAAACTCTTATTCAAGTAGGCCTTGATGCTGTCCAAGAGTTCTATATCATTTCCCATCAAAAGTATGTCATCTACATATAGTATGAGGAATGCTACAGAGCTCCCACTCACTTTCTTGTAAACGCAGGCTTCTCCATAAGTCTGCGTAAACCCAAACGCTTTGATCATCTCATCAAAGCGAATGTTCCAACTCCGAGATGCTTGCACCAGCCCATAAATCGAGCGTTGGAGCTTGCACACCTTGTTAGCATTCTTAGGATCGACAAAACCTTCTGGCTGCATCATATACAATTCTTCCTTAAGGAAACCATTAAGGAATGCCGTTTTGACGTCCATTTGCCATATTTCATAATCGTAGAATGCGGCAATTGCTAACATGATTCGGACGGACTTTAGCTTCGCTACCGGTGAGAAAGTCTCATCGTAGTCAACCCCTTGAACTTGTCGATAACCCTTAGCGACAAGCCGAGCTTTATAGATGGTCACATTACCATCCGCGTCTGTCTTCTTCTTAAAGATCCATTTATTTTCTATGGCTCGCCGTTCAACGGGCAAGTCAGTCAAAGTCCATACTTCGTTTTCATACATGGATCCTATCTCGGATTTCATGGCTTCTAGCCATTTGTCGGAATCCGGTCCCGCCATCGCTTCTTCATAGTTCGAAGGTTCACCGTTGTCTAACAACATGATTTCCAAGACAGGGTTGCCGTACCACTCTGGTGCGGAACGTGTCCTTGTGGACCTTCGAATCTCAGTAGGAGCTTGATCAGAAGTATCTTGATCATCATCAATAACTTCCTCTCTAGTCGGTGCAGGCACCTCAGGAACATTTTCTTGAGTTGCGCCATTTGCCGGTTCAAGAGGTAATACCTCATCAAGTTCTACTTTCCTCCCACTTACTTCTTTCGAGAGAAACTCTTTCTCCAGAAAGATTCCGTTCTTGGCAACAAAGATCTTGCCTTCGGATCTTAGGTAGAAGGTATACCCAACAGTTTCTTTAGGGTATCCTATGAAGACGCATTTTTCCGACTTGGGTTCGAGCTTTTCAGGTTGAAGTTTCTTGACATAAGCATCGCATCCCCAAACTTTTAGAAACGACAGCTTAGGTTTCTTCCCAAACCATAATTCATACGGTGTCGTCTCAACGGATTTCGACGGAGCCCTATTTAAAGTGAATGCGGCAGTCTCTAAAGCATAGCCCCAAAAAGATAGCGGTAAATCGGTAAGAGACATCATAGATCGTACCATATCTAATAGAGTGCGATTACGACGTTCGGACACACCATTACGCTGAGGTGTTCCAGGCGGCGTGAGTTGTGAAACTATTCCACATTTTCTTAAGTGTGTGCCAAATTCGTGACTCAAGTATTCTCCTCCACGATCTGATCATAAAAACTTGATTTTCCTGTCACGTTGATTCTCAACTTCACTCTGAAATTCCTTGAACTTTTCAAAGGTTTTAGACTTATGTTTCATTAAGTAGACATACCCATATCTACTCAAGTCATCAGTGAGGGTGAGAACATAACGATAGCCACCGCGAGCCTCAACACTCATTGGACCGCACACATCAGTATGTATGATTTCCAATAAGTTGGTTGCTCGTTCCATTGTTCCTGAGAACGGAGTCTTGGTCATTTTTCCCATGAGGCATGGTTCGCACGTGTCAAATGATTCATAATCAAGAGACTCTAAAAGTCCATCTGCATGGAGCTTCTTCATGCGTTTGACACCTATGTGACCAAGGCGGCAGTGCCACAAGTATGTGGGACTATCATTATCAACCTTACATCTTTTGGTACTCACACTATGAACATGTGTAGTAATACGCTCGAGATTCATTAAGAATAAACCAATGACTATCGGAGCATGACCATAAAACATATCTCTCATATAAATAGAACAACCATTATTCTCGGATTTAAATGAGTAGCCATCTCGTATTAAACGAGATCCTGATACAATGTTCATGCTCAAACATGGCACTAAATAACAATTATTGAGGTTTATAACTAATCCCGTAGGTAAATGTAGAGGTAGCGTGCCGACGGCGATCACATCGACCTTGGAACCATTCCCGACGCGCATCGTCACCTCGTCCTTCGCCAGTCTCCGTTTATTCCGTAGCTCCTGCTGTGAGTTACAAATATGAGCAACGGCACCGGTATCAAATACCCAGGAGTTACTACGAGCACTGGTAAGGTACACATCAATTACATGTATATCAAATATACCTTTGGTGTTGCCGGCCTTCTTGTCCGCTAAGTATTTGGGGCAGTTTCGCTTCCAGTGACCCTTCCCTTTGCAATAAAAGCACTCTGTCTCAGGCTTGGGTCCATTCTTTGACTTCTTCCCGACAGCTTGCTTGCCGGGCGCAGCAACTTCCTTGCCGTCCTTCTTGAAGTTCTTTTGACCCTTGCCCTTCTTGAACTTAGTGGTTTTATTCATCATCAACACTTGATGTTCCTTCTTGACTTCTACCTCTGCTGATTTCAGCATAGCAAATACTTCAAGAATGGTCTTCACCATCCCCTGCATATTGAAGTTCATCACAAAGCTCTTGTAGCTTGGTGGAAGCGACTGGAGGATTCTGTCGATGACCGCGTCATCCGGGAGATTAACTCCCAGCTGAGTCAAGCGGTTATGTAACCCAGACATAGTGAGTATGTGCTCACTGACAGAACTATTTTCCTCCATCTTACAGCTGAAGAACTTATCGGAGACTTCATATCTCTCGATCCGGGCATGAGCTTGAAAAACCATTTTCAGCTCTTCGAACATCTCATATGCTCCATGTCTCTCAAAACGCTTTTGGAGCCCCGGCTCTAAGCTGTAAAGCATGCCGCACTGAACGAGGGAGTAGTCATCAGTACGTGTCTGCCAAGCGTTCATAGCGTCTTGGTTCTGTGGGACGGGTGGATCACCTAGCGGTGCTTGTAGGAAATAATCTTTCTTGGCAGCTATGAGGATGATCCTCAGGTTCCGGACCCAGTCCGTATAGTTGCTGCCATCGTCTTTCAGCTTGGTTTTCTCTAGGAACGCGTTGAAATTGAATACAACGTTGGCCATTTGATCTACAAGACATATTGTAAAGATTTTAGACTAAGTTCATGATAATTAAGTTCATCTAATCAAATTATTAATGAACTCCCACTCAGATTAGACATCCCTCTAGTCATCTAAGTATTACATGATCCGAGTTAACTAGACCGTGTCCGATCATCACGTGAGACGGACTAGTCAACGTCGGTGAACATCTTCATGTTGATCGTATCTTCTATACGACTCATGCTCGACCTTTCGGTCTTCTGTGTTCCGAGGCCATGTCTGTACATGCTAGGCTCGTCAAGTTAACCCTAAGTGTTTTGCTTGTGTAAAACTGTCTTACACCCGTTGTATGTGAACGTAAGGATCTATCACACCCGATCATCACGGCGTGCTTCGAAACGACGAGCTGTAGCAACGGTGCACAGTTAGGGGAGAACACTTCTTGAAATTGTTGTAAGGGATCATCTTATTTACTACCGTCGTTCTAAGTAAACAAGATGCAAAACATGATAAACATCACATGCAATCAAATAATAATAGTGACATGATATGGCCAATATCACATAGTTCCTTTGATCTCCATCTTGGGGCTCCATGATCATCCTGTCACCGTCATACTCATCGACATGTAAGTTGTGATTCCATGTACAATAGCATGAACATCTCATACATCACATATAGACCATCCATCATTCATCACAACTTTGGCCATATCATATCACAAAGCACTTGCTGCAAAAACAAGTTAGACGTCCTCTAATTGTTGTTGCAGGTTTTACGTGGCTGAAGTAGGGTTCTAGCAAGAACGTTTTCTGACCTACGTAAAAACCACAACGTGATTTGTCAACTTCTATTTACCCTTCATAAGGAACCTTTTCATCGAATCCGCTCCAACTAAAGTAGGAGAGACAGACACCCGCCAGCCACCTTATGCATCTAGTGCATGTTAGTCGGTGGAACCGGTCTCACGTAAGCATACGTGTAAGGTTGGTCCGGGACGCTTCATCCCACAATACCGTTGAAGCAAGATAAGACTAGTAGCGGCAAGTAAGTTGACAACATCTACGCCCACAACAAATTGTGTTCTACTCGCGCAAGAAGAACTACGCATAGACCTAGCTCATGATGCCACTATTGGGTAACGTTGCAGAAAACAAAAATTTTCCTACTCGTTTCACCAAGATCCATCTAGGAGTTCATCTAGAAACGAGTGATTAGATGCATCTGCATACCTTTGTAGATCGCGAGCGGAAGCGTTCGAAGAACGGGGATGATGTAGTCGAACACGACGTGAATCAAATCACCGGAGATCCTAGCACCGAACGGACGGTGCCTCCGCGTTCAACACACGTACGGAACGGATGACGTCTCCTCCTTTCTTGATCCAGCAAGGGGGGGATAAGTTGATGAAGATCCAGCAGCACGACGGCGTGGTGGTGGATGCAGGGCGTCACAGTAGCAGGGCTTCGCCTATACTACGAGAGAGAGACGTAACAGGGAGAGAGGGAGGCGCCAGGGGCTGGTGTTTCAAGTCCCTCCTCTCCCCCACTATATATAGGAGGGCCAAGGGGGGTGGTGCGCCAGCCTAGGAGATCCAATCTCCTAGGTGCGGCGGCCAAGGGGAGGTTTCCCTCCCCCCCAAGGCACCTAGAGGTGCCTTCCACCATTGGGACTCTTCCCTTTTGTGGAACCCTAGGCGCATGGGCTTTTGGGGCTGGTGCCCTTGGACCATCTAGGCCAAGGCGCAACCCCTACAGCCCATGTGGCCCCCCGGGACAGGTGGCCCCACCCGGTGGGCCCTCGGGACCCCTCCGGTGGTCCCGGTACAATACCGATAACCCCGAAACTTGTCCCGATGGCCGAAACAGCACTTCCTATATATAATTCTTTACCTCCGGACCATTCCGGAACTCCTCGTGACGTCCAGGATCTCATCCGGGACTCCGAACAACATTCAGGTTACTGCATATACATATCTTCACAACCCTAGCGTCACCGAACCTTAAGTGTGTAGACCCTACGGGTTCAGGAGACAAGCAGACATGACCGGGACGACTCTCCGGTCAATAACCAACAGCGGGATCTGGATACCCATGTTGGCTCCCACATGCTCCACGATGATCTCATCGGATGAACCACGATGTCGAGGATTAAACAACCCCGTATACAATTCCCTTTGTCAATCGGTATGTTACTTGCCCGAGACTCGATCGTCGATATCCCAATACCTTGTTCAGTCTCGTTGCCGGCAAGTCACTTTACTCGTACCGTAATGCATGATCCCGTGATCAACCACTTGGTCACCTTGAGCTCATAATGATGATGCATTACCGAGTGGGCCCAGTGATACCTCTCCGTTATATGGAGTGACAAATCCCAGTCTCGATCCGTGTCAACCCAACAGACACTTTCGGAAATACCTGTAGTGCACCTTTATAGTCACCCAGTTACGTTGTGACATTTGGTACACCCAAAGCACTCCTACGGTATCCGGGAGTTACACGATCTCATGATCAAAGGAAAAGATACTTGACATTGTAAAAGCTCTAGCAAACGAACTACACGATCTTGTGCTATGCTTAGGATTAGGTCTTGTCCATCACATCATTCTCCTAATGATGTAATCCCGTTATCAATGACATCCAATGTCCATAGCCAGGAAACCATGACTATCTGTTGATCAACGAGCTAGTCAACTAGAGGCTTACTAGGGACATATTATGGTCTATGTATTCACACGTGTATTACGATTTCCGGATAATACAGTTATAGCATGAATAAAGACAATTATCATGAACAAAGAAATATAATAATAATACTTTTATTATTGCCTCTAGGGCATATTTCCAACAGTAGTTGACATTGTATTTGTGGCAAAGCCACCGTTCATAATTCTTTTATACATGTCACTCATGCTGTTGGAAATATACCCTAGAGGCAATAATAAAAGTATTATTATTATATTTCTTTGATCATGATAATTGTCTTTATTCATGCTATAACTGTATTATCCGGAAATCGTAATACACGTGTGAATACATAGACCATAATATGTCCCTAGTGAGCCTCTAGTTGACTAGCTCGTTGATCAATAGATAGTCATGGTTTCCTGGCTATGGACATTGGATGTCATTGATAACGGGATCACATCATTAGGAGAATGATGTGATGGACAAGACCTAATCCTAAGCATAGCACAAGATCGTGTAGTTCGTTTGCTAGAGCTTTTCCAATGTCAAGTATCTTTTCCTTTGACCATGAGATCGTGTAACTCCCGGATACCGTAAGAATGCTTTGGGTGTATCAAACGTCACAACGTAACTGGGTGACTATAAAGGTGCATTACAGGTATTTCCGAAAGTGTCTGTTGGGTTGACACGGATCAAGACTGGGATTTGTCACTCCATATAACGGAGAGGTATCACTGGGCCCACTCGGTAATGCATCATCATTATGAGCTCAAGGTGACCAAGTGGTTGATCACGGGATCATGCATTACGGTACGAGTAAAGTGACTTGCCGGTAACGAGATTGAACAAGGTATTGGGATACCAACGATCGAGTCTCGGGCAAGTAACATACCGATTGACAAAGGGAATTGTATACGGGGTTGATTAAATCCTCGACATCGTGGTTCATCCGATGAGATCATCGTGGAGCATGTGGGAGCCAACATGGGTATCCAGATCCCGCTGTTGGTTATTGACCGGAGAGTCGTCCCGGTCATGTCTGCATGTCTCCCGAACCCGTAGGGTCTACACACTTAAGGTTCGGTGACGCTAGGGTTATGAAGATATGTGTATGCAGTAACCCGAATATTGTTCGGAGTCCCGGATGAGATCCCGGATGTCACAAGGAGTTCCGGAATGGTCCGGAGGTAAAGAATTATATATAGGAAGTGCTGTTTCGGCCATCGGGACAAGTTTCGGGGTTATCGGTATTGTACCGGGACCACCGGAGGGGTCCCGGGGGCCCACCGGGTGGAGCCACCTGTCCCGGGGGGCCACATGGGCTGTAGGGGGTGCGCCTTGGCCTATATGGGCCAAGGGCACCAGCCCCCTATAGGCCCATGCGCCTAGGGTTTCCATGGGGGGGGAGTCCCACTAGTGGAAGGCACCCCTGAGTGCCTTGGTGGGGAGGGAAACCTCCCCTGGCCGCCGCACCTAGGAGATTGGATCTCCTAGGCTGCGCACCACCCCCCCTTGGCCCTCCTATATATAGTTGAAGAGAGGAGGGATTTCATACCTCAGCCTTTGGTGCTTCCCTCTTTCCCGGTTACGTCTCTCCCTCGTAGTATAGGCGAAGCCCTGCTACTGTGACGCCCTGCATCCACCACCACGCCGTCGTGCTGCTGGATCTTCATCAACCTCTCCTCCCCCCTTGCTGGATCAAGAAAGGAGGAGACGTCATCCGTTCCGTACGTGTGTTGAACGCGGAGGCACCGTCCGTTCGGTGCTTGATCATCGGTGATTTGAATCACGTCGTGTTCGACTACATCATCCCGTTCTTTGAACGCTTCCGCTCGCCATCTACAAGGTACGTAGATGCATCTAATCACTCGTTGCTAGATGAACTCCTAGATGGATCTTGGTGAAACTGTAGAAAAAATTTTGTTTTCTGCTACGTTCCCCAACAGTGGCATCATGAGCTAGGTCTATGCGTGGTTCTCTTGCACGAGTAGAACACAAAGTAGTTGTGGGCGTTGATTTTGTTCAATATGCTTGCCGTTACTAGTCTTATCTTGATTCGGCGGCATCATGGGATGAAGCAGCCCGGACCGACCTTACACGTACTCTTACGTGAGACAGGTTCCACCGACTGACATGCACTAGTTGCATAAGGTGGCTAGCGGGTGTCTGTCTCTCCTACTTTAGTCGGATCGGATTCGATGAAAAGGGTCCTTATGAAGGGTAAATAGCAATTGGCATATCACGTTGTGGTCTTTGCATAGGTAAGAAACGTTCTTGCTAGAAACCCATAGCAGCCACGTAAAACATGCAAACAACAATTAGAGGACGTCTAACTTGTTTTTGCAGGATATGCTATGTGATGTGATATGGCCAAAAGGATGTGATGAATGATATATGTGATGTATGAGATTGATCATGTTCTTGTAATAGGAATCACGACTTACATGTCGATGAGTATGACGATCTACAAGGATGATCATGGAGCCCCAAGATGGAGATCAAAGGAGCTATGTGATATTGGCCATATCATGTCACTATTATTATTTGATTACATGTGATGTTTATCATGTTTTGCATCTTGTTTACTTAGAACGACGGTAGTGAATAAGATGATCCCTTACAACAATTTCAAGAAGTGTTCTCCCCTAATTGTGCACCGTTGCTACAGTTCATCGTTTCGAAGCATCACGTGTTAATCGGGTGTGATAGATCCTTACGTTCACATACAACGGGTGTAAGACAGTTTTACACATGCAAAAACACTTAGGGTTAACTTGACGAGCCTAGCATGTACAGACATGGCCTCGGAACACAGAGACCGAAAGGTCGAACACGAGTCGTATGGAAGATACGATCAACATGAAGATGTTCACCGACGATGACTAGTCCGTCTCACGTGTTAATCGGACACGGCTTAGTCGACTTGGATCGTGTAACACTTAGATGAATAGAGGGATGTCTAATCTGAGTGGGAGTTCATTAATAATTTGATTAGATGAACTTAATTATCATGAACTTAGTCTAAAATCTTTACAATATGTCCTGTAGATCAAATGGCCAACGTTGTATTCAATTTCAACGCGTTCCTAGAGAAAACCAAGCTGAAAGACGATGGCAGCAACTATACGGACTGGGTCCGGAACCTGAGGATCATCCTCATAGCTGCCAAGAAAGATTATTTCCTACAAGCACCGCTAGGTGATCCACCCGTCCCACAGAACCAAGACGCTATGAACGCTTGGCAGACACGTTCTGATGACTACTCCCTCGTTCAGTGCGGCATGCTTTACAGCTTAGAGCCGGGGCTCCAAAAGCGTTTTGAGAGACATGGAGCATATGAGATGTTCGAAGAGCTAAAAATGGTTTTTCAAGCTCATGCCCGGATCGAGAGATATGAAGTCTCCGATAAGTTCTTCAGCTGTAAGATGGAGGAAAATAGTTCTGTCAGTGAGCACATACTCACTATGTCTGGGTTACATAACCGCTTGACTCAGCTGGGAGTTAATCTCCCGGATGACGCGGTCATTGACAGAATCCTCCAGTCGCTTCCACCAAGCTACAAGAGCTTTGTGATGAACTTCAATATGCAGGGGATGGTAAAAACTATTCCTGAAGTATTTGCTATGCTGAAATCAGCAGAGGTAGAAGTCAAGAAGGAACATCAAGTGTTGATGATGAATAAAACCACTAAGTTCAAGAAGGGCAAGGGTAAAAAGAACTTCAAGAAGGACGGCAAGGAAGTTGCTGCGCCCGGCAAGCAAGCTGTCGGGAAGAAGTCAATGAATGGACCCAAGCCCGAGACAGAGTGCTTTTATTGCAAAGGGAAGGGTCACTTGAAGCGCAACTGCCCCAAATACTTAGCGGACAAGAAGGCCGGCAACACCAAAGGTATATTTGATATACATGTAATTGATGTGTACCTTACCAGTACTCGTAGTAACTCCTGGGTATTTGATACCGGTGCCGTTACTCATATTTGTAACTCACCGCAGGAGCTGCGGAATAAACGGAAACTGGCGAAGGACGAGGTGACGATGCGCGTCGGGAATGGTTCCAAGGTCGATGTGATCGCCGTCGGCACGCTACCTCTACATTTACCTACGGGGTTAGTTATAAACCTCAATAATTGTTATTTAGTGCCATGTTTGAGCATGAACATTGTATCAGGATCTCGTTTAATACGAGATGGCTACTCATTTAAATCCGAGAATAATGGTTGTTCTATTTATATGAGAGATATGTTTTATGGTCATGCTCCGATAGTCATTGGTTTATTCTTAATGAATCTCGAGCGTATTACTACACATGTTCATAGTGTGAGTACCAAAAGATGTAAGGTTGATAATGATAGTCCCACATACTTGTGGCACTGCCGCCTTGGTCACATAGGTGTCAAACGCATGAAGAAGCTCCATGCAGATGGACTTTTAGAGTCTCTTGATTATGAATCATTTGACACGTGCGAACCATGCCTCATGGGAAAAATGACCAAGACTCCGTTCTCAGGAACAATGGAACGAGCAACCAACTTATTGGAAATCATACATACTGATGTGTGCGGTCCAATGAGTGTTGAGGCTCGCGGTGGCTATCGTTATGTTCTCACCCTCACTGATGACTTGAGTAGATATGGGTATGTCTACTTAATGAAACATAAGTCTGAAACCTTTGAAAAGTTCAAGGAATTTCAGAGTGAAGTTGAGAATCAACGTGACAGGAAAATCAAGTTTTTACGATCAGATCGTGGAGGAGAATACTTGAGTCACGAATTTGGCACACACTTAGGAAAATGTGGAATAGTTTCACAACTCACGCCGCCTGGAACACCTCAGCGTAATGGTGTGTCCGAACATCGTAATCGCACTCTATTAGATATGGTACGATCTATGATGTCTCTTACCGATTTACCACTATCTTTTTGGGGCTATGCTTTAGAGACTGCCGCATTCACTTTAAATAGGGCTCCGTCGAAATCCGTTGAGACGACACCGTATGAATTATGGTTTGGGAAGAAACCTAAGCTGTCATTTCTAAAAGTTTGGGGATGCGATGCTTATGTCAAGAAACTTCAACCTGAAAAGCTCGAACCCAAGTCGGAAAAATGCGTCTTCATAGGATACCCTAAAGAAACTGCTGGGTATACCTTCTACCTCAGATCCGAAGGCAAGATCTTTGTTGCCAGGAATGGATCCTTTCTAGAGAAAGAGTTTCTCTCGAAAGAAGTAAGTGGGAGGAAAGTGGAACTTGATGAAGTATTGCCTCTTGAACCGGTAAATGGTGCAACTCAAGAAAATGTTCCTGAGGTGCCTGCACCGACTAGAGAGGAAGTTAGTCATGATGATCAAGATACTTCTGATCAAGCTCCTACTAAAATTCGAAGGTCCACAAGGACACGTTCCGCACCAGAGTGGTACGGCAACCCTGTCTTGGAAATCATGTTGTTAGACAACGGTGAACCTTCGAACTATGAAGAAGCGATGGCGGGCCCGGATTCCAACAAATGGCTAGAAGCCATGAAATCCGAGATAGGATCCATGTATGAAAACGAAGTATGGACTTTGACTGACTTGCCCATTGAACGGCGAGCCATAGAAAATAAATGGATCTTCAAGAAGAAGACAGACGCGGATGGTAATGTGACCATCTATAAAGCTCGGCTTGTCGCTAAGGGTTATCGACAAGTTCAAGGGGTTGACTACGATGAGACTTTCTCACGGGTAGCAAAGCTGAAGTCCGTCCGAATCATGTTAGCGATTGCCGCATTCTATGATTATGAAATATGGCAAATGGACGTCAAAACGGCATTCCTTAATGGTTTCCTTAAGGAAGAATTGTATATGATGCAGCCGGAAGGTTTTGTCGATCCTAAGAATGCTAACAAGGTGTGCAAGCTCCAACGCTCGATTTATGGGCTGGTGCAAGCATCTCGGAGTTGGAACATTCGCTTTGATGAGATGATCAAAGCATTTGGGTTTACGCAGACTTATGGAGAAGCCTGCATTTACAAGAAAGTGAGTGGGAGCTCTGTAGCATTTCTCATACTATATGTAGATGACATACTTTTGATGGGAAATGATATAGAACTCTTGGACAGCATCAAGGCCTACTTGAATAAAAGTTTTTCAATGAAGGACCTTGGAGAAGCTGCTTATATATTAGGCATCAAGATCTACAGAGATAGATCAAGACGCCTCATAGGTCTTTCACAAAGCACATACCTTGATAAGATTTTGAAGAAGTTCAAAATGGATCAGTCCAAGAAAGGGTTCTTGCCTGTTTTGCAAGGTATGAAATTGAGCTCAGCTCAATGTCCGACCACGACAGAAGAGATAGAAGAGATGAGTGTCATCCCCTATGCCTCAGCCATAGGTTCTATTATGTATGCCATGCTGTGTACCAGACCTGATGTAAACCTTGTCGTAAGTTTGGTAGGAAGGTACCAAAGTAATCCCCGCAAGGAACACTGGACAGCGGTCAAGAATATCCTGAAGTACCTAAAAAGGACTAAGGAAATGTTTCTCGTTTATGGAGGTGATGAAGAGCTCGTCGTAAAGGGTTACGTCGACGCTAGCTTCGACACAGATCTGGATGACTCTAAGTCACAAACCGGATACGTGTATATGTTGAATGGTGGAGCAGTGAGCTGGTGCAGCTGCAAACAGAGCGTCGTGGCGGGATCTACATGTGAAGCGGAGTACATGGCAGCCTCGGAGGCAGCACATGAAGCAATATGGGTGAAGGAGTTCATCACCGACCTAGGAGTCATACCCAATGCATCGGGGCCAATCAAACTCTTTTGTGACAACACTGGAGCTATTGCACTTGCCAAGGAGCCCAGGTTTCACAAGAAGACAAGGCACATCAAGCGTCGCTTCAACTCCATTCGTGAAAATGTTCAAGATGGAGACATAGAAATTTGTAAAGTACACACGGACCTGAATATAGCAGATCCGTTGACTAAACCTCTCCCTAGGGCAAAACATGATCAACACCAGAATTCCATGGGTGTTCGATTCATCACAATGTAACTAGATTATTGACTCTAGTGCAAGTGGGAGACTGTTGGAAATATGCCCTAGAGGCAATAATAAAAGTATTATTATTATATTTCTTTGATCATGATAATTGTCTTTATTCATGCTATAACTGTATTATCCGGAAATCGTAATACACGTGTGAATACATAGACCATAATATGTCCCTAGTGAGCCTCTAGTTGACTAGCTCGTTGATCAACAGATAGTCATGGTTTCCTGGCTATGGACATTGGATGTCATTGATAACGGGATCACATCATTAGGAGAATGATGTGATGGACAAGACCTAATCCTAAGCATAGCACAAGATCGTGTAGTTCGTTTGCTAGAGCTTTTCCAATGTCAAGTATCTTTTCCTTTGACCATGAGATCATGTAACTCCCGGATACCGTAAGAATGCTTTGGGTGTATCAAACGTCACAACGTAACTGGGTGACTATAAAGGTGCATTACAGGTATTTCTGAAAGTGTCTGTTGGGTTGACACGGATCAAGACTGGGATTTGTCACTCCATATAACGGAGAGGTATCACTGGGCCCACTCGGTAATGCATCATCATTATGAGCTCAAGGTGACCAAGTGGTTGATCACGGGATCATGCATTACGGTACGAGTAAAGTGACTTGCCGGTAACGAGATTGAACAAGGTATTGGGATACCAACGATCGAGTCTCGGGCAAGTAACATACCGATTGACAAAGGGAATTGTATACGGGGTTGATTAAATCCTCGACATCGTGGTTCATCCGATGAGATCATCGTGGAGCATGTGGGAGCCAACATGGGTATCCAGATCCCGCTGTTGGTTATTGACCGGAGAGTCGTCCCGGTCATGTCTGCATGTCTCCCGAACCCGTAGGGTCTACACACTTAAGGTTCGGTGACGCTAGGGTTATGAAGATATGTGTATGCAGTAACCCGAATATTGTTCGGAGTCCCGGATGAGATCCCGGATGTCACAAGGAGTTCCGGAATGGTCCGGAGGTAAAGAATTATATATAGGAAGTGCTGTTTCGGCCATCGGGACAAGTTTCGGGGTTATCGGTATTGTACCGGGACCACCGGAGGGGTCCCGGGGGCCCACCGGGTGGAGCCACCTGTCCCGGGGGGCCACATGGGCTGTAGGGGGTGCGCCTTGGCCTATATGGGCCAAGGGCACCAGCCCCTATAGGCCCATGCGCCTAGGGTTTCCATGGGGGGGGAGTCCCACTAGTGGAAGGCACCCCTAAGTGCCTTGGGGGGGAGGGAAACCTCCCCTGGCCGCCGCACCTAGGAGATTGGATCTCCTAGGCTGCGCACCACCCCCCCTTGGCCCTCCTATATATAGTTGAAGAGAGGAGGGATTTCATACCTCAGCCTTTGGTGCTTCCCTCTCTCCCCGTTACGTCTCTCCCTCGTAAAATAGGCGAAGCCCTGCTACTGTGACGCCCTGCATCCACCACCACGCCGTCGTGCTGCTGGATCTTCATCAACCTGTCCTCCCCCCTTGCTGGATCAAGAAAGGAGGAGACGTCATCCGTTCCGTACGTGTGTTGAACGCGGAGGCACCGTCCGTTCGGTGCTTGATCATCGGTGATTTGAATCACGTCGTGTTCGACTACATCATCCCGTTCTTTGAACGCTTCCGCTCGCCATCTACAAGGTACGTAGATGCATCTAATCACTCATTGCTAGATGAACTCCTAGATGGATCTTGGTGAAACCGTAGGAAAAAATTTTGTTTTCTGCTACGTTCCCCAACACATGCATCATTGTACATACCGGTACACCGCCGGAGGCATTCATATAGAGTCATATCTTGTTATAAGTATCGAGTTGTAATTCTTGAGTTGTAAGTAAATAAAGTGTGATGATCATTATTATTAGAGCATGTCCCAGTGAGGAAAGGATGATGGAGACTATGATTCCCCCACAAGTCGGGATGAGACTCCGGACTAAAAAAAAAGAGGCCATAAAAAAAGAGAAAAGGCCCAAATAAAAAAAGAGGCCATAAAAAAGAGAAAAGGCCCAAATAAAAAAGAGGCCATAAAAAAAGAGAAAAGGCCCAAATCAAAAAAAAATGAGAGAAAAAGAGAGAAGGGGCAATGCTACTATCCTTTTACCACACTTGTGCTTCAAAGTAGCACCATGATCTTCATGATAGAGAGTCTCCTATGTTGTCACTTTTATATACTAGTAGGAATTTTTCATTATAGAACTTGGCTTGTATATTCCAATGATGGGCTTTCTCAAAATGCCCTAGGTCTTCGTGAGCAAGCGAGTTGGATGCACACCCACTTAGTTTCTTTTTGAGCTTTCATACACTTATAGATCTAGTGCATCCGTTGCATGGAAATCCCTACTCACTCACATTGATATCTATTGATGGGCATCTCCATAGCCCTTTGATACGCCTAGTTGATGTGAGACTATCTTCTCCATTTTTTTCTTCTCCACAACCACCCTTCTATTCCACCTATAGTGCTATATCCATGGCTCACGCTCATGTATTACATGAAGATTGAAAAAGTTTGAGAACATCAAAAGTATGAAACAATTGCTTGGCTTGTCATCGGGGTTGTGCATGATTTAAATACTTTGTGTGGTGAAGATGGAGCATAGCCAGACTATATGATTTTGTAGGGATAGCTTGCTTTGGCCATGTTATTTTGAGGAGACATGATTGCTATATTAGTATGCTTGAAGTATTATTATTTTTATGTCAATATTAAACTTTTGTCTTGAATCTTATGGATCTGAATATTCTTGCCACAATAAAGAGAACAACATGGATAAACATGTTAGGTAGCATTCCACATCAAAAATTCTGTTTTTATCATTTACCTACTCGAGGACGAGCAGGAATTAAGCTTGGGGATGCTGATACGTCTCCAACGTATCTATAATTTTTTATTGTTCCATGCTATTATATTATCAACCTTGGATGTTTTATATGCATTTATATACTATTTTATATAATTTTTGGGACTAACCTACTAACCTAGAGCCTAGTGTCAGTTTCTGTTTTTTCCTTGTTTTAGTTTTAGAGTATCACAGAAAAGGAAAAACAAACGGAGTCCAATTTACCTGAAACTTCAGGAAACTTATTTTTGGACCTGAAGAAGCCCACGGAGTATCAGAGATGGACTAGAAGAGTCCCGGGCTGCCCACGAGGGTGGGGGCGCGCCCCCTGCCTCGTGGACAGCCCGGAGATCCACCGACGTACTTCTTCCTCCTATATATATCCATATACCCAAAAAACTTCGGGGAGCACAATAGATCAGGAGTTCCGCTTCTAGAAGCCTCTGTAGCCACCGAAAGGCAATCTAGACCCGTTCCGGCACCCTGCCGGAGGGGGAACCCCTCTCCGGTGGCCATCTTCATCATCCCGGTGCTCTCCATGACAAGGAGGGAGTAGTTCTCCCTCAGGGCCGAGGGTATGTACGAGTAGCTATGTGTTTGATCTCTCTCTCTCTCTCATGTTCTTGAGGTGATACGATCTTGATGTATCGCGAGCTTTGCTGCTATAGTTGGATCTTATGATGTTTCTCCCCCTCTACTCTCTTGTGATGGATTGAGTTTTCCCTTTGAAGTTATCTTATCGGATTAAGTCTTGAAGGATTTGAGAACACTTGATGTATGTCTTGCGTGGGATACCCGTGGTGACAATGGGGTATTCTATTGATCCACTTGATGTATGTTTTGGTGATCAACTTGCGGGTTCCGCCCATGAACCTATGCATAGGGGTTGGCACACGTTTTCGTATTGACTCTCTGGTAGGAACTTTGGGGCACTCTTTGAACTTCTTTGTGTTGGTTGAATAGATGAATCTGAGATTGTGTGATGCATATCGTATAATCATACCCACGGATACTTGAGGTGACATTGGAGTATCTAGGTGACATTAGGGTTTTGGTTGATTTGTGTCTTAAGGTGTTATTCTAGTACGAACTCTATGATAGATTGAACGGAAAGAATAGCTTCATGTTATTTTACTACGGACTCTTGAATAGATCGATCAGAAAGGATAACTTTGAGGTGGTTTCGTACCCTACCATAATCTCTTCATTTGTTCTCCGCTATTAGTGATTTTGGAGTGACTCTTTGTTGGATGTTGAGGGATAGTTATATGATCCAATTATGTTATTATTGTTAAGAGAACTTGCACTAGTGAAAGTATGAACCCTAGGCCTTGTTTCAACGCATTGCAGTACCATTTGTGCTCACTTTTATCATTAGTTACCTTGCTATTTTTATATTTTCAGATTTCAAAAACCACTTGTATCACCATCTCTTTGCCGAAGTAGTGCACCTATACAATTTACCATTGTATTGGGTGTGTTGGGGACACAAGGGACTCTTTGTTATTTGGTTGCAGGGTTGTTTGAGAGAGACCATCTTCATCCTACGCCTCCTACAGATTTATAAACCTTAGTTCATCCACTTGAGGGAAATTTGCTACTGTCCTACAAACCTCTGCACTTGGAGGCCCAACAACGTCTACAAGAAGAAGGTTGTGTAGTAGACATCACCGATCACCGGCAAGTCAACCAAAGTCCACACTTTGTTCCCATACATGGATCCCATCTCAGATTTCATGGCTTCAAGACATTTGGCAGAATCTGGGCTCATCATCACTTCCTCATAGTTCGTAGGTTTGTCATGGTCTAGTAACATGACTTCCAGAACAGGATTACCATACCACTCTGGTGCGGAACGTACTCTGGTTGACCTACAAGGTTCGGTTGTAACTTGATTTGAAGTTTCATGATCATCATCATTAGCTTCCTCACTAATTGGTGTAGGCATCATTGGAACTGATTTCTGTGATGAACTATTTTCCAATTCAAGAGAAGGTACAACTACCTCATCAAGTTCTACTTTCCTCCCACTCACTTTTTTCAAGAGAAACTCCTTCTCTAGAAAGGATCCATTCTTAGCAACGAATATCTTGCCTTCAGATCTATGATAGAAGGTGTACCCACCAGTTTCCTTTGGGTATCCTATGAAGACGCACTTCTCCGATTTGGGTTCGAGCTTATCAGGCTAAAGCTTTTTCACATAAGCAACGCAACCCAAACTTTAAGAAACGACAACTTAGGTTTCTTGCCAAACCACAGTTCATATGGTGTCGTCTAAACTGATTTAGATGGTGCCCTATTTAACATGAATGCAGCCGTCTCTAAAGCATATCCCCAAAACGATAGTGGTAAACCGGTAAGAGACATCATAGATCATACCATATCTAATAAAGTATGGTTACGACATTCGGACACACCATTACGCTGTGGTGTTCCAGGTGGCGTGAGTTGCGAAACTATTCCACATTGTCTCAAATATTCACCTCTATGATCAGATTGTAGAAACTTTATTTTCTTGTTACGATGATTTTCCACTTCACTCTGAAATTCTTTGAACTTTTCAAATGTTTCAGACTTATGTTTCATTAAGTAGATATACCTATATCTGCTCAAATCATCTATGAAGGTCCGAAAAATAACGATACCTGCCGCGAGCCTCAACACTAATCGGACCACATACATCGGTATGTATTATTTCCAATAAGTCAGTGGCTCGCTCCATTGTTCCGAAGAACGGAGTCTTAGTCATCTTGCCCATGAGGCATGGTTCGCAAGCATCAAGTGATTCATAATCGAGTGATTCCAAAAGCCCATCTGCATGGAGTTTCTTCATGCGCTTTACACCAATATGACCTAAACGGCAATGCCACAAATAAGTTGCACTATCATTATTAGCTTTGCATCTTTTGGCTTCAATATTATGAATATGTGTATCACTACGATCGAGATTCAACAAAAATAGACCATTCATCAAGGGTGCATGACCATAAAAGATATTACTCATATAAATAGGACAACCATTATTCTCTGAATTAAATGAATAACTGTCTCGCATCAAACAAGTTCCAGATATAATGTTCATGCTCAACGCTGGCACCAAATAAAAATTATTCAGGTCTAAAACTAATCCCAAAGGTAGATGTAGAGGTAGCGTGCCGACGGTGATCACATCGACCTTGTAACCATTTCCGACGTGCATCGTCACCTCGTCCTTAGACAATCTTCGATTAATCCGTAGCCCCTATTTCGAGTTGCAAATATGAGCAACAGAACCAGTATCAAATACCCATGTGCTACTACGAGCATTAGTAAGGTACACATTAATAACATGTATATCAAATATACCTTTCACTTTACCATCCTTCTTATCCGCCAAATACTTGGGGCAGTTCTGCTTCCAGTGACCAGTCACTTTGCAGTAGAAGCACTTGGTTTTAGGCTTAGGTCCAGAGTTGGGCTTCTTCCCGAGAGCAGCAACTTGCTTGCTATTCTTCTTGAAGTTTCCATTCTTCCCTTTGCCCTTTTTCTTGAAACTAGTGGTCTTGTTAACCATCAACACTTGATGCTCCTTCTTGATTTCTACCTCCGCAGCCTTGAGCATTGCGAAGAGCTCGAGAATTGTCTTTTCCATCCCTTGCATATTATAGTTCATCACAAAGCCTTTATAGCTTGGTGGCAGTGATTGAAGAACTCTGTCAATGACACTATCATCAGGAAGATTAACTCCCAGCTGAGCCAAGTGGTTATGGTACCCAAACATTCTGAGTATGTGTTCACTGACAGAACTATTCTCCTCCATCTTGCAGCTATAGAACTTGTTGGAGACTTCATATCTCTCAACTCAGGCATTTGCTTGAAAAATTAACTACAACTCTTGGAACATCTCATATGCTCCATGACGTTCAAAACATCTTTGAAGTCCTGATTCTAAGCCGTAAAGCATGGCACACTGAACTATCGAGTAGTCATTAGATTTAGCTTGCTAGACGTTCATAACGTCCGGGGTTGCTCTTGCAGCAAGCCTTGCACCTAGCAGTGCTTCCAGGACGTAATTCTTCTGTGCAGCAATGAAGATAATCCTCAAGTTACAGACCCAGTCCATGTAATTTTTACCATCATCTTTCTACTTAGCTTTCCCTAGGAATGCATTAAAATTCAAGGGAACGGTAGCACGGGCCATTGATCTATAACAACATAGATATGTAAAAAACTATCAGGACTAAGTTCATGATAAATTAAAGTTCAATTAATCATATTACTTTAGAACTCCCACTTAGATAGACATCTCTCTAGTCATCTAAATGATCACGTGATCCATATCAACTAAACCATGTCCGATCATCACATGAGATGGAGTAGTTTTCAATGGTGAACATCTCTATGTCAATCATATCTACTATATGATTGACGTTCGACCTTTCGGTCTCTGTGTTCCGAGGCCATATCTGCATATGCTTGGCTCGTCATGTTTAACCTGAGTATTCTGCATGTGCAAAACTGTCTTACACCCGTTGTATGTGAACGTAGAGCTTATCACACCCGATCATCACGTGGTGTCTCGGCACGAGGAACTGTAGCAATGGTGCATACTCAAGGAGAACACTTATACATTAAAATTTAGTGAGGGATCATCTTATAATGCTACCGCCGTACTAAGCAAAATAAGATGCATAAAAGATAAACATCACATGCAATCAAAATATGTGACATGATATGGCCATCATCATCTTTTGCCTTTGATCTCCATCTCCAAAGCACCTTCATGATCTCCATCGTCACTGGCTTGACACCTTGATCTCCATCGTACCATCGTTGTCGTCTCGCCAACTATTGCTTCTATGATTATCGCTACCACATAGTGATAAAGTAAATCAATTACGTGGCGATTGCATTCCATACAATAAAGTGACAACCATAAGGCGCCTGCCAGTTGCCGATAACTTTTACAAAACATGATCATCTAATACAATAACGTATATCACATCATGTCTTGACCATATCACATCACAACATGTCCTACAAAAACAAGTTAGACGTCCTATACTTTGTTGTTGCAAGTTTTATGTTGCTGCTACGGGCTTCTAGCAAGAACCGTTCTTACCTACGCATCAAAACCACAACAATTTTTCGTCAAGTGTGCTGTTTTAACCTTCAACAAGGACCGGCCGTAGTCAAATTTGATTCAACTAAAGTTGGAGAAACAGCCACCCGCCAGCCACCTTTATGCAAAACAAGTTGCATGTCTGTCGGTGGAACCAGTCTCATGAACGTGGTCAAGTAAGGTTGGTCCGGGCCGCTTCATCCAACAATACCGCCGAATCGAAATAAGACGTTGGTGGTAAGCAGTATGACTATTATTTCCCACAACTCTTTGTGTTCTACTCGTGCATATCATCTACGCATAGACCTGGCTCAGATGCCACTGTTGGGGAACATAGCATGTAATTTCAAAAAAAATCTACGATCACGCAAGATGTATCTAGGAGATGCATAGCAACAAGAGGGGAAGAGTGTGTCCACGTACCCTCATAGACTGAAAGTGGGAGCGTTAGGTTAACGCAGTTGTAGTCGAACGTCTTCACGATCTAGTACCAAACGTACTACACCTCCGAGTTTAGCACACGTTCAACTCGATGACGTCCCTCGAACTCTTGAGGGAGAGTTTCGTCAGCACGACGGTGTGGTGACGGTGATGGTGATGTGATCTGCGCAGGGCTTCGCCTAAGCACTACGACGCTATGACCGGAGGAGTAAACTGTGGAGGGGGGCACCGCACATGGCTAAGAGAATAACTATTGTGCTTTGGGGTGCCCCCTGCCCCTATATATAAAGGAGGAGGGGAGGAGGCCGGCCACAAGGGGCGTGCCATAGGGGGGGAACTGACTAGGACTCCCAATCCTAATTGCCCTCCCTTCCTTTCTATCGAAGGGGAAAATGGAAGGAGAGGGAGAGGGAGAGGGAAAGAGGAAAGGGGGTCGCGCCCCCTCCCCCTTGTCCAATTCAGACTCCTTGGGGGGGCGCCACCCTTGCGGGCTCCTCTCTCTCTCCCCCATGGCCCATGAAGTCCCATTACTTCCCCGGGGGGTTCCGGTAACCCCTCGGTTCTCGGAAATATACCCAAACCATTCCGAAACCATTATGATGTCCGAATATCATCATCCAATATATCAATCTTTAGCTCTCGGCCATTTCGAGACGCCTCGTCATGTCTGTGATCTCATCCGGGACTCTGAACAATCTTCGGTCACCAAAACACATAACTCATAATACAAATCGTCATCGAACGTTAAGTGTGCGGACCTTGCGTATAACGCCCACGATGCAGCTATATCTCCCACATGTCGAGGCACGACTTAGAGGCATAACCGCATGGTGGATTTGTCGCAAGAGGGGTAATCTTCACACAATCCCATGTACTAAATAAGAAAGGGATAAGGAGTTGGCTTACAATCGCCACTTCACACAAATAACAAGTTTAAACATACATCATCCAGAATACAATCAAGGACTGACCACGGAACCAAAATAAAAGAAGACAACCCCAAATGCTAGATCCCCGATAGTCCCAAATGGGCTCCACTACTGATCATCAGGAAACAAAACATAGTAAAGACCAAGGTCCTTGTTGAACTCCCACTTGAATTCGGTAGCATCACCTGCACTGGTATCATCGGCACCTGCAACTGTTTGGAAGTAGCCGTGAGTCACGAGGACTCATCAATCTCACACCCGCGAGATCAAGACTATTTAAGCTTATGGGGAGGATAAGGTAATGAGGTGGAGCTGCAGTCAGCGTTAAGCAAATATGGTGGCTAAAATACGCAAGTGAGAGTAAGATGAGAAGCTACACAACGGTCGTGAAGCTACAAGTGATTGGTACCTCTTGAGCACTGCGTTGGTTTTCCCTTGAAGAGGAAAGGGTGATGCAGCACAGCAGCATAAGTATTTCCCTCAGTTTTTGAGAACCAAGGTATCAATCCAGTAGGAGGCCACACACGAGTCCCTTGCACCCACACAAACAAATAAACCCCTCGCAACCAACGCGATAACGGGGTTGTCAATCCCTTCACGGTCACCTACGAGAGTGAGATCTGATAGATATGATAAGATAATATTTTTGGTGTTTTTATGATAAAGAGAAATAAAGATGCAAGTAAAATAAATGGCAAAGGAAAAAACTAAGTATTGGAAGATCAATATGATGGAAAATAGACTCGGGGGCCATAGGTTTCACTAGTGGCTTCTGAAAGTGCAACTATCCCTAGGTGGTTTTGGTAATTCATAACAACATATAGCTCATTGAGCTAATGCTATTCCAAGATGATTATTTCAGGAAAGCTCAATGATTGGCATGGCATGGATGTGAAAGTGGAACCCTCAAAATGCTAAGGACAAAGGATTGGCTCAAGCTCAAAAGCTCAAGACTCTTCATTTTATATTTTAGTGATCCAAGATCACATTGAGTCTTTAGGAAAAGCCAATACTATCAAGGAGGGATGAGGTGTTGCTTAATGAGCCTCTTGCTTCATGTGCTTAGTGATATGCTCCAAAACCCTCAACTACTTTCCCATATCCACATATGACCTAAACCCTAAGCCAAACTCGGTCCTACCGATTCTTCCTATCCGGCGCCACCGAGTTTCACTTGTCATTAGCCACTGCCAAACCCTAGCAATTCGGTTCTACCGATAAGGATCTCGGTCTCACCGAGATGGGGTTGCAAACTCTCTGTTTCCCTTTCGTAACTTTTCGGTCTTACCAAAAGAGCGAATCGGTCCCACCGAGATTGCAATGTAAACTCAGTGTTCCCCTTTGTAACTTTTCGGTCTCACCGAGTTCCACTCGGTCTCACCGAAAGAGCAAATCGGTCCCACCGAGTTTACCTGACCAACTCTCTGGTTAGCTAATTACCAAATTCGGTCTCACCGAGTTTGTGTAATCGGTCTCACCGAGATTACGTTATGCCCAAACCCTAACCATATCGGTCCTACCGAGTTGCATGTCAGTCCCACCGAAAATCACTAACGGTCACTAGGTTTATATTTTCGGTCCGACCGAGCTTATTGATTCGGTCCCACTAAGATTGGAAAACTGTGTAACGGTTGGATTTTGTGTGGAGGCTATATATACCCCTCCACCTCCTCCTCATTCTATGAGAGAGCCATCAGAACACACACACCATTCCAACTCATATGTTCTGAGAGAGAACCACCTACTCATGTGTTGAGACCAAGACATTACATTCCTACCATATGAATCTTGATCTCTAGCCTTCCCAAGTTGCTTTCCACTCAAACCTTCTTTCCACCAAATCCAAATCCTATGAGAGAGAGTTGAGTGTTAGCGAGACTATCATTTTGAAGCACAAGAGCAAGGAGTTCATTACCTACACACCATTTGTTACTTCTTGGAGAGTGGTGTCTCCTAGATTGGCTAGGTGTCACTTGGGAGCCTCCGACAAGATTGTGGAGTTGAACCAAGGAGTTTGTAAGGGCAAGGAGATCGCCTACTTCGTGAAGATCTACCGCTAGTGAGGCAAGTCCTGTGTGGGCGATGGCCATGGTGGGATAGACAAGGTTGCTTCTTCATGGACCCTTTGTGGGTGGTGGCTTCTTTGTGGACCCTTCATGGGTGGAGCCCTGTGTGGACTCGCGCAACCGTTGCCCTTGGGTGGAGCCCTGTGTGGACTCGCGCAACCGTTACCCTTCGTGGGTTGAAGTCTCCATCAACGTGGATGTAGGATAGCACCACCTATCCGAACCACGGGAAAAACATCCGTGTCTCCAATTGCGTTTGAATTCTCCAAACCCTTCCCTTTACATTCTTGCAAGTTGCATGCTTTACTTTCCGCTGCCTATATACTCTTTGCATGCTTGCTTGAATTATGTGATGATTGCTTGACTTGTCCCAAAATAGCTAAAATCTGCCAAGAACTAAAATTAGGAAAAGGTTAAGTTTTTATTTGGTCAAGTAGTCTAATCACCCCCCCTCTAGACATACTTTCGATCCTACAAGTGGTATCAGAGCTTTGGTCTCCATTTGCTTGATCTCCACAGCTTTTGGTGGTCATAGCCTTGGTTTCACAACCTAGGAGAGTATGGCGTCTAGCGAGGGAAATTATCACCGTAGAGGTCCTTACTTTGATGGTACTAATTTTGCTAGTTGGAAGCATAAAATGAAAATGCATATTCTTGGACATAACCCCGCCGTTTGGGCTATTGTGTGTGTTGGTTTGCAAGGTGACTTCTTTGATGGGAGAGAACTGAACCGTGAAGCTACCGCGGATGAGTTGAAGATGTTGCAATACAATGCTCAAGCTTGTGATATTCTCTTCAACGGATTGTGCCCCGAAGAATTCAACAAAATCAGCCGCCTTGAGAATGCAAAGGAAATTTGGGACACTTTGATTGATATGCACGAAGGTACCGACTCCGTCAAGGAATCCAAGTTGGATGTACTTCAAAGCCAACTTGACAAGTTCAAGATCAAGGATGGTGAAGGTGTCGCTGAGATGTACTCTAGGCTTGCTCTCATCACAAATGAGATTGCCGGCTTAGGAAGTGAAGAGATGACCGATAGATTCATCATCAAGAAGATTCTAAGAGCCTTGGATGGAAAATATGATATCGTGTGCACATTGATCCAAATGATGCCCAATTACAAAGATCTCAAGCCAACGGAGGTGATTGGAAGAATTGTTGCTCATGAGATGTCACTTAAGGATAAAGAGGAACTTCACAACAAATCAAGTGGTGCCTATAAAGCCTCATGTGAAGCCCCTACATCATCAAGTGAGAAACAAGACTTCAATGAAGAATTGAGCTTAATGGTGAAGAACTTCAACAAGTTCTACAAGAGTAGAAGCAAAGATAGAAGCTCCAAGTCAAGGTCCTACAATGACAAAAGATCTTCTAGTCGAGAGCGAAACTGCTACAATTGTGGAAGACCCGGACACTATTCCAATGAGTGTATGGCTCCCTACAAGAGAAGAGAAGATTCTCCAAAAAGAAGAAGCAAAGGATCACCACCAAGAGAGAGAAGGAGTAGAGATGATCGTTATGAACGAAGATACTCACGGAGAAGCAAGGATTCGGAAAGGAAGGAAAAATCATCAAGGAGCTACACAAGACGAAGACATCAAGCTCATGTTGGTGAATGGGTATCCGGCTCCGACTCCGACAGCCACTCCGAGAGAAGTTATCACTCCGACTCCGAAGATACTCAAGATGAAGTTGTTGCCGGTCTAGCACTTGTGTCAACCAACTCCTACGACATATTTGACTCACCAAATGAAGGAATTGGAAGATGCTTCATGGCCAAAGGTCCTAAGGTAACACACCCCGAATATGTTGATTTCAATAATGATGAAGATGACTTGTTAGGTGATGATTTGCTTGTTGACAACTCTAGTGATGAATGCTATGATAAAATGTCAATTAAACATGCTAATCAAGATAAAACGAATGACAATGATAAGGAGAAAATTGAGGCTCTAACTAAAGAACTAAAAACTCTTAAGTTAGCTCATGACACTATCTTCGAAGATCATCGAGAACTTTTAAGAGCTCATGAGAAATTACGCTTTGAAAAGCTAAATCTTGAGCAAGAGCATGAGTTCTTAAAGGCAATCAATGATGATCTCCGCAAGAAAAGTTCTTCTTACATTGCCAAGCGTTTACTCTTATCTACTTACATGCCTCAAGTCAAGTCTAGTAACAAGAAAGATTCTTCCTCTAGCATTAACAATGATCATGTTAAATCCAATATTGTTTCTTCTAGTAGTTCTCTTGATTACACTAATGATTCTCTTAGCCAAGTTACACTTGAGCAAGAAAATAGTTTATTGAAGGAAATTATAGAGAAAGGAGTGTACAAAAGCCTTGCCGGGAGTAAGCAATTCGAGGAAATTGTGCGTAAGCAAGGAATGCACCGGAAGAATCAAGGTGTTGGTTTTGAACAAAAGTTCAATGCCAATGGAGTTGAGTGGGAAGAAGATCAATACCCCAAGACAAAGTTTGTCCCTCAACAAGAGAAGTATGCTTCTTTCAAGGGGACACAAGCTCAAGATGATCTTCCACCACAAGACTACGAGCAAAAAGGCAAGGACAAGCTTCAAGAGGAAATTGATGCATTTAAAGAAGCTCCAAAGACCTTAGTCAAGTGGATTCCCAAGACTACTTCAAGTTCCACTTCATCAAGTACGACTACAACTCCAAGGATTCCCATCAAGATGATGTGGATCCAAAAAAAGAAGAACTAGAGAGTTCTTGAGGGTGACTCCGCCAACATACTTCACTCTTATCATTTTGGCAAGAACAAGTGCAATCAACTTCCACATCTTGCACTAGTTCAAGGAGTCACAAACCCTCTTGTTGGTAAGACAAGGGACAAGGTAACCTAAAAGTTTTCATGGACATCATCTTTTGTGTGCATCACTCTATGTCTATGGATATCCTTATTTGTTCCTTGTGGGACTAACCCATGTAGGTATTGAAAGTGCAATTCACTCAAATGGATAGCTCCAAGAGATCTACATCAACATTGAGCATCCACATCTTCAATATCTACATGAAGTCATCGTCGACAAAACTCAAGGTTAGTTCATCCCTCTTAGGGGGATATCACATCTAGGGGGAGCTTTACTCTAAGACTTGAGCTAAAGCAACTCTAAAGATGTGAACACAACAATGCTTTATGTAAAACTGGTAACCCCACTTGAGCTTAAACGATGAGTATGACCTATGATCAAGTGTTCTCACTTGACTCCTAAGTCAATATACTCATATATAGATGACCTAGTAATCGCAAATTGCTTGATAGATGCTAGAATTGGTTGTGCATGCCTTGTCACATATTTCATTTGCCATCTTATTGTGTGAGCATGCTGGTTGCATATTTTACTCATTCGAGGACATCCACTTGTTGTTTTGATTGTTTGGTTTTATCTTCTTTTGTCAAGTGGATGGACAAGAATGCCTAAGAACCTCCTCTAGCTATCTATGCTTTTCTCGTCTCAAACTCTATTCATGCTGCATCACAAAATTTGATCAAGTCAGATTCGAACCACTCTGTGTGAGGAGCGCTCGGAGTCCCCGATTCGTCATAGACTTAAACTTCCAAAACCTCTTTATGATTCCCGGTCTGACCGATACTCCACTTTCGGTCCTACCGAGATCATTAAGTTGATTTAGGTTTTCGATCTCGGTGCAACCGATTTGAACCTTTCGGTCACACCGAGTTTCAGTAACTGCACGCAGTTATGAATCTCGGTGCCACCGAGTCGTTCCACTCGGTCACACCGACAGGGTCGGGCAATATATAGTCACGGGTAAAATTTGGAAATTTCTCCGAACCCCTTCGCCCGCGCGATAGCCTGCTCTGCCCTCGTGGTCTCCGGATCATCTTCTCGCCGCCAGCAGCCTCCAGTCGCTGGTCTCCGTCGCCGTCAACGGGAATTCTGCCCCGCCGTTGCCGCCGTAGCAAGTCCCCGCCGAACTAGGGTATGGACTTGATCTTTGTGCTATTCCTCAATCTGATTCCTAGCACATTGTGATCATATTGATTCTAGCCACGTTTGATAAACTTCTATCCAGTCAAAACGCTCATAGATTAGGTTTGATTCGAAAATTCTAGGTTTAGGTTTCCGCCGAAACTATCTCGGACCCACCGAGTTGAAAAACTCGGTCCCACCGATTTGGCTTATGCCATTGCACAAGTGAGACTCGGTCTGACCGAGAATTACTCATCGGTGTGACCGATTTTGGAACTCTGTGAAACCCTAGCAGTCTCGGTGCCACCGAACTGTGACTCGGTCCTACCGAGTTCACTAGTTTAGGTTCCAAAACTGCTTCGGTATCACCGAGTTTGAAAATCGGTAGATCCGAGATGATTTCAGTGGGAAACTAAAACTAAGTTTTTGGATCATTCTTTTTGCAAAAATCTCTGCATTTTGTGATGCTCATCCACTCTATCTCTTCTATAAACTATTCACAGGGTCAGCAGTCAATTTGCAGCATGTCAGACCAGAGTGATAGCTAAAATCTGTCAGAACAGCAAGTAGTGATGAGTGAGGGCACTAGTCCCTCCAGTTCATCTGATGAAGGCAGCAGGAGCACTCCTAGCAATTTGCCAAAGGCTGCCACGAGACAAAGGAAGAAGAGGACTTCAGATTCCGAAGATGAGGACTATGTGATAGAGGAAGAGGCCACTTCCAAGAGAGTTGAGCCAGCTCAAGGCACTAAGCCAGGTCTGAAAATCAAAAGGCCAGCAGGCAGGCAGCCCATGTCAAAGGCAAGAGCCTCAACTGAGAAGCCCACTCCCCAAGAGCCAGTTGCAGCTGAGGGCAAGAAAAGAAAGGAAAGGGTGAAGAAGACTGTGGCTAGAGTGCTTGTCAAAGCTTCCATCATGGAAGAGGAAGAGGAAGAAGAGGTAGCTGCACCAGCACCCAAGGCACCCAAACTGATGGGTGATGCCATAAGGTCAGGGGCTACTGCATCTAAGCCCAAAGCTGCCTCCAAGCCAAAACCAAAGAGGAATACAAGGAGCATTCCTGCAGCTGAGAAGAACAAGGCCCCAGTGCCTGAGACTGTTGCTGAAGAAGAGGAAGAGAATGTCCCGAGAAAGCTAAAGCCCAAGATCCCAGACCACAACGATGCTCATCCTGTGGCTGAGGATATGAAGCTCAGGAGAGATTCAGGGCTGAGGAAATGGAGAGAAGCAGACCCATATGCTTCAAGAAGAAGGACATCAGTGGACTACAGATTTCACACCAAGGAGCAGCAAGACTTTTATGAGACTGTTTTGCTAAATAAGAAGCCAATTGTCTGTGATATGAGATGGGTTGATTGGGCATACATCAAGGAGAATGAGGAACACTACCCAGGAGTATATGACAGCTTTAATGCTTGTGGAGTAGCTGACTTTGTTGGGCAGAAGCTCACAAAGTGGAACGAGGAACTCATCATGCAGTTCTACTCCACAGCACACTTTTATTCAGATGGGAGGATCACATGGATGTCTGAGGGTACAAGGTACCAATCTACAGTGGCTGAGTGGGCACAGATCATTAATGCCCCAGAGGAGCAAGATGATGACTTGGATATCTATGCCAAGAAGAAAATGGACCACAACTCAATGTCAAATATGTACAAGGAGATTCCAAATGAAGCACTTGATACCTTCAAGTTTGGCTCAATACATTACCTTCTATCAGGACTGCCTACGATCAATTGGATACTAAGGCACACCTTACTGCCCAAGTCTGGAGATCACAAGATGATCAGAGGCCATGCTATCAACTTGCTACATGTGTTTGATGTGCCTCAGAAGTTCAAGGTGATGAGCCTTATAGTGGAAATAATCAAGAGGACTGCAGCAGATCAGAAGAGGAGCTGCGGATATGCCCCTCAAATTCAGGAGCTCATCAACTCCAAGATGGGCACGGGCATATATCTATTGGACAAGGAACACCTGCCCATCCGTCCAAATTTTGAGGACAATGAAGTGGTGATGACTGAGAACGAGCCATCGCCTGCACAAGCATATGCAAAGAAGGAGAAGCAAGGAAGGAGAAAGCTGCCAAGATGCCTACTCAAGAGGAGGCATCTGAATACTTCTTGAAGACCAAACAAGAGCAGCTTGGTTACTTGATTGCATCCACGCTGAGGATTGAGCAAAGTCTGGCCACCCTCACTCAGAATCAGCAGACCTAGAGAGAATCATGGAACAGAAGTTCTATGACTTGGATGTCAAAGTAACGGAAGTTCAGTCTGCAGTGGAGCAGCTCCAGGAGGACATGCAGGAGAGGAGAGGCAGGACTACTACTCATGCCTTTGCCAGAGTGCCAAGAGGTCCGAGGTCGTCTGCCATGCCAGTTGCTGACACAAGAGCCACCACCTCAGCACCAGCCACAGCCTCAGTTCCACCAGCTCCAGCATCTACTTCAGCTCCAACTCCAGCGACTACTTCAGCATCTACCGAAGCCTTTGTCCTTGGAGTGATCCGGACTCCACCACCACCTGAAGATCTAGCCTGAGCGTCGATCTAGTGCTATGCATTTTCTAGGAACTTTTTGGTAACTTGTTGCCAAAGGGGGAGAAGATGTATAGATCATAGGCTTCGAGAGAGAGAGAGAGTGTTGCTTTTCTCTCTTACTTTATTTGGTGGTTTTTCGAACTTGTTTGCTTTTGAGTGCTTGAGATACTACGTCATTATTTGTGAGACATTGATGATCATATGCTACACTTAATGCTATTATCTTATCTATCTTATGTGATCATTCATTATTCTTGGTGATGAGTGCATGTATTTCATTCTTATTATTTTAAGCGCTCCACCAAGATGTATGTGACATGGAAGAGTAACCCATGACTCTAACTCTTTATGCATTTGCAGTCCAAAGCAAATTTTAAATATGCACAAATTTAGGGGGAGCTCTTACTTATCACATACTTCTCAAAGCGACGATATATTTCATGATTATTATCTTTTGTCGAAGCTTTGATCTATATGTTGTCATCAATTACCAAAAAGGGAGAGATTGAAAGTGCAACTATCCCTAGGTGGTTTTGGTAATTCATAACAACATATAGCTCATTGAGCTAATGCTATTCCAAGATGATTATTTCAGGAAAGCTCAATGATCGGCATGGCATGGATGTGAAAGTGGAACCCTCAAAATGCTAAGGACAAAGGATTGGCTCAAGCTCAAAAGCTCAAAACTCTTCAGTTTATATTTTAGTGATCCAAGATCACATTGAGTCCTTAGGAAAAGCCAATACTATCAAGGAGGGATGAGGTGTTGCTTAATGAGCCTCTTGCTTCATGTGCTTAGTGATATGCTCCAAAACCCTCAACTACTTTCCCATATTCACATATGACCTAAATCCTAAGCCAAACTCGGTCCTACCGATTCTTTCTATCCGGCGCCACCGAGTTTCACTTGTCATTAGCCACTGCCAAACCCTAGCAATTCGATTCTACCAATAAGGATCTCGGTCTCACCGAGATGGGGTTGCAAACTCTCTGTTTCCCTTTCATAACTTTTCGGTCTTACCGAAAGAGCGAATCGATCCCACCGAGATTGCAATGTAAACTCAGTGTTTCCCCTTTGTAACTTTTCGGTCTCACCGAGTTTCACTCGGTCTCACCGAAAGAGCAAATCGGTCCCACCGAGTTTGCCTGACCAACTCTCTGGTTAGCTAATTACCAAATTTGGTCTCACCGAATTTGTGTAATCGGTCTCACCGAGATTACGTTATGCCCAAACCCTAACCATATCGGTCCTACCGAGTTGCATGTCAGTCCCACCGAAAATCACTAACGGTCACTAGGTTTACATTTTCGGTCCGACCGAGCTTATTGATTCGGTCCCACCGAGATTGGAAAACTGTGTAACGGTTGGATTTTGTGTGGAGGCTATATATACCCCTCCACCTCCTCCTCATTCTATGAGAGAGCCATCAGAACACACACACCATTCCAACTCATATGTTCTGAGAGAGAACCACCTACTCATGTGTTGAGACCAAGACATTCCATTCCTACCAGATGAATCTTGATCTCTAGCCTTCCCAAGTTGCTTTCCACTCAAACCTTCTTTCCACCAAATCCAAATCCTATGAGAGAGAGTTGAGTGTTGGGGAGACTATCATTTTGAAGCACAAGAGCAAGGAGTTCATTACCTACACACCATTTGTTACTTCTTGGAGAGTGGTGTCTTCTAGATTGGCTAGGTGTCACTTGGGAGCCTCCGACAAGATTGTGGAGTTGAACCAAGGAGTTTGTAAGGGCAAGGAGATCGCCTACTTCGTGAAGATCTACCGCTAGTGAGGCAAGTCCTGTGTGGGCGATGGCCATGGTGGGATAGACAAGGTTGCTTCTTCGTGGACCCTTTGTGGGTGGTTACTTCTTCGTGGACCCTTCGTGGGTGGAGCCCTGTGTGGACTCGCGCAACCGTTGCCCTTGGGTTGAGCCCTGTGTGGACTCGCGCAACCGTTACCCTTCGTGGGTTGAAGTCTCCATCAACGTGGATGTAGGATAGCACCACCTATCCGAACCACGGCAAAAACATCCGTGTCTCCAATTGCGTTTGAATTCTCCAAACCCTTCCCTTTACATTCTTGCAAGTTGTATGCTTTACTTTCCGCTGCCTATATACTCTTTGCATGCTTGCTTGAATTATGTGATGATTGCTTGATTTGTCCCAAAATAGCTAAAATCTGCCAAGAACTAAAATTGGGAAAATGTTAAGTTTTTATTTGGTCAAGTAGTCTAATCACCCCCCCTCTAGACATACTTTCGATCCTACAGCTTCTCTCGAGAGCATAAGTATTACGGTGGGTGAACAAATTACTGTTGAACAATTGACAGAATTGAGCATAGTTATGAGAATATCTAGGTATGATCATGTATATAGGCATCACGTCCGAGACAAGTAGACCGACTCCTGCCTGCATCTACTACTATTACTCCACACATCGACCGTTATCCAGCATGCATCTAGAGTATTAAGTTCAAGAGAACAGAGTAACGCTTTAAGCAAGATGACATGATGTAGATGAATAAATTCATGCAATTTAAAACTATAATGAAGCTAGCCAACTCACCTCCAGAAGGCTCCCCCGATTGGGCCTTCGTGGGCCGTCAGATCTGGCTCTGAAACACATCTAAGCCGTTAGATCTTCAGAACAGTCAAACTCGATTTTTACCTCACGGTTGTTTTCGTTGGCCAATGACTGGTGGGCTCGTCTCGCACGCTCTGGGTAAACTTTGTTCGTGTCCCCAAGGGAATTTGCCAATCCACTCCGCCCGCGCGTCAAAACCTTAGCCGCCAGCCCTGCTCGTCCCCTCCTCCCCACTCCCTCCATCCTCTCCCATGTCGCCGCCCCTCTTCTCCTCGCTCGCCTCGGCCGCCTCCTCTCCTCCGCCGTGTCGTCGACCCCCTCCCTCCTCCTACCTCCTCCTCCCTCCTCTCAGTCCCGTGCCAGTCGCCGCCCAAACCCTAGCCCCCGTTTCCCTCGATCCCCGCAGTAACCGCATCCACAGCCACCCGCTCCTTCTCATAGCCGCCGCACCATTCCTCCCTTCCGCCCCCTCCTCCTTCCCGGATCCCCACCACGGCGCCGACCTGCAGGCAAAGGGCGACGAAGAGTGGTAGACGAGGACAACGAGGGAGAGAAAGAAGGGAGATAAAAAGGAGGCCGGCGGCGAGGCCCAGCGACTAGCGCCTCTCCGCCTCAAGCCCCGGCATCACCGCCACCAGATCCACCTCGCAACCTCTCTTCCTCCCCTGTCTGACTGCTGCGTGGTCGCGTTAGGCCCATGCCGGCGCCGCCGCCACAGCCGCAGCCGCCGCCGCTGGATGGCTCCGTCGGTCCCTCCCGCTCCAGATCGAAAACTAGGAGAGCGACGGGAGGGAAGAAGGGGACCGGGGGAGGGGAGAGCACGGGAGAGAAGGCGAGCTCGCGGCTGACCGCAGCGTGCGAGGCGGACGGGTGAGAAACATTTGTCGTCGTGCCGCTGGCGGCTGGAGCTTTGGAATGCGGCCGTGGCCACTATTAATAATTTGTCTTTGCATTTTCTGATGAGTTCGTCGAGTTCCTTTCTCTATATGCTTAGATGCTTATCTGTCGGAAATTTTGTGTGACAACAGAAGTAACGGTGCTTGGTCTACTATTCTTTTTTGCTGTCTAAAGTGTTCCTTCAACTAATCCAGTAACCTGACATTACTTTGTGTTTAACTAATATCATTCTTATCACAGTGAGTACAGATATTATTCAGTTAGCCTCCTTTTCGTGGAAGAGGAGTGAAAGTGTAAAGGTTAGAAATGGTAACTGAATGGGTGTTCTTTTTTATCACCTCTGAATTTAAGGAATATATTTGCTAATATATCAATGCTCATTGGTACCATGTCTGGTTCTTAGGTGCATGCTTGGAAGTTTAAATATGTAATCAAGTTATGAAATAGAGTGCTGTAAGAGACACTTCTATAAGCAGAGGTATGTGCCTGCATTTAGACCTTAATTATCCCTTGCTTAGTATTGTTTGGTTTGTGTGATTCATGCTTCAATGATTTCTTCACTTAGTAATTAGACGGCGCAGTACTACGGCAGTAGTATACTTTGGTGTAGAAATAAACGATGACATGCTTTACATTCCAGATATTTCTTTGTGCCTTGACTCTGGCTCTATGCTTATTAATCATCTTAGCGAGCTTTAGGACTTCAAAAGTTGTCATTTCTAGGATCATGATTTCCTATGTTTTTGGCCAAGATGGCACACATGAATAGTTTGTCAAGGATGTACCAAATCTTATGTTTTTCCTTCCGTTTATTGCATTTATGGCTGCAAACTGTATTCTCAGATTCTAGGCTGGGTGTATAAACATATATTCCGCACACTGAATTCAATTTTTTTACTTCCTATCGTGGCCTTTCGTTTGTTTTGTTCGTCTGATGTTTCCTTTGGTGATGCTTACAGATTACACCTTCTTTGTAGAAATAGGGTCACACTTCAATCGATTAGAAAAGTTTCTTTTCTTGCAAAAGTTTGTTTTTTTGCTTACATTGCGAAGGTTTGTTCACTTCATCACCATTGTGGTGATGTCAGTATCTTTGTGAAATAGGAAAAGTAGATACCCATAATCTTTACTTGCTGTAAACACTAATATGAAATTGTACCTTATCCCTACGAGAGATAAAAAAATCATGTTTAAATGATGGACACAATAATGTACCCACCAACATGACAACTGTGTTAACTTAATTCCTATAATCTACATATCTTTAACCTTGGCTATGCCAATCATCAATTGATGTGGGAGGTGCCTGATGATGCGCGTCTATGTTACAAACTCAGTGTTTCTTTTTCTTTTTACCATAACTGATTCGCTGAATTCAATAGTGCACTGGTTTCTGCAAGATCAACTATAGGTATGTACATTGGTTCTCTTTAATACATCACCGATAACCTGGCGAGGACAAATATTTCACTAGCAGTCCAGCAGGGGAGGACGTTGATGAATCCTGCATGCATGCATGGTTTATTTTTATGCTTTAGTTGTTGATGTTCATAAAGTGATGACAGATGGCTTCATTTACGTTTGATTATACACAGCAAAGACCACCAAGATCCGAAATCTGTGCATTCAGGCTACGAGTCAAAAATACATCACGTATTGGTTGAGTGTCATTGGAACAATCAAGAAGATTGCATGCTTGCTTGAGTTCATGTGTTTTTTGGTGGACTATATATCCAAGTATTTCTTACAAAGAATTAAAAATTAAGGCCAAAAGATGTTATCATTCAGAACCGAACTTAGAATGGCACTAAGCTGTTATTATCATAATTCGACAGTGCAGTGCCAAAAAAACTCTGAGTAAACAAAGAACATACCCAATTCTGTCTTCCAAAGAAAGATCATTAGTTTACCGCCCCCTGCTTGCTTAGAAACTTTACTTTGTAATTTCCCTTGGTATGAGACAATTTTCACATCGGTCGGAAAATCAAGAGTATGGGCAACCTGTGTGTACCAAGCTCTAGGAACTTCAGAAATAAAGAAGCAGAAGCTTTTACACACAAGACACTTCTTTTTCACATTTCTTTAGCATAATTGGTACACGATTCGTGGCCATGTTTCGCATCCTGCTACAAGATTGAGTTTGTGGTGGCTTCCATTTATATTTGAGCCAGGTTTATAATTTCTCATCGGGCTTTACCTCCATGACCATTTATAGCCACCTGGGTTTTATATATTTAATTTCCGTTTCTTAGCATTCAAATGGTATATACTAATCAACTTATATCTTTCTGTTCACTACTAACAGATGTCACTAGAAGCATCAATTTTCACGGGTGCTGACATTTTCTGTTATACTAGAATTGATGTTTGTTGCTTAGTTTGTGATGCTTCAGGTCAATAATAATAACCTTTAAGTTCAGTGCCATCAGTTGCGTCTCTTTAGTAGCATTCAGAACAAATTTAGAAGCTTTCAAATATGTAAATATACTCACTAGAGCTAATATGTTAACTGACTTAATTTGAGCAGATTGGTATGATGCTTCGAGGCATGGGGTTTGACAATACAACCTTCCTCTACGTTGCGTCCGGTAAAATATACAATGCTGCAAAATACATGGGTCCCCTTCGCCAGATGTTCCCTCTTTTTACAAACCAAGGACACTCTTGCATTGTCTAAAGAGCTTGCTGAGTTTGAGGTATTGTTTCCGCCAGCCAGCCCATAAGCCTAGCTGGATGTCGTTCTGAATGTCAGATGAATATGCATGCATTGAACTGTTCATCAATTCACATTGAATCTTCATACCGTTACTCACCAACCTATTCTCTGTAGGGGTACTCTTCTCGGTTAGCAGCATTAGATTACACCGTCTGTGTTCAGAGCGAAGTGTTTGTGACGACTCAAGGGGGAACTTCCCTCACCTTTTTGATGGGACACAGGCGTTACCTGTTAGGAGGGAATGCAAAGACAATAAAACCCGACAAACGGAAGCTGGTCTTATCTTTTGATGACCCAAATATCAGGTAAGTTTGGGCTGCCATTATATCGTCAACAAAGTATTACAAATCACACCGAATCAGTTTCAGTTTTGAGTATATGCTGGAATCTTTCACCAAATCAAACTGCTGAAGCAGTTCGCTGCCCTTGTTGTTCCTTCACCATCCAAGACTGTAGCTATTCCCTACTTTTCGGAACGCATTAGCCATGTTAACAAATTGAAATACATCTCCGAGTTGACCTTCACATACATGCTCTAAATATTTTCCCATCTTTCCTTAACGTGTAAATGGATATAGTGGTGTATGAAACTCAAATTGTTTCTTTGAACTGCAGATGGAGTCGATTCAAGCACCACATGCTGGAAATACTGCACCATAGTGACATAAGGGGCATCACATTCAGGAAACCTAATGATTCCATATACACCTTCCCAATGCCTGATTGCATGTGCCAACAAGATGGAATATGATCTAGGCGTTAGCATGCATAACTGAGGGATGCATATCCTCTGCCTTTGTGCACCAAAGGCACCAAAGGCATGGCATTGTTGACTGCATGATCAGGATTTGATGGTCATGATGAAAATTGGAGTGAAATAAAGCATTTGGTGCTTCTCAGGAGATTCTGAAACCCTCTGGCATACCCCCAACCGTTCGATTCTGGATATAATGGTCAAAAGGTGCCAAATGACAATGAATTCCATAGTATCAGAAATTGAGAGGATGTGAGGGATTTTGTAAAGTTAGTAATCTGTAGGTAGTCCACCATATAGCAATCTCCATTTGTTCAATCCGTCTGTAGGTTGTAAAGAGAAGAGCTACGAGATTGGGTTGTAGATATGAGTACAACCTGAGTGCCTCGATGTATATTCGAAAAACAAGGGCTAACAACAACAAAGAACGGAAATTTTCAGTATATCATTACTCATCAGTGCTTGTTCTCGCATTTCATCTTGCCCTTGACAATTCATATTTATGAGCATGTTCTTACAGTTCAGACCTAACGTTCTTTTTTCTTTCCTTGGGCACTTCCTCAAGAATCTTGTTGAGGTGTCTGTTTCCCCTCTTTGTGTCATGAATGATTGTGATGGCTGCAGGGTCTTCGCAAGGAGTTGAAGGCATATAAAAACCATGGATCCTTTGCTCCCCAGGCCACAAAATGATCATAGTGATATCTACGACCTCCTAGATGTATTAATCTCAATCTCATGTTTGGTTTTCTTTCCTTTTCTCTTCTAATGATGTAATTTCTTTTACTAAGATAACACCATGTATCCTTTTTCTACTTTGAATGAATTTACTGTATATATTTCTTATTTAGTTTAGTTCATCATTCAGAGACGGTGGAATATTTTTGTCCTTCACAGGTTAAATGAGCATTGCGTAGTCCTTCACATGTTAAATGAGCATTGCGTAAAAGTATGTCTTAAGTTTTCTTTCTTCAAGTGCTTCAAGTAAATGAAATTGTCTATTTCGAATTTAATAGCTTTTAATAATAATCATAATGAGAGAGGGGTATGCTTCTCTCTCTCTCTAGAAATGTGTTTGAATCGCACAAAAAGAGTTCGTAGTTCTTATTCATACTTGAAACACGTGAGGCTCTGCAAATTAAACCATGTTTTTTTCAAGGCGCATATGGATTTAGTAGACCAGAACTAAACCGACTGTATATACATGGCCTGTCCTTAGTAAAGGAAACTATTTTCATCGCGAACATGGTTTTAGTTGAAGGTTCTTGCAGCATGAATCTATTTTCATCGACAACATGTCTTCAGCAGGTCTCTGCGCCATTTGCCGCAACGGGTCAACTAGTATGATATAAACCCCATCTTGTTATTCTCAATGGCAACAATACAACACGTGCCTTGCTGCCCCTTCTGTCACTGGGAAAGAACACCACAAGATTGAACCCGAAGCTAAGCACTTCTCCCATTGCAAGAAAGATCAATCTAGTAGGCCAAACCAAACTGATAATTCGAAGAGACTTGCAAAGATAACCAATCATACATAAAAGAATTCACAGAAGATTCAAATATTGTTCATAGATAAACTTGATCATAAACCCACAATTCATCGATCTCAACAAACACACCGCAAAAGAAGATTACATCGAGTAGATCTCCACAAGAGAGGGGGAGAACTTTGTATTGAGATCCAAAAAGAGAGAAGAAGCCATCTAGCTAATAACTATGGACCCGTAGATCTGAAGTAAACTACTCACACTTCATCAGAGAGGCTATGGTGTTGATGTAGAAGCCCTCCATGATCGATGCCCCCTCTGGCGGAGCTCCGGAAAAGGCCCCAAGATGGGATCTCGTGGATACAGAAAGTTACGGCGGTGGAATTAGGGTTTTGACTCCGTATCTGGTAGTTTGGGGGTACGTAGGTATATATAGGAGGAAAGAGTACATCGGTGGAGCAACGTGGGCCCCACGAGCATGGAAGGCGCACCTAGGGGGGTAGGCGCCCCCCCTGCCTCGTGCCTTCCTGGTTGATTGCTTGACGTAGGGTCCAAGTCCTCTGGATCATGTTCGTTCCGAAAATCACGTTCCCGAAGGTTTCATTCCGTTTGGACTCCGTTTGATATTCTTTTTCTGCGAAACCCTAAAATAGGCAAAAAAACAGCAATTCTGGGATGGCCCTCCGGTTAATAGGAAGTCCCAAAAATAATATAAAAGTGTATAATAATGCCCAATAATGTCCAAAACAAGATATAATATAGCATGGAACAATAAAAAATTATAAATACATTGGAGACGTATCAGTGATCAAGAAGTGATCCTGAAACTACTTACGTTCAAGCATAACACAAGACCGTGTTCACTTCCCGGACTCCGCCGAAAAGAGACCATCACGGCTACACACGCGGTTGATTCATTTTAATTAAGTCAAGTGTCAAGTAATGACCCACAAGTATAGGGGATCTATCGTAGTCCTTTCAATAAGTAAGAGTGTCGAACCCAACGAGGAGCAGAAGGAAATGATAAACGGTTTTCAGCAAGGTATTCTCTGCAAGTACTGAAATAAGTGGTAACAGATAGTTTTGTGATGAGATAATTTGTAACGAGCAACAAGTAACAAAAGTAAATAAAGTGCAGCAAGGTGGCCCAATCCTTTTTGTAGCAAAGGACAAGTCTGGACAAACTCTTATATAAGGAAAAGTGCTCCCGAGGACACATGGGAATATCATCAAGCTAGTTTTCATCACGTTCATATGATTCGCGTTCGGTACTTTGATAATTTGACATGTGGGTGGACCGGTGCTTGGGTGCTGTTCTTACTTGAACAAGCATCCCACTTATGATTAACCTCTATTGCAAGCATCCGCAACTACAACAAAAGTATTAAGGTAAACCTAACCATAGCATGAAACATATGGATCCAAATCAACCCCTTACGAAGCAACACATAAAGTAGGGTTTAAGCTTCTGTCACTCTAGCAACCCATCATCTACTTATTACTTCCGAATGCCTTCCTCTAGGCCCAAATAATGGTGAAGTGTTATGTAGTCGACGTTCACATAACACCACTAGAGGCTAGACAACATACATCTCATCAAAATATCGAACGAATACCAAATTCACATGACTACTAATAGCAAGACTTCTACCATGTCCTCAGGAACAAAAGTAACTACTCACAAAGCATAAACATGTTCATAATCAGAGGGGTATTAATATGCATAAAGGATCTGAACATATGATCTTCCACCAATTAAACCAACCAGCATCAATTACAAGGAGTAATTAACACTACTAGCAACCTACTAGCACCAATCCCGGACTTGGATACAAGAATTGGATACAAGAGATGAACTAGGGTTTTGAGATGAGATGGTGCTGATGAAGATGTTGATGGGGATTGCCCTCTCCCGATGAGAGGAGCGTTGGTGATGACAGTGGCGACGATTTCCCCCTCCGGGAGGGAAGTTTCCCCGGCAGAACAGCTCAACCGGAGCTCTAGATTGGATCCGCCAAGGTTCCGCCTCGTGGCGGCGAAGTTTCATCCCTAAAGGTTGCTTCTTCTTTTTTTCGACGAAAGACTTCATATAGGAGAAGATGGTCATCGGAGAGCCACCAGGGGGCCCACGAGGTAGGGGGCGTGCCCTGGGGGGGGGGGGGGGCGCCCCCCACCCTCATGAGAAGGGTGTGGGCCCCCTGGTCTTCATCTTTGACGAGGATTTTTCATTATTTATTATAAGGTATTCCGTGGAGTTTCAGGACTTTTGGAGTTGTGCAAAATAGGTCTCTAATATTTGCTCCTTTTCCAGCCCAGAACTCCAGCTGCCGGCATTCTCCCTCCTTATGTAAATCTTGTAAAATAAGAAAGAATAGCCATAAGTATTGTGACATAATGTGAAATAACAGCCCATAATGCAATAAATATCGATATAAAAGCATGATGCAAAATGGATGTATCAACTCCCCCAAGCTTAGACCTCGCTTGTCCTCAAGCGAAAGCCGATAACAATAAATATGTCCCCATGTTTAGAGGTAGAGGCGTCGATAAAAATAAAATACGGACGTGAGGGCATCATGATTATTCTCATAACAGCAACATACATAAATATTGTAATATGATTACTTATGTTCAAGTTATGATCTATTCACAATGCAAAAGTATGAATCAGAAACCTTATTGAGAACCAACAAACTAGAACCTCAGTCATTGAAGCAATTGCAATTTATCATAACATCAGAAAGAGTCTATGTCAGAGCTAAAAAGCAAGTCCACATACTCAACTATCATCTAGTCCTTCATAATTGCTAACACTCGCGCAATACTTGTGGTTACGGAGTTTTAATCGGACACAGAGAAAGATAGGGGCTTATAGTTTCGCCCCACAACCTTTTACCTCGAGGGTAATGTCAACAATAATAACTCATGCCCCCCTACATCCAATTAGATATATCTATCAGGATCTTTTCCAACACACTGTGCTTGCCAAAGGATAAAATGTAAAAAGGAAAGGTGAAGATCACCACGACACTTGCATAAGGTAGAAGATAATAATAAAAAATAGGCCCTTTGCAGAGGGAAGCAGAGGTTGCCATGCACTTTTATGGTTGGATGTACAAAATCTTAATGCCAAAGAACGTCACTTTATATTGCCCCTTGTGATATGAACCTTTATTATGCAGTCCGTCGCTTTTATTACTTCCACATCACAAGTTCGTATAAAGCTTATTTCTCCCACACTAATCATACATATTTAGAGCAATTTTTATTGCTTTGCACCGATGACAACTTACTTGAAGGATCTTACTCAATCCATAGGTAGATATGTTGGACTCTGATGGCAAAACTGGTTTAAGGGTATTTGGAAGCACAAGTAGTATCTCTACTTGGTGGTGAGAATTTGGCTAGCATGAGGGGGAAAGGCAAGCTCAACATGTTGGATGATCCATGACAACATACTTTATCTCAGATATAAGAAAACATAACCCATTAAGTTGTCTTCCTTGTCCAACATCAACTCTCTAGCATGTCATATTTTGATGAGTGCTCCCAATCATAAAAGATGTCAATAATAGTATATTTATATGTGAAACCTCTCTTTCCTTATTACTTCCTATTAATTGCAACGATGACCAAAGCTATGTCTGCCAACTCCCAACAACTTTTAATCATCACACTCTTTCTATGTGAAGTCATTACTATCAATAAGATCAATATGAACTTTTGTTTCTTCTTATTCTTTTTCTCTTTTCTTTTCTTTTATTTGGGATCATGGCAAAAATAAGCAAGCCCTTGACTCAATCACTAATCTTTATTATATAGCTCACGGACTCGATTACATAGAGAGATCATAAAGCAAAACTCGAAACTAGATCATGCCATAAACTTTATTCTACTAGATCAAAATACTACTAATAGGATCGAACTAAGAAAAATGGTAAAGATAGGAGTTGTGATTGTGATACGATACCGGGGCACCTCCCCCAAGCTTGGCAGTTGCCAAGGGGAGTGCCCATACCCATGTTATTATATCTCCTTGGTTGGTGAAGAAGGTGGAGGTGTTGTTGATGGATAGTCGCACATCGAGCGTAGGAGGTCTTCTAACTTGCGGATAATGCCCTTGAGTGCGATGATATGCTCCTTCAACAAAATATTTTCACATGTGAGATACTTATTTTGTATACAAGCCAACTCAATCATCTTGAAAGCTTCGATTTCTGTAGGGGTAAGAAGATTATGATCCAGTTGAAGGGTGTCTTCTGTTGTTGGAACTTGGTCCTCCATGGCCTTCTTGATCCCGTCATCCTTGTTAACCTCCATAGGTTCTTCTCTCTCCAGCTCTATCTTCATTAGCCAAGGATCGTTTCCCTCATGGTTGGAGGAGGAGGGAAACGACATAGTGCCTGGCCTTGACAACCCTGACAAAAAACAGCTCGAAAACAAAGACAGGAGATTTTTGCGTGATACAGGAGTTAAAACCTTCGGGAGAATATATAGTGAATTTTTACCGACCAAAATACGTATCGTGCAAGAAAACGGAGTCCGGAAGGCACACGAGGATATCACGAGGTAGGGGGCGCGCCCAGGGGGGTAGGGTCCGCCCTCCACCCTCGTCGGGCCCTCATGTCCTTCCCGGACTGCTACTTAATTTTCTATTTTTCTAAATATTCCAAAACGGAGAAATATTGGCTTAAAAATTATTTTGGAGTCGGTTTACTTACCGTACCACATACCTATTCCTTTTCGGAGTCTGAAACGTTCTGGAAAGTGTCCCTTATGTATTCCTCCTGGGTTACGGTTTCAATAATATTGGTTTCAACATTTATGGGATTACCTGAGATATAATGTTTGATTCTTTGACCGTTTACCACCTTCGGATTTGTGCCTTCGAAGTTGTTGATTTTTATGGCACCGTAACGATAGACCTCCTCGATAACATAGGGGCCTTCCCATTTAGAGAGAAGTTTACCTGCAAAAAATCTTAAACGAGAGTTGTATAGCAATACATAATCACCTACATTAAACTCACGCTTTTGTATCCTTTTGTCATGCCATCTTTTAAACTTTTCTTTAAACAACTTGGCATTTTCATAAGCTTGGGTTCTCCATTCATCAAGTGAGCTAATATCAAATAGCCTCTTTTCACCGGCAAGTTTGAAATCATAGTTGAGCTCTTTAATAGCCCAATAAGCCTTGTGTTCTAGTTCGAGAGGTAAGTGACACGCTTTTCCATAGACCATTTTATACGAAGACATACCCATAGGATTTTTATATGCAGTTCTATAGGCCCATAATGCATCATCAAGTTTCTTGGACCAATTCTTTCTAGACCTATTGACAGTCTTTTGCAAAATTAATTTGAGTTCTCTATTACTCAATTCTACTTGACCACTAGACTGTGGGTGATACAGAGATGCAATTCTATAATTGATGTCATATTTAGCAAGCATTTTATGGAAAACACCATGAATAAAACGTGAACCACCATCGGTCATTAAATATCTAGGGACTCCAAACCTAGGAAAAATAACTTCTTTAAGCATTTTAATAGAAGTGTTATGATCAGCACTACTAGTTGGAATAGCTTCTACCCACTTAGTAACGTAATCAACAGCAACTAAAATATGTGTATATCCATTAGAGGCAGGAAAAGGTCCCATATAATCAAATCCCCAAACATCAAATGGTTCAATAACAAGTGAATAATTCATAGGCATTTCTCGACGTCTACTAATATTACCAATTCTTTGACATTCATCACAAGATAGGACAAACTTACGGGCATCCTTGAAGAGAGTAGGCCAATAAAAACCGGATTGCAATACCTTATGTGCAGTTCTATCTCCCGCATGGTGTCCTCCATAAGTTTCGGAGTGGCACTTGCGTAGGATCTGTTCCTGTTCATGCTTAGGTACACAACGTCTAATGGAGTGTCGAACCCAACGAGGAGCAGAAGGAAATGATAAACGGTTTTCAGCAAGGTATTCTCTGCAAGTACTGAAATAAGTGGTAACAGATAGTTTTGTGATGAGATAATTTGTAACGAGCAACAAGTAACAAAAGTAAATAAAGTGCAGCAAGGTGGCCCAATCCTTTTTGTAGCAAAGGACAAGCCTGGACAAACTCTTATATAAGGAAAAGCGCTCCCGAGGACACATGGGAATATCGTCAAGCTAGTTTTCATCACGTTCATATGATTAGCGTTCGGTACTTTGATAATTTGACATGTGGGTGGACCGGTGCTTGGGTTCTGTTCTTACTTGAACAAGCATCCCACTTATGATTAACCTCTATTGCAAGCATCCACAACTACAACAAAAGTACTAAGGTAAACCTAACCATAGCATGAAACATATGGATCCAAATCAGCCCCTTATGAAGCAATGCATAAACTAGGGTTTAAGCTTCTGTCACTCTAGCAACCCAACATCTACTTATTACTTCCCAATGCCTTCCTCTAGGCCCAAATAATGGTGAAGTATTATGTAGTCGACATTCACATAACACCACTAGAGGCTAGACAACATACATCTCATCAAAATATCGAACGAATACCAAATTCACATGACTACTAATAGCAAGACTTCTCCCATGTCCTCAGGAACAAAAGTAACTACTCACAAAGCATAAACATGTTCATAATTAGAGGGGTATTAATATGCATAAAGGATCTGAACATATGATCTTCCACCAATTAAACCAACTAGCATCAATTACAAGGAGTAATTAACACTACTAGCAACCTACTAGCACCAATCCCGGACTTGGAGACAAGAATTGGATACAAGAGATGAACTAGGGTTTTGAGATGAGATGGTGCTGATGAAGATGTTGATGGAGATTGCCCTCTCCCGATGAGAGGAGCATTGGTGATGACGATGGCGATGATTTCCCCCTCCGGGAGGGAAGTTCCCCCGGCAGAACAGCTCTGCCGGAGCTCTAGATTGGATCCGCCAAGGTTCCGCCTCATGGCGGCGGAGTTTCATCCGATTCTTCTTTTTTTCTTGACGAAAGACTTCATATAGGAGAAGATGGTCATCGGAGAGCCACCAAGGGGCCCACGAGGTAGGAGGGTGCGCCCTAGGGGGGGGCGCCCCTACCCTTGTGAGAAGGGTGTGGGCCCCCTGGTCTTCATCTTTGGCGAGGATTTTTCATTATTTATTATAAGGCATTCCGTGGAGTTTCAGGACTTTTGGAGTTGTGCAAAATAGGTCTCTAATATTTGCTCCTTTTCCAGCCCAGAACTCCAGCTGCCGGCATTCTCCCTCCTTATGTAAACCTTGTAAAATAAGAGAGAATAGCCATAAGTATTGTGACATAATGTGAAATAACAGCCCATAATGCAATAAATATCGATATAAAAGCATGATGCAAAATGGACGTATCATCAAGTTCTCTACAACCGGATATTAACAAATTCCCATCTACCACATAACCGCGAGCATGGCTCTCGAAAGTTTATACCCCGCAGGAGTGTCCCAACTTAGCCCATCACAAGCTCTCACGATCAACGAAGGATATTCCTTCTCCCGGAAAGACCCGATCAGTCTTGGAATCCCGGTTACAAGACATTTCGACAATGGTAAAACAAGATTAGCAAGACCACCCGACTGTGCGGACAAATCCCGATAGGAGCTGGACATATCTCATTCTCAAGGCACACCGGGTGAGCAATCCGTACAACTAAAACCAGCCCTCAAGTTTCCCCGAGGTGGCGCTGCAAAGGGCTCTAGTTTGGACCAACACTCAGAGGAGCACTGGCCCGGGGGGGTTAAAATAAAGATGACCCTCGGGTCTGCAGAACCCAAGGGAAAAGGCTTAGGTTGTCAAATGTAAAACCAAGGTTGGGCCTTGCTGGAGGAGTTTTATTTAAAGCTAATTGTCAAGGGGGTCCCATAACCCCAACCGCGTAAGGAACGCAAAATCAAGGAACATAACACCGGTATGATGGAAACTAAGGCGGCAAGAGTGGAACAAAACACCAGGCATAAGGCCGAGCCTTCCACCCTTTACCAAGTATGTAGATGCATTAATTAAGATAAGAGATATTGTGATATCCCAACATAAACATGTTCCAACTTGGAGCAAACTTGAACTTCAGCTGCAACTAACAACGCTATAAGAGGGGCTGAGCAAAAGCGGTAACATAGCCAAACAACGGTTTGCTAGGAAGGTGGGTCAGAGGCTTGACATGGCAATATGGGAGGCATGATAAACAAGTGATAGGTAGTGAGACATAGCGATAGAGAGAACAACTAGCAAGCAAAGATAGAATTGATATCGAAGGTATGGTCATCTTGCCTGAACTCCCGCCAGGAAGTAGAACGAGTCCATGAAGTAGACGAACCAACATAGTCGAACGGATCCTCACAAACGCAATGTTACAGGAACTAACACGAAGAAGCAACACCGGAAAGAAGCAAACAACATGGTAAACCAACACACATAAACATGGCATGATGCACAATCAAGTATGATGCATGTCCGGTTTAAAGAGGCATGGCATGGCAAGGCAAAGTGCAACAAACAATACTACAAGTTAAGTGGAGCTCAATATGCAACGAGTTGCATATTGACGAAACACCACATGACTTATTTAGTTCTCTCTCGGTTATGTACTCAACAATATTAAATGTTGTTAAACATGGCAAGAGGTGAAGCATAAGTAAGCTAACTATTTAGGCAAGTTTAAATGAGGCTGGAAACAACAACCAACAAATCCGGAAAATCCCCATGTGCATACTTTGGATATGGTACTATTCTTCCCTAAACACAATTTTAGAGTTATTAAACATGCAAAGTGTAGCGACCCGACCTCAGAAGGTCAAGTCTCTGTGCTTACATGTCATCCCTGGATTGGTATGCTGACACACACAGTACTCGAGGATTTATAACAGAGGTAAATCACATGTATAAAATAACGTAAATACTATTACCTCCATCCAATAGCGGAAGTAACAACAAGGTTTTGGATTCCCATCAACACCAACGGCAAAGTTGAGTGTAGAAATCATAACCCTAACGTATCACTTACTCGTCGTAAGAATCTTGCAACAATGAGACATTGCAGCCACAAAGGGTCAGTACATTGAATGTACTGGCAAATTCACACCATAGGATAATGATGAATAAAGGCTATCACTACATGCATATTTGGCTGGTGGAAAGGCTCTATGGTTATAATGTTTTTGCGAAAAGCCAATTTTTCCCTACTGCAAAGGAATATAATTTATTTAACTACAAAGTTGGTTGAAAATATTGAGAAGGTTCCTCCAACTCAATCCCAAATTAACATCAATAACCCAAAAAATTATTTAAGTAACATGATGAGATCAATATGATAATCCAAGAACCAGATACTCAAGATGTCCATAACCGGGGACACGGCTAACCATGATTAGTTTGTACACTCTGCAGAGGTTTGCGCACTTTTCCCCACAAGACCCGATCTCCTCCATTGGATTTCTCGCACTACATGGTGTTTGAGAAACGAATGAACGAGACACAGTCTTTCAGAAGCATTAACCCCTTACTCCGGGCAGACCATACCAAACCTATCCCACTACCTGCCGATCCACCTCTTCGGGAGCTTCACGTAACTTACTCAACTATGCTAGAGCCCAGAAGTTTCTAGCATGAATAATCTTATGATCCCTTTGAGCCTGGGTGGCGGTCCATAGGAAGATCCCACGGGTACTCCAGGATTTCCAAAAATACAGGCAACACTGGGTAATCCAGGTGCCTAAATCCACCCAGATGTGTGTTTAAGTTGCCACCTTAAGTTGAACCATTAATTAACAATCTCACATCTGTCATGGATTTCACTCACCCAAACCACGTCTACGAGCATAGCATAGCAATATAAGCAACACATAGAAGTAACTCCCAAGGGTTTGAATGTAACAGGGCAATAGGTTCTACCTCATCAACTACTTCCCAACCCACATGTTAATAACATCCTAACCATGCAATGTTTGAGGGTTGAAACTAATGCATAAAAATTGGGTATGAAAGGGATATGATCAAAGTGTGAACTTGCCTGCATTGTTGATGAAGGTGATTCGCACTCATAACTCTTGATAGATCTACTCGTCACACTCCGGTCAATCTATCTATGCAAGCAATAGAACCACACATAAGCAATCACTCAACAGATCAGAAAGAACGAAGAAGACGATTCGGAAAATATCAAAACCAAATAACTGTTGCAACATAAAACAATTTCTAACAATACCAAAATTATTTCAATTTGGCCTTATCAGAAAGTGTGGGTCAAGAGCTTTAATTTGCAAAAACAATCAACTCAAACGGAGCTACGAAACTCAAGTTATGATCAAACGAAGTTTGAATCTAAATCTGATCTAATTCAAAATTTAAAATTTCAAAAACAAGTTCAAGTTGTTTTACTGGATAGAGGAGATCATAACGAAGAAGTGGGCGTTGGTTTCGTTGGATTTGGTTAAACGGGTAAAATGTAGTGATCGTTTGAAGCAGAGGGACTAAACTGTGAAGAAAGAATTCACAGATGAGTCCCTGACCGAAAACTAAAACTAAAATAAAAGAAAAGGACTAAATAGCGAAGGTCGCTACATAAACTTATATGACGAAAACGTTCGCTGCGAAGAACAAAACAACGAACGTTCACTACTTAACTAGGTTATTAAGAAAAACCGGTTTTAATCAAAAGAACCGAATCGGACCGGGGCAATGGTTTTACCGGTCGGGGCGGTTTTCCTAGAAAACCGGTGGCGGCGGCGGTTAGCTCCGGCGACAGCGAGGCGAGGCGGCGCGGCGGTTCCGGTGAGGCGACAGCAGCGGCAGGAGGCGGCGCGGGGCGGCTACGCGGCGTGAGGCAGCGGTAGCGGCAGCTGGCGGCGGCGGCGAACCAAAGCGGCGGCGGCGGCTTGGATTGGGCGCGGGCGGCGATCTATGGCGGCGGCGCGAGATGTGGGCGAGAGCGGCGGTGAGAGGAGAGAGAGGGGGCTGGGCCTCGGGTTTATATAGAGGAGGGGGGTGGCGAACCTCGCGAGGAGTCCCGATCTCCCACGGTGGCGCAGCGATGCTCCGAGCGGAGTCCCGCTCGAAGATGAAGGCGGAGGCGGTAGGGCGCTAGTGTAACACCCCGAGTGTCATGCTACAGTAACCCTCTGTGATTAAGCCTAATCATTTGGCTAAAGAATGCTTAATCACCTTTGTTCAATACCTCTTTTGAACTCCCATCTGAATTCCAATTCAAATCATAAGTGAAATTTGAAGTTGCACAAAAGTTGCTGGAAAAATGTTCATCATTTAGCAAATATTCCAATACAACTTGATGTAAAGAAAAATAACATCACTCCTATGCTCAAATGGACACTAACATTTATAACAGTGCCATTCCAGCAATTTAAAATGCAAATTCAATTATGAAAATTCCAAATGAATCTAAAACTCTCCCAAAATAATTGTGGAAGTGCCTAAAAATGTACTGGACTTTTATTATCATGTTCCACATTTTCCTAAATCCTTATGGTCCCCAGATAAATCTTTTTTCCTTCTCTGGTAATTAGAGAAAAAGAAAAGAAAAGGCGAGGAGAGAAAAGAAGACCCCATCTCCCCATGGGCCACGGCCCATCCCACCTCAGCCGGCCAGCCCACCCCGACTGGCCCAGCCGTGCCTACATAACCTTCCCCCGTGGAACCCTAGGGCCCAACCGCACCTACCCCCACTCCTCCTGATGCCCTAAGCTCCACTCCTCCCACGTTCCCCCCTTTCCCTCGTCTCCTCCCCCCGTCTGGATCGGGGCAGAGGAGCCAGATCCCGCGCCGCCCCGATGCCTGTCGCCTCCTCGACCCCGACGCGCTACCTCGCCACTCGCCGGACTGCCCCGCCGCCGCTCGGACCCCCCCTCGCCGGACCGCTGCCCCGACGTCGAGCTCCTTCATCCTCGGCCTCCTCCTCGCGCCCGCTGCCAATCCCCTGCATCGGACGGTGAGGCCGTGGCCTCCCCCTTCTCTCCCCTGCTCGCGGTTCCTCACGCTCCGGCCGCGCCCTGGCCGCTCTGCTCCGCGCCGCCCGCCGCATCCCCGCGCAGCGGTCGCTGGCTCCGCGGTCACCGCGCCCTTCCCCGCACGCACGCGCTCCCGCTCACCTCCTGGCCGCCCCGCTCACCTGCTACGCTGATCGCGCGCCCCAGCGCCGCTGCCGGTCGCGCCCTCCGCCCGGCGCTGCTTCGGCCGCCGCACCTGCCGCTGCGATGCTGCTGGCCGCTACTGCTCTTCCCCACCGCCATTGCTGGCCTCACCTGCGCCCGCACCTGCCTCCAGCGCTCGCCTCCCGCACCACCGCACGCCCGACTCCCCTGCTGCTGCTCTCTCTGGCCACGGCCTCACCTAGTGCTTGCTGCCCTGCGCCGCTGCTGGCCTCGCCGGCGGCCACCGCAAGCCCCTTGTGCGCGTCCGTCCGCCCGACGCCACGCTCGGGTTCGCCCGTTAGCGCCCGCCCGTCGCCCGCTAGGCTCCCCCAGAGCCACTGACACGTGGGGCCCGCCCAGAAATGTTTTTGTTAAAAAAATAATAAAAATAATAATAAGTAAAATAAATAATAAAATTAATTAATTAATTAAAGAGTTAATTAACTTAATTAATTTTGATTAATTAAACTAAATTAATTAACCTAATTAATCTTGTTTAATTAATCTAAACCTTAATTAACCTAATACAGAGAATGACAGGTGGGTCCCACGGGGCCCACACGTCAGGTTGACCAGGTCAATGGTCAACGTTGACTGCTGACGTCATGATGACGTCAGCAAACACTATTCTGAATATTGTTGATTAAATTAGTTAAATAAATCCTAAAAATGATTTAAATATTTTAAAATTAATATAAAATAAACCGTAGCTCGGATGGAAAAACTTTGTACATGAAAGTTGCTCAGAACGACGAGACGAACCCGGCTACGCAACCCGTTCGTCCGCCACACGTCCCTAGCATAGCAAACCTGCAACCGTCCTCCTCCGTTTCATCTGTCCGGAATCCGCCTAGCGCCGGGAATTCATCGTCGGATGTTTATCCCCTCCGTCTGCAACGTGTAGTATTACGTTAGGGCAACCCTAGCTCTGCCCGTCGTCATGTTATGCCTTGTGATGCATTGTTTGCTCTGTATTTACTGTTTCTTCCCCCTCTTCTCTCCGGTAGACCCCGAGACCGATGATGCCGCTGTGATCGACTACGTCACCGACGACCCCTCCTTCTTGTCTGAGCAACCAGGCAAGCAAACCCCCCTTGAGCATTCCGATATCGCCCATTTCTTTCCCTCTCATGCTTGCATTAGAACTTCTACTGCTTTCTGTATGATCCTACTCTGATGCATAGCTTGTTGTTGTTACCTGCTTTCATATCTTACCTACTGATCCTAAACTGCCTAGTATAGGTTGGTTAGTGATCCATCAGTTATCCCCACCTTGTCCTAGTTGCCTTGCTTTATGTTCGATGACTCGATCAACATGATCGACGTCCAGGCCCCGACACCGCACATCACCCCCCTAGTTGTACGACTCTGCAGAGTTACCATCGAGTGCCGAGGGTGGAACCTCTTACATCACTCCTGATGAGATCTCCGTAGTGTAGCTATACGGTCGAGGTCATCGAGGGTGATTTCCTCCTTAACCACTTCCGTTACGGCTCTGTCGTGCAACCCATCAAACGTGAACCTCGAGGGTGGATCCTCTTACGTTCACCTTGATGACAACATCGATTGGAATTCACCGGGGGTGATTCCTCGGGTTTTCCCTTTGGTGTTAGACACACAGTTACTATGGTTACTATGATTTTACACTGAACCATGTTACTAAAGACGGGTCGACCCTGAGGGGTACCCGCGCAAGCTTAATAGCGAGTGATGTGGAGTCGGGTTAACCTGGAAGGTGCCCGCGAGATACTTACGAGGCGTGGCCGGGCATTCTTAGCCCTTGCCGCAAGTACTCGAGACGGGGCGATGGGGTCACATCGATTGTGAGTCTCTGCTCGTTACCACGCGTTCCTAATCCACTACGATTTGGATATTTGATCCGAGGGGCCTCTGGCTTGATAGCACTAACCATCACGTGGGCATAGTATGGGCGTTCTGCATCGTATACATCAGCCGAAGCTTAATAGACGTCAGCGATTGAGCGGCGCGCGCCGGGTTGGACTGCGCAAGCTCCTACCTTGTTGAAGGAGGTAGCTAGGTCTGCTCACCGGCCGCGTACGCAACGTGCAGGAGTTCCTGGGGAGATGGCCCATGACCCCTGAGGGCATAGGTTTAGACCGGCGTGCTGGCCTCTCTATTAAGCCTAGGTCTGGTTGCGGCGTATTGTTTGGCCGAGGCCAGGCATGACCCAGGAAAATGTGTGTCCGGCCGGAGTTAATCGAGCGTGGTGGGTAAGTTGGTGCACCCCTGCAGGGAAGAAAACATCTATCGATAGCCTGTCCTACGGTAACGGACACTTGGAGTTGTATCCCGATCGATACAACCAGAACTGGATACTTGTGATGAGAACTGGATGGTGATGAGATTTGGAATGTGTTGACACTTGGATAGTATGACTCTGGGATTGCTTTCTCGCAGGGAGTCGAGAAAGGATCTCTGGCCGAGGTTGATAACATTACTGCTACGTTACTTTATGCTACTCTACTCCCTCCTGTTGCTGCAAGATGGTGGTTTCCAGAAGATGCTAGTTTTCGATAGACTAGGATTTCCCCTTCCCTTCTGGCATTCTACAGTTTAGTCCACAGATACAACCCATTCCTTTGATACAGATGCATACTTAGTTTAGATCTGATGTAAGTCTTGCGAGTACTTTGGATGAGTACTCACGGTTACTTTGCTACTTCTTTTCCCCCATACCCGATTGTTGCGACCAGATGACGGATCCCAGGAGCCAGACGACGCCACTGATGACTACTACTACCCGGAGAATGCCTACTACTACGTGAAGACCACAGACGACTTGGAGTAGTTAGGAGGCTCCCAGGCAGGAGGCCTTGCCTTTTTGATCGTTGTTGCTTTTGTGCTAGCCGTCTTAAGGCAATCTTGTCTAACTTATGTCTGTACTCAGATATTGTTGCTTCCGCTGACTCTTGTGTATTCGAGCTTATGTATTCGAGCCCTCGAGGCCCCTGGCTTGTAATATAAAGCTTGTATTATTTGAATTTGTGTCTAGAGTTGTGTTGTGATATCTTTCTGTGAGTCCTTGATCTTGATCGTACACATTTACGTGTATGATTAGTGTACGATTGAATGGAGGGCGTCACAAGTTGGTATCAGAGTCGACTGCCTATAGGATTCCCCCTTTCCAACTCCTTGGCCGAAGTTGAGTCTAGAAACCAAAAACCGTTTTACTAACTTGGATGTGTGGCTTACGGGCCCACGTCACCATTGGGTGGTATTAGGATCTTTTATTCCTCGTCTATACTCTCGGACTCTGATCTCTCGTCTATTCGGGTTAAACTTTTTACTAACTCTGATTCTAGGAGCTCGTAACCACTTCCTCTCGAGGAGCCCCGACATTACCGATGATCGCTTGCTTCGCCAGAAGATTCTGCAGATACTCCTCGATGTTTGTCGAGGCCCTGTGCCCACTGCCTTGCAGATCCTGACCATAGTCAATCCCCGTGAATAATATCCTTGCCGCTTGTACCTTCATATCCAGTTGCTCCTATTATTACAAGATGTATTCTCCGTTGTTTCAAGAATCCTTTGTGCCTTCTGCTTTGCGGCTTATTTTTTCACTATGGATAATTCACTGAACCCGTTCATCCCTAGTTGTTCATATGCTTTCCAAAATACTTGGAAATACTATCGATCTTCCAAAAATACTCTGCAACCTATTGCTCTTGATTCTCCTTGCCTGTTTGCATTAGGGTTAATTCCATATGTTTAGCAATATTCTTTTAAATTCTTTGTGGTTGTCATTCTGTTCCTATGGATTCAACGTGTGAGCGAATACTCACAATCATCAATTAATTCTTGGAAACTTTCTTTCTGGCTCCGACATCGCTCTGGTTATGAGCTGGTTCTTGCCCAATTAAGATTTGATCGGGTGCACCTCTAAGTCTATTCAACTTACTCATCTTTTGATCAGAGCCTCTGCTTCTGATCCTTCGACTTGAAATCATAACTCCTTTGTACTCAAGCATCGAATTATTCAGATGTTTCTATAATCCAATGCCTTTGCACTCTTTCCTTCTTCTGATTGAGTACTGATACTCACATCAGATCCATTAAGGACCACTGAATCCTTTGTTGGATTATTATCCGGCAATGTCCTTCATATTCAAAATCTCGTGCACTCTTCCCCTGATACTGAAAGTGCGTTATATCGACTAGAGGGGGGGGTGAATAGGCGATTTTTATGAAAGTCTTCAGAACATGGGAGTTTTGAAGAAAAACGATAAAATTGAACCTATTACCATGCAGCGGAAGGTAGACTACACTAGGCAAACCATAGTCAAGTATTCAATGAAGTGAAAGCACAAAGACTAATAGCAGCTAGGTAGGAAGGATCAGGTAGGAAGATATTGTGAAGTCAAACAGAACACGCAGTCACTCAGTGAAGACAAATGATAGAGCAAACATACAATGACTTCACAAGGAGTAACAGTAAGTAACGTGAAGTGAAGATGAAACCAGTGACTCGTTGAAGACAATGATTTGTTGAACCAATTCCAGTTGCTGTGACAACTGTACATCTGGTTGGAGCGGCTAGGTATTTAAATCTTAGGACACATAGTCCCGGACACCCAGTCCTGAACACGCAGCTCAGGACACCCAGTCCTCACCGTATTATCCTTGAGCTAAGGTCACATAGACCTCGCCCAATCACTCTGGTAAGTCTTCAAGGTAGACTCCCAAACCTTCACAGACTTCGTTCACTGGCAATCCACAATGTCTCTTGGAAGCTCAGAACGCGATGCCTAATCAGCTGGAGGATGCACAGTCCTCAAGTGTAATAAGTCTTCAGATCACACAGACAAGAAGACTTAAGTGATGCCCAATTCTCTCTGGCTCTGGTGGTTAGGGCTTCTATCCTCGCAAGGAATTCTCTCTCAAAGGCTTCGAGGTGGGTTGCTCTCAAATGACAAAATCTATACTCTCAATCTGAGCAGCCAACCGTTTATGGTTGTAGGGGGTGGGCTATTTATAGCCACTTGGCAACCCGACCTGATTTGTACGAAATGACCCTGGGTCACTAAGGAACTGACACGTGTTCCAACGGTCAGATTTCAAACTCACACGGCAACTTTACTTGGGCTACAAGCAAAGCTGACTTGTCCGACTCAGGACAAGATTCGCTCTCATAGTCTTCACTCGAAGACATAGGTTTTTGGTTTAGGCATCACTTCAGTCATTCTTACTGGTTCTCTTGGACCCCACTTAACAGTATGGTGGTTCCTATGACTCAACACAAAAGAAAAAGAACTACGAAAGATCTAAGTCTTCGAGCTCCATAGGCTTCATATAGTGTCTTCTCTTGTCATAGTCTTCAATGTGAATATCTTCATATACCACCTTTGACTTCAATGTCTTCATACATTTTTAGGGGTCATCTCTGGTAGTAAAACCGAATCAATGAGGGACTTCTACCTGCGTTATCCTGCAATTCTCACAAACACATTAGTCCCTCAACTAGGTTTGTCATCAATACTCCAAAACCAACTAGGGGTGGCACTAGATGCACTTACAATCTCCCCCTTTTTGGTGATTGATGACAAACTAGTTGAAGTTTTCAACGGGGAATATAATCTGTGAAATTGTAAAGGATAAGGAATTGTCTTCATAAGTTGCAAGGGCTCCCCCTGAAGATGTGCATATAAGTTAATTTGCTTTTGGAATGCAAATGCACATGGCAGGTTGTACTTGTGGAGATCCACTTCAAATTATGATGACAATCCACTATGCATGTGAAAGTATATGAAGATAATGACATGCATAATGGAAAATGGACGTCTGCAGAATGAGCTAAGTGCGGAATTTATCGTCGCACATGCGGAATTTATCTTCGCAAAACAAGGTGGCAAATAAGTAGCAGACGACCATCTAGTTTAAGTGTTACAACTCATAAGAACCAAATGTAGCAAAAACGAGAGTTGTAAGCACGAAGCAAAATATAAAGCACCCGCCCATATGGACCCGCTTGAAGACTATCAATCTCATATGCTTCTCCCCCTTTTGTCAGTAATGACCAAAAAGGTTTGAAGACATAGAGCCTCTACTCGTTCCCATGAGGAGTAGGTGAAGTAGCAGGGTTGTTGGTGTTGTTTGGCGGTGCAGAAGAGCTTGGAGGTGCTGAAGGAGGTGGCGGTGAAGTAGCATCGTCTTCTTCCTCAATAATTCTGGCAGTCACTGTGGCAGCAGAGGAAGAGAACTCAGAGTCTTCAAGGGATGGAGTTCCTAGCAGCACAACCCTTCGAGGAGGTGTGGATTCAAACTTGAATCTCTCAGTGAAGCCATCCTCTTGAAGATCAGCTTCAGAACACATCATCGTGAGCCCTTTCCATGTGCGGCGACAGGTTTCATGGGCAACGAAAGCATTCTTGGTGGCAAGATTTCGAGTGTGATTAACATCCACCCAGAGGCTTTTCATCTGACGCTTCAGCCAGTCATGATGCCTATCCTGTTTCTGATGTAGAGCCACAAGAAGCTCTCGGTCGTTGAGAACACGAGTGCGCTTCTTTGGTCTTGGAGCAGTGGCACTGTCAGTGGCTTCAGTGGAAGCAGGGTGTGGTGCACGTGTAGTGCCAGCCAAAGGATACACCCGAGAAACTGCTTCAACGCCTTCAACGTTCTGTGTAAAACTCTGATGTTCTGCATTCTGAAGACTTAGAGGTTGCTTGGCAGGCTCAGAATATATGGCTCCAGTAGACATGTCCACGTCAGGCAAGAAGATCTGATGGTTGCGGGCTGAGGGCTGATAAGAGATGGCGGAGTGTAGCTTGATCAGCCTCATGACCCAAGTGGCGTAGAACTTCAAACCAAACAAATCAATGCCTGATGCAGCAAGTTGGCGTATGAAGAAGTCCTGTGCATTGAAGCATTTGCCATGAAGTATATAGAAGACCAAAGTCTTCATTGCACCCTGAAGCTTGGCATTTGGAGAGTGCCCTTTGATAGGCCGGAGAGTTCGCCTGATGATGCGATAGATGGTTCTGGGCAGGTACTCAAGGTCTTCAATGAAGAACTCTTTGGGATACGCAGCATCTTGGGGCAATGGCTTCATCATGCTGAGCATTTGACTCATATCAGGTTCTGGCCGCTGAAAGATGCTCTCAATAGCTTCAGCATGCAACTGACAGCCTTGCTCGAAGAGATCGCCAGGAGTGGGCAAGCCAGTGAGCTCAATGATGTCAAATGCATTGGCTTCGTGATGAACGTTGCCAGTCATCCACTCCAGGACCCAAGTCTTCGGATCTCTGCTGTACCCTTTGATGTGAAGTGTGGCATAGAATTGTAGCAGCAGCTCTTCATTCCAATGCTCTTCATCAGTAACAAACTGTAGCAGACCCACTTGCTTGAAGCAATCCAACGCTTCTTCTAGACAGGGCAGACCAGCTATAGCTTCAATGTCAAGGCGCTTGTGTGGGAAGATGCGACTTTGGTTGTAAAGAATGCAAGAGTAATAGCTTCGCTGAGGATAGCTCCAGAACCGATCAGATGATATCCTTTCCCTTGAGTAGGGGTTCCTGGAGCTATTGAAGAACGTGTTGTCTGCCCTGAAGCCATTGATGTTGAAGGAGCCAGGTGCTGATGCAGGACCTGGAAACCTTGGCAGTCTTGGGATTGGCTTCTGGACCTGAGGCCTGTGCTCAACATGATAGTTGAATTGGGGACCGACAGCAGACTCAGGAACAGAAGTGGCGGGATCAGTGGCTTCGCTGTCTTCTGAAGCTTTTGCTGGGGAGGGCTCCACATTAGCTTCATTGTTGGTTGTGGCAGCCTCAAGATTTTCATCCTCCACTTGACTAGTTAGAGGGCCGGTCACAGGCACGTTCTCCTGGAGAACTGTTTCTTGGTGGAGCAGGGGAGTGGGATCTTGTGGTACTTCTTCTTCTACGGCTGATGCAGCCGGAATGTCTTCAGCAGAGACTTGAGGCCTTGGACCTTTGCGAAGCCTGCAAAACGCAGACGACGCCTGTGGAGTTGGAGTGGGCTGGGCCTCATAGTCTTCTTCCTCTTGTGGGCGATCCGCCCATGAAGCATCCTGTGTAATTGTCGTCAGTGGACGACCAATGCTGATGAGTTCGCTGTTTTCTAACTGAGGAAGGACTGCATCATCTTCTACATTGTCATGATGACCAATGTCTTCAGCAGCGATGGGATCAGCTGCTGGAATGTCTTCAGCTTCAGGAGCCTCTGTGGAAGCAGGCTCATGAACTGTCAGTTGACGTTCTGCGTCAGGATGAACCATAGAAATGGGTTCAACTATCAAGGGCTCTGTGGGAGCAGCCCGAGCTTTCTTGGTCTTTCGCTTTTTCTTGGTGGGCCAGTAGGAGAGTCTTCAGAGTGTTTCCTCTTCCTGGCTTCAGCCTCAGCAGTTCTTGTCTTCTTGAGCTCTGAAGCTGTTGACCGACTCTTTGGCTTCGAGCCAGTCATTCTTGTTGGGAAGACAATCGGAATTGCTTCTTGCCTTGGTGCATCAGATTCAGCCGTAGCAGGCTTCTTCTTCTTCTTTGCAGCCATCCTGGGGTCGATGCCAGGACGCCCAAGTGCCTTGCGCTTCTCAGCCTCATTATAGGCTTGCACACATCTGTCAGCCAGAGTCTTCATGCGCTCACGCGAACCCTGAGCTTCTGCACGCTTCTTCACAAAGGCTTCCTTGAGCTCGTGCATCATTGTCTTGAAGTTCTTCACTTCTTGCACGCTGAGCTTGGCCATATGCTTCTTGAACTGAGCCTTTTCATAGTCAATCTTTTGCTTCAGCTCAACAATGCGCTGGGCAATAGCAAGTTCTGAAGCAATGGCGCCTCGGAAGGCGACACTGAGGCCAATGGGTAGCTGCAGATCTTCAAAGCTGATGTTTGGCGTGTCAAACCACTCGTCAATGAAGTTGTGGATGATGGTGACATCAAAGAGAGGCAGATCATTGAAGATTTCTGCTTCTTCTTTGCTCTTGATGAGTTGCTCAAGAGCATCATCTGCAAGATCTTCATCACTTGACAGATCAATGTCGTCGTTGCGCAGAATGGCAGCAGCTGTTAGCTCTTTGCCAGTGTGAGACAGAGGCATCTTGGCCTTCTGGGGCCTTGAGACACATGATAAGTCTTCAGACTGCACACTGTCTTCAGGAGGTGCAGTTGCCAATGGCTTCGCCCTTGAGATTTTTGGTGAAGGGGCCGGCTTTGAAGCTTTTGGCTTCTTCAACTGCTTTGGCTTCGGCACTGCAGGCGCGTCATCAGACTCAGTGTCAGCTGCAGGCTCATTCACTGCAGTCCCTTGAACCAAGATGTAGGTGATGAGGCCTTCAAGGTTGGCGAAAGGACCGATGACATTGGGTTCTGCATGTCGTGTGCCATCTGCCCTTGGAGATGAGGGACCAGGGTTGAAGTCTAACCCAAAAGTCTTCTTGTTCTGCTTCGCTGAGTTCTGAGAAAACAGGAAGTTGTGCTTGAACAGATTGTCGTCACGACACCATAGCAGTGACGACGAGTGTGCATCAGCAGGCTGTGGTCCACGGACCATGCATGGATAGAAGCCTTGAGCAATGGCTTCATCTCTGGACCTGGGTAGAAGATTCTTGAATAGGATGTCTCCCCACGATCTCTTGATGGCGTTTTTCTCAGCATACTCCTGGGTCACAAATCTGTATTTGAACCATTGTTCTGCCCAATATCTTCGAATCCATTGGATTCGGGTCTTGCGCTGACTGTAATCCTCTTCAGGATCTGTCTTGTACATTTCTGAGAGTTCATCTGGCAAATCTCTGGAGGTCTCACCATGATGCTTTCTACCACCCTTCCTTGCTGCTTTTCTCTGAAGCCATAAACTTTAACTTGAAAGGCTTCAAGACATTCAAAGGCTTCAAATGTTTTTGTTTGCTGGACCAACAGGAACTGGCTTCAAGAGAATTTATGTGATGCTGTAAGAATTCTGCAAATGAATGCAGACTATGAGAACCAAAGGATTCTCCCACGGACATGTACCTGTGACAGCATTAAGGTGCGAGGGAAGGGGAAGAGGTCATATGCATTCTCAGAAGATTTTGAAGATAAATCAGTTTAGAAGACATTGACCTCATCGTGCGAAGACATTCACTCATAGATAAGAAGTTGGTTCCAGATTTGTACGAATCCACAGATCAGTACAAGTGAGGAATCTAACTACTTTGTGAAGCACAAGTGAATATACTAGGCATGTTTATGAGATGCAGTATGAGAGAGATCTAGTTTGTGTGAACAGAAACTGCTTGTGGTAGAAAGTGACAGATCAATAGGATCAACGGTGCTGTAAAAAAGGGAGTTTTATTTACCACACTGAGAACTGCTAGACGAAATGGGAGATGAGGCCGAGCAGTTCGATCTTCCGTGCCCTAACTTGGCGACGGAGGACACCTACGGCGATGGCGGAGAGGACGATGTCCGCGGTCGGCGTGAAGATGGCGTCGGAGAGGTTGCGGCAGTGAAGCGCTTCGTCGCCGGCGTCGTCGAGAGCTAGCGGTGGCGCTAGGGTTCGTGCGAGGGTGGAAGAAGAGATAATGACCGCTGTGAGTGTGTATTTATAGGCACAGGGGCGGCACTGTGTTATTACACAGGTGCCCCTGGCGATTCGCATTTGAGGAACATGTGGCCATTATGCGGAATTTTGGGGTTTGTTCCACGTCCCACGCACGCCTGGATTGTCGGGTGGTCGTTCCTACTTCTCCGGAATTCATGTGGAGGAATGAGCATTGAAAACGGACTTAATGGTTGTTTCTGTATCTTCTGCTGACAAGGACGCAGAGAAGACATTCGACAGTTTCAATAGAATGCATATGACTTGGAGAGATAGAGTTTGAGATAGAAAGCATAGAGAGGTTAGGGTCCGATCACATTCACTTAGTTCAAAAGATTCAACACAAAGACATAGCTATAAGTGAATGCTGTAGAGGACAGAACACTAGCATATATATATATATATATCTATAATCAACATAGTGAAGATAATCATGAAAATATGTTGAGATCGAAGCCAAACCAAATGTGAAGACATTGCAAGGTAACGCCATGAGTGAAACACTTCAAAATAGAACGTTTGGTGGTGGCGTTACCCACCGTATAGGAAGTATTAGACCCAGACACGGCGCACAATTATCGTGGCGCTCCAAAGTCAAATTCCACATTAATGTATTCACACTTAGAATATATGTCTTCATTGATTGAAGATATACTTCACTTCGTGTGTTGCACATCTAAGTCATCAATATGCATACGGGTTAGGATGTGTGCCTGATCACAGGACATTTGAGGATTCCAGGATATTTAACTCACACCGTAACTTGCAAAACCTCTTCTCATCCAAGGGCTTGGTGAAGATATCTGCCAATTGCTCTTCAGTGTTGACGTGTATGATATCAATGTCTTCCTTCACAACATGATCTTTGAGAAAGTGATGACGAATTTCAATGTGCTTTGTCTTCGAGTGCTGAACTGGGTTGTTAGCAATCTTGATGGCGCTTTCGTTGTCGCAGTAAAGTGGCACTTGCTTCAGATGAATGCCATAGTCCTTGAGTGTTTGCTTCATCCACAGAAGTTGAGCGCAGCAAGATCCAGCAGCAATGTATTCAGATTCAGCAGTGGAGAGAGATACACAGTTCTGCTTCTTTGAAGACCAACATACAAGTGATCGTCCCAGAAAGTGACATGTGCCTGATGTAGACTTGCGATCAACTTTGTCACCAGCATAATCAGCATCCGAGAATCCAACCAGATCAAACTCTGAGCCCTTTGGATACCATAATCCTAGAGTTGGGGTGTGAGCCAAATATCGAAGAATTCGCTTCACAGCTAAGTGATGCGACTCCTTTGGTGCCGCTTGAAATCGAGCACACATGCAAACACTAAGCATAATATCTGGCCTAGATGCACATAGATAAAGTAAAGAACCAATCATGGAGCGGTATACCTTTTGATCGAACTCTTTACCATTGTCGTCAGGACCCAGATGATGTTTGGCTGGCATTGTTGTTGTGAAGCCTTTGCAGTTTTGCATACCGAACTTCTTCAGGCAATCTTTGAGATACTTCTCTTGAGATATGAAGATGCCATTGCGTTGTTGTCGTATTTGAAGACCAAGGAAGAACTTAAGCTCCCCCATCATGGACATCTGATATTGCTCTTGCATCATATATCCAAACTCTTCACTGTACTTCTGATTGGTGCAGCCGAAGATAATGTCATCCACATATATTTGGCACACAAACAGTTCACCATCATATGTCTTCGTGAAAGGAGTGGGATCTAGGGAACCAGGTATGAAGCCTTTGCTCTTTAGGAAGTATTTGAGTGTGTCATACCAGGCCCGAGGGGCTTGTTTGAGGCCATACAGTGCCTTGTTGAGCTTGTATACCATGTCAGGATGTTTTGGATTTTCAAAGCCAGGTGGTTGTGCAACATACACTTCTTCTTCAATCTTGCCATTGAGAAAGGCACTCTTCACATCCATTTGATATAGAAGTATGTTATGATGATTTGCATAGGCCAGCAGTATGCGTATGGCTTCAAGTCTAGCCACAGGAGCAAATGTTTCATCGAAGTCAATGCCTTCCACTTGAGTATATCCTTGAGCAACGAGACGAGCTTTGTTTCTGACAACTTGACCATGCTCATCTTGCTTGTTGCGGTATATCCATTTGGTGCCTATTATATTGTGCTTCCGTGGATCAGGACGCTTAACCAGTTCCCATACATTATTCAGCTCAAACTGTTGAAGCTCTTCTTGCATAGCTTGAATCCATTCAGGTTCCATGAAGGCTTCTTCAACTTTCTTGGGTTCTGCTATTTAGACGAATGCGAAGTGCCCACAGAAATTTGCTACCTGAGTTGCCCTTGAATGAGTGAGTGGACCAGGTGCATTGATGCTATCAATTATTCTTTCAATCTGCACTTCATTGGCAACGCGAGGATGTACAGGGCGAAGACTTTGCTCTTGCTGTTCATTGTCGTTGTTGGAAGGAATATCTTTAGGCTGAGCATTGTCTTCATGTTGATCAGGTGCTGAAATGATAATTTCTTCTTCAGGATGAGCTTCAGAAGGTATAATTTCTCCAGTTCCCATTAGCTTGATTGATTCACTGAATGGAACTTCATCTAGCACATTTGGCAGCTGCTCTCTTTGTGAACCGTTGGTCTCATCGAACCGCACATCCACTGTTTCAACCACTTTGTAATGAAAGAGATTGAAGACTCTATAGGAGTGCGAATCCTTTCCATATCCAAGCATAAAACCCTCATGTGCTTTTGGTGCAAATTTTGAGGTGTGATGTGGGTCGTTGATCCAGCACCTTGCGCCAAATACTCTGAAGTAACTGACATTTGGCTTCTTGCCAGTAAGGAGCTCATAAGATGTCTTGTTCAGTAGCTTGTGAAGATAAACACGATTGATTGTATGGCATGCAGTATCAATGGCTTCGGGCCAGAATTTTCTTAGGGTCTTGTATTCATCTAGCATCGTTCTGCCCATCTCAATTAGTGTTCTGTTCTTGCGTTCGACGACGCCATTCTGCTGTGGCGTGTATGGGGCTGAGAATTCATGTGTGATACCCAAGGTATCAAGATATGTATCAAGGCCAGTGTTCTTGAATTCAGTGCCATTGTCACTTCTGATGTGCTTTATCTTGGCGCCAAAATTGTTCATAGCTCGATTGGCGAAGCGTCTGAAGATATCCTGCACTTCAATCTTGTAAAGGATTATGTGCACCCAAGTATATCTAGAATAATCATCAACAATAACGAAGCCATAGAGGCAAGCAGTAGTAGTTAGAGTTGAGTAATGAGTGGGACCGAAAAGATCCATGTGAAGCAGTTCGAAGGGTCGAGTAGTGGTCATGATTGTCTTCGAGGGATGTTTGGCCCTCGTCATCTTCCCTGCTTCACAGGCACCGCATAAGTGGTCTTTCTTGAACTTGATGCCCTCGATGCCTATGACATGCTTCTTCTTCGCAAGGGTGTGGAGGTTCCTCATGCCAGCATGTCCAAGCCTCCGATGCTAGAGCCAGCATTCTGAAGCCTTTGCTAGAAGACATACTGCAAGCTGTGGCCCTGCTGAGAAATCTACCACGTACAAATCATCTTTTCGATACCCTTCAAACACTAGAGACTTGTCAGATTCCATTAGTACAAGGCAATGATATTTTCCAAACATTACGATCATGTTCAAATCGCAAAGCATTGAGACAGACATTAAGTTGAAGCCAAGGGATTCAACAAGCATGACTTTATCCATGTGTTGATCCCTTGAGATTGCAACTCTACCTAGACCCAATACCTTACTTTTACCAGTGTCAGCAAATGTGATGTGGCTCTTGTCGGATGGACGTAAGGTTGAGTCCATAAGAAGACTTCTTTTGCCAGTCATGTGATTTGTACACCCACTGTCAATAATCCATTCTGAAGACGCTGGTGTCGTACCCTACAGTGCAGTTAGGGGGATAGGCTTCACCAAGAGCATTGTGAAGCAAAAACATTTGGCGAACCAGTGGGTTATGAAAGCTTAGATCTAGGTTAGGACTAATAGGGAGAGTAGCAAGCGATCCAGGTACGAAGTACATAGTAAGACCATTTGGGCATTTGATCTTGCGCCCTACAAGATGTTTAAGGTCCCCAGCAATAGCGTCAAACAATTTTGGTTTTCTGCTGGAGACCTTTCCCTGCAAAAGAGAGTTAAGCCTTCTTAACCACCCACATCTTCAAGGGTGGCTTAGAAGCAATAAGTCTAAGTGCAGCATCTGAGAATTTTGGCTTTGAAGCCTTAGCAAACAGTCTTGCAGGCGGACAATAGTACTCATAAGAATAAGCAGAATAGTTCTTGGTCTTATGAACATGGCGGTTTGATGAACCGCTCTCATATTCATATGCCTGAGTATGGTTTCCCTGCAAAACATTTGCGTTAGTGCGACTCAGGTGAGTCCTCTGTTTGTATGAAGCCTTTGGACCGTATGAAGCCTTTGGTTCGAGGTTTGTCTTCTTCAAGTGAGGTGTCATGAAGACATTCACAGGAAGATTTTCCAGACACCTTTTTGGAACCCAGATCTTCTTCATAGGCGGTCCATTCCTGCAGTTAGTACCAATGTACTTGGAAAACACTTCACCATTCTGATTCTTAAACAGTATATAGTTTGCATCAAAGGATTCATCAATGATAATGGGGTTAGCACAAGTGAAGCCAGTTAGATTGGATGGATCTGCTGAAGGTTCCTTTGCAGCAACCCACATGGTTTTGGGGTACTGCTCAGGTTTCCGGTAAGATCCATCTGCATTCATTTTCCTTACGAACCCAACACCCTCTTTCCTAGGGTTTCGGTTCAGAATCTGCTTTTTGAGGACATCACATAGTGTCTGATGCCCTTGAAGACTTTTGTACATCCCTGTTTCAAGCAATGTCTTCAACCTAGCATTCTCATCAGCAATAGCGGTGGTATCCTCAGCAGAGGGGTTAGCTACCACATCAACAGTTGAAGATATTGCAACAGCAGTAGCAGTAGAACATTCAGCAACAGAAGTAGCATTATCACGCTCAATGCATTTACGACATGGTGGTTCAAATCCTTCCTGAGCGGGACTGATCTGTTTGGCGCGAAGTGACTCGTTTTCCGTTTGAAGATCTTCATGAACCGCTCTCAATTTCTCAAGATCCTGCTTCCTTTGAAGATAATCATAGGAAAGCTTTTCATGAGTTGTTGAGAGAGTTTCATGACGACTTTCAAGTTCCTAATACTTAACGTGAAGACTTTTTATGTCTTCAATTAAGGATTCAGATCGAGTCATTTCAGCACCTAACAGATCATCGCTTCTGTCTAACAGTTTTTGAATATGTTCCATAGCTTTCTGTTGTTCAGTTGCAATTTTAGCAAGTGTTTTGTAGCTAGGTTTTGAACCACAATCAGAGTAATCGTCACTAGATGTTTGATAGTGAGTAGTGCGTGTGTTTACCTTGGCACCGCGTGCCATGAAGCAGTAGGTAGAAGCGGAGTAGTCCTTGTCATTTGCATCGGTGTCGGTGATGAAGTCATTGTCTTCAGTGTTGAAGATGGACTTGGCAACGTATGCTGTAGCCAGACTTTCGACGCCTGAGTCGGATTCCTCCTCAGACTCCACCTCCGCCTCCTCAGAAGCAGACTCCTCCTCTGAATCCATTTCCTTGCCAACAAACGCACGTGCCTTGCCAAATGAGCTATTCTTGTATGATGAAGACTTTGAGGAAGACTTGGAAGAAGAATTTGAGTATTTCTTCTTTTTCTTGTCGTCAGAGTCATATTCCTTGCTCTTCTTCTTCTTTTTGTTCTCATTGTCCCACTGTGGACACTCAGAGATGAAGTGGCCAAGTTTCTTGCACTTGTGACATGTTTTCCTCTTGTAGTCATGAGCAGGAGCTTCATCATTCCTTGAACTTGATCGGGAAGACTTTCTGAAGCCTTTCTTCTTGGTGAATTTTTGGAACTTCTTGACAAGCATAGCAAGTTCCCTTCCAATGTCTTCAGGATCATCAGAACTGCTGTCAGATTCTTCTTCAGATGAGGAGACAGCTTTTGCCTTCAAGGCACGAGTTCGCCCATAGTTTGGACCGTAGATATCTCTTTTCTCCAAAAGCTGAAACTCACGTGTGTTGAGCCTCTCAAGTATGTCAGACGGATCGAGTGTCTTGAAGTCAGGACGTTCTTGAATCATCAGGGCCAGGATGTCAAACGAACTATCAAGTGATCTCAGCAGCGTCTTGATGACTTCGTGTTTGGTAATCTCAGTGGCGCCGAGGGCTTGAAGCTCATTTGTGATGTCAGTGAGTCGGTCAAATGTGTGCTAGACATTCTCATTGTCATTTCGCTTGAAGCGATTGAAGAGGTTGCGAAGGACACTGATTCTCTGATCTATCTGGGTTGAGATGCCTTCATTGACCTTGGAGAGCCAGTCCCAGACCAGCTTGGATGTCTTCAAAGCACTCACACGGCCATACTGTCCTTTGGTCAGATGACCATAGATGATATTCTTGGCAGTAGAGTCCAGTTGAACGAATTTCTTGACATCAGCAGCAGTGACACCTTCTCCAGCCTTGGGAACGCTGTTCTCGACGACACACCATAGGTCGACGTCAATGGCTTCAAGATGCATGCGCATCTTATTCTTCCAGTAGGGATATTCAGTTCCATCGAAGACGGGGCACGCAGCGGAGACTTTAATTATCCCTGCAGTCGACGTAGCTAAAACTCCAGGTGGTTAAACCGAATCACACAGAACAAGGGAGCACCTTGCTCTGATACCAATTGAAAGTGCGTTATATCGACTAGAGGGGGGTGAATAGGCGATTTTTATGAAAGTCTTCAGAACATGGGAGTTTTGAAGACAAACGATAAAATTGAACCTATTACCATGCAGCGGAAGGTAGACTACACTAGGCAAACCATAGTCAAGTATTCAATGAAGTGAAAGCACAAAGACTAATAGCAGCTAGGTAGTAAGGATCAGGTAGGAAGATATTGTGAAGTCAAACAGAACACGCAGTCACTCAGTGAAGACAAATGATAGAGCAAACATACAATGACTTCACAAGGAGTAATAGTAAGTAACGTGAAGTGAAGATGAAACCAGTGACTCGTTGAAGACAATGATTTGTTGAACCAGTTCCAGTTGCTGTGACAACTGTACGTCTGGTTGGAGCGGCTAGGTATTTAAACCTTAGGACACACAGTCCCGGACACCCAGTCCTGAACACGCAGCTCAGGACACCCAGTCCTCACCGTATTCTCCTTGAGCTAAGGTCACATAGACCTCGCCCAATCACTCTGGTAAGTCTTCAAGGTAGACTCCCAAACCTTCACAGACTTTGTTCACTGGCAATCCACAATGTCTCTTGGAAGCTCAGAACGCGACGCCTAACCGGCTGGAGGATGCACAGTCCTCAAGTGTAATAAGTCTTCAGATCACACAGACAAGAAGACTTAAGTGATGCCCAATTCTCTCTGGCTCTGGTGGTTAGGGCTTTTATCCTCGCAAGGAATTCTCTCTCAAAGGCTTCGAGGTGGGTTGCTCTCAAACGACAAAATCCATACTCTCAATCTGAGCAGCCAACCGTTTATGGTTGTAGGGGGTGGGCTATTTATAGCCACTTGGCAACCCGACCTGATTTGTCCGAAATGACCCTAGGTCACTAAGGAACTGACACGTGTTCCAACGGTCAGATTTCAAACTCACACGGCAACTTTACTTGGGCTACAAGCAAAGCTGACTTGTCCGACTCAGGACAGGATTCGCTCTCATAGTCTTCACTCGAAGACATAGGTTTTTGGTTTAGGCATCACTTCAGTCATTCTGACTGGTTCTCTTGGACCCCACTTAACAGTACAGTGGTTCCTATGACTCAACACAAAAGAAAAAGAACTACGAAAGATCTAAGTCTTTGAGCTCCATAGGCTTCATATAGTGTCTTCTCTTGTCATAGTCTTCAATGTGAATATCTTCATATACCACCTTTGACTTCAATGTCTTCATACATTTTTAGGGGTCATCTCTGGTAGTAAAACCGAATCAATGAGGGACTTCTACCTGCGTTATCCTGCAATTCTCACAAACACATTAGTCCCTCAACTAGGTTTGTCGTCAATACTCCAAAACCAACTAGGGGTGCACTAGATGCACTTACAGATACATATTGCCTTCGGTAAATTGTATCCTCTGCTTATTGTCAACCATGCTCTGCTATTGAGCTGGTGTTATATGCCCTGGAAGTTAGTGGTAGGTGTTCCTAAGATACCCCTACGGGTTGAACCTATGCCTTCCCTAATCCGTGTGAACTCAAAAGAGATGTGAATCTTACTCTTCTGGTACTTCACCAGATAAATCTTTTGCACTACAATTTCTTCCAAAATGAGGAGTGAATGAAAGGTTATGCATTGAAGAAGTGGGAGTCGACCTTGAACTCTGTGTTCATGCCCATGGACCCGATGTAGAACTTATCATGAAGCTTCTTGTAATAATATTATTCCCCTTGTTATAACTTCATCTTGTATCTATGCTTGGTCCTTTGCAACCGTGGTTCCGACCATGATTGTTTTACTTGATTCCATTTCTCGAACAAGTTAAAGCACGTGTCTTCTACAGATCAATGCATCTCCGCAACCTCTATTTTGATCTTCCTTCAAGTATTGCCCTCCGGTATCTCGAGAATAACAAAGAACTGTGTTGCTTCCTATGAGTCTTCATATGGTATTGCTACTCGTCGATTTCAGGATTCCCCGGGTTTTGAGTTATTAGTCACTCGAGAACGCCGATAAGTGAATTGATTCCACACTCCGATTCTATAAGTATAAGTAATTTTTATTGCTTACAAGTTTAATAATCCTTCAAGTCATTCCTAGCCTGATCGATCGGCTATATCATTATCGTGCTAAATTTTAACTGTGCTACCTGGTCCTTCTTCCCGGAGCACAATTTTTGACGACGAGCTAAGCCTACGCCGATCTTCCTCGTCATATCATTTCGTCTTGGACAACAAGCTTAATTTCGAGTTTGTGTCATACCCATGGTTCCAATAACCTTCGCTTCATCATCCCTTTGACTGAATGTCATCGCCGATCGATTACCTCTTCATGAAATATCTCGACAAATGTGTTGTGATCATCATCAACATTCAGAGATTTTCCAGGATATCAATCGAATTCATGATGAGTAATGCGATCCTTTCCCTCAATGATTTATGTTATCATCGATAACATTCTTGCCTTCCCCAACACAAACTGGTTCATATAATTTTGGAAATACCTCCCTTTTGGCATGTCGATGGATTATGGCTGAGCCCGTCGGCCACACCCTCATCTTTTCCCTGCTAAAATTGTGTGACTTATTTTCTAAGTTGTTTCCGATGGATCCTTGGTGTATCCAAAGTCTAACCTTTGCTTGAAACCATGTCAATGCTATCTTGAAGCATGTCTGTGGTAATCCATTCTCCAAAAAGAACATTTGAAACACGATACTAAATTTTCTTTATCAATTATCCAAACACCGTTGTATGGGGAATGTCATGAATTTTCTTCCCCCTTACCTGAATGGTTTTATACTTCTATCCTGTCATGGATATCATGCCCTACTTGTCCTTGGGAAGGATATATCCCTGAAATATGTGTTTGAACACATTTTCCTTTCCATTGTTCTGTTTAATCTGACAATTACATTTTCCTTTCCATTGGTTTCTTTAAACCTTATTGTGATCTATATTATATAAGGAGTAATATTTCCCTGCTTATGTAAACACCTCGTTGTATCACGCTGTCAGTAAGACCCTGTTACTATTGTTGATGACATTCCGGTAACCACCGATGGACGAGAACTTTGCCTAATGGCCCGCCTCGTTCAACGAGCAGGAAAATGGTTCTCTTCACCCCTCGCCTTTGGTACCGACGTTGTTGCCGACATAACTGACAGGCTACCCTCTGACATGCCTTTCTATCATGACTGTGCAAAATGCTAGCGCCTTTTCTACTTTTAACCCACATGGTGGGCTCATAACCCACAGTCCCATATGATCGGAACCTGACTCTCCTGTATATCTTTGATTCCAAATTATTCTTGCAACTGGCTTCGTATCATGTCACGGCCACTTTTCGAGAGATATCTATTTCCAATGCTCTGAACCCCTTTCTCACACTCTGTTCAGGTATCAATTTGTCCATTCGCATGAAACTTCCTATTGTACCTTCATACTTTGCTCTCGATGTTTATTAAGTTTCAGCTCGAGAGATACTTCTACCTCATTCCCTGAATTGTTCACTAGATAATTAACCCTATAAGGGTCAGTTTTCTGAAGTTACTCTTTACTTCCCCACTTAAATCTCGGGACGAGATTTCTTGTAGTGGAGTGATGTCTACTACACAACCTTCTTCTTGTAGACGTTGTTGGGCCTCCAAGTGCAGAGGTTTGTAGGATAGTAGCAAATTTCCCTCAAGTGGATGACCTAAGGTTTATGAATCCATAGGAGGCGTAGGATGAAGATGGTCTCTCTCAAGCAACCCTGCAACCAAATAACAAAGAGTCTCTTGTGTCACCAACACACCCAATACAATGGTGAATTGTATAGCACTACTAGGGAAAACCTTATACACAGAATCTTAGCAGCAGCGCGGCATAAAAACAGGCGCTGCTGCTAAGTAGTAGCAGCGCGGCTACGGAAAGCTCGCTACTGGTGCAAACTTAGTAGTAGCGCGTGACGCTTAAACCGCGCTACTACAAAAATCCACCGACAGTACACAACGACATAAGTTTACCAGTAGCGCGGCGCCAGGGAGCGCGCTGCTGCTAATGCCATAGTAGCAGCGCGCTTTTTTGTCACCTCGCTGCTGCTAATTTTGAAATTGGGCACAGGGTTGGCCCGTTTAGCAGTAGCGCGTGACAGGAAAGCGCGCTGTTGCTATGCTCTTAGCAGCAGCGCGCTTTCTCTCCCGTGCTACTGCTAAGATGCAGCACCCACCACCTTTTCCACCTCCCCCTCCCCATCTCCTCTCCTCCCTTTCCCCTACCTCCCACATCCTCCCTCTCTCACTCTTCTTCTTCCTCAATACTTCCCCCCCATTACTCTCCCTCTTCTACCTACCTTTCTCTCTCTTCATTACTCCTAGCTATAACTACACCACCTCCATTAATTCATCTCCTTTCTCTTTTTCCTCCCCCCTCCACTAGTTGAAGTTGTCTCCTCCCAAATTAGCTAGCTAGGTAGATGTAGCATTTAGTTAAGTGACCTATTTGCCCCCTAACTAGATCTTTCTTTGTCAAGAAGAGCTTTGTGCACTTTTGACCTCCCTACATCATCATCTCCACCGTGTGCTCGATCTCGAGATAGAGGTGTGATTAATATTTCATGCTTTTGCAAAATGGAAATATGTTTATGCATGTGTGTGTGATATTTTTATGGAAATTGTGTGTGTGGCATGAGTTGACGCCAAATTGTGCATTTGAGTTGCCTATGTTTTGCCGAAATGTCGATTTATTTCCGTTTCGGTGAATTCCGGGCAAACTCTAGATCTATATATGTCCTACTTTTAAGGAAGGTCATGCTGAATTTTTGTATGACTTTGATGAATGCACGCATTTTTATAATCAATTTGTTTATTATTACCGTGCAGAGTTCACGATGGTCAGTGGAACGATGGTGGACAGGTGGTTGCGGTCGGCGGTGCAGGACATGAAGGAAAATAACCTGACAGAGGTTTTATGTCCGTGTTGAAAATGCAAAGGAATAGTTTGGCTTGACCCCCATGTTGATGGTCGTGTCGAAGCGCACCTGCTCATGACTGGTTTCATGGATGGCTATACTCGGTGGATAACTGAAGATGAGGATGACGATGCTGAGGATGCCGACGGGGCAGGCAATGATGACACGGGGCAAGACGAAGAGATGATCGATAATGGCGGCGGGGAAGAGGCCGGACATGGCGGCGGAGAAGGGGCCGGACATGGCGGCGGGAGAACGACATGGACTCCACGCAGCAGAGTTCGTCGGTACTAAGTTCAATCGTGCGGGACCCTCATGTTCAAGCATTGCTTCGCAAGGAGACGAGTACTAGAGAGCTGCTTCTAGAGAGGAGGCTAAGCTGGAGCAACTGGTGGTAGACTCGAACACTCCATTGTATGATGATTGCAATCCTGAGGTGACCCGCTTGAGTTTCACGCTCCAAGTGCTGAAGACGAAGGCTAAAAACAAATGGACCGACACTAGCCCCTTGGAGCATGACTTCATCAGGGCCCACTACAAGTGGGACAAGGAGAAAAAGGTTTTTTACACGGACAAGATCACGAGGAAATTGATTAGACTACTGGAGAAGCAACACCAGCTTGCAGCCGAAAACCCTACTTCTCCGATGAGGCCCAAGTGGGACACCCCTCTCAACCAGGCCTTGAACGAACTAAAGGGACTCCCTTTGGGCCAGCGGCCGCAATATGGTCGTGTGCACGGCGCTGGAGATGGCGCCACGTGGAAGGTGTTTTACAACGAGGGCCTGGAGGCCAAGAAGCAGAAAAAGAAGTTTAGTCAGGTGGACATCGACGCGAAGGTGAAGCTTGCGGTCGAGAAAAAAGCAGCTGAGGACGCGAAAAAAGTAGCCGAGGACAAATATGAGTTGCTACAGCAGGCAGTCAATGTAGCTGTAACTGCCTGCAGAAATGATTTTGCTACTAACTTGGTTCCAGTTATCATCAACTGGACGAAGGAAAATCCAGACAAGACGGTACATGATTTCCCGTTGCCCAGTTTCGTCGGGAGCAACTCCATGAACAACAACACCATCGCACCATCACTTGCTCACGCAACTGGGCCTCCTCTCGCAGCCGCTCCCGCTCATAGCAGCCCGTCCTCAGTCTCTGGCGCGCTTGGTGGGCCTTCGTCTTTGTTTGAGCTCGACGCCGTCACGGTAATTACATGTCGCACCAACATATATATATATAATATTCCATTTTTGTTGCCTTTCGGATGTTTTACGCCACAGACATATGTGTTTGCAGGCGAAAGAAACCCCGTGCACCATACTCTACTTGATCAAAGGCCAGAAGGTGGACGTGGGAAAGGGGATGATAGTGGACCCCTTGCAACCCACGTTCCACAACCAGCCAATCCCTGCTGGGCACTTCAGGGTTAGCTTGTCCAGTGTGAAATCGGGGCACGGGGATTTGCCTCCTCTAGTACAGCATGTGGGAGCGGACGACGAGACCCCGCCGCGGATTAGAAGCTGCAAGGGTTGGGTGCTACTATGGCCGAAGAATCTTATTCGTCTGGAGCCGGCCGAGAGCACACCAATAACCACACATCAACAAGCATGTGCGGAGACCACCACCCCACCTACGCAATTACCAGCTCCTGTAGTGCCGGGTGAGAGCGGCGAACGACATGATGAAGGGGGTGTAATAGTGCTGGCTGATGTAATTTGTCCTATAGAACAGAGAATGGATGATGAGACGGAGGTCGACCCTATGGATTTCCTCAATACAAACGCGTATGACTGTGACATAGAATTGATGAGTCAACCATATGACGAATCGGGCTATCAGCTTGCTAATGAGGATATGGATGATATGCCCGGGCAGGAAGGTCGTAGCAGGGATTGCAAAAAGTCTCTCTTCATGAAATCCTCACAGGACACGCCTGAAAATGCCGCCTCAACATAGGCTCAACTATCCCAGCGCGAGGGTCGTACAGTACTTAGCCCGGGAACACTGGGGCAGGGGTTAAGGAAGGGTCTAGAAGGTGTGCCCAAGAAAAAGGAGAGAAAGAGATCGGGGAAGATAGCTGCCTCCAAACAAGCCAGAGCACATAGCAGCCAAACGATGCATTCTGAAGAGCGTGTACCCATGAAAGGTGCGGCCATGTTCCATCTCACGGGCGAGCCGATGCTACCGCCGAAACCGCTGGAGGCACTATCAGGGGATCTCAGGAGACTGCACGACCATGTGCTGTCGACTGAGAAAAGCCTACTAGCCTCAAAGGATCCAGGATATCCGACATACGCGGCTCGTGTGCCTGAGGGGAAGTGCTACGTCGAGACACGGCCCGCGGAGGTGTTCTTCCTGCGGTTTGACCATATCTTTGAGATGTTTCTGACAAGGCGGCTCAATTTTACAATCGTCCGCCTTTTTGCGCTACATATGAGCTCTGTCATGGACAGTGAAAAAGTCTCGCAAATCTGTGTGGCGGATCCGTACTACATGCACGAGTCTTTCTTGAGTCTCGGTGACTTTGAGCATGAAACTGCTAGGGACTACCTCCAAAACTTCATGGTACAGAATAAGGACCGGGAAATTGTCCTCGTGCCTTATCATCCAAAGTAAGTCAGTTTCGAACAACCCTTTCATACATTTCAATCATTCCTTCTCTCTCTATGGGGAATAATTTGAGGTGTCTTTTCCCCGCAGCAACGGGCGCGCCGTCCTTATCGTTCTTTATCCGCAAGTCTCCCACGCCGTGTATTTTGACCCTTCCAGAGACTAAGAGAAAAAAGACTACACCCACATAATGAATATTCTAGATGATGCTCTCCAAGGCTTCAGCTTTAGAGGTGGCCACATGCAGATCAGGAAACAAAGGAATAAGAAGATGGGTTTCGCGCATAAAACTAACTTCTCCTGCATCCAAGTCCCAAAACCAAGCAAGAAGGATGGATTGTACATCCTCCATCTCATGATTCAGTTCAACACGGATCACCAAAAGCTTCGCATGAGAAGCAGAAATGATGATCATATCCACAAGTAGCTAGAATCTCACGGAGAAGCGGATTATAAACTTAGAGATGACTTCTTTCGCATCCAAAGCGACATTGCGACGATCATCATGAAGAAGTCGTCGATGATAAGGGGATGTTCCACCACGGCCCTATATCGCGAGCTGACGTCCGAACTCGCATAGGCATGCAACGTCTAGACCTCATGCCGTTCAAGAAGCTAGGGTCCATCCTCGATGATATGGAAGGATGGAACTTCTAGTGATTTATGATGCCGATGATGATGATATGTGTCGGTTGAACTTGTATACTATTTGTAGCGATGCAACTTTGTGATGTCCACGATCCCTGCCGAACTTGCGTAACGCTACTTTGTTAGTTTGCGTACGATGACCTGCCTACCTCTAGTTAATTAATTTGCGTACTGTATGTTGCATCTAGTTGCTAACCCTTTCTTTTTCGGTGTTCTCTAGTATATTTTGTTGCATATATATGATTGTACATCCTCTTCATGAACATGCATCTCTAACAGGTACCTAGTTTCTTGATGGCGAGATGGAACTGCTAGTCGTGTACAAAGGGAAGGTTCCGGGGGTGTACAACGAGTGGCATGAGTGTCAGGCGCAAGTGAATGGGTTCTCGGACGCCAGCCATAAAGGCTTCAAAAGCAGACAAGAAGGAGAAGATAGTTACTTGAGGTTCACGCTAGCGCGAGAGAGGACTTGTAACCGCCATCTCATGTACTGCATAGTTCCGCTCTCACTCATAGTGATAGCTCTTCTCGCGTATACGTTTGTTTAGATGGATGACGTTGTAGTTGCAAGTATTCGAGACTTGCATGTATCGCTATTTTCGAGATGATGACAAGATACCACTTTGTGTTGGATGATGATTATGACGAGACTATTTGTATGTATATGCTATGATTACATTTGTGGTCTCGCAGGCATTTGTATGTGTATCATGATGACATTTGTATGTGCTAAAGATTCTTCTATAAAGCCTGTTCAAATACAAAACAAATATGCCGAAAAAACAAAAAACTACTAAAATTAGCAGTAGCGAGTGGAGAAAAGTTAGCAGCAGCGTGATTGTAGCAGTAGCGCGCACAGGGGAAGCGCGCTATAGCTATTAGCAGCAGCGAGGTTCCTTTAAGCGCGCTGCTGCAACACTTGTGTAGCAGTAGCGCGGGTGGACCAGCTCTACTGCTATACGTTAGCTGTAGCGCCTTATTAGTAGCGCTGGCCCCCGCGCTACTAAAACGCCGAAAACCCGTGCTGCTGCTAGGCTTTTCCCTAGTAGTGTAGGTGCACTAGTTCGGCGAAGAGATGGTGATACAAGTGGTATATGGATAGTAGATAATAGTTTTTGTAAGCTGAAAATATAAAAACAGCAAGGTAACTAATGATAAAAGTGAGCGTAAACGGTATTGAAATGCTAGGAAACAAGGCCTAGGGTTCATACTTTCACTAGTGTAAGTCCTCTCAACAATACTAACATAATGGATCATAAAACTATCCCTCAACATGCAACAAAGAGTCACTCCAAAGTCACTAATAGAGGAGAACAAACGAAGAGATTATGGTAGGGTACGAAACCACCTCAAAGTTATTCTTTCCAATCAATCCGGTGGGCTATTCCTATAAGTGCCACAAACAGCCCTAGAGTTCATACTAGAATAACAGCTTAAGACACAAATCAACCAAAACCCTAATGTCACCTAGATACTCCAATGTCACCTCAAGTATCCGTGGGTATGATTATACGAGTGCCCCAAAGAGTGCCCCAAAGTTCTACCGGAGAATCACGACGAAAACGTGTGCCAACCCCTATGCATAGGTTCATGGGCAGAACCCGCAAGTTGATCACCAAAACATACATAAAGTGAATCACGTGATATCCCATTGTCACCACAGATATCCACGGCAAGACATACATCAAGTGTTCTCAAATCTTTAAAGACTCAATCCGCGCATTCCTAATCCACTACGATTTGGATATTTGATCCGAGGGGCCTCTGGCCTTATAGCACTAACCATCACATGGGCATAGTATGGGCGTTCTGCGTCATATACATCAGCCGAAGCTTAATAGACGTCAGCGACTGAGCGGCGCGCGCCGGGTTGGACTGCGTAAGCTCCTACCTTGTCGAAGGAGGTAGCTAGGTCTGCTCACCGGCCGCGTACGCAACGTGCAGGAGTTCCTGGGGAGATGGCCCATGACCCCTGGGGGCATAGGTTTAGACCGGCGTGCTGGCCTCTCTATTAAGCCTAGGTCGGGTTGCGGCGTATTGTTTGGCCGAGGCCGGGCATAACCCAGGAAAGTGTGTCCGACCAGAGTTAATCGAGTGTGGTGGGTAAGTTGGTGCACCCCTGCAGGGAAGAAAACATCTATCGATAGCCTGTCCTACGGTAACGGACACTTGGAGTTGTATCCTGATCAATACAACTAGAACTAGATACTTGTGATGAGAACTGGATGGTGATGAGATTTGGAATGTGTTGACACTTGGATATTATGGCTCTAGGATTGCTTTCTCGCAGGGAGTCGATAAAGGATCTCTGGCTGAGATTGATAACATTACTGCTACGTTACTTTATGCTACTCTACTCCCTCCTATTGCTGCAAGATGGTGGTTTCCAGAAGATGCTAGTTTTCGATAGACTAGGCTTTCCCCTTCCCTTCTAGCATTCTGCAGTTTAGTCCACAGATACAACCCATTCCTTTGATATAGATGCATACTTAGTTTAGATCTGATGTAAGTCTTGCGAGTACTTTGGATGAGTACTCACGGTTGCTTTGTTACTTATTTTCCCCCCATACCCGATTGTTGCGACCAGATGACGGATCCCAGGAGCCAGACGACGCCACTGATGACTACTACTACCCAGAGAATGCCTACTACTACGTGAAGACCGCAGACGACTTGGAGTAGTTAGGAGGCTCCTAGGCAGGAGGCCTTGCCTTTTCGATCGTTGTTGCTTTTGTGCTAGCCTTCTTAAGGCAATCTTGTCTAACTTATGTCTGTACTCAGATATTGTTGCTTCCGCTGACTCTTGTGTATTCGAGCTTATGTATTCGAGCCCTCGAGGCCCCTGGCTTGTAATATAAAGCTTGTATTATTTTAATTTGTGTCTAGAGTTGTGTTGTGATATCTTTCCGTGAGTCCTTGATCTTGATCGTACACATTTGTGTGTATGATTAGTGTACGATTGAATCGAGGGTGTCACAGCTGGGCTGCGGCCTGGCCCAGTTGGCTGGGCCGGCCCAGTCGGAAAGGGAAAGTTTTTTTTAAACATTTTCTCACACAAATAAAAAAAAATATATATATTATATAGGCATATAATATATCAAAATTTTCAGAAAAATATTTCCTACAACATGAACATTTTTCTAGAGTCAAATAAAATTCACACAAATTCAGATGATTCAAAGAGTGCTACTGGTGCAATAAAAACTCAATAAAATCATTTAAAAAACCAAAATGATTTCAAATTAATTTTTCTCCAATTTTCTATTGTAGGGAATCATGTTACCCTATTTTCCATATATTTTATTTTTGGAGAAAAATAATTTGAATAAAACCCAAATAACTCAAAATTGAAAATAATTTCCAAAAGGACTTTGAATTTGATCGTTTTAACTTCCAACTCGTATTTCATATATTTTGAAGTCATTTTATCTTCTCTCATGAAAATCATTGAGTTGCTTGAAGTTTATGAATTGAAAATATTTTCAAACAAAATTCAAATCTTTTCAAAACCCCCTTTTCATTTAATTAAATGGAAGAAGTCATATCATCTTCTCTCAAGGGTTTTGTATTTGAAAAGAATTTGAATCACGGAGATCAAAATGCAAAATGAAAGTTTGGGGAAGTCCTTTTATTCCCTCTCATTTAACTTTCAAAAAGTTTCGAATTCACTCACTTTCAGTCAATCAATCAAACAATCAATCAAATCTATCTATTTAATATAACATTCCAAAATTTAGAATTTTGGGATGTTACAAACCTACCACCCTTAAAATGAATCTCGTCCTCGAGATTCAGAGAGGCTAGAAAGAAATAGGTTAGGTTTGGGGGGGTCTTCTCAAATCCATCAATCATCACGAGGGGTCTGGGGTGCTACCACCCTTAGAAACATTGTTCGATCCCATCAATACTCATATACTCCATCCTTATTCTTGACGGGGCCGGTCTTCTCAAATTCTCTGGAAAATTCCTTCTCTGAGCTCTTCCAGTAGCGGCATAACCTTTACCACAATTCTCCCGTCATTTCATCTTGATACGGTCATTTAGAGGCTGGGTCTTCTTAGCTGACGGGTCTGGCGCCAATACTAAACAACTTTCGATATCTCATGGTGGTCAACCATTTATGGTTTCTCCTGCAGGAAATGGGTCTGGGTTGATCCTCACCGTATATCCTATGGTTGGCAACAACTGCCTTGTAGAAGGGAAAAATTTGCTATACCATTCTAAGGTTTAAACAAGGTTTAATATCGTTGTCTCTCTTCTATAGGTAAGTCACTCAGATTTACCATCCCATATAGCAAGGCGAATAATAAGAGTAAGTCAGTATGGTGATCAATCCATCCCGCACCCAAATCATTACTTTGTATACGGTTTAGCGAATCTCGCATCCTAACACTCGGTCATCCTCACAAGCATTGCAGAATTTCTCTTGTCGATGAACCAAGGTTCAGATAAATCCATTGATTCTGCAAGCCAAACAAACATCTATCGTTCCTTCACAACTCTCAGGTTTTGCGTAAACTCCTATAAAATTGTTGGTCGATAAACGTAACTTCTTCCAGGGTTTTTCCTTCAGCAAGAGTGTGCTTGCTCCTTGGCAGGTCCTGGGGCCCGTGGGTTATGGCCCATCTCATTACTTGTAATCCTTGAACTCATCCTCTGGGCAACTGATCGTTATTCCAACATCCAACTTCCAGCTTCCTAGCATACTTAAAATCCATCCAATTGTATTGTCTCTCTTCCTTCTATTGGCACCAAACTAGGACATGATTACTCAGACTCATCATGGAGTTTCTATTGATCCATAATACCAACATCATACCTCCTTTATATCCAATAGTAATTCATCTGTTCATCCTCGTGGGATATCCTACATACCGAGATAAAAACTTATACTTATGTAGTCCATACTCCACTTCGTGGAACATCATTATCCTTTCCAGGGTCAAGCGTCCTTACAGGGGAATATTGGCCATCTCTGCATGGCACTTCTTCAACTGGGAAACGTGAAACACATCATGAACTCCTGACAGTCCTTCGGGTGACTCCAACTTGTTGGCCACTTCTCCCATACGCTCCAAAACTCGGTATGGTCTTACAAATCTCGGGGCTAACTTTCCCTTAACTACAAATCGTTTAACTCCTCGCAGAGGGGACGAAGACATGTTCTGTCTCCAATCTCATAGACTACCTCCTTGAGTTTTTGAGTCTGCATATCTCCTCTGCCTGGACTGAGCTACCTTTAGTCTATCTCGAATCAACTTAACATTCTCTTCTGACTCCTTGATCACATTTGGTCCAAACAACTGACGGTCTCCAAATTCATCCCACATACTCTTGGGGTATCACACATATCGAGACAAAACTCGTATTCATTTTGTCCGAAATCCACTCAGTGGAGTATCCTTATCTTTTCCTGGGGTCAAGGGTTCTTACAGGGTACTACCACCCTTAAAATGCACAAATCTTCCATAGACCATATTTCTCATATCCTGAAAATGGTCAAAATCCTTCTTCATAGAGTAACAACTCATAAAATCCATATCAGTACCAACGATACTAACTTTATTGATTCTCAAAGTATTACAATTTCCCGCACTTCCATTACATGCCTCAACTCAACACCTCAATATAAAGGAAAATGTTCTCACTACTACTACTATACTTCTCACATACACCACTAATTATCACAAGTCTCCTTCTCCTTGGGGTATTCTCTGGCAAAATGCCCTGCTCCATTACAACGAAAACATATTACTTCTGACAAGTCTCAAGGTTTCCTTTTTGGGCAATTGCTGAGGTAGTGCCCTGACTCCTTGCACCTATAACAGGTGATATGCCTCAGATCCTTCCTGGAATCCACTCTACTTCTCTTTCTGGACTTTTCCGTTCCAATTAGGGCTTCTATTTCCTGTGGGTCATACTCTACTTCCTCTGTCGGGAATACTACTAGATCCCCATTCAAACAATTCTGGGAGATGTGTCCTTCTTGTCCACATGAATAGCATGACTTGGTGCAGGGTTTAATCGGTTCTTCTTTGGGTGTGTCCCCGACATCTTCCTTCATCACGGGTTCTTCTAAAATTTCCATAAGGGCTCCTTTCTTTACTTCTTTCTTCTGCTGTACAGTTCTTCGTACCATGGGGTAAATGTGACACTGAGCAAGATAGTGGGTAGTCCCTTCACATAAGAAACAAGTAATCTGCCTAGTTGGGCATTCTTCAGCTGGGTGACTTCCTTCACAATTAGGGCATTCATCCTTGTGTTCTTTGTGGGTGTGTCCTATTTCTCCCCAAATCTTGCATGCACAAGGTTTCTTCATATCCTTTCCATAAGGCTTCAACTTCTGGGACACAAGATGAGATCTTTGTAGAGTCAACTTAAATTCTTTCCAAGTGGTTACTCCTTTCCATCCATTCATGGTTTGGTACATCCTCCACCAAGTAGCAGCACCTCTTTCAAAGCACTGAAGAGCATGCTGGGTCATATCATTTCCAACTATAGGGTTATTCTCCATGTGATCCTCCATGTTCTGAATCCATCGGTCTGTCTCCAACTGACTCATCGGTCCAGAAAATACAAGCTCATCTCCATTCATCCTCTATTGGGTCCAAGGGTTTGGGGTGAGATAAGAGAGATAGAGAGGGATACACATAATGCAAACAACAATTTTGAAAAGACAAATTTTATTGTGGCTGTCGGCAAACATCAAACAAATGATAGCTCACAATCGTCGCATCTAATGTAGGTATATAATAGGGGTTTGGTCTTCTAAAGGTCAATAAATCTTCAACGTCGCCAGACTCTTCAGGTCTGGTTCATGTCTCTGATGCCTTTTTCTGATCATGCTTGTCCTTCTCAAGTTCCTCTACCAGATTTCTGTTGACGCAAACTCTCTAATGACATCCTTTAATATTTCTGGAGTTGTGTTCCAAACTTCTGGGTTTCAACACCCTTGGCATGAGCCATGGTCCTACTGTCCTTCAGTTCCTGACAAATTTCCGGTATCTCGAGGTTTTGTTCCTCCAATTTGGCTACTTCAGCTTTTGGTTCCTGAGTTCTTCACGAAATGCTTCCTTGTCTAATACCGCTTCCTGGAGCTCCATCTTAAACTTCTTGATGTACTACTCCAGATCCTGGTGATACACCGGCTAAGGTTAAAACTTCATCTTTTGCTGATAGATGCTCCATTAGCCTTCTACAATCCAATCCTTTTGGAAAAAATGCATGCTTAGCTCAGCTCGGTGACCATAGTATCAGTGGCGATGGCATCACGGATAACTGTGTTTCTGCCCTTGTCATTGCCATGAGCTATCTTCCATAGTTGATATGTCCTGCCTTAGGGTTTTCTTGACAAAACCTTGGGTTCTAATGCTCCATGTTCCAGTCTTTCTCCGATACACCTTGATTTCAGGTATTGACAGCTTCCTTAGTCTGCCAAGTTCCATAAGGGGTGCCTTCCTAGGTCATACAAATCTGGAAAATTCTACAGGGCCTTCAAATTCTCCTAGTCTTCGGAGTCTTCAACCGTTGTAGTTTCCATTATTATAATACACGGTAAAGTCCTCTTCATTCCGAATGGTCTTAGTTGTCCAATATCTTGTCCTTCTAGGAGTGGTCTCATCAGTTGAATCCTCGAGTGGCCAAAAGGGAAAAGGGGTATGGTCTCACTAAAAGGGAAATATTTTGATAAAGATCAGAAAAGAGGAGAGCTAAAAGATCTTTTGAAAATGAAGTTTGTAGAGAAAATCTTTCCTATGGGCTTGCCAGTTTCTAGGGGTCACGTCCTACAGTCAACATGTGCTCTGATACCATCTTGTAGTGACCCAACCTCAGACGGTCAAGTCTCTAAGCTTACGTGTCATCCCTGGATCGGTATGCTGACACACACAGTACTCGAGGATTTATAACAGAGGTAAATCACATGTATAAAATAACGTAAATACTATTACCTCAATCCAATAGCAGAAGTAACAACAAGGTTGTGGATTCCCATCAACACCAACGGCAAAGTTGAGTGTAGAAATCGTAACCCTAACATATCACTTACTCGTCATAAGAATCCTGCAACATGAGACGTTGCACCAACAAAGGGTCAGTACATTGAATGTACTGGCAAATTCACACCATAGGATAATGATGCATAAAGGCTATCACTACATGCATATTTGGCTGGTGGAAAGGCTCTATGGTTATAATGTTTTTGCGAAAAGCCAATTTTTCCCTACTGCAAAGGAATATAATTTATTTAACTACAAAGTTGGTTGAAAATATTGAGAAGGTTCCTCCAACTCAATCCCAAATTAACATCAATAACCCAACAAATTATTTAAGTAACGTGATGAGATCAATATGATAATCCAAGAACCAGATACTCAAGATGTCCATAACCGGGGACACGGCTAACCATGATTAGTTTGTACACTCTGCAGAGGTTTGCACACTTTTCCCCACAAGACCCGATCTCCTCCATTGGATTTCTCGCACTACATGGTGTTTGAGAAACGAATGACCGAGACACAGTCTTTCAGAAGCATTAACCCCTTACTCCGGGCAGACCATACCAAACCTATCCCACTACCTGCCGATCCACCTCTTCGGGAGCTTCACGTAACTTACTCAACTATGCTAGAGCCCATAATAGCTTGTGGCTGCACACATAAGTTTCTAGCATGAATAATCTTATGATCCCTTTGAGCCTGGGTGGCGGTCCATAGGAAGATCACACGGGTACTCCGGGATTTCCAAAAATACAGACAACACTGGGTACTCTAGGTGCCTAAATCCACCCAGATGTGTGTTTAAGTTGCCACCTTAAGTTGAACCATTAATTAACAATCTCACATCTGTCATGGATTTCACTCACCCAAACCACGTCTACGAGCATAGCATAGCAATATAAGCAACACATATAAGTAACCCCCAAGGGTTTGAATGTAACAGGGCAATAGGTTCTACCTCATCAACTACTTCCCAACCCACATGTTAATAACATCCTAACCATGCAATGTTTGAGGGTTGAAACTAATGCATAAAAACTGGGTATGAAAGGGATATGATCAAAGTGTGAACTTGCCTGCAATGTTGATGAAGGTGATTCGCACTCATAACTCTTGATAGATCTACTCATCACACTCCGGTCAATCTATCGTAAACAAGCAATAGAACCACACATAAGCAATCACTCAACAGATCAGAAAGAAAGAAGAAGACGATTCAGAAAACATCAAAACCAAATAACTCTTGCAACATAAAACAATTTCTAACAGTACCAAACTTATGTCAATTTGGCCTCATCAGAAAGTGTGGGTCAAGAGCTTTAATTTGCAAAAAGAATCAACTCAAACGGAGCTAGGAAACTCAAGTTATGATCAAACGAAGTTTGAATCCAAATCTGATCTAATTCAAATTTTAAAATTCCAAAAACAAGTTCAAGTTGTTTTACTAGATAGAGGATATCATAACGAAGAAGTGGGCATTGGTTTCGTTGGATTTGGTTAAGCGGGTAAAAAGTAGTGATCGTTTGAAGCAGAGGGACTAAATTGTGAAGAAAGAATTCATAGATGAGTCCCTGGCCGAAAACTAAAACTAAAATAAAAGAAAAAGACTAAATAGCGAACGTTCGCTACAGAAATTTATATGACAAAAACGTTCGCCCGAAGACCAAAACAACGAACGTTCACTACTTAACTAGGTTATTAAGAAAAACCGGTTTTAATCAAAAGAACCGAATCGAACCGGGGCAACGATTTGACCGGTCGGGGCAGTTTTCTTAGAAAACCGGCAGCGGCGGCGGTTAACTCGGGTGACAGTGAGGCGAGGCGGCGCGGCGGTTCCGGTGAGGCGACAACAGCGGCAGGAGGCGGCGCGGGGCAACTACGTGGCGCGAGGCAGCGGCAGCGGCGTCGGCGGCGAACCAAAGCGGCGGCCGCGGCGGCTTGGATCAGGCGCGGGCGGCGATGCGGCGATCTGTGGCGGCGACGAGATGCAGGCCAGAGCGGCGGCGAGAGGAGAGAGAGGGGGCTGGGCCTCGGGTTTATATAGAGGAGGGGGGGGGCGAACCTCGGGAGGAGTCCCGATCTCCCATGGCGGTGCGGCGGTGCTCCGAGCGGAGTCCCGCTCGAAGACGAAGGCGGAGGCGGCGGGGCGCTGGGCTGCGGCCTGGCCCGGTTGGCTGGGCCGGCCCAGTCGGAAAGGGAAAGTTTTTTCTAAACATTTTCTTAGACAAATAAAAATAGAATTTATATATATATATATTATATAGGCATATAATCTATCAAAATTTTCAGAAAAAGATTTCCTACAACATGAACATTTTTCTAGAGTTAAATAAAATTCACACAAATTCAGATAATTCAAAGAGTGCTACTGGTGCAATAAAAACTCAATAAAATCATTTAAAAAACCAAAATGATTTCAAATTAATTTTTCTCCAATTTTCTATTGTAGGGCATCATGTTACCCTATTTTCCATATATTTTATTTTTGGAGAAAAATAATTTGAATAAAACCCAAATAACTCCAAATTGAAAATAATTTCCAAAAGGACTTTGAATTTGATCCTTTTAACTTCCAACTCATATTTCATATATTTTGAAGAAGTCATTTTATCTTCTCTCATAAAAATCATTGAGTTGCTTGAAGTTTATGAATTGAAAATATTTTCAAATAAAATTCAAATCTTTTCAAAAACCCCTTTTCATTTAATTAAATGGAAGAAGTCATATCATCTTCTCTCGATGGTTTTGTATTTGAAAAGAATTTGAATCACGGAGATCAAAATGCAAAATGAAAGTTTGGGAAAGTCCTTTTATTCCCTCTCATTTAACTTTCAAAAAGTTTCGAATTCACTCACTTTCAGTCAATCAATCGAACAATTAATCAAATCTATCTATTTAATATAACGTTCCAAAATTTAGAATTTGGGATGTTACACAAAGTAATGCCACCATGTTAAACTATGCATTTTTTAGACAAGATGCATATAAAGTTTATTAAATTCCGATTTATGGTTATTTAGTAATGAATTAAGCCATTTTAACATGCCATTTATGCAAAAATAAACAAACAACATTTTAAACATGGATGGAAGTTGGAAATTATGTAACTAGACAAAATTCTAAGAATTTCCATATTTAAAACATTTTAAACCGATGCAATGTTGTGGAGATATTAAATGCATGAAGTATCACGGTTTTTCTGCAAAACAGAAAATCCTGGGAAATATGCTAAAATCGCAGATCTGGAAAAAATGTCTATGGGCCGAAACTGGTGGAACTGGGCCAGCTACCGCACGCGCTGCACACGGGTGGCTTCGGTGGAGTCTCACCTCGGGCCCAAGGGCCTGTCGGTGCTGGGTCGGGCCGATGGAGGCGGCTCTGGGCCTGGCGGAGAGAAGGCCGGCCCACGCGGGAGTCAACGTGAGCGGGCGCGAAGCTCGTCGCCCTTGATCCCGAGAGGGACCAGGCCATGGCGGTGTCGGCGGCCAACGGTGACAGCAGCGGCGACGGGTCCAGGAATGGGGAGGCAGAGGGCACTCTGGGCGGCGGTGCGAGCATCCTTGACGGTGGCGAGCTGCAGTAGGTAGACGACGGCGACAGTTAGAGAGAGAGAGAGAACGGGAGAAAGGGAAGGAAGCAAGAGAGGGGAGGGTTCGGCCTGCTGGTGGTGGTCGACGGCGGCGACTCCAGCGAGGGGACGGGGATGACGGCGAGGTCCGGTGGGAGGGGGTCGAGGTGGGCGCAAGGAGGCGCGGTCGGATGGAGGAGCTCGGGGCTCTCCCGATCCAGATCGGAGATGGCGGCGCGAGCGAGCACCTCGGGCTTGGATGGGCTCGGCGGGCCCTAGATGGGCTTGGCAGGGCCGGCGCGAGGTGGGAGGAGGGAGGCGCTGGCAGGGGCATGCTACCTCTTAAGCACTGCGTTGGTTTTCCCCGAAGAGGAAGGGATGATGCAGCAAAGTAGCGTAAGTATTTCCCTCAGTTTTTGAGAACCAAGGTATCAATCCAGTAGGAGGCTACGCGCGAGTCCCTCGCACCTGCACAAAACAAATAAATCCGCGCAACCAATTCAAATAGGGGTTGTCAATCCCTATAGGGCCACTTACGAGAGTGACATCTGATAGATATGATAAGATAATATTTTTGGTATTTTTATGATAAAGATGCAAAGTAAAATAAAGGCAAAGTAAATAGCAAAGGAAATAACTAAGTAGTAGGAGATTAATATGATAAAGATAGACCCAGGGCCGTAGGTTTCACTAGTGGCTTCTCTTGAGAGTATAAGTATTCTACGGTGGGTGAACAAATTACTGTTGAGAAATTGACAGAATTGAGCATAGTTATGAGAATATCTAGGTATGATCATGTATATAGGCATCACGTCTGAGACAAGTAGACCGACTCTTGCCTGCATCTACTACTATTACTCCACTCATCGACCGCTATTCAGCATGCATCTAGAGTATTAAGTTAAAAACAGAGTAATGCCTTAAGCAAGATGACATGATGTAGAGGGATAGACTCATGCAATATGAAGAAAACCCCATCTTGTTATCCTCAATGGAAACAATACAATATGTGCCTTTGCCCTTACTGTCACTAGGAAAGGACACCGCAAGATTGAACCCAAAGCTAAGCACTTCTCCCATTCCAAGAAAGATCAATCTAGTAGGCCAAACCAAACTGATAATTTGAAGAGACTTGCAAAGATAACCAATCATACATAAAAGAATTCAGAGAAGATTCAAATATTATTCATAGATAGACTTGATCATAAACCCACAATTCATCGATCTCAAGAAACACACCACAAAAAGAAGATTACATCGAATAGATCTCCACAAGAGAGGGGGAGAACATTGTATTGAGATACAAAAAGAGAGAAGAAGCCATCTAGCTACTAACTATGGACCCGTAGGTCTGAGGTAAACTACTCACACTTCATCGAAGAGGCTATGGTGTTGATGTAGAAGCCCTCCGTGATCGATGCCCCCTCTGGCGGAGCTCCGGAACAGGCCCCAAGATGGGATTTCGTGGATACAGAAAGTTGAGGCGGTGGAATTAGGTTTTTGGCTCCGTATCAGATCGTTTGGGGGTACGTAGGTATATATAGGAGGAAGGAGTATGTCGGTGGAGCAATAGGGGCCCCACGAGGGTGGAGGGCGCACCTGGTGGGGGTGGGCGCGCCCGCCTACCTCGTGGCCTCCTATTTTCTTTCTTGACGTAGGGTCCAAGTCTCCCGGATCATAATCTTCCTAAAAATCACGTTCCCGAAGGTTTCATTCCGTTTGGACTCCGTTTGATATTCCTTTTCTTCGAAACCCTAAAACAGGCAAAAACAGCAATTCTGGGCTGGGCCTCCGGTTAATAGGTTAGTCCCAAAAATAATATAAAAGTGGATAATAAAGCCCAATAATGTCCAACACAGTAGATAATATAGCATGGAGCAATCAAAAATTATAGATACGTTGGAGATGTATCAAGCATCCCCAAGCTTAATTCCTGCTCGTCCTCGAGTAGGTAAATGATAAAAACAGAATTTTTGATGCGGAGTGCTACTTGGCATAATTTTAAATGTAATTCTTCTTAATTGTGGTATGAATATTCAGATCCGAAAGATTCAGGACAAAAGTTCATATTGACATAAAAATAATAATACTTCAAGCATACTAACAAAGCAATTATGTCTTCTTAATTGTGTTATCCCTACAAAATCATATAGTCTGGCTATGCTCTATCTTCACCACACAAAATATTTAAATCATGCACAACCCCGATGACAAGCCAAGCAATTGTTTCATACTTTTGACATTCTCAAAACTTTTTCAATTTTCACACAATACTTGAGCGTGAGCCATGGATATAGCACTATAGGTGGAATAGAATGGTGGTTGTGGAGAAGACAAAAAAGGGGAAGATAGTCTCACATCAACTAGGTGTATCAACGGGCTATGGAGATGCCCATCAATAGATATCAATGTGAGTGAGTAGGGATTGCCATGCAACGGATGCACTAGAGCTATAAGTATATGAAAGCTCAAAAAGAAACTAAGTGGGTGTGCATCCAACTTGCTTGCTCATGAAGACCTAGGGAAATTTGAGGAAGCCCATCATTGGAATATACAAGCCAAGTTCTATAATGAAAGATTCCCACTAGTATATGAAAGTGATAACATGAGAGACTCTCTACTATGAAGATCATGGTGCTACTTTGAAGCACAAGTGTGGTAAAAGGATAGTAACATTGTCCCTACTCTCTTTTTCTCTCTTTTTTTATTTGGGCCGTTTCTCTTTTTTATGGCCTCTTTTCTTTCTCTTTTTTTATTTGGGCTTCTTTGGCCTCTTTTATTTATTTTTCGTCCGGAGTCTCATCCCGACTTGTTGGGGAATCATAGTCTCCATCATCCTTTCCTCACTGGGACAATGCTCTAATTATGATGATCATCACACTTTTATTTTTCTTACAACTCAACAATTACAAGTCGATACTTAGAACAAAATATGACTCTATGTGAATGCCTCTGGCGGTGTACCGGGATATGCAATGACTCATGAGTGACATGTATGAAAAAATTATGAATGGTGGCTTTGCCACAAATACGATGTCAACTACATGATCATGCTAAGCAATATGACAATGATGGAATGTGTCATAATGGTGGAAAGTTGCATGGCAATATATCTCGGAATGGCTATGGAAATGCCATAATAGGTAGGTATGGTGGCTGTTTTCAGGAAGGTATATGGTGTGTGTATGATACCGGCGAAAGGTGTGCGGTATTAGAGAGGCTAGCAAAGGTTGAAGGGTGAGAGTGCGTATAATCCATGGACTCAATATTAGTCATAAAGAACTCATATACTTATTGCAAAAATCTACAAGTTATCAAAGTAAAGTATTACGCGCATGCTCCTAGGGGGATAGATTGGTAGGAAAAGACCATCGCTCGTCCCCGACCGCCACTCATAAGGAGGACAATCAATAAATAAATCATGCTCCGACTTCATCACATAATGGTTCACCATACGTGCATGCTACGGGAATCACAAACTTCAACACAAGTATTTCTCAAATTCACAATTACTCAACTAGCATGACTTTAATATCACCATCTCTATATCTCAAAACAATTATCAAGTATCAAGCTTATCATAGTATTCAACACACTCATAAGAAAGTTTTATTATTAATCTTGTATACCAAGCATATTAAGATTTTAAGCAAATTACCATGCTATTAAGACTCTCAAAATAATCTAAGTGAAGCATGAGAGATCAATAGTTTCTATAAAACAAATCCACCACCGTGCTATAAAAGATATAAGTGAAGTACTAGAGCAAAATTATATAACTCAAAAGGTATAAGCGAAGCACATAGAGTTTTCTAACAAATTCCAAATCATGTATGGCTCTCTAAAAAGGTGTGTACAGCAAGGATGATTGTGGTAAACTAACAAGCAAAGACTCAAATCATACAAGACGCTCCAAGCAAAACACATATCATGTGGTAAATAAAAATATAGCTCCAAGTAAAGTTACCGATAGAAGTAGACGAAAGAGGGGATGCCTTCCGGGGCAACCCCAAGCTTTGGCTTTTAGGTGTCCTTATATTATCTTGGGGGTTCCATGTGCATCCCCAAGCTTAGGCTCTTGCCACTCCTTGTTCCACAATCCATCAAATCTTTACCCAAACTTGAAAACTTCACAACACAAAACTTAAAGTTGAAAATCTCGTGAGCTCCGTTAGCGAAAGAAAATAAAAGATCACTTCAAGGTACTGTAATTAACTCATTCTTTATTTATATTGGTGTTATACCTACTTTATTCCAACTTCTCTATGGTTTATAAACTATTTTACTAGCCATAGATTCATCAAAATAAGCAAACAACACACGAAAAACAGAATCTGTCAAAAACAGAACAGTCTTTAGTAATCTGTAGTTAGCGCAAGATCTGGAATCCCAAAAATTCTAAAATAAATTTCTGGGCGTGAAGAATTTATCTATTAATAATCTTCAAAAATAATTAACTAAATATCACTCTCCAAATAAAAATTACAGCAGTTCTCGTGAGCGCTAAAGTTTCTGTTTTTTACACCAAGTTCAAAAAGACTTTCCCCAAGTCTTCCCAACGGTTCTACTTGGCACAAACACTAATTAAACACAAAAATACACAACCAAAACAGAGGCTATAGAAATTATTTATTACTAAACATGATAAAAAAGCAAGGAATAAAAATAAAATTGGGTTGCCTCCCAACAAGCGCTATCGTTTAACGCCCCTAGCTAGGCATAACAAGCAAGAATAGATCTAGGTATTGCCATCTTTGGTAGGCAATCCATAAGTGGCTCTCATAATAGATTCATAAGGTAATTTAATTTTCTTTCTAGGAAATTGTTCCATGCCTTTCCTTAATGGAAATTGGAATCTAATATTTCCTTCCTTCATATCAATAATTGCACCAATCGTTCTAAGGAAAGGTCTACAAAGAATAATAGGACATGAAGGATTGCAATCTATGTCAAGAACAATAAAATATACGGGCACATAATTCCTATTTGCAACAATAATAACATCATTAATTCTTCCCATAGGTTTCTTAATAGTGGAATCCGCAAGGTGCAAGTTTAGAGAGCAATCATCAAAATCACGGAAACCTAACAAATCACACAAAGTCTTTGGAGTTGTGGAAACACTAGCAACCAAATCACATAAAGCATAGCATTCATGATCTTTAATTTTAATTTAGTTAGTTGGTTCCCACTCATCATAAAGTTTTCTAGGGATAGAAACTTCCAATTCAAGTTTTTCTTCATAAGATTGCATCAAGGCATCAACGATATGTTTAGTAAACGCTTTATTTTGACTATAAGCATGAGGAGAATTTAGCACGGATTGCAACAAGGAAATACAATCAATCAAAGATCAATTTTCATAGTTAAATTCCTTAAAATCCATAATAGTGGGTTTAGCAACATCTAGGGTTTTAATTTCTTCAATCCCACTTTTATCAAATTTAGCATCAAGATCAACAAATTCCGAATTCTTGGAACGCCTTCTAGGTAAAGATGGATCATATTCAGTCCCATCATTATCAAGATTCATATTGCAAAACAAAGATTTAATGGGGGACACATCAATAACTTTTAGATCTTCATCTTTATTTTCATAGCAATCTGGTTTAGCGGCCATCTTATTAACTAAGGTAGCCTGCCTATCCGAAATTTTAGCAGTTAATTTCTCAAGATGAGCAATTTGGGATCTTAAACCATCGAATTCTTTAGACATATCATCAAGCTATTTATTCATAAAATTCATAAAACTTTTTTGTTCTTTAAGCTCGTTTTTGAAGAAACTATTATGTTCAAATTGCAAGACCATAAAACTCCTGACATTGCTTTCGATCTCTTCTAATCTTTTAAGGTGAAGGTCACCAAATTTAGGTAGAGCCATCGAGACAAGCAAGCAAACTAACACACAAGCAAACAAAAAGAGAGCAGGCAAAAAGAGGCAAATAGAGAGGGAGGATAGAGAGACATAGGGCGAATAAAACGGCAAGGGTGAAGTGGGGGTGAGAGGAAAACGAGAGGCAAATGGCAAATAATGTAATGCGGGAGATAAGGGTATGCGATGGGTACTTGGTATGTTGACTTTTGCGTAGACCTCCCCGGCAACGGCGCCAGAAATACTTCTTGCTACCTCTTGAGCACTGCGTTGGTTTTCCCCGAAGAGGAAGGGATGATGCAGCAAAGTAGCGTAAGTATTTCCCTCAGTTTTTGAGAACCAAGGTATCAATCCAGTAGGAGGCTACGCGCGAGTCCCTCGCACCTGCACAAAACAAATAAATCCTCGCAACCAACGCAAATAGGGGTTGTCAATCCCTATAGGGCCACTTACGAGAGTGAGATTTGATAGATATGATAATATAATATTTTTGGTATTTTTATGATAAAGATGCAAAGTAAAATAAAGGCAAAGGAAATAGCAAAGGAAATAACTAAGTAGTAGGAGTTTAATATGATAAAGATAGACCCGGGGGCCATAGCTTTCACTAGTGGCTTCTCTCAGGAGCATAAGTATTCTACGGTGGGTGAACAAATTACTGTTGAGCAATTGACAGAATTGAGGATAGTTATGAGAATATCTAGGTATGATCATGTATATAGGCATCACGTCCGAGACAAGTAGACCGACTCCTGCCTGCATCTACTACTATTACCCCACTCATCCACCGCTATCCAACATGCATCTAGAGTATTAAGTTAAAAACAGAGTAACGCCTTAAGCAAGATGACATGATGTAGAGGGATAGACTCATGCAATATGAAGAAAACCCCATCTTGTTATCCTCAATGGCAACAATACAATACGTGCCTTGCTGCCCTTACTGTCACTAGGAAAGGACACCGCAAGATTGAACCCAAAGCTAAGCACTTCTCCCGTTGCAAGAAAGATCAATCTAGTAGGCCAAACCAAACTGATAATTCAAAGAGACTTGCAAAGATAACCAATCATACATAAAAGAATTCAGAGAAGATTCAAATATTATTCATAGATAGACTTGATCATAAACCCACAATTCATCGGTCTCAAGAAACACACCGCAAAAAGAAGATTACATCGAATGGATCTCCACAAGAGAGGGGGAGAACATTGTATTGAGATCCAAAAAGAGAGAAGAAGCCATCTAGCTACTAACTATGACCCGTAGGTCTGAGGTAAACTACTCACACTTCATCGGAGAGGCTATGGTGTTGATGTAGAATCCCTCCGTGATTGATGCCCCCTCCGACGGAGCTCCGGAACAGGCCCCAAGATGGGATCTCATGGATACAGAAAGTTGCGGTGGTGGAATTAGGTTTTTGGCTCCGTATCTGATCATTTGGGGGTACGTAGGTATATATAGGAGGAAGGAGTACGTCGGTGGAGCAACCGGGAGCCCACGAGGGTGGAGGGCGCGCCTGGTGGGGGTGGGTGCGCCCCCTACCTCGTGCCCTCCTGTTTTCTTTCTTGACGTAGGGTCCAAGTCTCCCGGATCATAATATTCCTAAAAATCACGTTCCCGAAGGTTTCATTCCGGTTGGGCTCCATTTGATATTCCTTTTCTTCGAAACCCTAAAACAAGCAAAAAACAACAATTCTGTGATGGGCCTCCGGTTAATAGGTTAGTCCCAAAAATAATATAAAAGTGGATAATAAAGCCCAATAATGTCCAAAACAGTAGATAATATAGCATGGAGCAATAAAAAAATATAGATATGTTGGAGACGTATCAGGGCACATGGCGCGCTGCCATTGGCCCTAGGCGGCGGCGATGGGGGTTCAGGTGGCGGCTCGCCCGCAGGGGCAGCGCCAAGTGGCGGCGGTGGGTTAGGCCGGCGTGGAAAATGAGGAGGAGGTGGGAGGAGGCTGGCGGCGCACGGATTTCAAGGAGGGGCTAGGTTTTCCAGAAATGGAAGGGGGAGGTGGCTATTTATAGGCAAGGGGGCTAGGTTAGGGGGATTAGCTTCGTTTCGGAGCCGTTTGATCACCGTCGGACGGTCCAGAGCGGAGGGGTAGGTAGGTGGGCTAGATGGACTATGTAGAGGGGGTTGGGATGAGAAGAGGGGGAGGAAGTGAGGCCCGGCAGCAATTTCCGAAGACCAAAAATGTCCGACGATTTGACCGACTATATTGTCGCTATAGTTATCCGTTGGGGCATCAAACGAACTTTGAATGCGATGAAATTTGACAGGCGGTCTACCTACACTATAATAAGACTGCACACCAACTTTCATACCATTCAGAGAACATTTTCTAGCCATTTATAAAATACTATTTCGGACGTGTCGCGGGCGCGTGCGAGTGTGTCTGGGCTCAGAACGGACAACAGAGAGAACTGGGGGAACCCGGATGGATGCAAGTTTTGAAAACATGATGATGCAATGCACATGATGACATGGCAAAATGCAACATGCAAACAAATGACATGGCAAAGACATCGAATAACTGGAAGACACCTGGCGCAACGGTCTCGGGGCGTAACAACACTCCACCACTACAAGAGGATCTCGTCCCGAGATCTAGGATGGCACCGGAGAGAAGTAGAAAAAGAAGAGGAGAGGTAAACTAAGTTGCTTCTTGAACAAACGAGTGAGACCATGGACCTTGATAGGTTGAACAAATTGGAAGAAAGAATACAATGAAGATGAACAAAGTTGAAAACACTCTGTTAAAAAAGAGGAACAAGGAACATTGCGGGAACCTTGTAGGTTGAAAGACAGAAGAAAAGGGTTACAATGGCCAAGAAGTACTTGCAAGCTCTCCGTTTGAAACAAGATGTACAAGGAATGATAAAGACCAATTACGACAACACTCCGGTTGGAAATGGAAGGCATAGAATATGAACTTGGCAAATTGGATACTTGATGAAATCAACAACACACTGCCTCCGGAACTATTGAAAGAATGCCACAAGGGGTTAGAAAGATTTCAGATAGCACTCCGATTGAGAAGGGAGGCAAAACTTGATAAGATGAGAGAACTTGAATGGAGGACATGACACTCCGGTTGAATGGATAAGCAAAGGAAAGAACACGATCTTTGATAACCCACAAGTATAGGGGATCGCAACAGTTTTGAGGGTAGAGTATTCAACCCAAGTTTATTGATTCGACACAAGGGGAGCTAAAGAATATTCTCAAGTATTAGCACCTGAGTTGTCAATTTAACCACACCTGGAAACTTAATATATGCATCAAGGTATTTACTAGCAAAGTAATATGATAGTAGTGGTAACGGTGGCAAAAGGTAACGGTAGCAAAAGTAATATTTTTGGGTTTTGTAGTGATTGTAACAGTAGCAACGGAAAAGTAAATAAGCGAAGAACAATATATGAAAAGCTCGTAGGCATTGGATCGGTGATGGAGAATTATGCTGGATCTGATCGATCATGTAACAGTCATAACCTAGGGTGACACAGAACAAGCTCCTGTTCATCAATGTAATGTAGGCATGTATTCCGAATATAGTCATACGTGCTTATGGAAAAGAACTTGCATGACATCTTTTGTCCTACCCTCCCGTGGCAGCGGGGTCCTATTGGAAACTAAGGGATATTAAGGCATCCTTTTAATAGATTACCAGACCAAAGCATTAACACATAGTGAATACATGAACTCCTCAAACTACGGTCATCACCGGTAAGTATCCCGATTATTGTCACTTCAGGGTTAACGGATCATAATACATAATAGGTGACTATAGACTTGCAAGATAGGATCAAGAACTCTCATATAATGATGAAAACATAATAGGTTCAGATCTGAAATCATGGCACTCGGGCCATAGTGACAAGCATTAAGCATAGCAAAGTCATAGCAACATCAATCTCAGAACATAGTGGATACTAGGGATCAAACCCTAACAAAACTAACTCAATTACATGATAAATCTCATCCAACCCATCACCGTCCAGCAAGCCTATGATGGAATTACTCACACACGGTGGTGAGCATCATGAAATTGGTGATGGAGGAAGGTTGATGATGACGATGGCGATGGATTCCCCTCTCCGGAGCCCCGAACGGACTCCAGATCAGCCCTCCCGAGAGAGTTTAGGGCTTGGCGGCGGCTCCGTATCATAAAACGTGATGAATCCTTCTCTCTGATTTTTTTCTCCCCTAAAGTGAATATATGGAGTCAAGGTTGAGGTCGGTGGAGCATCAAGGGGCCCACGAGGCAGGGGGCGCGCCCAGGGGGGTAGGGCGCGCCACCACCCTCGTGGACAGGGTGTGGGCCCCCTGACATGGATCTTTCTTCTAGTATTTTTTATATATTCCAAAATAATTCTCCATTGATTTTCAGGTCATTCCGAGAACTTTTATTTCTACACAAAAATAACACCATGGCAATTCTGCTGAAAACAGCGCCAGTCCGGGTTAGTTCCATTCAAATCATGCAAGTTAGAGTCCAAACCAAGGGCAAAAGCGTTTGGAAAAGTAGATACGTCGGAGACGTATCAACTCCCCCAAGCTTAAACCTTTGCTTGTCCTCAAGCAATTCAGTTGATAAACTGAAAGTGATAAAGAAAAACTTTTACAAACTTCTATTTGCTCTTGTTGTTGTAAATATGTAAAGCCAGCATTCAGGTTTTCAGCAAAGATTATGAACTAACCATATTCACTATAACATTTAGGTCTCATGTTTACTCATATTAGTGGCATAATCAACTAGCAAGCAATAATTATAAATCTCGGATGACAACAGTTTCTCAAAACAATCATGATATGATATAACAAGATGGTATCTCGCTAGCCCATTATGAGACCGCAAAACATAAATGCAGAGCACCTTTAAAGATCAAGGACTGACTAGACATTGCAATTCATGGTAAAAGAGATCCAGTCAAGTCATACTCAATGTAAACTAACAGTAATGGATGCAAATGACAGAGGTGCTCTCCAACTGGTGCTTTTTAATAAGCGGATGATGACTCAACATAAAAGTAAATAGATAGGCCCTTCACAGAGGGAAGCAGGGATTTGTAGAGGTGACAGAGCTCGGTTTTGAAATAGATATGAATAATATTTTGAGCGGTATAATTTCATTGTCAACATAACAACCGAGAGATCTCGATATCTTCCATGCTACACACATTATAGGCGGTTCCCAAACAGAATGGTAAAGTTTATACTCCCCCTCCACCAACAAGCATCAATCCATGGCCTGCTCGAAACAACGAGTGCCTCCAACTAACAAGAGTCCCGGGGGAGTTTTGTTTGCAGTTATTTTGATTTAATTTGCATAAAGCATGGGACTGGGCATCCCGATAACCAGCCATTTTCTCGTGAGTGAGGAGCGGAGTCCACTCCTCTTGAGAATAACCCGCCTAGCATGGAAGATACAGACAGACCTAGTTGATACATGAGATATTCGAGCATACAAAACAGAATGTTTATTTGAAGGTTTAGAGTTTGGCACATACAAATTTACTTGGAACGGCAGGTTGATACCGTATATAGGCAGGTATGGTGGACTCATATGGAATAACTTTGGGGTTTATGGAATTGGATTCACAAGCAGTATTCCTAGTTAGTACAAGTGAAGGCTAGAAAAAGACTGGGAAGCGACCAGCTTGAGAGCGACAACAGTGATGAACATGCATTAAAATTAATCAACACCGAATGCAAGCATGAGTAGGATATAATGCACCATGAACATAAATATCGTACACGCTATGTTGATTTTGTTTCAACTACATGCGTGAACATGTGCCAAGTCAAGCCACTCGAATCGTTCAAAAGAGGACACCACCCTATCATACCACATCACAACCATTTTAATAGCATGTTGGCACGCAAGGTAAACCATTATAAGCTCCTAGCTAATTAAGCATGGCATAAGCAACCACCATCTCTAATTATCATTGCAAATATGTTTCTTTCATAATAGGATGAATCAGGAACGATGAACTAATCATATTTACAAAAACAAGAGAGGTCGAGTTCATACCAACTTTTCTCATCTCAATCAGTTCATCATATAATCATCATTATTGCCTTTCACTTGAACGACCGAACGGCATGGAAAATAATAATAGTGCACGTGCATTGGACAAAGCTGGAATTTGCAAGCATTGAATTCAAGAGAGAAGACAAGGTAATATGGGCTCTTTGTTAGATAAGTAATTATGCATATGAGAGCCACTCAACATTTTCATTATGGTCTTCTCCTCTCGACCCCTAAAGGAAAGGAAAGAAATAAAACTATTTACACGGGAAAGCTCCCAACAAGCAAAAGAAGAACGAGAAAACTTTTTGGGTTTTCTTTTTAATTACTACTACTACAACATGAAAAGTAAACTAACTAAAAGCTACAACTAATTTTTTATATTTATCTTAATGTTTATCAAACACACAAGAAGAAAGCATAAAAAGGGAAATAAACTAGCATGGATATTACAATGAAAAAGTATGAGCACCGACAACTAGCATGAGTGTGTGAACAGGAATGTAATGTCAGTGAGAGATACGTACTCCCCCAAGCTTAGGCTTTTGGCCTAAGTTGGTTTATGGCCACGGCTAGCCTAGCGGATATCCAAAGTTGTAGCTGGGGTCGTATTGAGAAGGACTCCCCTGGTGCCACTGGTTGGCGGTCTCTTCCGGATTCCACTGATAGACAGACTGCCGGTGGGGATCAAATTGTGGTTCCGTCTCTGGCTCTGGAGCTGATGTGGGGTTTTGGTAGGCGTGAATGGCCTCCGGCGGAACAAGGTACTTGCCTGCAGATAAGTCAAACAAGGAAGGAGCAGGCAAAGTAATAGTCTCAGGGTGATTTTTATCAAATATCAGCTTGTACTTAAGCATCTTTTCCTTATTCTCAACGATAAAATCATGTGCTACCATACTCTTATAGTCTAGAAAAACAGGAGGCAGCAACTTTTCTTCTTTCTCATAATGCCGAATAGGTATGTTAAAATGTGCAGCGAGGCGCGAGGCAAAGATACCTCCCAAGATGGGGCCCTTAGTACGGTTAGGATTTAACCTCTTTGAAACAATAGCACCCATACTAAATGTGTCATCACGGAACAAGGCATGGCACAAAATAACAATATCAGGGGCACTAAGGTTGCCACAGTTTCCGTGACCAATTAAGCATCTACTAGCAAATATTGCAAAGTAACGTAAAACAGGAAAATGTATGCTAGTAGTTCTTGCATCAGAAACTTTCCTCGTTTCCCCTACAGCAATTGTATCAATAAACCCTTCCACATCGTCACGATGTGGTTCCTCTATGATTCCCTCAAAAGGTATCAAAGAAACTCGACAAAAATCACGACGTGACATCTCCTTATGCTCATCATATAAATAAAATTCCACCGTAGGTGGTGAGCTCCTAGCATGGAAATGAAAGTTTTGCACCAAGATATTGGTGAGTAAGAGATACTGTTCGCGTTGGTTGTGGAGGAAGGCCGTGAGGCCTGCATTCTCAGCCAATTCATAGAAATCATCATAAATCCCGGCTGCTCTCAAGAAATCATCACAAGGCCATTCGCACGGCCGAACCTCTGCAGTACGAGGGAGATTATACTTGGGCTTCTTGTTCTCTTCACTTTGTTTATCCTTCGAGCTCTGGCTCGATGAGCCCCTCAAAAATCTCTTCATCGTTTTCTGAAATTTTTAGTAACTCAAAAATAAAAGTGAACCAAACTCAACAATATTTATAGCAACTACTCCTACAAGTGCCTAGAGGCACTATCATGCATTAAAACTACTTTTGACCACATAAATTTGACATGCAAGCTCAAGAACAGGGTCACCTAAGCAGGAAAAAAATGCAATAAATAAAGCACTAGAACAAAAACTAATTGGACCATTGGAGGAGTCACATACCAAAGAACAATCCCCCAAAGCAGTTTTGTGAATGGAGTTTTGAGCTAGGAGATCGAAAATGGCAACAAGATGAGCTAGAACTCGAGTTTGAGCTGGTTGGTGAAGTTTCTGGGAGGAAGAAGGAGTGTGTGGTAGCTGGAATAAGTGGAGGGGGGCCACCATGGGCCCACGAGGCAGGGGGCGCGCCCAGGGGGGTGGGCATGCCCTGGACCCTCATGGCCAGGTGCTTGCTCCCCTGGTGTGTTCTCAGTGCCATATATTCTCAAATATCCTAGAAAAAAATCATATTTAAATTTCAGGGCATTTGGAGAACTTTTATTTTCAGGGTAATTTTTTATTGCGTGGATGATTTAGAAAACAGACAGAAAAATACTATTTTTCTTTGTTTAATATAAATAACGTAAAGTAAAAGGAGGGTACAGAGAGTTGTGTTTTCTAACTTCATCCATATCATGCTCATCAAAAGGAATCCACTAACAAGGTTGATCAGGTCTTGTTTACAAGCTCATTTCGAATAGCATGAAACCGGAGAATTTTCGAATAACACTAGGTTCCTCAACGGGGATATGCATGTCCCCAATAATAAGAATATCATATTTCTTTTTGACAGTAGGAAGAGGAAATTCAAAACCTCCAATAGTAATTGTTGAAATTTTTCCAATAGAATTGATACTATGGACTTGAGGTTGTTTCCTTGGAAAATGTACCGTATGCTCATCACCATTAACATGAAAAGTGACATTGCCTTTTTTGCAATCAATAATAGCCCCTACAGTATTCAAGAAGGGTCTTCCAAGAATAATGGACATACTATCATCCTCGGGAATATCAAGAAGAACAAAGTCCATTAGAATAGTAATGTTTGCAACCACAACAAGCACATCCTCACAAATACCGATAGGTATAGCAGTTGATTTGTCAACCATTTGCAAAGATATTTCAGTAGGTGTCAACTTATTCAAATCAAGTCTACGATATAAACAGAGAGGCATAACACTAACAGCGGCTCCAAGATCACATAAAGCAGTTCTAACATAATTTCTTTTAATGAAGCATGGTATAGTTGGTACTCTAGGATCTCCAAGTTTCTTTGGTATTCCACCCTTAAAAGTATAATTACCAAGCATGGTGGAAATTTCAGCTTCCGAAATCTTTCTTTTATTAGTAACTATTTCCTTCATATATTTAGCATAAGGATTCTTTTTAAGCATATTAGTTAAACACATATGCAAAAAGATAGGCCTAATCATTTCAGCAAAGCGCTCAAAATCCTCATCATCCTTTTTCTTGGATGGTTTAGGAGGAAAAGGCATGGGTTTCTGAACCCATGGTTCTCTTTCTTTACCATGTTTCCTAGCAACAAAGTCTCTCTTATCATAATGTTGATTCTTTGATTGTGGGTTATCAAGATCAACAATAGGTTCAATTTCTACATCATTATTATTGCTAGGTTGAGCATCAACATGAACATCATCATTAACATTATCACTAGGTTCATGTTCATTAACAGGTTGTGTTTCAGCATCAGAAATAAAATATCATTAGGATTATCAGGTGTGTCTACAACAGGTTCAGTAGAAGCATGCAATGTCCTATCATTTTTCTTTTGCTTCGTTTTAAAAAGATTAGGTACATCTACATTAGCTCTCTGAGAATCTTGATCAATTCTCTTAGGATGGCCCTCAGGATACAAAGGTTCCTGAGTCACTTTACCTCCTCTAGTTGCAACTCTAACAACAAAGTCATTATTCTTAATATTCAATTCATTGAGCAAATCATTCTGAGCTTTAAGTACTTGTTCTACTTGAGTGGTAACCATAGAAGCATGTTTACTAATAAGTTTAAGTTCACATTTAACATTAGCCATATAATCACTCAAGTATTCAATCATGTAAGAATTGTGTTTCAATTGTCTACCAACATAAGCATTAAAATCTTCTTGCTTAACCATAAAGTTATCAAATTCATCCAAACATTGGCTAGCAAACTTAGCAGGAGGGATTTCAGCTTTATCATATCTATAGAGAGAATTTACCTTTACTACCTGTGTCGGGTTATCGAGACCGTGTGTTTCTTCAATAAGTGATGAATTAAGACCATGTATTTCTTCAACAGGAGGTAAATTCTTAACATCTTCAGCTTTTATACCTTTTTCTTTCATAGATTTCTTTGCCTCTTGCATATCTTCAGGACTGAGAAATAGATTACCCCTTCTCTTCGGAGTTGGCTTACGAATTGGTTCAAGAAGTGTCCAATTATTTTCATTGGTCAACATATTATTCAATAGAATTTCAGCGCTATCAACTGTTCTTTCCCTGAAAACACAACCAGCACAACTATCCAGGTAATCTCTAGAAGCATCGGTTAGTCCATTATAAAAGATATCAAGTATTTCATTTTTCTTGAGAGGATGATCAAGCAAAGCATTAAGTAATTGGAGAAGCCTCCCCCAAGCTTGTGGGAGACTCTATTCTTCAATTTGCACAAAATTATATATTTCCCTTAAAGCAGCTTGTTTCTTATGAGCGGGGAAATATTTAGCAAAGAAGTAGTAAATCATATCCTGGGGACTACGCACACAGCCAGGATCAAGAGAATTAAACCATATCTTAGCATCACCCTTTAATGAGAATGGAAATAATTTAAGGATATAATAGCAGCGAGTTTTCTCATCATTAGTAAACAGGGTAGCTATATCATTTAATTTAGTAAGATGTGCCACAACAGTTTCAGATTTATAGCCATAGAAGGGATCAGATTCAACCAAAGTAATTAACTCAGGATCAACTGAGAAATCATAATCCTTATCAGTAATAAAGATAGGTGAAGTAGCATAAGTAGGATCATATTTCATTCTAGCATTTAGAGATTTTTCTTTAAGCTTAGCTAATAATTTCTTAAGATCACTTCTCTCATTGCAAGCAAGAAAGTCTCTAGCAGTTTCTTCATCCATAACATAACCCTCAGGAACAACAGGCAATTCATATCTAGGGGGAGAATCTTCATCATCACTTTCATCAATATTATCAGTTTCAATAATTTCATTCTCTCTAGCCCTAGTGAGTTGTTCATCAAGAAATTCACCTAGTGGCACAGTATTATCAAACATAGAAGTAGTTTCATCATAAGTATCATGCATCGCAGAAGTGGCATCATCAACAACATGCGACATATCAGAATTAATAGCAGGTGTAGGTGTCGCAAGTTTACTCAAAACAGAAGGTGAATCAAGTGCAGAGCTAGATGTCAGTTCCTTACCTCCCCTCGTAGTTGAGGGAAAAATCTTGGTTCTTGGATCCTTCAAGTTCTTCATAATGATAAGCAGATATAAATCCCAAGTGACTCAAATAATAGAGCTATTCTCCCCGGCAATGGCGCCACAAAATGTTCTTCATAACGCACAAGTATAGGGGATCGCAACAGTTTTCGAAGGTAGAGTATTTAACCCAAATTTATTGATTCAACACAAGGGGAGCCAAAGAATATTCTCAAATATTAGCAGTTGAGTTGTCAATTCAACCACACCTAGAAACTTAATATCTACAGGAAGGTATTTAGTAGCAAAGTAATATGATAGTAGTGGTAACTGTGGCAAAAGGAAATGGTAGCAAAAGTAATATTTTTGGGTTTTGTAGTGATTGTAACAGTAGAAATGGAAAAGTAAATAAGCGAAGAACAATATATGAAAAGCTCGTAGGCATTGGATCGGTGATGGAGAATTATGCCGGATGCGATCGATCATGTAACAGTCATAACCTAGGGTGACACAGAACTAGCTCCAGTTCATCAATGTAATGTAGGCATGTATTCCGAATATAGTCATACGTGCTTATGGAAAAGAACTTGCATGACATATTTTGTCCTACCCTCCCGTGGCAGTGGGGTCGTATTGGAAACTAAGGGATATTAAGGCCTCCTTTTAATAGAGTACCGGACCAAAGCATTAACACATAGTGAATACATGAAGTCCTCAAACTACTGTCATCACCAGTAAGTATCCCGATTATTGTCACTTTGGGGTTAACGGATCATAACACATAATAGGTGACTATAGACTTACAAGATAGGATCAAGAACTCTCATATATTGATGAAAACATAATAGGTTCAGATCTAAAATCATGGCACTCGGGCCCTAGTGACAAGCATTAAGCATAACAAAGTCATAGCAACATCAATCTCACAACATAGTGGATACTAGGGATCAAACCCTAACAAAATGTAACACCCTCGATGCGACTATATCTCCCACGTGTCGAGGCACGACTTAGAGGCATAATCGCATTGAAGGCATATGTCTCAAGTGAGGTAATCTTCACACAACCCATGTAATATAATAAGGGAAAGAGATACATAGTTGGCTTACAATCGCCACTTCACCCAATTACATGAATAAAGCATTACATCAATCAGATACAATCAAGGCCCGACTACGGAGCCAAAATGAAAGAAGAACCCCAAAAGCGACAAAAGGTCCACGATCGACCCCAACTGGGCTCCACTACTGATCAACTAGAACGAAACACCACAAAGGACAAGATCTGCATCGAGCTCCTCCTGAGCTTGGTTGCGACATCTGCACGGACTCATTGGCACCAGCAAGATGGTTTGGAAGTAACTGTGAGCCACAGGGACTCAGCAATCTCGCACCCTCGCGATCAAGACTATTTAAGCTTATGGGTAAGGTAAAGGTATGAGGTGGAGCTGCAGCAAGCGACTAGCATATATGGTGGCTAACATACGCAAATGAGAGCGAGAAGAGAAGGCAAAGCACGGTCGATAAAAGTATGATCAAGAAGTGATCCTATAACAACCTACGTCAAGCATAACTCCAACAACCATGTTCACTTCCCGGACACCGCCGGAAAGAGACCATCACGGTTACACACGCGGTTGATGTATTTTAATTAAGGTCGACTTCAGGTTTTCTACAACCGGACGTTAACAAATTCCCATCTGCCCATAACCGCGGGCACGGCTTTCGAAAGTTCAAATCCCTGCAGGGTGTCCCAACTTAGCCCATCACAAGCTCTCACGGTCAACGAAGGAATAGACCTCCACCCGAGACGTTCCGATCAGACTCGGTATCCCGGTACAACAAGACATTTCGACAGGGTAAAACTAAACCAGCAACACCGCCCGATGCGCCGACATCCTGATGGGAGCTGCACATATCTCGTTCTCAGGGCAACACCGGATAGGTCAAGCTACGAGTAAAACCAGCCCTCAAGTTTCCCCGAGGTGGCCCCGCAGGCTGCCCATTTCGGACCAACACTTAGACAAGCACTGGCCCGGGGGGGTTAAAATAAAGATGACCCTCGAGAGAGCGACTCCCAAGGGAAAAGTAGGTGGTGGTGAGGCAAATGGTAAAACCAAGGTTGGGCATTGCTGGAGGAGCTTTACTTAAGGTGAACTGTCAAGGGGTTCCCATTATTACCCAACCGCGTGAGGAACGCAAAATCCGGGAACATAACACCGATATGACGGAAACTAGGGCGGCAAGAGTGGAACAAAACACCAGGCATAAGGCCGAGCCTTCCACCCTTTACCAAGTATATAGATGCATTTATTAAATAAGATATATTGTGATATCCCAACAAGTAAATAAATGTCCCGACTAGGAACGGCCTCCAATCTTCACCTGCAACTAGCAACGCTATAAGAGGGGCTGAGCAAAGCGGTAACATAGCCAATCAACGGTTTGCTAGGACAAGGTGGGTTAGAGGTTCAACATGGCAATTGGGAGGCTGGCAAGCAAAAGGTAGGCATCGTAGCATTGGCATAGCAAAAGAGCGAGCAAACTAGCATAGCAAAGATAGTAGTGATTTCGAGGGTATGATTATCTTGCCTGAGATCCCGCAAGGAAGAAGAACGAGTCCATGAAGAAGACAAACGGACGTAGACGAACGGGTCCTCACAAACTCGACGTTAACAGAACCAACCCGAAGAAGCAACATCGGAAAGAAGCAAACAATCATGGTAAACAACCATCACACGATCATGGCATGATGCACAACAAGTATGATGCATGTCCGGTTTAAGTATGCATGGCATGGCAAAGTGCACAAGCAATCCTACAAATTAAGTGGAGCTCAATATGCATCGGGATGCATATTGACAAAACACCACATCAATTATTTAGTTCTCTCTCGTTTATGTACCCCAACAATATTAAATGTTGATTAACATGGCAAGAGGGTGAAGCAAATGTAAACTAACTATCTAGTCAAGGTTAAATGAGGCCGGAAGCAACGAACAACAATTCCGGAAACTCCTCATATGCATATATTAGGTTTGGTACTGTTCTGCCCTAAACATTATTTTAGAGTTGTTAAGCATGCAAAATAAGGCCAACATGTTAAACTAGGCAAAATTCTACCCCATTTACATATAAAGTTTATTAAAATCGGAGTTACGGTTAATTAGTTATGAATTAAATCATATTAGCATGGCATAGGAGCAAATTAATGCAAACAAAATTTTAATCATTTTAAACATAGATGAAAGTTGGATATTATTAATCTACACAAAATTCTGAGCAAGTTTCATATATAAATCATTTTAATCCGATGCACGGTTAGTGAGTTATTAAATGCATGAACTAGGGGGACTAATCTGTAAAACAACAATCTCAGGAAAAATAGACAAGTACACAGATCTGAAAAAAAACACTGGGCCGAAACAGAGGCGGGCTGGCCCAACAGGAAAAAAAACTAGAGGAAGGCGCTGGGTGGCCTCACCAGGCCACTTGGGCCGGCTGGACTGGATCGGGCGAAGGGGAGGCGGGCTGTGCGAGGGGGATCTCTTCCCCGACCTCCCGCCGAGGCCGAGGCGACCCATGGTGGCGGCGGCAGAGTCCGGTGATGGCCTGAGGCGGCGGGGCGAGGCAGGTCCGGCAGGCAGGCACGGCGGGGCCTGCGGGAATGGACGGATCCGGGCACGGGGAGCCCGGATCTGGCCGCGGTGGTGAAGATCCGGCGACGAACGAGGTGGCGGCGGGGAACTCCGATGATGACCGGCAAAGGGGCGGCGGCGCTGCGTAGATCCGGCAAGGTGAAGGGGAGGCGGGCGCGCGCGGGCTGCGACGGCGCTGCAGATGGGCTCCGCGGGCCCCTCTCGGGCCTGGCAGGGCCGCGGGAGGTTGGGGGAGGACAGGGGCGACGTGGCGGCTTCCTGGTGGTGGAGGGCGGCGGCTGCGGTGGCGCTGGCCGCATAGGCGGCGCCAAGTGGCGGAGGCAATGTGGTCGGGCGCGGAAAACGAGGCAGAGGGGAGAGGATTAGGGTTGCACCGTGAAATTTTGGAAGGGATCACGTATTTATAGGCATAAGGAGCTAGGAGAGTCCAAACGAGGTGCGGTTTTCGGCCACGCGATCGTGATCGAACGACCAAGATGATGGAGCAGAGTTAGGTGGGTTTTGGGCCAAATTGGAGGGGTGTTGGGCTGCAACACACACGAGGTCTTTTCGGTCCCTCGGTTAACCGTTGGAGTATCAAACGAAGTCCAAATGATACGAAACTTGACAGGTGGTCTACCGGTGATAAACCAAGGCCGCTTGGCAAGTCTCGGTCCAATCCGGAAATGTTTAATGCCCACACACAAAAGAAAGGTAGAAATGACCACCAGAGGAGAACGAAGCACCAGATTGCAAAACGGACAACGGGGAAAATGCTCGGATGCGTGAGACGAACACGTATGCAAATGAAATGCGCATGATGACATGATATGCAATGCATGACACGCAAGGAATGACAAGGCAACACCAGCGAATAACTGAACGACACCTGGCATATCGGTCTCGGGGCGTTACACAAAACTAACTCGATTACATGATAAATCTCATCCAACCCATCACCGTCCAACAAGCCTACGATGGAATTACTCACACACGGCGGTGAGCATCATGAAATTGGTGAGGGAGGAAGGTTGATGATGACGATGGCGACGGATTCCCCTCTCTGGAGCCCCGAACGGACTCCAGATCAGCCCTCCTGAGAGAGTTTAGGGCTTGGCGGTGGCTCCGTATCGTAAAACGCGATGAATCCTTCTCTCTGATTTTTTCTCCCTGAAAGTGAATATATGGAGTCAAGGTTGAGGTCGGAGGAGCATCAGGGGTCCCACGAGGTAGGGGGCGCGCCCAGGGGTGTAGGGCGCGCCCCCACCCTCGTGGACTGGGTGTGGCCCCCCTGACGTGGATCTTTATTCCAGTATTTTTTATATATTCCAAAATAATTCTCCATTGTTTTTCAGGTCATTCCGAGAACTTTTATTTCTGCACAAAAATAACACCATGGCAATTTTGCTGAAAACAACGTCAGTCCGGGTTAGTTCCATTCAAATCATGCAAGTTAGAGTCCAAAACAAGGGCAAAAGTGTTTGGAAAAGTATATACGTCGGAGACGTATCAATCTTTGAAAAAATGGGATGATGGGTCGAAGCGTGCAACATCACAATGCCTCCGGAACAAAAGATAGAACGGACTAAAAGTAACGAAGAAGAAAACAACATCTTCTACCTCGAATGAATTTTAAAGCATCCTTCCGTAGAGGATTGGACGGAGTTGTTGGGAAATGAACAATGAAAAGAATAAACTTGTTGTGGGATTATGGAAAACATCCCAAAACTTGAGGCAAAATTCTGCCACTAACGGAATCAATTGCTTGCTTGAAGGCAATGAAGAGATGAAAACTTCTTTCATCACGAGAATAGGAGGAAACTTGGATTATTGATAAACACCACAATAGTAACATTCCTTAGGGATGTCTTTAGGTGAAATGTAACCCAAGATAACTCCAACAAAGAGATTAATGGATTTAAATACCTCATTCTTGACAGCATGTGAATCACGAAACATGACTGGAAATTTTCAGGAATGATATAACACCATCTCAAAAGATAAGGTAGAAAGGAATTGCACTTTCGATGCAAGATGAAGAATGCTTGAGCTCCTCTAATAAGAATCTTGAAGAACTCTTCAAGAATGAAAGAAATATTTGGTGAACCACCATGTAGAGCCTCCATGAAGAACTCCGGTAATAAAAGGATGATAAAAGAAAGAGAAGTTGAAAACACAAGGTGAAGCCTTGCGATGATTTAGATGGAGCTTCGCGACGATATAATGCGGAAAACTAGGAACTCCGGAAAATAAAAGATGAAGCATCTCGAACCGAGAAATGTGGCATGATGAACAACTCTGGAAAGAAGAAACTAGATCACTTGGATGAAACAATAATAAGAATTACGTTATGCTATCCTTCGCCAATTTAAATTGATGACAAATAATGGATTTGGCATACTACTTATTCTCGTAGAAAGGATTAAGAGAGATATAGCTTAAACTTGAGAAAGTCTTCAACGAACCACCGGTAGGATTTAGAGAGAACGAATGAATTAATGTGAGAACATAAGAGGAATCTTGAACAAACCGCCGTAAGAATTAAATAATGAACAAAGAAAAGATAGTGAAACGCCGGGAAGAATTTAAAAAAGAACGAAGATACTTGAGAGAATATAGATACATGAGAACGAATAGATCATGAGATGACTAGAGGATACTTGAACGAAGCACCGGAAGAATTCGAGAACAAGAGCTGAAAGCTGAGAATGAATGGCGAGACATCAATTTAGAATAGTTGGAGAACAAAGCTGAAAACTTAGAACAAAGAAATCTTCTGAAATGATGGCCTTCGGAGAATCAAAATGAAAAGACTCCTGAAATGCTCCGGATGGGTGAAAAGAATTCTCACATTGAAAACAATTATGAGAGGATGGAATGAAGCTAGAACCATGAATCTTGAAGAGAACGGACCAAGATTTAAGAGAAACTCTTCTTCGGTCTTCAAAATTCGAGAATGACGACGAGAAACACCACTCTGAATTGTTGAGGCACTCCGGAATGACAAATACAAAGGTTGAACCAACGATGAAAATAATTTGAAATATCTTGGTGAAAAACATTTGACTGATGATAACTCATACTTATGTCAAACTTTGAAATCAATTTGAGAATAACTCCGGAAAAAGAATTAGAAGAATCAGGTAAGACCCTGGGAAAAGACCCGTGGGTTAGGTCCCACTCAAAGAAAACACCGTTGGAAATGACTACTTAGGAAGAGATAATGCACCGGTAAGATTTAAATGGCTTGAATAAGGTAAGAACCTTGAAATAGCTTGAAAGGATTAAGAATGGAAATGCGAATCTACTGAGAGATCTTCAACACATCGGAACCCTTGAATAGCAAGAAATGAATAAATAAGAGAGTCTTCGATAAGAAATTCCAACATGGAAAACATGTGAACCAATGAAAATGATATGATCAACACCGAAAGCTTGAATTGAATCCACTGGAAAAGAAAAATAATGGAGAATGATGAACTTGAAGCTCCGTTACTATCTTCCTGAGAATCACCGGCTAAGAACATTGACGGAAAAGAATGGAGAGATTTCCCATCGATAAAATGATACTCGATTAAGAAATCTGAGTCCTTGAAGAAAAAGGGTGGGATGGCGGGAAAACAAAGGCAACTTGGGACGGATGTAATGGATACCGTTGAGAAAAACTGATAACTGATCTAGCAGAAATTGAAAGGATATTAACTTGAAGAGAAGCACACCGGTTGAAAAGGATTGACATGACAATTTTGATGATCGAAAGGATTAGCACTTCCATAGAAATATGAGAACACCGCTTGGAAAAGGTAGGGAATCAACACTTGACATTGAAGCAACTCGAATACCACAACTCAAAACAAAACAAAGGATTGGCTTGCAAAATAAGTTGGAAACAAACATATGATAGAGATTTCGTCTGAAATTTTCGTGGTGGGGCCCACACGGGCTCGATCGTACAGCACCATCATGTACAAGGCAGTGCACATGACATACGAAGCATCCCCGAGTTAGCATAGCCAAGGACTCTTTAAGACACAACGAGACCACTGTAAAACCAACCGTGGATAGGCGGACCACTAGACGTCGAACCCCAATCTCATATCATGCATTTGTTAGAAAGATATCCTAGGAGCTACTTGAATTCCCACCTATAAACTCCCGAAACTTTCTGGTTATGCAATCTGGTGTTGGGGATACAGGGAGGCACAATATATATCACACAACTAGCAAGCCCTACGCTCCAACTGTATCCATCCGTCAACACATAACCAAGAAAACTCCGGAAATCCTGTACCTCAACCTTCAAAAAGCATCCGTTATATGAGTTATGGCAATACTCCCTAACTCCCGCCCCAGTACTGGGTGGCGTCGAGGTTATCTCACCAACAACTACATAAAATAGATTTTCAATGTCGGCGAACTCAGGTATTCCAGAACTACAACGATAAAATTGTGATGACAACACCTCAGAGCTCAACTCCCCGGGACACTGTCATAACCCCTAAATGTCAGGAGGCACCAAGAACAATGTTCTCGTCACAAGAATATCGGAACGATTCCAAGATACCAGCGTGATCCTAAAAAAATTTCATGAAATTTGACGAGAGTTAAGTCAAAACATCTACGTCAGGAGGCCTCACCAGTGTGACGAAGGGACTAAGGAGTAAAAGAATCCTACTCTCCGATATATATATATATATAATCCTAAGACTCAAAACATATTTCTTCTAGACTCGACAACGTCAGCGATTCGATCAAGCAGGGGGCTCCTAAGTCGGGGATGGCTCTGATTACCAACTTGTAACGCCCACGATGTGGCTATATCTCCCACGTGTCGAGGCACGACTTAGAGGCATAACCGAATCGTGGTTTTGTCGCAAGAGGGGTAATCTTCACATAATCCCATGTACGGAATAAGAAAGGGATAAGGAGTTGGCTTACAATCGCCACTTCACACAAATAACAAGTTTAAACATACATCATCTATAATACAATCAAGGTCCGACTACGGAACCAAAATAAAACAAGACAACCCCAAATGCTAGATCCCCGATCGTCCCAACTGGGCTCCACTACTGATCATCAGGAAATGAAACATAGTAACGACCAAGGTCCTCGTCCAACTCCCACTTGAGTTCGGTAGCATCACCTACACTGGTATCATCGGCACCTGCAACTGTTTGGAAGTAGCCGTGAGTCACGAGGACTCAGCAATCTCACACCCGCGAGATCAAGACTATTTAAGCTTATGGGTAGGATAAGGTAATGAGGTGGAGCTGCAGCCAGCACTAAGCAAATATGGTGGCTAAAATACGCAAGTGAGAGTAAGATGAGAAGCTACGCAACGGTCGTGAAGCTACAAGTGATCAAGAAGTGATCCTGAAACTACTTACATTCAAGCATAACACAAGACCATGTTCACTTCCCAGACTCCGCTGAAAAGAGACCATCATGGCTACACACGCGGTTTATTCATTTTAATTAAGTAAAGTGTCAAGTTCTCTACAACCGGATATTAAAAAAAATCCCATCTGCCACATAACCGCGTGCACGGCTCTCGAAAGTTTATACCCTGCAGGAGTGTCCCAATTTAGCCCATTACAAGTTCTCACAATCAATGAAGGGTATTCCTTCTCCTGGAAAGACCCGATCAGTCTCGGAATCCCGGTTACAAGACATTTCGACAATGGTAAAACAAGACCAGCAAGACCACCCGACTGTGCCGACAAATCCCGATAGGAGCTGCACATATCTCGTTCTCAGGGCACACCGGATGAGCAATCCGTACAACTAAAACCAGCCCTCAAGTTTCCCCGAGGTGGCGCTGCAAAGGGATCTAGTTTGGACCAACACTCAGAGGAGCACTGGCCCAGGGGGGTTAAAATAAAGATGACCCTCGGGTCTGCAGAACCCAAGGGAAAAGGCTTAGGTTGTCAAATGTAAAACCAAGGTTGGACCTTGCTGGAGGAGTTTCATTCAAAGCAAACTGTCAAGTGGGTCCCATAACCCCAACCGCGTAAGGAACGCAAAATCAAGGAACATAACACCGGTATGACGGAAACTAAGGCGGCAAGAGTGGAACAAAACACCAGGCATAAGGCCGAGCCTTCCACCCTTTACCAAGTATATAGATTCATTAATTAAGATAAGAGATATTGTGATATCCTAACATAAACATGTTCCAAGTTGGAGCAAACTTCAACTTCACCTGCAACTAACAACGCTATAAGAGGGGCTGAGCAAAGGCGGTAATATAGCCAAACAACGGTTTGCTAGGAAGGTGGGTTAGAGGCTTGACATGGCAATATGGGAGGCATGATAAGCAAGTGATAGATAGCGCGACATAGCGATAGAGCAAACAACTAGCAAGCAAAGATAGAAGTGATTTCGAAGGTATGGTCATCTTGCCTGAACTCCCGCTAGGAAGAAGAACGAGTCCATGAAGTAGACGAACCAACGTAGTCGAATGGATCCTCACAAACGCAACGTTATCAGAACTAACACAAAGAAGAAACACCGGAAAGAAGAAAACAACATGGTAAACTAACAAGCATAAACATGGCATGATGCACAATCAAGTATGATGCATGTCCGGTATAAAGAGGCATGGCATGGCAAGGCAAAGTGCAACAAACAATACTACAAGTTAAGTGGAGCTCATTATGCAATGACTTGCATATTGACGAAACACCACATGACTTATTTAGTTCTCTCTCGGTTATGTACTCAACAATATTAAATGTTGTTAAACATGGCAAGAGGTGAAGCATAAGTAAGCTAACTATTTAGGCAAGTTTAAATGAGGCCAGAAACAACAACCAACAATTCCGGAAAATCCCCATGTGCATACTTTGGATATGGTACTTTTCTGCCGTAAACACAATTTTAGAGTTATTAAACATGCAAAGTAATGCCACCATGTTAAACTATGCATTTTTCTAGACAAGATGCATATAAAGTTTATTAAATTTCGAGTTACGGTTATTTAGTAATGAATTAAGCCATTTTAACATGCCATTTATGCAAAAATAAACAAGCAACATTTTAAACATGGATGAAAGTTGGAAATTATGAAACTAGACAAAATTCTAAGCATTTCCATATTTAAAACATTTTAAACCGATGCGCGGTTGTGGAGATATTAAATGCATGAAGTATGGGGGTTTTTCTGTAAAACAACAAATCCTGGGAAAATTGCTAAAATCGCATATCTGGGAAAAAATGTCTATGGGCCGAAACTGCTAAAATTGGGCCAGCTACTGCACGCGCTGCACACAGATGGCTTTGGTGGCGTGTCACCTCGGGCCCAAGGGCCTGTCGATGCTGGGTCGGGCCGATGGAGGCGGCTCTTGTTGGGGAACGTAGTAATTTCAAAAAATTTCCTACGCACACGCAAGATCATGGTGATGCATAGCAACGAGAGGGGAGAGTGTTGTCCACGTACCCTTGTAGACCGAAAGCGGAAGTGTTAGCGCAACGCAGTTGATGTAGTCGTACGTCTTCACGATCCGACCGATCAAGTACCGAACGCACGGCACCTCCGAGTTCTGCACATGTTCAACTCGATGACATCCCTCGAACTCCGATCCAGCCGAGTGTTGAGGGAGAGTTTCGTCAGCACGACGGCGTGGTGACGATGATGATGTTCTACCGACGCAGGGCTTCGCCTAAGCACCGCTACGATATGACCGAGGTGGATTATGATGGAGGGGGGCACCGCACACGGCTAAGAGATCAAGAGATCAATTGTTGTGTCTATGGGGTGCCCCCTGCCCCCGTATATAAAGGATCAAGGGGGAGGCGGCCGGCCTAGGAGGAGGGCGCGCCAAGGGGGAGTCCTACTCCCACCGGGAGTAGGACTCCTCCTTCCCTTGTTGGAGTAGGAGAGAAGGAGAGAGGGGGAGAGGAACAAGGAAAAGGGGGCTGCACCCCTTTTCCAATTCGGACCAGAGGGGGGCGCGTGCCTCCTTCCTTTTGGCCTCTCTCCTCTATTCCCGTATGGCCCAATAAGGCCCATATACTCCTCGGCGAATTCCTGTAACTCTCCGGTACTCCGAAAAATACCCGAATCACTCGGAACCTTTCCGATGTCCGAATATAGTCGTCCAATATATCGATCTTTACGTCTCGACCATTTTGAGACTCCTCGTCATGTCCTTGATCTCATCCGGGACTCCGAACTCCTTCGGTACATCAAAACTCATAAACTCATAATATAACTGTCATCGAAACCTTAAGCGTGCGGACCCTACGGGTTCGAGAACAATGTAGACATGACCGAGACACGTCTCCGGTCAATAACCAATAGCGGAACCTGGATGCTCATATTGGCTCCCACATATTCTACGAAGATCTTTATCGGTCAAACCGCATAACAACATACGTTGTTCCCTTTGTCATCGGTATGTTACTTGCCCGAGATTCGATCGTCGGTATCTCAATACCTAGTTCAATCTCGTTACCGGCAAGTCTCTTTACTCGTTCTGTAATACATCATCTCGCAACTAACTCATTAGTTGCAATGCTTGCAAGGCTTTAGGTGATGTGCATTACCGAGAGGGCCCAGAGATACCTCTCCGACAATCGGAGTGACAAATCCTAATCTCGAAATACGCCAACCCAACAAGTACCTTCGGAGACACCTGCAGAGCACCTTTATAATCACCTAGTTACGGTGTGACGTTTGGTAGCACACAAAGTGTTCCTCTGGTAAACGGGAGTTGCATAATATCATAGTCATAGGAACATGTATAAGTCATGAAGAAAGAAATAGCAACAAACTAAACGATCAAGTGCTAAGCTAACGGAATGGGTCAAGTCAATCACATCATTCTCCTAATGATGTGATCCCGTTAATCAAATGGCAACTCATGTCTATGGTTAGGAAACATAACCATCTTTGATCAACGAGCTAGTCAAGTAGAGGCATACTAGTGACACTCTGTTTGTCTATGTATTCACACATGTATTATGTTTCCGGTTAATACAATTCTAGCATGAATAATAAACATTTATCATGATATAAGGAAATAAATAATAACTTTATTATTGCCTCTAGGGCATATTTCCTTCAGCTCTGGGCCTGGCGGAGAGAAGGCTGTTCCATGCGGGAGTCAACGCGAGTGGGCGCGAAGCTCGTCGCCCTCGATCCCGACAGGGACGAGGCCATGGCGGCGTCAGCGGCCAACAGTGACAGCGGCGGCGACGGATCCGGGAATGGGGAGGCAGAGGGCACTCCGAGCGGCGGCGCGAGCATCCCTGACGGTCGCAAGCTGCAGTAGGCAGACGACAGCGACGGTTAGAGAGAGAACGGGGGAAAGGGAAGGAAGCAAGAGAGGGGGGGGTTAGCCTGCTGCTGGTGGTGGTCGCCAACGGCGACTCCGGCGAGGCGATGGGGATGACGGTAGACAGCGGGGTCCGGTGGGGGGGGGTCGAGGTGGGCGCGAGGAGGCGCGGTCGGATGGGAGGAGCTCGGCGCTCTCCCGATCCAGATCGGAGATGGCGGCGTGAGTGAGCGCCTCGGGCTCGGATGGGCTCGGCAGGCCACAGATGGGCCTGGCAGGGCCGACACGAGGTGGGAGGAGGGAGGCGCTGGCAGGGGCACGTGCCGCGCTGCCACTGGCCCTAGGCGGCGATGGGGGTTTAGTTGGTGGCTCGCCCGTAGGGGTAGCGCCAAGTGGCGGCGGCGGTTAGGCCGGCGCGGAAAATGAGGAGGAGGTGGGAGGAGGCTTGCGGGGCGCGAATTTCGAGGAGGGGCTAGGTTTTCCAGAAATGGAAGGGGGAAGTGGCTATTTATAGGCAAGGGGGCTTGGTTAGGGGGGATTAGCTCCGTTTCGAAGCCGTTCGATCACCATCAGACAGTCTGAAGCAGAGGGGTAGGTAGGTGGGCTAGATGGACTGTGTAGAGGGGGTTGGGCTGAGAAGAGGGGGAAGAAGTGAGGCCCGGCAACATTTTTTGGAGATCGAAAACGGCCAATGATTTGACCGACTATATTGTCGCAATAGTTATCCATTGGGGCATCAAATGATCTCCGAATGCGATGAAAGTTGACAGGCAGTCTACCTACCCTATAATAAGACCGCATGCCAACTTTCATCCCATTCCGAGAACATTTTCCGCCTACTTATAAAATACTATCTCGGACGTGCCGCGGGCGCGTGTGAGTGTGTCTGGGCTCAGAACGGACAACAGAGAGAATTGGTTGAACCTATACGGATGCAAGTTTTGAAAACATGATGATGTAATGCACATGATGACATGGCAAAATGCAACACGCAAGCAAATGACATGGCAAAGATAGCAAATAACTGGAAGACACCTAGCGCAACGGTCTCGGGGAGTTACATTACGGGTTCGAGAACTATGTAGACATGACCGAGACACATCTCCGGTCAATAACCAATAGCGGAACCTGGATGCTCATATTCGTTCCTACATATTCTACGAAGTGAAGGAAATATGCCCTAGAGGCAATAATAATGTTGTTATTTATATTTCCTTATATCACGATAAATGTTTATTATTCATGCTAGAATTAAATTAATCGGAAACTTAGTACATGTGTGAATACATAAACAAACAGAGTGTCACTAGTATGCATCTACTTGACTAGCTCGTTAATCAAATATGGTTTTTCCTAGCCATGGACAAGAGTTGTCATTTGATGAATGGGATCACATCATTAGAGAATGATGTGATTGACTTGACCCATCCGTTAGCTTAGCACGATGATCGTTTAGTTTGTTGCTGTTGCTTTCTCCATAACTTATAAATGTTCCTATGACTATGAGATTATGCAACTCCCGAATACCGGAGGAACACTTAGTGTGCTATCAAATGTCACAACATAACTGGGTGACTATAAAGATACTCTACAGGTGTCTCCGATGGTGTTTGTTGAGTTGGCATAGATCGAGATTAGGATTTGTCACTCCGTGTATCGGAGAGGTATCTCTGGGCCCTCTCGGTAATGCACATCACAATAAGCCTTGCAAGCAATGTGACTAATGAGTTAGTTACATGATGTTGCATTACGAAACGAGTAAAGAGACTTTCCGGTAACGAGATTGAACTAGGTATTGAGATACCGATGATCGAATCTCGGGCAAGTAACATACCGATAACAAAGGGAACAACATATGTTGTTGTGCAGTTTGACCGATAAAGATCTCCGTAGAATATGTAGGAACCAATATGAGCATCCAGGTTCTGCTATTGGTTATTGACCGGTAGTGAATCTCGGTCATGTCTACATAGTTCTTGGACCCGTAGGGTCCGCACGCTTAACGTTAGGTGATGATCGGTATTATGAGTTTATGTGTTTTGATGAACCGAAGGTAGTTTGGAGTCCCGGTTATGATCACGGACATGACGAGGTGCCTCGAAATGGTCGAGACATAAAGATTGATATGTTGGAAGGCTATGTTTGGACATCGGAATGGTTGCGGGTAAGTTCGGGCATTTACCGAAGTACCGAGGGGGTTACCGGAAACCCCCGGGGAGTGTATGGGCCTTATTGGGCCTTAGTGGGAGAGAGGAGGAGGGGGCCAAAGTGTAGGGCGCGCCCCCCAAGCCCAATCCAAATTGGGTGGGGGCCGCCCCCCCTTCCTTCCCTCTCTCTCTCCCCTTCCTTTCTCACCTACTCCAACAAGGGAAGGGGGAATCCTACTCCCACCGGGAATAGGACTCCCCCCTTGGGTGCGCCATGAGGGGGCTGGCCCTCCCCCTCCTCCACTCCTTTATATATGGGGGAGGGGGGCACTCCATTGACACACAAGTTGATTGTTTTAGCCGTGTGCGGTGCCCCCCTCCACAAATTTCCACCTCGGTCATATCATTGTAGAGCTTAGGCGAAGCCATGTGTTGGTAACTTCATCATTGCCGTTATCATGCCGTCATGCTGACGAAACTCTCCCTCGACCTCAGCTGGATCTAGAGTTCATGGGACGTCACCAAGCTGAACGTGTGCAGATTGCAGAGGTGTCGTACCTTCGGCGCTACGACCGGTCGGATCGTGAAGACGTACGACTACATCAACCGCGTTGTCATGTCGCTTCCTCTTACGGTCTACGAGGGTACATGGACAACACTCTCCCCTCTCGTTGCTATGCATCACCTAGATGGATCTTGCGTGTGCGTAGGAATTTTTTGAAATTACTGTGTTCCCCAACAGTGGCATCTGATCTAGGTCTAAGCATAGATGTTATATGCATATTACTTGCGTGGGTATATACATATTACTTGCGTCACTAGTTGATTCTTTATTCAGCGGTATTGTTGGATGAAGCGGCTCAGACTGACATTACGCGTAAGCTTAGGTGAGCCTGGTTCTACCGACGTGCTTCACACACATGTGGCTAGTGGGTGTCAGTTTCTCCAACTTTAGTTGAATCAGATTTAATGAACAGTGTTGTTTCTAAAGATCAAAAAGCAGTTACTATACCGCGTTGTGGTATTTTTGATGCGTAGGTAAGAGCGGTTATTGCTCAGCCCGTAGCAGCCATGTAAAACTTGCAACAACCAAGTAGAGGACGTCTAACTTGTTTTTGCAGGGCATGTTGTGATGTGATATGGTCAAGACATGATGCTAAATTTTATTGTATGAGATGATCATGTTTTGTAACAGAGTTATCGGCAACTGGCAGGAGCCATATGGTTGTCGCTTTATTGTATGAAATGCAATCGCCATGTAATTGCTTTACATTATCACGAAGCGGTAGCGATAGTCGTAGAAGCAATAGTTGGCGAGACGACAATGATGTTTCGATGGAGATCAAGGTGTCAAGCCGGTGACGATGGTGATCATGATGGTGCTTTGGAGTTGGAGATCGAAGGCACAAGATGATGATGGCCATATCATATCACTTATATTGATTGCATGTGATGTTTATCCTTTATGCATCTAATTTTGCTTAGTTCGGCGGAAGCATTATAAGATGATCTCTCACTAAATTTCAAGATATAAGTGTTCTCCCTGAGTATGCACTGTTGCTACAGGTTGTCGTGCCGAGACACCACGTGATGATCGGGTATGATAAGCTCTACATTCACATACAACGGGTGCAAGCCAGTTTTGCACATGCAGAATACTCGGGTTAAACTTGACAAGCCTAGAATTTGCAGATATGACCTCAGAACACTGAGACCAAAAGGTTGAGCGTGAATCATATAGTAGATATGATCAACATAGTGATGTTCATCATTTAAAACTACTCCATCTCACGTGATGATCGGACATGGTTTAGTTGATGTGGATCACATGATCACTTAGATGATTAGAGGGATGTCTATCTAAGTTGGAGTTCTTAAGTAATATGATTAACTGAACTTTAATTTATCATGAACTTAGTACCTGATAGTATTTTGCATGTCTATGTTGTTGTAGATAGATGACCCGTGCCGTGTTCCATTGAATTTTAATGCGTTCCTAGAGAAAGCTAAGTTGAAAGATGATGGTAGAAATTACACGGACTGGGTCCGTAACTTGAGGATTATCCTCATTGCTGCACAGAAGAATTACGTCCTAGAAGCACCGCTAGGTGACAAACCCGCTGCAGGAGCAACACTAGATGTTATGAACGTCTAGCAGAGCAAAGCTGATGACTACTCGATAGTTCAGTGTGCCATGCTTTATGGCTTAGAACCAGGACTTAACGACGTTTTGAACATCATGGAGCATACGAGATGTTCCAGGAGTTGAAGTTAATATTTCAAGAAAATGCCCGAATTGAGAGATATGAAGTCTCCAATAAGTTCTATATCTACAAAATGGAGGAGAATAGTTCTGTCAGTGAACATATACTCAGAATGTCTGGGTCCCACAACCACTTGACTCAACTAGGAGTTAATCTTCCTGATGATAGTGTCATTGACAGAGTTCTTAAATCACTGCCACCAAGCTACAAGAGCTTCGTGATGAACTATAATATGCAAGGGATGGATAAGACGATTCCCGAGCTCTTCGCAATGCTAAAGGCTATGGAGGTAGAAATCAAGAAGGAACATAAAGTGTTGATGGTCAACAAGACCACCATTTTCAAGAAAAGGGGTAAAGGGAAGAAGGGGAACTTCAAGAAGAACGACAAGCAAGTTGCTGCTCAAGTGAAGAAGCCCAAGTCTGGACCTAAGCCGGACACTGAGTGCTTCGACTACAAAGGGACTGGTCACTGGAAGCGGAACTGCCCCATTTATTTGGCGGAGAAGAAGGATGGAAAAGTGAAAGGTATATTTGATATACATGTTATTGATGTGTACCTTACTAATGCTCGCAGTAGCGCCTGGGTATTTGATACTGGTTCTGTTGCTAATATTTGCAACTCGAAACAGGGGCTACGGATTAGGCGAAGATTGGCTAAGGACGAGGTGACGATGCACGTGGGAAATGGTTCCAAAGTTGATTTGATCGCCGTCGGCACGCTACCTCTAAATCTACCTTCGGGATTAGTATTAGACCTGAATAATTGTTATTTGGTGCCAGCATTAAGCATGAACATTATATCTGGATCTTGTTTGATGCGAGACGGTTATTCATTTAAATCAGAGAATAATGGTTGTTCTATTTATATGAGTAATATCTTTTATGGTCATGCACCCTTGATGCATAGTCTATTTTTACTAAATCTCGATAGTAGTGATACACATATTCATAGTATTGAAGCTAAAAGATATAAGTTTAATAATGATAGTGCAACTTATTTGTGGCACTACCGTTTAGGTCATATGCCATGCTGATGGACTTTTGGAATCAATTGATTATGAATCAGTTGATGCTTGCGAACCATGCCTCATGGGCAAGATGACTAAGACTCCATTCTCTGGAACACTGGAACGAGCAACAGACTTATTGGAAATAATACATACTAATGTATGCGGTCCAATGAGTGTTGATGCTCGTGGCGGGTATCATTATTTTTCTGACCTTCATAGATGATTTGACCAGATATGGGTATATCTACTTAATGAAACATAAGTCTGAAGCATTTGAAAAGTTCAAAGAATTTCATAGTGAAGTGGAAAATCATCGTAACAAGAAAATTAAGTTTCTACGATCTGATCGTGGAGGTGAATATTTGAGTTATGAGTTTGGTCTTCATTTGAAACAATGCGGAATAGTTACGCAACTCACACCACCTGGAACACCATGGCGTAATGGTGTGTCCGAACATTGTACCCGCACTTTATTAGATATGGTGCGATCTATGATGTCTCTTACTGATTTACCGCTATCATTTTGGGGTTATGCTTTAGAGACGGCTGCATTCACGTTAAATAAGGCACCATCTAAATCCATTGAGACGACATGTTATGAACTGTGGTTTCACTACTACAGGATGCTGCTAACACGACACTACAATCAGAGACCCTTCGAGAAACGACGTGTGATGCCATAATCGCAAACGGTGCTGTATGAAAACCGTCAAAAATGTATAAAACGTTTGCGATGATGGATGCATCAAACACGATTCAGGTTTTAGTTGCGTGTGCGATGAAGGGCATACGGTTAAGTTCAATTAACTATTTGCGATGAGGAGGAACAAAAGAAATGGGCAGCCAGATGATGGCGTGTGCGATACACAGCATACGGTTCACCCGGATGAACTATTTGTGATTAGGCAACACAAAAGAAATGGGTAGCCAGATGAAGGTGTGTGCGATATACAACAAACGGTTCACTCGGATGAACTGTTTCTGATTAGGCAACACAAAAGAAACGGTCAGCCAAATCAAGGTGTGTGGGATATACGGCATGTGGTTCACTCGGATGAACTGTTTGCATTGACACAAGAGTACAGAAATGGTTCAACTTAACAAGACGTGTGTGTTGTGCAATGGGATTGCATGCGGTTAGCTCAGCCCTTGTCGTCAGTGTGTGACCTCCGTGGCAACCGTTCGCTCCCCAGGTGCCTCTTCGTGTACCGTGGCAACCGTCCACCGACTCTTCGCCTTTCCCTCTCAATTTGGAACTACTGTCGCACGCTAGCTCTTCCTCCCTCCTCCATTTGCCTTCACGCTTCCTTCTGCCCTTGTTTGATCGTCTTCTCCATGGAGGGAACAAGCCGAAAACGACCCCGTTATTCTTGCCCCGATCTAAATGATGACGCGGTGGAGGAGCTCATTGATCGGTGCGTCATCATCACCTTGGCTAGCATGGCAGGTTCGTTCAAGACCATTCTTGACTCAACTAATAACATCATTACAAGGAACCCAAGGGTCCAGCAGCGGTTTGATCTCCCCTATCTTCTTCGCCGTGACCCTGCTGACTGGCGCGGGGACGAGGGAAGCCTCGCCTTGTGTAAGTTGATGCCGCTTGGTAATGATACGTATGATGTTAAGATGCCATCGCTTGAGGGCAAGGCTTGGGCAGGCGCAAATGGAGATTGGATTGTTTATATTGGTTACAACTGCGAGTGGGAACTTGTGAATGTGTACACTCATCACCGGGTTCCACATCCAAAAATCTCAGATTGCCCAGAGGTTGAGCACACAGATGGTCTATGTGAGTTCAAATATGATCATGGTAACTGTCGTCTACGAAAGATAGCAATTTGTCGAGTTCCCAACCGCTCTTGGGATTACACGAACTATGAAGTTGTTTGCTATCTTCGACAAGCTTATTGCCTTCCTTACTTCCACGCCTTGATGGATATTGCTCAAAAATCAGTTTCTATACATGGATGAGTACTGTGATGCAATTCAATACGAGGGTCTTGTGTTTGCTGCCACCACTCGTGGCACTGTTTTTGCATGGAATCCTCATGATTTCGGTACGTTTGTCTTCCACCGTAATTATAATTGTTTCATCCACATGCATGCGGGTTAGCTAGTTTCCCTTTACTAATTAACCTTCTTGTGTTTCCAACGTCCTGTGGACATTCCACCACCTATACTTGAAAATTTTATTCACGAGCATGAGGACGAGCAAGACCCATATACTCAGTGGCGCCTGGCAACTTATTCCGATGGATCACCTCTTCTTGTCTGTATACGGGGCACTGCTGATGTTACTAAGGGAGCAGGTGTTGTCTCGTATGGCCGCACTCTCCAGACCTATTCCAACATCCGTTGCAGGGTATTCGGGATGGATACTGGTGTACTAGCACCAACACCTTCTCCCTGGTTCAGTATTGAAAGTCTTGGAGGAAACTCGCTCTTCCTTGGACAAAACTATCCAATGATGGTGGAAGGCGATCCAACTGCTATTGACACAACATTACTACCAATTCTGAGAAGCAACTGTATCTACACCTCAGACATTGCGGTTATTCCCTACCCTGGTCGTGATATAGTAGGCCGCTTCAACCTAGATGATCAGTCCTGCGTTGGTCTCGAGATTGACAGTAGCTGGCCCTTCCCAGAGAATCACTTCTGGTTCAAAGCAAGCGTTTCCAACGCCAACGAGTGGTTGATCTTAAGTTCATTTCATCGCTTTTTTATTTGTTGTGTGAGAAAAACTTTACTAGAATGTTTTGTTGGAAATGATCTATAATCCAACGTGTATCCTCGTTGTCGTTGTGGGTTGATGACTTGTTGTATGTAATCAATGGTACATTTGCATTTGTGTCCATGAACTCACGCCTGCTAGTGGTGTCCATATGAACAGTGCTAGTGATTTTAGTTGCAAAAATTAGATAGTGCTAGTGATTTGTAGCTGCATATTTTGACAAATCACAGTGTTACAAGGTTAACAAATGGCAATGTTACTAGATAAACAAATGTCAATCTTTCCAGTTTGAGAAATGGCAACATACCCAAAATGACAGATATGCAAATCTTACCCAATTGTTTGTACGTGGTTGCACACGGGTCATGCAAAACAACCGTTTGCATTGAAGGGATGCAGAAATCCTGCTCGGCACATTTTCCCTTGGCTTCCTGGGGAAGCTGTCGGTTTGCATACGGGTGTTCTAACTAAAACGTTTGTGATGAGTGTTTTATATTTAAAAACCGTTGACTTTTTTTCAAAAGAAAATCATTTGATAAGTCTGTACATTAAGAGAGAAAAATGCAAGTTCATTCAAACCATATCTTTCATTCAGTCACACTGCGAATTTATATCCATATGATCGAGAATTCGAGATACAGTATTAAACCCGAAAAAAACTATTTCTGGCGGCGGCGTGCCGCGCCGTCGTTGTCGTTGTCGTACTCCGGGACACCGTTGTTGAAGTCTTCAAGGCAGCACACAATGTTCTTCACTTGTAAATCAAACATCATGTCGTTGTGCGATCAACGGGCGGGGCATGAGAGGATGGCAACTGGCAACGCTGAGAGGTAGCGGTCGACGGCAGCGTGCCATGGCACTGAGGGGAGGGGGCACATGGGCATGGGCGCGGTGGGTGCAGCCAAACACATGGGGACCAGCACCGCGGTGGGTGGAGGGGCGCGCACGGGCACGGTGGATGCAGCCAAACGCATGGGGCCGGCGGGCACGGTGGGTGGAGGGGTGCGGACGGGCACGGGCGCTGGCGCTGGCATGTACACGAGCTCGTGCGGGTCCGCGGAGACCTCGCTGACACCCGCGGCTTCCAGCTCAGCGATAGTGCTCGGCGACCAGCCCGTCGATGCTACAGGGATGGTCGCTGGCGCGGGCGCGTGGATGGGAGCTGGGATGGGAACGGGGGCAGCAACCGCCGCGGCCGACTCGTTTTGGGCCATGTCCATGAGGCCCCATTCCTCCTTATTTTCTATCTCATCTGGCTCGGAGTCGACTTCACCAAACTTGAAGACCAGTGGCAGATGATCATTCTGCACCATGGCGGTGGAGTCCTGCGGGGGGGGGGGGGGGGGGGGGATGGGAGGCGAACAGTAAGGCCGCGTGTATTAAACAGCAGATCGGGCGCCATTAATGGAGAGGAAGGCAGGCGGCCATGGAAGTCTAAGGGCTCGCTTTGTAGTGAGTCTACACAGCATAAAGCTCGCACACTTTTCGGTGAGCCTGCGCATTGGAGGACTGCTTGCACGCCTCTCGGTCAGCCGGCGCACCGGACTACGCTCGCACGCCTCCCGTTCAGTCAAGGGCAAGCAGCTGTCCGCACGACACCTCCTACGGCCATTAAAATGAAGACACGTGGTGTCACGTGAATGGTTCATAGAACGCACACGTTTTGAATTATACAAACGTTTGAGATATTAAGTGGCAGCTATTTTTTCAAAACGCCTTTGTTGGCTGTCATCATTCGAGTGCGCCTTCTCTCAAAATGGACACGAAAAATACCACATCATGTCGGGCGCCATTCCATGATAGCATGCCAATTTTCATGATTTCAGACGAGTTTTGGATTTAGTAGAATTTAAAAACTAGGCATCTCAATGTTTTGTCGGCAATCAACGATGCCCCGGTGTTTGAAATTCATTCCCGTTTATTGCATGGGACCTAAGCATGCACCCAAGGACACATATTTGATTTTTCAACCGATTTATATGCACTGGAGCATGTGCATGTAGTTCAAATTTGAATTATGCACATATATGCATTGAAAACTCAGTTAATGCATAAAAATGTCCAAAAGAACCCTAAAAAATCACAAAAATTGACACAACACTCCTGTTGTTCTATGTTGACACGAGAAAAAATTTGGAAGCAATAAGAGGCAGTGGATATCGTTTCATCCCCAAAGGTGGGACGTTCCCTACCGAAACCATGATGCTTGTTGTGAGAAGCTCTGGTTTGTGAGAAGCATATACCCAAAGCTGCCCCAAACGGGACAAAACTTTTACCACAACATGTTGATGCCGCTCCGTGAAAGCATGCAAAGTTTCATGAATTTCAGACGAGTGTTGGATTTACTAGAATTGAAAAACGAGGCATCTCAATGTTTTGCTGGCAATCAACGGTGCCCTGGTGTTTCAAATTCATTTCCATTTCTTGCATGTGACCTAAGCATGCACATGCACTGGAGCATGTGCATGTAGTTCAAATTTGAATTATGCACATAAATGCATTGAAAACTCAGTTAATGTATAAAAATGTCCAAACGAACCCCGAAAAATACCAAAAATTGACACAACACTCCTATTGTTCTATGTTGACACGAGAATTTTTTTGAAAGCAATAAGAGGCAATAGATATTGTAGTCCCCAAAGGTGGAACGTTCCCTACCGAAACCATCATGCTTGTTGTGAGAAGCTCTGGTTTGTGAGAAGCATATACCCAAACCTGCCCCAAATGGGACAAATTTTTTAACACGGCATGTTGATGCCGCTCCATGATAGCATGCTGAGTTTCATGAATTTCAGACGAGTTTTGGATTTACTAGAATTTAAAAATGAGGCATCTCAATGTTTTGTCGGCAATCAACGGTGCCCTGGTGTTTGAAATTCATTCCCATTTCTTGCATGGGACCTAAGCATGCACCCAAGGACACAGATTTGATTTTCAACCAATTTATATGCACTGGAGCATGTGCATGTAGTTCAAATTTGAATTATGCAAATAAATGTATTGAAAACTCAGTTGATGCATAAAAATGTCCAAACGAACCCTGAAAAATCCCAAAAATTGACACAACACTCCTGTTGTTCTATGTTGACACGTGAATTTTTTTGAAAGCAATAAGAGGCAACGGATATCGTCCCGTCACCAAAGGTGGTACGTTCCCTATCGAAACCATCATGCTTCTTGTGAGAAGCTTTTACCCGAACCTGCCCCAGATGGGACAAAATTTTCACCATGGCATGTTCATGCCGCTCCATGATAGCATGCCAAGTTTCATGAATTTTAAACGAGTTTTGGATTTACTAGAATTTAAAAATTAGGCATCTCAATGTTTTGCCGGCAATCAACAGTGCCATGGTGTTTGAATTTCATTCCCATCTCTTGCATGGGACCTAGAAATTCACCCAAGGACACACATGTAATTTTTCAACCAACTTTGGTGCATTAGAGCATGTGCTTGTAGTTAAAATTTGAATTATGCACATAAATTGCCTAGAAAACCAAGTTAATGCATAAAAATGTCCAAATGAACCCCGAAAAATCCAAAAAATTGACACAACACTCCTGTTGTTCTATGTTGACACAAGAAAATTTTGGAAAGCAATAAGAGGCAACTGATATCGTTTTGTCCCCAAAGGTGGGACGTTCCCTACCGAAACCATCATGCTTGTTGTGAGAAGCTCTGGTTTGTGAGAAGCATATACCCGAACCTGCCCCAAATGGGACAATTTTTTTAACACAACATGTTGATGCCGCTCCATGATAGCATGCCAAGTTTCATGAATTTCAGACGAGTTTTGGATTTACTAGAATTTAAAAACCATGCATCTCAATGTTTTGCCGGCAATCTACAGTGACATGGTGTTTGTATTTCATTCCCATCTCTTGCATGGGACCTAGAAATTCACCCAAGGACACACATGTGATTTTTCAACCAACTTTGGTGCATTGGAGCATGTGCATGTAGTTCAAATTTGAATTATGCACATAAAATGCTTAGAAAACCCAGTTAATGTATAAAAAGGCCAAACGAACCCCGGAAAATTCCAAGATTGAACACAACACTCCTGTTGTTCTATGTTGACACTAGAAATTTTTTGAAAGAAATAAGAGGCAACGGATATCATCTCGTCCCCAAAGGTGGTACGTTCCCTATCGAAACCATCATGCTTGTTGTGAGAAGCTCTGATTTGTGAGAAGCTTATACCCAAACCTGCCCCAAATGGGGCAAAATTTTCACCACGACATGTTGATGCCGCTCCATGATAGCATGCAAGTTTCATGAATTTTAGACGAGTTTTGGATTTACTAGAATTTAAAAACCAGGCATCTCAACGTTTTTGCCGGCAATCAATAGTGCCCTAGTGTTTGAAATTCATTCCCATCTCTTGCATGGGACCTAGAAATTCACCCAAGGACACACATGTGATTTTTGAACCAACTTTGGTGCATTGGAGCATGTGCTTATAGTTCAAATTTGAATTATGCACATAAAATGCCTAGAAAACCGAGTTAATGTATAAAAAGGCCAAACGAACCCCGAAAAATTCATTTCCATTTCTTCCATGGGACCTAAGAATGCACTGAAGGACACATATTTGTTTTTTCAACCAATTTGTATTCACCGGAGCACGTGCATGTAGTTCAATTCTGAATTGTGCACCTGAAATGGCTAGAAAACCAGTTTAATGTATGAAATGTCCAAACGAACCCTGAATAATTCCAATTCTTTTACGACACACATACAGTTGCATGTTCACTGCAGATAAAAGGTCTAGCAATTCAAACACCGTCCATTGCCGCTGTGACCCCATTATGTAATTCAAATCAAGATGAAAAATCAAGTAGATCGCACACAATTTATTATCAGCAACCGTGTGAGATGTAGTACAAAATATCTTGGAGCACCGTCGGTGTATAGTACGCTTATGGCTTACGCGAGAAGGTGCGTCAGCTACAGTCCACAGCCGGCGTGTCAAGCACACTAGCTCGCTCCCCCGAAACTCCCGCCTCTGCATCCCTCTCTGCTTCAGTCCCTTGATTCAAATTTTCAGTAGCCCCGGCATTTTACTCCCGCCTGTGCATCCCTCGCAATCTCAATAATATCTGCTCGCCCTTGATCCAAATTTTCAGTAGCCCCGCCTTGTTACTCCCACCAAGTAAAATTTTCAGTCGCTGCAGTATTTCCTCAAACACAACCTCCGCTCACATAGACACACACAACCCTCGAAACCATTGGTAGGTCGCCGCCATCGCCGGGCCTCCATCCTCAACCTCTGCCTGTGTTCCGGGGAGCTTGAGTAGCCAATGGCCAAAAAGAGGTTTATCGTGGCCTTTTTGCCTGACGCCGATGAGGTGGCCGCCGAGGTGTCCCCGTCGTCCTCCACGGGCCCGATCCGTCGTCGCCGGTCCCCTGATTCGCCTGCCGCCGCGCCCCTATGCTGGTTCGAGGACTTCCCCGTCCTCCCTCGGACCCGGCAGCCGATGAAGTCCTACCTCGGGGACCGGCAGCGGCGGTGGGGGACGTGGGTCACCGAGATTATAGATCGAGAGACCCACACCCGCCGGTTGCTCGGTAGCTTCCACACGACTGAGCTCGTGGCCATGGAGTACGACCGCTGGCAGGTCCGCTACCACGACGCAGCGACTAGGCTCAATTTCCCCTTCGGTACACGTCCGGTCCACCTCGTTCCGCCGGAGCCAGGGGTGGAGAGCTCGGCTATGGCGTGGGAGGACCGCGAGGCGTGGGAGCATCTCAAGGCCGAGGCCGCCGACGAGGCCTACATGCAAGAGCTCCGCCGGCAGCACCCGGAGCTCGTGGAGGCGGTGCGGGCGATCTTTGCCGGCGCGGAGGGCGGTGAGGTTATCGCGCTCTCCTCCGATGACGAGATCGAAGGCGGCGAGGACGGCGGAGCGGAGGGCGGCGAGGTTATCACGCTCTCCTCTGATGGCAAGGTCGAAGGCGGCGACGGCGGCACAGAGGGCGTCGAGGTGGGCCCCCGGGACGAGGAGATCGACGTCGACGAGTGGAGGAGTGACTTCCCCAACGACCCCGATGACGGTACTGGCCTGGACCCGGCTCGCGGCACGCCGTACATGATGGGAAGGATTGGCTCGACCTCTACTTCGACCGAAAGTAGTTTAGCTTAGTTTAAATTTATGTTTTATGTTCGGTTATGCAAAACTATCAATGTTTATGTTTGAATGCATGCTACTTTCGGTTGAACCTACTTTGAACTTGATCAAATTGAAGTTTACAACCTTAAATTTAGGGGATCGACTAGAAAAGGCCAAAAATTGCTGGAGTATATATATATATATCCACTAAGGTTTTACTCCTTTAACTTTTTAAGGATCTCCTAGAGATGTCCTTATGACTTGTTTATTTCAGTTCTTCACAATGTGATGCTCTATATGTGCAACTATTTGCTATGCAGTTCAATTTCATCAATAACAGTTTCAGTTTCAACAATACCACTATGAATTACGATATTTGGTTGATGTTAAGGATATTGCAGTTAACATCCTTTTCATTTTTCAATTGTTGTTTAGCAACATGCATTGTACTGAATGACTAAATATGCAATCCCAGGCTACATAGCAACAAGGAAGAGTGTTACCTTAATGTTCTAATTATGTCTAGATATACATATAGTAAAATCTTATATAATGGGATGGATGGAATGCTATACTACATCATTTTTCAATTGTTGTTTAGCTTCTAATATTAACATGGTGCTTTTAGGTACATATATCATTGCCAAAGATCCACACTTCGACCCTTTCTGCGCATGGGGCAATGAGATATTCATGAACCAGCATCAAGTGAGGAAACTGATAAAGATTGTTACTAAAATGGGTCAAAAGATGTCAATCGAACTATTTGTTTACACTTTATACAAGACAAATTGCAGGATAGTAAGTAAGAACCGTGTAGCCTTCTTTTTACTGCCTGTAATGAGTTGTGTTATCTGAATCTTTTTTCTTTTGCAGTGCATCCTAAAGCAGTTTACTCAAGATTACCTCTCAAACTACATGATTGGCGGCCGACCATCACAAGGGGTTGGACTAGAGTCCTGCATGCCTTCTGCATCCAGGAGAGCACAATAGGGCCATTCCGCTTCACCTTGTTCAGCAACTGGAATGTCTGCCGCCTCTTTCTTTACCATTTGTAATAGTATAAGTATAGAACCCTGGTACATCATTCTTTATTTGGTGCTTCTGTAATTCTTAAACATATGTACCTGTGAATCGAATAATGCATTGTTTGTTTGAACCTGATGGATATGAATAAAGCTATAGCCTACTTTCAAGTTTAAATTAGGTACAATTTTAAATAGCAGCAAATAAATTAGGGTGAAATTACATTGTGTAGGTCATTACGGCACACACGGTTGGTAAAACACAAATGTTTGCGATATACACCATAATCTGAGATGGTTCACAAAGAGGAAATGCGTGCAAGCATGCACATAGTTGCCGTTTGCAAAGCATGTGTGATGTCAGATACTATCACATACGGCGCCGAAAAACTAAATGTGTGTGATTGTCTACCTATCATACACGGTCTATAATCATGAACTGTTTGTGATGTGCCAGGCATCGTATGTCTCCCGTGCCTGGAATCTGCCTAGAATCCGCCTAGAAAGCTCCCGTGCCTAGAATCTGCCTGGTTTTAGGCAGACCACAAAACTCCGACTGCGATGGCAATGCGAGCACAAACGAGTAGCAAGGATGAAGCGTTTGGGATATTTGAGATAACGGAAACGGTTATACAGGGACAACTGTATGCATCAAGGCTCCCTATCCCCAACGGTTTCTGGGTCGTGTGGGAAGGACCCCCCTATCGCCCACACTCACTTGGAGACGGTTCCATATGCCGTCGCAGAAAGGGGTTAAAAACCGTTTGTTTAGGACCGGCGCGCACCAGTGTTTGGCAAGAAACCCAAGTTGTCGTTTCTTGAAGTATGGGGCTGCGATGCTTATGTGAAAAAGCTTCAACCTGATAAGCTCGAACCCAAATCGGAGAAATGTGTCTTCATAGGATACCCAAAGGAGACTGTTGGGTACACCTTCTATCACAGATCTGAAGGAAAGATATTAGTTGCTAAGAATGGATCCTTTCTAGAGAAGGAGTTTCTCTCGAAAGAAGTGAGTAGGAGGAAAGTAGAACTTGACGAGGTAATTGTACCTGCTGCCTTATTGGAAAGTAGTTCACCACAGAAATGAGTTCCAGTGATTCCTACACCGGTAAGTGAGGAAGCTAATGATGATGATCGCGAAACTTCTGATCAAGTTACTACCGAACCTCGTAGGTCAACCAGAGTAAGATCCACACCAGAGTGGTACGGTAATCCTGTTTTGGAAGTCATGTTACTTAACCATGACAAACCTACGAACTATGAGGAAGCGATGATGAGCCCATATTTCACAAAATGGCTTGAGGCCATGAAATCTGAGATGGGATCCATGTATGAGAACAAAGTGTGGACTTTGGTTGACTTGCCCGATGATCGGCAAGCCATAGAGAATAAATGGATCTTCAAGAAGAAGATTGACGCTGACGGTAATGTTACTGTCTACAGAGCTTGACTTGTTGCAAAAGTTATTCGACAAGTTCAAGGAGTTGACTATGATGAGACCTTCTCACCCATAGCGATGCTTATGTCCATCTGAATCATGTTAGCAATTGCTGCATTTTATGATTATGAAATTTGGCAAATGGATGTCAAAACTGCATTCCTTAATGGATATCCTAAAGAAGAGTTGTATATGATGCAACTAGAAGGTTTTGTCGATCCAAAAGGTGCTAACAAAGTGTGCAAGCTCCAACGATCCATTTATGGACTGGTGCAAGCCTCTCGGAGTTGGAATATACGCTTTGATAGTGTGATCAAAGCATATGGTTTTATACAGACTTTTGGATAAGCCTGTATTTACAAGAAAGTGAGTGGGAGCTCTGTAGCATTTCTGATATTATATGTAGATGACATATTGTTGATCGGAAATGATACTGAATTTCTGAATAGCATAAAAGGATACTTGAATAAGAATTTTTCAATGAAGGACCTCGATGAAGCTGCTTATATATTGGGCATCAAGATCTATAGATATAGATCAAGATGCTTAATTGGACTTTCACAAAGCACATACCTTGATAAAGTTTTGAAGAAGTTCAAAATGGATCAAGCAAACAAAGGGTTCTTGCATGTGTTACAAGGTGTGAAGTTGAGTCGGACTCAATGCCCGACCACTGCAGAAGATAGAGAAAAAATGAAACTCATTCCCTATGCTTCAGCCATAGGTTCTATCATGTATGCAATGCTGTGTACCAGACCTGATGTGTGCCTTGCTATTAGTTTAGTAGGGAGGTACCAAAGTAATCTAGGAGTGGATCACTGGACAGCGGTCAAGAACATCCTGAAATACCTGAAAAGGACTAAGGATATGTTTCTCGTTTATGGAGGTGACAAAGAGCTCGTCGTAAACGGTTACGTCGATGCAAGATTTGACACTGATCCAGATGACTCTAAGTCACAAACCGGATACGTACTTTTATTGAATGGTGGAGCTGTCAGCTTGTGCAGTTCCAAGCAGAGCGTCGTGGCGGGATCTACGTGTGAAGCGGAGTACATAGCTGCTTTGGTATGAAGGAGTCTGGATGAAGGAGTTCATATCTGATCTAGGTGTCATACCTAGTGCATCGGGTCCATTGAAAATCTTTTGTAAAAATACTGGTGCGATTACCTTGGCAAAGGAATCCAGATTTCACAAGAGAACCAAGCACATCAAGAGACGCTTCAATTCCATCTGCGGTCAAGTCAAGCAGGGAGATATAGAGATTTGCAAGATACATACGAATCTGAATGTTGCAGACCCGTTGACTAATCCTCTCTCACGAGCAAAACATGATCAGCACCAAGACTCCATGGGTGTAAGAATCATTACTGTGTAATCTAGATTATTGTCTGTAGTGCAAGTGGGAGACTGAAGGAAATATGCCATAGAGGAAATAATAAAGTTGTTATTTATATTTCCTTATATCATGATAAATGTTTATTATTCATGCTAGAATTATATTAACCGGAAACTTAGTACATGTGTGAATACATAGACAAACAAAGTGTCACTAGTATGCCTCTACTTGACTAGCTCGTTGATCAAAGATGGTTAAGTTTCCTAGCCATGTACAAGAGTTGTCATTTGATGAACGGGATCACATATCACATCATTAGAGAATGATGTGATTGACTTGACCCATCCGTTAGCTAAGCATGATGATCATTTAGTTTGTTGTTGTTGCTTTCTCCATAACTTATACATGTTCCTATGACTATGAGATTATGCAACTCCCAAATACCGGAGGAACACTTAGTGTGCTATCAAACGTCACAAAGTAATTGGGTGACTATAAAGATACTCTACAGGTGTCGCCGATGGTGTTTGTTGAGTTGGCATAGATCGAGATTAGGATTTGTCACTCCGTGTATCGGAGAGGTATCTCTGGGCCTTCTCGGTAATGCACATCACTATAAGCCTTGCAAGCTACGTGACTAATGAGTTAGTTACATGATGTTGCATTACGGACCAAGTAAAGAGACTTGTCGGTAACGATATTGAACTAGGTATTGAGATACCGACGATCGATTCTCGGTCAAGTAACATACCGATGACAAAGGGAACAGCGTATGTTGTTATGCGGTTTGACCGATAAAGATCTTCATAGTATATGTAGGAACCAATATGAGCATCCGGGTTCCGCTATTGGTTATAGACCGAAAGTGAGTCTCGGTCATGTCAACATAGTTCTCGAACCCGTAGGGTCCGCATGCTTAACGTTAGGTGATGATCGGTATTATAAGTTTATGTGTTTTGATGAACCGAAGGAAGTTCAGAGTCCCGGATATGATCACGGACATGACGAGGAGTCTCGAAATGGTCGAGACATAAAGCTCGATATATTGGAAGGCTACGTTTGGACATCGGAATGGTTCCGGGTAAGTTGGGGCTTCTACCAGAGTACCGGTGGGGTTACCGGAAACCCCCTGGGAGTGTATGGGCCTTATTGGGCCTTAGTGGGAGAGAGGAGGAGCTGGCCAAGGTGGAGGGTGTGCCCCCTAAGCCCAATCCGAATTGGGGGGGGGGGGGTGCCCCCCTTCCTTCCCTCTCTCTCCCCTTGCTTTCTCTCCTACTCCAACAAGGGAAGGGTGAATCCTACTCCCACTGGGAGTAGGACTCCCCCCTTGGGCGCGTCATGAGAGGGCCGGCCCTCCCCCTCCTCCACTCCTTTATATACGGGGGAGCGGGGTACCCCATAGACACACAAGTTGATTGTTTTAGCCGTGTGCGGTGCCCCCCTCCACAGATTTCCACCTCGCTCATATCGTTGTAGAGCTTAGGCGAAGCCCTGCGTCGATAACTTCATCATCACCATCATCACGCCATCGTGCTGATTAAACTCTCCCTTGACCTCAGCTAGATCTAGAGTTCGTGGGATGTCATCGAGCTAAACATGTGCAGATTGCGGAGGTGCTGCACCTTTGGTGCTAGGATCGGTCGGATCGTGAAGACGTACAACTACATCAACCGTGTTGTCATAATGCTTCCGCTTATGGTCTAGGAGGGTATGTGTACAACACTCTCCCCTCTCATTGCTATGAATCACCTACATGGATCTTGCGTGTGCATAGGATTTTTTTTTGAAATTCTGCGTTCCCCAACACGAAGATCTTTATCGGTCAAACCACAATGACAACATACGTTATTCCCTTTGTCATCGGTATGTTACTTGCCCGAGATTTGATCGTTGGTATCCTCATACCTAGTTCAATCTCGTTACTGGCAAGTCTCTTTACTCGTTCCGTAATGCATCATCCCACAACTAACTCATTAGTCACATTGCTTGCAAGGCTTATAGTGATGTGCATTACCGAGAGGGCCCAGAGATACCTCTCCGATACTCCGAGTGACAAATCCTACTCTCGATCTATGCCAACCCAACAAACACCTTCGGAGACACCTGTAGAGCATCTTTTTAATCACCCAGTTACATTGTGACGTTTGATAGCACACAAGGTGTTCCTCCGGTATTCGGGAGTTGCATAATGTCATAGTCAGGGGAATATGTATAAGTCATGAAGAAAGCAATAACAATAAAACTTAACAATCATTACGTTAAGCTAATGGATGGGTCTTGTCCATCACATCATTCTCCTAATGATGTAATCACGTTCATCAAATGACAACACATGCCTATGGTTAGGAAACTTAACCATCTTTGATTAAAGAGCTAGTCTAGTATAGGCATACTAGGGACACTTTGTTTTGTCTATGTATTCACACATGTACTAAGTTTCCGGTTAATATAATTCTAGCATGAATAATAAAAATTTATCATGATATAAGGAAATATAAATAACAACTTTATTATTGCCTCTAGGGCATATTTCCTTCAGTCTCCCACTTGCACTAGAGTCAATAATCTAGATTACATTGTAATGATTCTAACACCCATGGATTCTTGTGCTGATCATGTTTTGATCGTGGAAGAGGCTTAGTCAACGGGTCTACAACATTCAGATCCGTATGTATTTTGCAAATCTATATGTCTCCCTCCTTGACTTGATTGCGGATGGAGTTGAAGCGTCTCCTGATGTGTTTGGTTCTCTTGTGAAATCTGGATTCCTTCGGTAAGGCAATTGCTCCAGTATTGTCACAAAAGATTTTCGTTGGATCTGATGCACTAGGTATTACACCTACATCGGATATGAACTCCTTCATCCAGACTTCTTCATTTGCAGCTTCCGAAGCAGCTATGTACTCCGCTTCACACGTAGATCCCGCCATGATGCTCTACTTGGAACTACACCAACTGATAGCTCCACCATTCAATATAAATACATATCTGGTTTGTGACTTAGAGTCATCTAGATCAGTGTCAAAGCTTGCATCGATGTAAACATTTACGACAAGATCTTTCTCACCCCCCATAAACGAGAAACATATCCTTAGTCCTTTTCAGGTATTTCGGGATGTTCTTGACACTTATCGAGTGATCCACTCCTGGATTACTTTGGTACCTCCCTACTAAACTTATAGCAAGACACACATCAGGTCTGGTACACAGCATTGCATACATGATAGAACCTATGGCTGATGCATAGGGAATGACTTTCGTTTTATCTCTATCTTCTGCAGTGGTCGGGCATTGAGTCTGACTCAACTTCACACCTTGTAACACAGGCAAGAACCCTTTCTTTAACTGATCCATTTTGAACTTATTCAAAACTTTATCAAGGTATGTGCTTTGTGAAAGTCCAATTAAGTGTCTTGATCTATATCTATAGATCTTGATGCCCAATATATACGCAGCTTCACCAAGGTCTTTCATACAAAAATTCTTATTCAAGTATCCTTTTATGCTATCTATAAATTCTGTATTATTTCCAGTCAACAATATGTCATCCACATATAATATTAGAAATGCTACCGAGCTCCCACTCACTTTCTTGCAAATATAGGCTTCTCCAAAAGTTTGTATAAAACCATATGCTTTGATCACATTATCAAAGCGTATATTCCAACTCCGAGATGCTTGCACCAGTCCATAAATGGATCGCCAGAGCTTGCACACTTTTTTAGCACCTTTAGGATCGACAAAACCTTCTGGTTGCATTATATACAACTCTTCTTTAAGAAATCCATTAAGGAATGCAGTTTTGACATCCATTTGCCAAATTTCATAATCATAAAATGCAGCAATTGCTAACTGACACGTCTCCAACGTATCTATAATTTTTGATTGTTCCATGTTGTTATATTATCAATCTTGGATGTTTTATAATCATCTTGTAGTAATTTTATATCATTTTTTGGTACTAACCTATTGACACAGTGCCAAGTTCCAGTTGCCATTTTTCCATGTTTTTTACATCATAGAAAATCAATACCAAACGGAGTCCAAATGCCACATAACTTTACGGAGATTTTTTTGGACCAGAAGGAACATAATGGGCCTTGGATGCGCCTGAAGGGTGCTCCGAGGAGAGCACAACCCACCAGGGCGCGCCAGGAGGCCCAAGCACACCCTGGTGGGTTGTGCCCACCTCGGGTGCCCCTCGGACCGCCTCTTTGCTCTATAAATACCCCAATATTCCAGAAACCCTAGGGGACTCGACGAAATATTGATCTAGTCGCCGTAGAGTCCAGAACCACCAGATCCAATCTAGACACCATCTCGTATGGGGTTCACCACCTCCATTGGTGCCTCTCCGATGATGTGTGAGTAGTTCTTTGTAGACATTCGGGTCCGTAGTTAGTATCTAGATGGCTTCCTCTCCCTCTTTTTGCGATGGTCTCTTGGAGATCCACATGATGTAACTCTTTTTGCGATGTGTTTGTTGGGGTCGATGAACTTTGAGTTTATGATCAGATCTATCTTTGTATATCCATGAAAGTATTTGAGTTTCTTTGATCTCTTTTATGCATGACTGCTTATATCCTCATATTTCTTCTCTGATATTTGGGTTTTGTTTGGCCAACTTGATCTATTTATCTTGCAATGGGAAGAAGTGCTTTGTAGTGGGTTCTATCTTACGGTGCTTGATCCCAGTGACAGAAGAGGAATCGACACGTATGTATCGTTGCTACTAAGGATAAAATGATGGGGTCTATCTCTACATAGATAGATCTTGTCTACATCATGTCATCATTCTTATTGCATTACTCCGTTTCTCCATGAACTTAATACACTAGATGCATGCTGGATAGCGGTCGATGTGTGGAGTAATAGTAGTAGATGCAGGCAGGAGTCGGTCTACTAACCTTGGACGTGATGACTATGTAATGATCATTGCCTGGATATCGTCATGAGTATTTGAAGTTTTATCAATTGCCCAACAGTAATTTGTGCACCCACCGTTTGCTATTTTTCTCGAGAGAAGCCACTAGTGAAACCTACGACCCCCGGGTCTCTTCCTCATATTATTTGCCTTTGCGATCTATTTTCCTTTGCATTTATTTTCAGATCTATTAAACCAAAAAACCCAAAAATACCTTGCTGCAATTTATTTTATTTGGCGTTTGATCTATCAATATTTATAACTCTCTCATGTCCGTTTGCCCATCTTGGGGCGCCGCTACCCGAAAGGGATTGACAACCCCTTTTACATGTCGGGTTGTGAGTAGTTGTTATTTGTGTGCATGTGCTGATTACGTTGTGTTGCTTGGTTCTCCTACTGGTTTGATAACGTTGGTTTCATATCTGAGGGAAATACCTACCGCCGTTGTGATACATCATCCCTTCCTCTTTGGGGAAATGCCAACGTAACTTCAAGCGACATCAAAAGGAATTTCTGGCGCCCTTGCCGGGGAGGATCTTCAACATATACCAGGTTCCTAATCAAAAATCTCATCTCCTCACAATTTACATTATTTTCCATTTGCCTCTCGTTTTCCTCTCCCCCACTTCACAAAAAAATTGCCGTTTTATTCGCCCCTCTTTTCCATTCACCGTTTTCTTGTCGGATCTATTTTTGCGTGCACCCTTGTTTGCATAGTCATGATGCCTCAAAGAAAATATTATGACGTTCCTTATCCCAATATTTTTCTTGAAATTGAGAAAAGTAATAAGGAATATATGACTACACAATTTGAGCATAATAAGTATTCTATCGAAGAACTTAAGGAACACTCTGTTGTGCTTGATGCTATAACAAAACAACTTGATGATATTAGTACAGAAGTTTGCAATCTCCAATCTAAGTATGCTTTTGCTGAAAGTTTGCTAGGAAAAATATCCGATGCACAAGCTACTCTAGTTAATCAAATGGTTGCTAAACCAATCTCACTAGAGGATAAAAGTGATGGAGATCTTAAAATGATTGGTGTTTATTCTATTGATTCCTTGTTTAGTAAACTTAGATTGATGAAAAAGGTACTGGAGAAGAGTCAGCTTTAGGTAGAAGGCGTCCCAATGATTCGGAGGGTGAAAATATTGTTGAGAAAATTGATAAAAGTTGGTTTGAAGAGGTCAAAACTTTAGCTAGTGATGTGCCCTCTCTTTTGGATTACAAAGACTTTAATTATGATAGTTGCTCTTTGATTGATTGTATTTCTTTGTTGCAATCCATGATAAATTCACCCCATGCTTATGAACAAAATAAAGCTTTTACTAAAGATATTCTTGACGCTATGATGAAAGCTTTTGAAGAAAAGTTGGAATTAGAAGTCTCAATTCCTAGAAAGTTGCATGATGAGTGGGAACCTACTATCAAAGTCAATATTAAAAATTATGAGTGTTTTGCTTTATGTGACTTGGGTGCTAGTGTTTCTACAATTCCGAAATCTTTATGTGATGTGCTTGGTCTTACCGATATTGAATCGTGTTCTTTGAATTTGCACTTGGCAGATTCCACAATTAAAAAGCCTATGGGAAGAATTAATTATGTTCTTATTCTTGCAAATAGAAATTATGTTCCCATAGATTTTATTGTTCTTGATATTGATTGCAATCCGTCTTGTCCAATTATCCTTGGTAGACCGTTTTTACGCACTATTGGTGTCGTGATTGATATGAAAGAAGGCAATATTAAGTTCCAATTTCCTTTGAGGAAGGGTATGGAACACTTTCCAAGAAGAAGAATTAGGCCACCATATGAATCAATCATGAGGGCATCTTATGGATCTCGAACCATAGATGACAAAACTTAGATCCTTGCTTTATGCCTAGCTAAGGACGTAAAACTATAGCGCTTGTTGTGAGGCAACCCAATGAATAAAATTTATTTTTGCTTTTTGCTTCCTGTTTTTTATAGCACAATTATGCTACTGTTCTGATTATGTTTTTTATGTTTTAGTTAGTGTTTGTGCCAAGTAAATCTTTTAGGATCTTGTTGGGTGATAGTTGTTTGATCTTGCTGAAAAAATAGAAACTTTTACACTCGCGAAAATAATTCTCATTTTTAACCAGTGAGCGATAAAATACTCATTCCACTTACAGTAGATCAATATAAAAATTGCTCAGGTCTTCCTAATTTTTCAGAATTTTTGGAGTTGAAGAAGTATTCGAAATAGTCAGATTGCTACAGACTGTTCTGTTTTGACAGATTCTATTTTCTTTGCGTTGTGTGCTTATTTTGATGGATCTATGGTTTTGTTTGATGAGTTTTTGCCATAGAAAAGTTGGAATACAGTAGATATAATGCAAGAAAAAATTATGAATTTGTTTTATACAACACTTATAGTAGTGATTTATGTTCTTATACTAACGGATCTCATGAAGGTTTTGTTGAGTTTTGTGTGATTGAAGTTTTCAAGTTTTGGTTTATCTTATGATGGATGAAGGAATAAGAAGTAGAAGAGCCTAAGCTTGGGGATGCCCTAGCATCCCAAGCTATTATCCAAAAATGAGCAACCAAGTAAGCTTGGGGATGCCCCCGAGTGGCATCCCCTCTTTCTTCTAACAACCATTGGTATTTTACTCGAAGCTATATTTTTATTCGTCACATACTATGTGTTTTGCTTGGAGCGTCTTATATGATATGAGTCTTTGCTTGTTTTATTTTGTGTTTTAAGTCTTGATCCCTTGATGGACACACCTATTTGAGAGAGCCAAAATTATGTCATGACTTGTTAGAATTGCTCTCTTTGCTTCACTTAAATTTTTATGAGTGATGGACTTGCTCTAGTGCTTCACTTATATCTATTTGAGCATGGTGTGCTTTAGTATTTTTGAAGAAATGCTCTCTTGCTTCACTTAGATTTATTTGAGAGTTAGTAAAAATTTCGGGAAATTCTCTCTTGCTTCAATTAAATCAATTTGAGAGAAAGAAAGAAATATTATGCTCATAATCATCACTTATATTTGTTTGAGCTTATGAAAAGCAACACATGAAAATTAGTCCCAAAGTGATAGATATCCAAAAATAATATAATAAAAAAACTTTCATGAAGATCATTGGACAAAATAAACTTGATTCTTAGTAATAGTTTTGAGATATGATGATGTGATATGTGAGTCATCTTGGTGAGTAATTATGCTTTAGTAAGAATATTGTTGTTAAGGTTTGTGATTCCCTATGCAAGCATGAAAGTCAATAGTCATGCAATGAAATTATATCCTACTTGTGGTGCATTATTCGGTGTTAATTATGCTTAATGCTTGCTTATGAGATTATCTATTTCTTGGTTGGTCGCTTCTCAATCTTTTCCTAGCCTTCATTTTGCACTAAGTAAGATGTCTACTTGTGCATCCAAAATCATTTAAACTAGTTTTGCCACATGAGTCCACTATATCTACCTATATGTGGTATTCTTTTGCCGTTCTAAGCAAATTTGCATGTGCCATCTCTAATTTTCAAAATAAACTTCTGTTTTGTGTGTTCGTTTTGCTCGCGGAGCGGTGAGGGGTGGCTAATAATTTCCATGCTAGATGTGTTATTCTCATGATGAGTGTTTATTCACTTGTCATTGCATGAGAGTAAGGCAAAGGTATTAGGGATGCCTAGCCCCGAAATGAAAAATGAATTTACTTTATGTTGTCAAATAATATATTCCTTGGAAAGTGTTGGTATGGAAGGCACATGTGGATACGGTTAGCCATGGAAAGTGAAAGTATGGTGGAAAAATGATTAAAATTTATTTTCTGTTTGGGAACCGCCTATGATATATCTAAGCATGGAAAGTGTTGGGAACTCTAAGTTGTTTTCGTTGGTGGGAAGGATACACCTCCCAAAATGTTTTTATCTCTAAGTTTTTTGCTTTGAGCTCTAGCACCTCTGCAAATCCCTACTTCCCTCTGTGAAGGGCCTTTCTTTTAATTTATGAAATTTTTATTTTGAATTTGAGTCTCCATCTTCTCTTATAAAAGCACCAACTAGGAGGCAATATGATCATACTTGAGTATTGGGTGTAGCTAATATGCGAGTGTGTTTCATGAATGGATCAATGATTGAGCATGATGGGCTAGTGATAACTTATTTTAGCATTGATATTTTGAAAGACATGGTTGCTTGTTGATATGCTTGAGTATTTAAATTATCATGTCAAAACTAGACTATTGCTTTGAACAATATAAAAGTCCAAATTTCCATGCTATAAAGAAAAGAATATATATGACATGTTAGGCAGCATTCCACATAAAAAAATTGTTTTTATCACTTAGCTACTCGAGGACGAGTAGGAGTTAAGCTTGGGGATGCTATTACATCTCCAACGTATCTATAATTTTTTATTGTTCCATGCTATTATATTATCAATCTTGGATGTTTTATAATCTTTTTATAGTCATTTTATATCATTTTTTGGTACTAGCCTATTAACACAGTGCCAAGTGCCAGTTGCTGTTTTTTCCATTTTCTTACATCGCAGAAAATCAATACCAAACGGAGATTTTTTTTGGACCAGAAGGAATATAATGGGCCCTGGCTGCGCCTAGGGGTGCTCCGAGGAGAGCACAACCCACCAGGGCGCGCCAGGAGGCCCAGGTGCGCCTTGGTGGGTTGTGCCCACCTCGGGTGCCCCCCAGACCGCCTCTTTGCACTATAAATACCCCAATATTCCAGAAACCCTAGGGGAGTCGATAAAATAATTATCCAGCCGTCGCAGAGTCCAGAACCACTAGATCCAATCTAGACACCATCTCGGATGGGGTTCACCACCTCCATTGGTGCCTCTTCGATGATGTGTGAGTAGCTATTTGTAGACCTTCGGGTCTGTAGTTAGTAGCTAGATGGCTTCCTCTCTCTCTCTTGATTCTCAATACAATGGTCTCTTGGAGATCCATATGATTTAACTCTTTTTGCGGTGTGTTTGTTGGGATCGATGAACTTTGAGTTTATGGTCAGATCTATCTTTTTATATCCAGGAAAGTATTTGAGTTTCTTTGATCTCTTTTATGCATGGTTTATTATAGCCTCATATTTCTTCTCCGATATTTGGGTTTTGTTTGGCCAACTTGATCTATTTATCTTGCAATGGGAAGAGGTGCTTTGTAGTGGGTTCGATCTTACGGTGCTTGATCCCAGCGACAAAAGGGGAACCGACACGTATGTATCGTTGCTACTAAGGATAAAACGATGGGGTCTATCTCTACATAGATAGATCTTGTCTACATCATGTCATCGTTCTTATTGCATTAGTTCGTTTCTCCATGAACTTAATACACTAGATGCATGCTGGATAGCGGTCGATGTGTGGAATAATAGTAGTAGATGCAGGCAGGAGTCGGTCTACTAATCTTGGACGTGATGCCTATGTAATGATCATTGCTTGGATATCATCATGAGTATTTGAAGTTTTATCAATTGCCCAACAATAGTAATTTTTTCACCCACCGTTTGCCATTTTTCTCGAGAAAAGCCACTAGTGAAACCTACACCCCCCGGGTCTCTTTGTCATATTTTTTGCCTTGATCTATTTTCCTTTGCATTCATTTTCAGATCTATTAAACCAAAAACCCAAAAATACCTTGCTGAAATTTATTTCATTTGGCGTTCGATCTATCAATATTTATAACTCTCTCACGTTCGTCTGCCCATCTTGGGGCGCCGCTACCCGAAAGGTATTGACAACCCCTTTTACACGTCGGGTTGCGAGTAGTTGTTATTTGTGTGCAGGTGTTGATTACGTTGTGTTGCTTGGTTCTCCTACTGGTTCGTTAACCTTGGTTTCGTATCTGAGGGAAATACCTACCGCCGTTGTGATGCATCATCCCTTCCTCTTTGGGGAAATAGCGACGTAGCTTCAAGCGACATCACTAACATGATTCGGACAGACTTAAGCATCGCTACGGGTGAGAAGGTCTCATCATAGTCAACTCCTTGAACTTGTCGAACACCTTTCGCTACAAGTCGAGCATTGTAGACAGTAACATTACCGTCAACGTTAGTCTTCTTCTTGAAGATCCATTTATTCTCTATGGCTTGCCGATCATCGGGTAAGTCAACCAAAGTCCACACTTTGTTCTCATACATGGATCCCATCTTAGATTTCATGGCTTCAAGCCATTTCGCGGAATCTGGGCTCATCATCGCTTCCTCATAGTTTGTAGGTTCATCATGTTCTAGTAACATGACTTCCAGAACAGGATTACCGTACCACTCTGATGCGGAACGTACTTTGGTTGACCTACGAGGTCCGGTAGTAACTTGATCTGAAGTTTCATGATCATCATCATTAGGTTCCTCATGAATTGGTGTAGGCATCACCGGAACTGATTTCTGTGATGAACTATTTTCCAATTCGAGAGAAGGTACAACTACCTCATCAAGTTCTACTTTCCTCCCACTCACTTCTTTCAAGAGAAACTCCTTCTCTAGAAAGGATCCATTCTTAGCAACGAATATCTTGCCTTCAGATCTGTGATAGAAGGTGTACTCACCAGTTTCCTTTGGGTATCCTATGAAGACGCATTTCTTCGATTTGGGTTGGAGCTTATCAGGCTGAAGCTTTTTCACATAAGCAACGCAACCCCAAACTTTAAGAAATGACAACTTAGGTTTCTTGCCAAACCATAGTTCATATGGTGTCGTCTCAACGGATTTAGATGGTGCCCTATTTAACGTGAATGCAACTGTCTCTAAAGCATATCCCCAAAACGATAGTGGTAAATCGGCAAGAGACATCATAGATCGTGCCATATCTAATAAAGTATGGTTACGACATTCGGACACACCATTACGATGTGGTGTTCCAGGTGGCGTGAGTTGCGAAACTATTCCACATTGTTTCAGATGAAGACCAAACTCGTAACTCAAATATTCGCATCTGCAATCAGATCGTAGAAACTTTATTTTCTTGTTACGATGATCTTCCACTTCACTCTAAAATTCTTTGAACTTTTCAAATGTTTCAGACTTATTTTTCATTAAGTAGATATACCCATATCTGCACAAATCACCTGTGAAGGTTAGAAAATAACGATACCCGCCGCGAGCCTCAACACTCATCGGATGGCATACATCAGTATGTATTATTTCCAATAAGTCAGTGGCTCGCTCCATTGTTCCGGAGAACGGAGTCTTAGTCATCTTGCCCATGAGGCATGGTTCGCAAGCATCAAGTGATTCATAATCAAGCGATTCCAAAAGCCCATCTGCATGGAGTTTCTTCATGCGCTTTACACCAATATGACCTAAACGGCAGTGCCACAAATAAGTTGCACTATCATTATTAACTTTGCATCTTTTGGTTTCAATATTATGAATATGTGTATCACTATGATCGAGATTCAACAAAAATAGACCATTCATCTAGGGTGCCTGACCATAAAATATATTACTCATATAATAGAACAACCATTATTCTCTGATTTAAATGAATAACCATCTCGCATCAAACAAGTTCCAGATATAATGTTCATGCTCAACGCTGGCACCAAATAAAAATTATTCAGGTCTAAAACTAATCCCAAAGGTAGATGTAGAGGTAGCGTGCCGACGGCGATCACATCGACCTTGGAACCATTTCCGACGTGCATCGTCACCTCGTCCTTAGCCAATCTTCATTTAATCCGTAGCCCCTATTTCAAGTTGCAAATATGAGCAACAGAACCAGTATCAAATACCCATGTGCTACTACAAGCATTAGTAAGGTACACATTAATAACATGTATATCAAATATACCTTTCACTTTACCATCCTTCTTATCCGCCAAATACTTGGGGCAGTTCCGCTTCCAGTGACCAGTCCCTTTGCAGTAGAAGCACTTGGTGTCGGTGTCAAAACCGGCGGATCTTGGGTAGGGGGTCCCGAACTGTGCGTCTAGGCTGGATGGTAACAGGAGGTAAGGGACACGAAGTTTTACCCAGGTTCGGGCCCTCTCGATGGAGGTAAAACCCTACGTCCTGCTTGATTAATATTGATGATATGGGTAGTACAAGAGTAGATCTACCACGAGATCGAGGAGGCTAAACCCTAGAAGCTAGCCTACGGTATGATTGTTGATGTTTATGTTGTCCTACGGACTAAAACCCTCCGGTTTATATAGACACCGGATAGGGTTAGGGTTACATAGAGTCGGTTACAATGGTAGGAGATCTGAACATCCGTATCGCCAAGCTTGCCTTCCACGCCAAGGAAAGTCCCTTCCAGACACGGGACGGAGTCTTCAATCTTGTATCTTCATAGTCCAGGAGTCCGGCTGAAGGTATAGTTCGGCTATCCGAACAGCCCCTAATCCAGGACTCCCTCAGTAGCCCCTGAACCAGGCTTCAATGACGACGAGTCCAGCGCGCAAATTGTCTTCGGCATTGCAAGGCGGGTTCCTCCTCCAAGTACTTCATAGAAGATTTTGAATACAAGATAGTGTCTGGCTCTGCAAAATAAGTTTCCACATATTGCCATAGAGAGAATCATATTTACACAAATCTAATCTGCTGACGTATTCCGTAGTGTGACACCACACCACGGCCAAGCTTTTATTCGAACCGTTTTACTGTCCCATCTCAGCGCGTTATGCGAGGAAGTTTCCTTGGCACGTCTTGTTAAAGCAGAGATCGTGTCCCCTTATTCCGGGATTCTCATCAATACGGGCGTGGGTAACCCAACCGCTTCTAGGACTCCTAGATCATAGGCAAGTCCAAACGGACACGGGGAGGATGCTCGATATCCACCCTCTTTATAAAGGGACGAGGCCTTTTATTTTTCCCTCCCGTGCTCAATCGAATCCTTCCCCCACCTCAAGCTCAAATGCCCAAAGTTCAGGTCAGGTGCTCCGAACCTTCAGTCATGTCCGGATCTAGCCTTCAAGGCTGATGGGCGCCTTCTTCCTTCACGGAAGAAGACGTCAAAAAGTTGAGGGAGGCCAGATATCTGACCGCCGAGATTCTGCAACGGCTGCCTCCCCGGGGGCAGGCCGTCCCCTCCCCTGAACCCAACGAGAGTGTCGTGTTCGTCTCCCACTTCCTCCGAGGTCTAGGCCTTGCACTGGATCCTTTTGTCAGGGGCTTGATGTTTTACTACGGGCTAGATTTCCATGATCTAGCTCCGGACTCCTTTCTTCATATCACGACATTTATTGTCGTGTGCGAGGCCTTCCTCCGGGTTACCTCTCACTTTGGCCTATGGCTCAAGACCTTTGAAGTAAAACCGAAGATGATCGAGGGGTAACTTGCGGAGTGTGGAGGTGCCTCAATACGCAAGATGACGGGAGCTGCATGGCCCAAAGGTTCCATTCCAGAGGTGTCTGAATTGTGGCAATAGGAGTGGTTCTACATCACGGCTCCTAGAAGTGCCAAGTGGGCGGCCGCCCCTGTCTTCCGCCCGGGCCCTCCACCACAACTGATGTCATGGATTAGCAGAGGATTGAGCTGGGGTCCGGCCAAGGACGTGCCTATACTGCAGGGCCGCATTCAAGATCTCTTTAATGGAGATTTCAGTTTGGTTGCGGTAGCACAAGTTATGCTGGTTCGCCAAGTCCAGCCTTGCAAACGCCGGCCTCTTCGCTTGTGGGAGTTTAATCTCGAGGGACCGCGCGCCATTCAAAATTTCCTCGGCCTGACGCACGAGGAGATGTACAAGTCATTCTTCGGACCTCAGGTGGAGTGTCCAGAAATCACCGAGGACGTGGGCCTGAGTAGCAACCGCGCCGCCGAACAGGTAAGGCATCTTCCGGCCGAACATACTATGTCTCCTTTGTTACGAAGTTATTTCTGAGAGTTCGCTTTTTGACCAGGACTGGCTAACAAAGGCGAAGTTGATTCGGTGTTCGGCCCCCCTCCCTGAGGGTTTGGAAAATCTGGTATTAGAGAAGATGCTCCAGACCGCACCCTGTCCGGAGCCTTTAAAGGAAAATACTATGGATGGTAATACGGGCGGACGCGGGCCCTCAACACTGCCCATTCTAGCCGAGGGAACGAGCGTCTCCATGAAGGAAGACGACCAGAAGAGGAAAAGGACTGCGCCCGGGGATTCGGAAGCCGAACCTTCCAAACGAGGGAAGAAGTCTCCCACAGAGGGTCCTACCTCGGGGGGCGCCGTTGCCGCACAAAGTCCACGAGGGGATCAATTCTCCCACGAGTCGTAAGTGACCCAAAATACCTTAATAGTACAGATATGTCGTCTTTTCTTCTGAGAAGATAACCGCTGCATGTATCTTTGCAGTTCGGGCCTTAGCCCCTCTCAAATGAGCTCGTCTTCGGGGGATCTTCTTCCAGAGATGATGGAGAGCGAAACGCCCCCTCCGGACTCCTCCGCTCCGGAAGCGGGCGACCCTTAAGTGTCGTCGCGGAGAGCCTCTCCGAGTCCGGCGAGGCCAGAAGATAATCCTGTCGACCCCCGAAGTTCCCAGTGTCCGGCTCCTGAAGAGAGCAGACAAACGAGTCCGGCACCGTGTAGTGTGCGGTCGGATATTCTGAGGGAGTTGGTGGGGCGAGTGGCCATCTCAGATGAGCACCCTGTGCTGATGAATACGATGATGGAGAGAACCTCGTCCGCCGAAAGCGGATTGCATAAAGCTTTTATGAGTCTACTGACAGGGTTTGAGGTACGTAAAATAATGTATGATAGTCCTACACATACTAGGTGTGCCCTGTGTAGATAGTAGCCCTGAGACTCTAGTTGCCGTCGGAAACGACGATGAACAGAGGATCATATTCCCAGGTAATAACCATATTGCCTCGATGTGCAGGTGATGGAAGCTCCGGTGGCTAGCCGGACTAGCGACATTGCCCATTTAGAACGGCAGTTGGATGCGGCAGACACCGACATCGAGCTTGTTAACAAAAGGCTTGACGAGGCACATGGTAAGTGTCATTATCTGGTGAACGTCACATAGGGAGAGTAGCATGATGCCAGTATCTTTAATATGTTGTGACTGCAGATGGGGCTGCCAATGTTGAAGCCTTGCGGGCAGAACTTGCCCGAGCCAAGGAACAAGCGAGGTTGGGTAATGCGGCTGCTTTAAAGGCGGCCAAAGAGTTGCAAGCCAAGAAGGCCGCACATGGCGAGGGCCGAGATAAGATGGCCAAGATGGATATAGAATTAAAAGCAGCCGCCGACCGTTGCCGGGTTCTTGAAAAGGAAAACCAGGCGAAGGCATCGGACCTTGAGAAGGCTGCTGCGACGAGGAAGGACCTCCGCTCTTCTATGAGGGCAAAGAAGGAGGAGCTGCGGGAAGCCGAGGATATTGTAGATGGGAAATCCTTTATGTTGCGGAGGAAGTTCGGAGATCCACGGTATGCCCCCCTGGATCGGCTGTGGAGCTCGGAGGATGTGTATATGGATTTGGCGGCGAGTGCTGCCGATGCGGCCAAGTACTTCCAGGGTCAGACGGACCGTGGAGTAGACCAGCTGTTTTGGAGACAATTCCATACTCCCGAGCGTCCACTTTCATTGACTGACCAATTAGCCGAATGGGCCGAACTAAATAGGTTGTCCGGACTCTCCATGAGGTCTGTTGTGGATCAGTTATGGCCGGAAGGGTCAAAACCGAACAGCTATTTCAGCTTGGTGCAGTAGTTACTCGATGTGATGCCGCGCATTGATGCGATGAAGAGGTCAGCGTGCATAGAGGGCGCACGGATGGCCTTTGCCCGTGTCAAGGCATACTGGGCGGAGATGGATGCTACCAATGTTGCAGCGCGGGATTCGGCCATAGGTCGAAAGGCTGCTGAGCACTAGTTTGAAGAAGTTCTTGAGGGTGCCCGTTTGGTAGAGACCCAGTGCTCAAAAAAATATTATGTTTGAGTGATATGTAATCTCATTGTAAGCGAAATGCTTTTATAGAGTTTTATAAGGCTATTTTTATACTTTTGCCTGAAAGTAATATGATGCCTCCTAGGCGGCCGTTTTTGTACACGTGTGTATAACCTGAAAGATTGCAGTCGTCGGCTTCAACCCCCACGCATATAATGCGGAGGTGCTAGCAAAAACACGCGTTCACACTTAACCCAACGTCTTGGTCCTATTAAGGAGGTGACAGCGGAGCGAGCGAGGCAACTGGACTATAATGCTTTAACACTTTCACTTATCCATAGGAGTTTGACAGTGGGGCTACTAGATAGCCCCTGGTGGCTCCGCACTCTCCCGATCTCGGGGTGCGTATATGCCTGGCCGGAAAACGGCCCTTCGTTAAGGCGGAGGAATTCTAACATTCCCACAGGTCATCGAGTGGTTGACCAGTCTCATGCTATATCATGACAGTCAGTTTTCGGCTTTCTCTACTGAGGTGCTCATCCGGATGAACCAGGGCACAATCGCAGTAGTTCTCCTGGTGCTACCTTAGCTGGTAAAGCGGAACGTAAGCACCAAAACACAGGAGCCGGGCAAACCCAACATTTGACCAAAGACAATGATTCGGAGCTGATGCATATAGGGCCAAACTCACGACGCCGAACACTCCCTAAGGTATTCGGTCTTTGTGGTATAAACCGAGCCTAAATAATGGCCTTTGTAAGAAGCCCCTTGTGTCCAGGTACATGCATTGTTCTGGCGTGGCCACATGCCAAGACGTCAGCATCCTTCACAACGGTGGATATGTATCAACAAGAGACAGTAAAAAAGGTTTACGCAGGGTCTTAATCTAAAAAGAATCCTTTGAGCGGGTCCCTGCTGCACGTCTGCGCCTGTGTCTCCGTTGTGCCGTATCCTGGACGGGTGTAGCACGATGATCGTCTGTAAAAGAGAGGAAGTTAAGTGAAAGAGTTGTCGTGCAAAAAGATAGTTTTTAAAGAAACCATGTATAATTGAAGATGATAAGAAATTACCACTTGTCTGCGCGCTGAGCCCCTTGTATTGACGAATAGGGGTGTGATCACCTATTTGGTGTAAATAGCAGCGCCGGACTCGATCGCTGGTCCGGACGTCTTTAATGTTCGGCTGCCAAGGCAGCCTCACTCTCTTCGGCGCGCAGAGAGCGCTTGATATCTCCGTGCACTGTAATGATGCCACGTGGACCGGGCATCTTGAGTGTGAGGGAGGCATAGTGTGGTATTGCATTAAAGCAAGCGAAAGCTTCGCGTCCTAGCAGTGCTTGATAACCACTTTGAAACAGAGCGATGTGGAAAGTTAAATGCTCGCGACGGAAGTTATCGGGGGAGCCGAATATAACTTGTAGTAGGAGGGAGCCCGTACAACGAGCCCCTGGGACTGGCGTTACTCCTTTAAAGGTAGAATTGCTATGGCAAATTTGTGTTGGGTCTAACCGCATCCCGCGGATTGTATCCTGGTATATTAGGTTTAGGCTGCTGCCGCCGTCCATCAAGACTCGTGTGAAGTGATATCCGCCAATTACTGGGTCTAATACCAAGGCGGCCCATCCTGCGTGTCGGATACTTGCTGAGTAATCACGATGGTCGAAAGTAATCGGTTGAGACGACCATTGGCAGGACTTCGAGGTGACAGGCACTTGGGTATATTTTCCTGGGGGTGCCGCATTGTTTTTTCCCTTGATCATGTGTAGTACGTTTACTGTTTTGACTTCTGGTGGGAATTTCTTTTGTTCCCCCGTGTCTTGCTTGGGGCGCTCGTCCTCGTCTTCACTTGGTGTATCCTCCCCTTTATGTACGGCATTGAGCTTGCCGGACTGCTTGAAGACCCAACATTCTCTGTGGGTATGATTAGCAGGTTTACTCGGGGTACTGTGGATCTGACATACTTGGTCCAGAATTTTGTTGAGGCTGGACAGTTCATCCCTGGTGCCTTTAGTGGGCGGCTTTTGACCTGGCCGAGAGCTTTTGAATCCGGCGTTTACTGCCATGCCCTTCGTGCTGTCTTCTTTATTTCGGCGTTTGTTATTGCTGTTGCGTCGTGATTTCCCGTTTCCATCTCTAACTTCCGATGTACTGGGGTCGCTGGTGCTGCATCTGGCTAGCCAGCTGTCCTCACCCGCGCAAAAGCGGTTCATGATGTTTGTTAATGCGGCCATCGTTCTCGGCTTATTTTGGCCGAGGTGTCTGGCGAGCCATTCGTCACGGACGCTATGCTTGAAAGCCGCTAAGGCTTCGGCGTCCGGACAATCGACAATCTGGTTCTTTTTAGTAAGAAACCTATTCCAAAGCTTTCGGGCTGACTCTCCGGGTTGATGAGTTATATGGCTCAGATCATCCGCATTCGGAGGTCGGACACAAGTCCCTTGAAAATTTTCCCGAAAGGCGTCTTCGAGCTCTTCCCAACTTCCAACGGAGCTTTCGGGGAGGCCTTTGAGCCAGTGACGAGATGGCCCTTTGAGCTTGAGGGGTAAGTATTTGATTGCATGGAGATCATCTCCTCGAGCCATATGGATATGAAGGATATAGTCCTCAATCCAAACCCCAGGGTCTGTTGTTCCGTCGTATGCTTCTATGTTTACGGGTTTGAATCCCTCTGGAAATTCATGGTCCAGCACCTCATTGGTGAAACATAGGGGGTGTGCGGCACCCCTGTAGCTGGGTGTGCCGCGTTGTTCGGATACTTGTTGTGTTGCATTGTATGCTGGGGGGGCGCTTTCGTGGTCCATAGATGGATCTTGTTGCGCCGTCCTTTGGGTGCGAACCCTCGCCTGGGTCGCGTGTTGTATTGTGAGCGGCGTTGTATGCCGCTCTGTGTTTGTAGAGGGGTCGTCTATCCGACCAGGTGGCTGCTTTGATATTTGGTTGTGGGGGGTCTGCGGCCTCCTCATCGAATTCGGGTAGCAGCTTCCGCTTTGAGTAGCTCTTGGAGGGGCGATTGTCGCCGTACCTTGCTGCAGTGTTGAGTATTTTGCTTCCGCATATAGTATAGCTGTTTCATTCCATTACTCTCTATGTGTTACATTGCCAGCATATTCCATGTGCTGACCCGTTTCGGGCTGCAATGTTAATGTTGTAGACTTTTCAGACAATGATTAAGGAGTTTTTAGGTCGTGGTTCTATACATAGTGATGCCGTTGGAGTAGATGGACTCACTTATCTTCCAAGCCTTCCGTTGTTATCGTTATTAGATGACCTTAAGCCATGCTTATTGTAATTAGTTCTCTATTGAGACACTCGATGTAATAAGTGTGTGATTGCTACTCTGTTATAAATCCTCCGAGTACTGTGTGGTGTCAGCATTACTGATCCAGGGATGACACCGAAGCACAGAGATCAGACTGTTTGAGGTATGGTCGCTACAGAGATGGTATCAGAGCACACGCTGACTGTAGGACACGACCAATAAGCTAAAGACCTAGATCACTATTCACTCTCTTCTCTTCTGACCTCTCATCTTTTCTACTCTTTAGGATGGCGGATCCAAGGAACAAGTTCACGCAACCGGATGACGATACACCTTTTGGACGTCACTAGATACCTGAACACAGGAGTACCAAGCTTCACCGGAACCTACAACGCCACTTTACCTGAAGAAGAGCGCTGGATGATTCAAGTTCAAGTTCTAGGAAGGACGTTCATGCCAGTCACTGAGCCCATAGAGTTTTCTTTTGATGCACCAACTTGGAGTCTAGGAAAGAGCTTGGCAGCTCACATTGCCATGGGACGCATTGGAGAAGTCTATCGCAATGATCTCAAGGATACTATCTACCAGATTTGTGGGCGCCGATATGAGCACTAGGAGATGATCATCACCAGAAAGGACAGATCAGTTGCAGCTTTTATCCAGGAGTTAAACCAGCACATTCGACAACAGGAGAACCAGATGTGCGCCGACATGATAGACCTGAAGAAGGCAAGGACAAGGATCAAGGAACTGGAGGAAGAACTCAAAGCTACACGTGAAGATTATGAAGAGGAAATTGAAGTACTAGTGGATAAGAATGCCGACCTAACAATGAAGCTAGCAATATTTATGGGAGGCCCTACACCAGTAGATGAAGACGAAGAACCCAATGAGATTCGCCCAGAAGACTACATCATCATCGACGACACCGACTCGGACCGAGATGATAGCGATGATGACTATGTTGATGATGCCGGAGTAGATATCATGGAGTCTGCAACCGAAGAATATTTTTAGTAGACCACCTCATCAGTAGTAGTAGTCCACCATGTAAATATAGTAGTCCGAGCACTTTTGCGATAGTTAGATCGATTGTATGCCCTTGTTTGATTGAATGAAGTGAATTGTTTGCTTTTGCCTCATGTGCATATGGGTAGTGTTTTCTCTTTAGACCCCCTCTATTCTTACATCTCATCTTTTCTAAACCCTCAGATGCCTCCGAGACGTGACCCCGGATTTACCTTTCCACCGTAGCTCACCCAGTTGATCCAGCAGCAAAACACATTGATGCAGTTGCTAGTCCAGAATCAGAATCAGAGGAACAACAACAACAACCCACCACCACCACCACCACCTGTTGATCACTTAGCCCGTTTTCTTAGGCTGAATCCGCCGGTGTTTTCTAGTAGCACCGAGCCGATAGTAGCAGATGATTGGCTCCGCAAGACAGCTAGAGAGTTGACCATAGCAGGATGCACAGATGCGGAGAAGGTGAAGTTTGCCGCACATCAGCTTGAAGGACCCACAGCATCATGGTGGGAGAATTTCACAGCCACTTTCCCTGTCGACAGTGTCACATGGGACCAGTTTCAGCAGGCCTTTCGTACTACCCATGTTTCAGCAGGAGCTATGGCCATGAAGAAGCGTGAGTTTCGCAACTTGCGCCAAGGAGGACGAACAGTTGGCCAATATGGGGAGGACTTTAGTAAATTAGCACGTTATGCCCCAGATGACGTTGCTACGGATGCAGCTAAGCAGGAGAAGTTTCTGGAAGGACTGAATGATGAGTTGAGCATGCAGTTGATGGTAGCAACCTTCAACAACTACCAGGAGTTGGTAGACTATGCTCTTATGATTGAAGGCAAGCAGCAGCAAATTGAGAACCGCAAGAGGAAGTATGGACAAGGAAAGTACAATTCAGGAGCTCAGCAGAAGCCACGTTTTACTCCTAGATCGGGAGGACATTTTCAGCATACCCATGGAGGAGGTAGCACGCACAATCACAATGGCACCAATAATGGTAATGGGAATGGAGGAAGCAATGGCCAGAATCGCACCAACCCATCAACCCCAGCCAAGAAGGACCTGAGCCAAGTCACTTGCTTTAAGTGTCAGAAGACCGGACATTATGCCAATGAATGTCCTGAAGGCCAGAATGGCAATGGAAGTTCTAGGAAGAAGCCGAACCCTTTCAACAGGGGACAGGTGAACCACGTTAACGTGGAGGAGGTTGAAGAGCAGCCGGATGTCGTAATCGGTAAGTTTTTGGTTAAGTCATTTACTGCACTCGTTCTTTTTGATACTGGTGCATCGCATTCATACATATCAAGGGGATTTGTGAATAAGTATAACCTGCCCACTAAGGTTCTTAGAACACCTATGCTAGTAAGCTCACCAGGAGCGGAGTATATGGCCAGTCAAGGATGTTTTCAAGTGCCATTGAGTATAGGTAGGCATGTGTTTCCCTCGGATTTAATCATTTTGGAATCACAAGTATTGGATGTAATTCTGGGTATGGATTGGCTGTCGATGTATGGGGAAAACATTGATTGCGCTAGTAAGACAATTTTTCTTACTACCCCAGAAGGGAGAAGGATCAAGTATGTATCCCGGCATGTGCCAAAAGGGACTCAAGTAAATTGTTTAACAGGAGTTGTGCAGGAGGAAGTACCAGTGGTAAGGGATTTCCCTGAAGTATTTCCCGAGGAGTTACCAGGCATGCCATTGGATAGAGATATTGAGTTTTTGATTGAGCTATTGCCAGGCACATGGCCAATATCAAAGAGACCATACATGATGCCTGCAAAGGATTTGGTGGAAATTAAGAAGCAGATTAAAGAGTTACTGGATAAGGGATATATTCACCCAAGTTCTTCGCCTTGGGGATCGCCAGTACTTCTAGTGGAGAAGAAGGATGGATCGTTAAGGATGGTTGTTGATTATCGAGGATTGAATGAAGTAACGATCAAGAACAAGTACCCACTACCAATGATCAATGATATGTTTGATCGATTGCAAGGAGCTAAGGTATTTTCCAAGATCGATCTGCGATCAGGATACCACTAGTTGAAGATTCGAGAACAGGATATTCCTAAGACAACTTTTACCACCAGGTATGGGCTGTACGAGTATACCGTTATGTCATTTGGTCTGACCAACGCACCTACATATTTTATGAACATGATGAACAAAGCGTTTATGGAGTTCTTGGATAAGTTCGTCGTGGTGTTCATTGATGATATCCTGGTTTACTCGAAGAATGAAGAGGAGCATAAGGAACATTTGCGATTGGTACTTGAGAAGCTCAGAGAACATCAGTTGTATGCCAAGTTCAGCAAATGTGAGTTTTGGTTGAAGGAAGTAGGATTCCTCGGACAAGTTATATTCGGAGAAGGAATAGCAGTTGATCCCACTAAAGTTGATACCGTGACCAAGTGGGAAGCACCAACCACGGTTGAAGAGATAAGTTGTTTCCTTGGACTCGCAGGATACTACCGGAGATTCATTGAGAATTTCTCCAAGATTGAAAAGCCTATGACGGAGTTATTAAAGAAGGATACCAAGTTCAAATGGACTGAGGAATGTGAGGCTAGTTTCCAGGAGTTGAAGAAACGCTTGCTTACTTCACCAGTGTTGATTTTGCCAGATCAGACCAAGGACTATGAGGTGTATTGCGACGCTTCACGTCGAGGACTTGGAGCAGTGCTTATGCAGGAAGGGAGAGTTGTTTCATATGCCTCAAGACAACTGAAACCTCATGAGTTGAATTATGCTACGCATGATTTGGAATTAGCAGCCGTAGTGCATGCATTGAAAACATGGAGACATTTCCTCATTGGAAACCATTGTGAGGTGTACACGGATCATAAGAGTTTGAAATACATTTTCACACAGAAGGAGTTAAACCTCAGACAAAGGAGATGGTTGGAGCTCATCAAGGATTATGATATGAGATTGCATTACCATCCCGGAAAGGCTAATGTAGTAGCTGACGCATTAAGCCGTAAGAGCCATGTCAATACATTAATGACAGGAGAAATACCAAGGGAGTTAGCCGAAAATCTTCGATAGTTATGTTTGGAAATAGTTCCTAGAGGCTATGTAGCAGCATTGGAGATTCAGTCAACTTTGATGGATAGAATCAGAGAAGCTCAGAAGACTGACAGGGAGATTGCCTCTATAAAGGAGAAAATAAGCGAAGGAAAGGCTAAAGGATTTCGTGAGGATGAGCACGACACCCTATGGTTTGAAGACCGTGTTTATGTGCCCAATGACCCGGAGATTAGGAAGCTAATTCTGCAAGAGGCACACGATTCACCATATTCGATTCACCCAGGAAATACCAAGATGTATTTGGATTTGAAGGATATTTTCCGGTGGACCAGAATGAAGAAAGATATTGCGGAGTATGTAGCAGTTTGTGATGTGTGTCAGAGAGTAAAGGCAGAGCATCAGAAGCCAGCAGGATTGTTACAACCATTGCCGATACCCGAATGGAAGTGGGATAAGTTAGGCATGGATTTTATCACGGGATTACCCATGACTCGTTCAGGCTATGACTCGATTTGGGTTGTAGTCGATCGGTTGATGAAGGTAGCTCATTTCATCCCGGTAAAGACCACATACACCAACGCTAAGTTGGCAAAGATATACATGACTAGGATCGTATGTTTGCATGGAGTTCTGAGGAGTATCTTATCAGATAGAGGAACCCAGTTTACCTCAAAGTTCTAGAAGCAGTTGCATGAAACTTTGGGTACTAGGCTAGAATTCAGTACAACTTTTCATCCACAGACAGATGGACAGACCGAGAGAGTCAATCAGATTTTGGAGGACATGCTGAGAGCTTGTGCGCTATATTATGGATCTAGTTGGGACGACAATTTGCCATATGCAGAGTTCTCTTACAACAACAGTTACCAAACCAGTTTAAAGATGGCCCCTTTCGAAGCTTTGTACGGAAGGAGGTGCAGGACACCGTTGTCATGGGACGAAGTTGGACACCGCCAGTTGTTTGGGCCTGATTTGATTAAAGAGTCTGAACAGAAGGTGAAATTGATTCGCGATAGGCTCAAGGTAGCTCAGTCCAGACAGAAGAGTTATGCAGATTCTAAACGTAAGGAGACTGTTTATGAAGTTGGAGATAGAGCTTATCTTCGAGTATCCCCACTTCGGGGAACAAAGCGTTTCGAGGTTAAAGGAAAGTTAGCGCCATGATTTGTAGGACCATATCGAGTTTTGGAGCATATGGGAGAAGTGGCCTACAAGTTGGAATTGCCCGAAGGATTGTCAGGAGTTCATGATGTGTTCCACGTTTCTCAGTTGAAGAAGTGCCACGCGGAGATGGCTGACATACCCTTGAGAGACACAGTGCCATTGGAAACAATTCAATTGGATAACGGTTTGACCTATGAGGAGAAACTTCTCGAGTTTGCCAGCCGAGTCACTCGCAGCAAGGTTATCAAGTTTTGCAAAGTTCAGTGGAGCCACCACACAGAGGATGAAGCCACCTGGGAACGAGAGGAAGATTTTCTCAATGACCACCCTCACCTATTTTCTAGCCAACCCGAATCTCGAGGGCGAGATTCATCTTAAGGGGGGTAGGTTTGTAACATCCCAAATTTTCAATTTGGAATGTTATACATTAGATCATCAATGCATATCATATTTTATTTTGCTTTTGGTTTGATCCTAGAAATTTCTACGCAACTCAAGGACCCACGAAGAGAGTTGGAGAATTCATTGTTTTCATATTTGAGTTTTCTCAAATTTTGAGAATAGGATCATTTGATTTTAATTATTTTATCATCAATTATTTCTATTACAAAAATATGAGAGAGGGAATAAAATGACTTTCCCAAAATAAAGAAATATTGAGGATTTAATAATAAAATCAAATAAGATTTTATTTCGGAGTTTTTCGTTATTTTATTTGAATTTAGGAAAAATGTGCATTTTTCAAAATTGCATTAAGGCCCGAAATAAATGTTCACCTTGTGCGGCTTGATTTTAGAAGCCCGGAAAAATTTATTTCGGGATTTTTGGAGTCCGTTTAGTATTTCTTTTTATTTTTCTTCCACGCGTAATTATTTAAAAAAAATCGCACCGACCTACGAGCCGTGTCCGATCGGGACTCCGGCCTGCATAGGCTTTATAAGCCGGGGGGGGGGGGGGGGAAGCCCAGCCGAAGCCAGCCAGCGCAGCCCCGCCCGCCGAACCCTAGCGCCGCCGCCCGCCCGCGCCCGATCCCCCCCCCCCCCCCCGCCGCCGCCGACCCCGCCGCCGCACGCCGCCGCCGCCTCGCCGACCCGCCGCCCGAGGTTTGCCTCGTAATCCGGGCCACCGGTTTTTTTAAAAAAACCGATCGGTTTTCGTCGGTTTTTATTTAGTTTTTGTTTTTTTAGATCGGTTTTTTCGGTTTAGGTTAATTAGCGAGCATTCGTCCGTTCGTTCGTTCTAGCGAACGTTCGTCATTTTTCTTTTCTCGGATTAAATCCGCGATTTTTCTGATCGCGATTTCTGATCCGATTTTCGTTTTAGTATAACTTTTCGCTCGTTTATCGGAATCAGGCGATTCAAGCGCCTGGAGTTTCGTCTCGAAACCCTCTATCCGTTTAACCAACTTAAACAAGTTTTTGCTACTATAAAATTTGACTTAGATCCAGATTAGTAGAATGAAGTTTTTTTCTTTCACCGTTTGACTTTCGTTGCTTCGTTCGATTTGATTCTTTTTGCAAACCGGAGTTCTTAAGTTGAACTTTCTGGTTAGATCTCTTATTTGACTGTTACCTGTGCATTAGATGAGTGCTTATTGTATGCTTGTTTGTTTGTCTGCGATAGAATACCCGGAGTGCGCCGCCTGTTACTTCGAATCGCTAGGTTTCGGGGATCATCAGCAAGGCAAGTAGCACTTTGATCATACCTTTTCTACTACCCAGTTTTACTGCATTACATCAATCCTCAAACATTGCATGAGTAGGATCTAATTAAATTGTGGGATGGGAAGTAGTTGAGGTAGTACCTATCACCTGTTATATTATCAAACCCTTGGGAGTTACTTCTACGTTTGCCTACTATGCCATGCTATGCTAGTAGACGTGGATTGGGTGAGTGATATCCATGACAGATGTGAGTTTGTTAATTAATGGTTTGTCTAAGGTGGCAACTTAAACACACATCTGGGTGGATTGAGGTACCTGGGTATTCCAGGATTGCCTGTTTTTTATGGACCGCCACCCAGGCTCAAAGGGATCATGAGATTATTCATACTAGAAACTTCCGTGTGCAGCCACAAGCTATTATGGGCTCTAGCATAGTTGAATAAGTCGTGCGAACTCTTACAGGGTAGACTAGCAAATGTAGGGGAAAGTAGGTGTAACGGTCTATCCATTGTAAGGTGCTAGCGCTTCTGAAAGACTATGTCTCGGTCATCTGTCTTCTCAAACACCATGTAGTGCGAGAAACCAAACGGAGGCGATCGAGTCTTGTGGGGAAAAGTGCGCAAACCTCTGCAGAGTGTATTAAAATAATCATGGTTAGCCGTGTCCCCGGTTATGGACATCTTGAGTATCTAGTACTTGGATTATCATGTGAATCTCAACATGTTACTCTAAATTAATTTTGTTGGGTTTTGTTAATGATGATGTTTAATTGGGATTGAGGATGCTGTCAACCATTCTCAATGTTTGACAACTACCATGTTAGTTAAATAAATTTTATTCCTTTGTAGTAGGGAAAAATTGGCTTTACGCAAAACTGTAACCATAGAGCTTTTGGACCATAAATTTTATTCCTTTGTAGTAGGGAAAAATTGGCTTTACGCAAAACTGTAACCATAGAGCTTTCATACATCTAATTTTTGGCTGAATTGGGACAAGTTTTGGTATAAGCCTCTTGCAAAACCGGAGATTCTCTCAACAAGCCTCGTTGTTCCGAGAGGGAACGTGTCACCTTTGTGTGCGGAATGATATACGCTGCCTCCCCCCTGATTTTAGTTACAGAGGCAACATAGAATTATATGAGTGCCCTGTTAAATTTTGGAATTATTTCGGGTTCATTTGGCCTTTTTATACATTAATTGAGTTTCTGGACTTTTAATGTGCATAATCTAAATATGAATTGCATGCACATGCTCCGGTGCACCAAAGTGGGTTGAAAAATCACATGTGTGTCCCTGGTTGAATTTCTAGGTCCTATGGAAGAAATGAGAATGAAATTCAAATATCTGGGCGTCATGACTCAGCCGAGAACATCGAGAAACTTTGATTTTAAATTCATGTAAATCAAACTCGCCTGGAAATCATGAAACTTGGCATGGTGTCATGTCATGGCACTAACATGTTGTGGTAAAAAATTGGGCCGATTTGGAAGCTCGTGGTTCTAATAGGGAACGTGCCACCTTTGAGAGTGAAACGATATACGCTGCCCCCCCTTGAGTTTCTTAACAAAGGCAACATAGAACTACATTAGTGCCCTATTAAATTTTGGAATTATTCCGGGTTCGTTTGTCGTTTTTTATACATTAATTGAGTTTCTAGTAATTTAATGTGCATAAGTCAAATTTGAACTACAAGCACATGCTCTCGTGCACCAAAGTTGGTTGAAAAGTGACATTTGTGTCCTCGGGTGAATTTCTAGGTCCCATGCAAGAAATGAGAATAAAATTAAAACATCTGGGCATGGTGGCTCGGCCGAGAACATTGAGAAACTTGGTTTTAAAATTCTTGTAAATCCAAAACATGTCTAAAAATCATGAAACTTGGCATGGATGTCATGTCATGGTACTACCATGTTGTGGTAAAAAAATTGGCCGAATAGGAACAGATTTTGGTATAAGATTTTGCAAACCGAAGCTTCTCTCAAGAAGGCTCGTGGTTTTGAGAGGGAACGTGCCACCTTTGAGTGCGAAATGATATACATTGTCCCCCTTGAGCTTATTTACAAAGGCAACATAGAACTACATGAGTTCCCTGTTAAATTTTGGAATTATTTCGGCTTCGTTTGGACTTATTTACACATTAATTGAGTTTTTGGTCATTTAATGTGCATAATTCAAATTTGAACTACAAGCACATGCTCCCGTGCACCAAAGTTGGTTGAAAAATCACATTTGTGTCCTCGGGTGAATTTCTACTCCCTCCTTCCATCTATATAGGTGCTAATGCATTTTTCGAGGCTAACTTTGACCAAACGTTAGAGCAATAATATATGACATGCAACTTACACAAAGCATACCTTCAATTTTGTATGTCAAAGGAGCTTCCAATAATATAATTTTCATAGTATACATCTCATGTGCTATTAATCTTGTCAATAGTCAAAGGCTGTCTTGAAAAACACATTAGGCCCTATATAGATGGAAGGAGGAAGTAGGTCCCATGCAAAAAATGAGAATAAAATTCAAACATCTGGGCAACGTGGCTCGGTCGAGAACATTGAGAAACTTGGTTTTAAAATCATGAAACTTGGCATGGTGTCATGTCATGGTAGTACCATGCCGTGGTAAAAACAATTGGCCGAATAGGAACAAATTTTGGTATAAGCTTCTTGCAAATCGGAGCTTCTCTCAAGAAGGCTCGTGGTTCTGGGAGGGAACGTGTCACCTTTGTATGCATAATTCAAATTTGAAATACAAGCACATGTTCCAGTGCACCAAAGTTGGTTGAAAAATCACATGTGTGTCCTCGGGTAAATTTCTAGGTTCCATGCAAGAAATGGGAATGAAATTCAAAATTCTGGGCGTCGTGGCTAGGTTGGAAACATTGAGAAACTTAGTTTTTTAATTCCTGAAATCCAAAACACACATGAAAATAATGAAACTTGGCTTGGTGCCATGACATGGCACCAACATGCTATGGTAAATTTGCAGTCCGATTTGCGAAGGCGCACACATTAACAATCAACAAAGTCATTTTGGAACAAGTGCTGTCATGTTACAATCGGAAACACAAGTATTATTGAAACCGTGGGCGTTCTACTTACTAGTACCATTTACGTGCCGCCACGCGTCCCCATTTGTTATTAGCTAGGAGGCGCCGTGCAGGATAGCTATTTGAGTACGAGAGGCGTGCGATCAGACCCCTGCGCGTGCTTATCGGGAGGAGAGCCCTTTGACCTCCATCTGCCATCCACCTCTCTCCCAAGGTCTCCATTAATGGCGCTCGAGCCTCTGTTTAATGGCGTGGCTATGTCTCACTCGACTGAGATTTAAGAGAGAAAAAAGAAAATCTGAAAGCACGGATCTTGATGTAAGGTCCGATGGACCTATATAGCATCTACTTCGACTTATAGCAAGATTGATGAATATATAAGCACGATTAATTTTTTTTGATCAAAGAAGGGCTTGCCCCTTACGATTTTCATTACTGAAAACCACCACAATTCACAAGAAGTTCAGCACAACTCCAGCCTAGCACGAAGGACTAAAAGCTACCAGATTGCGATCGGAACATCCCAAGAGGCCAACAAAGGCCAAACATCCGCGCTAGAACCCAACATTTCACAACCGACGACACAATCCACATCCTAAACCGATTATTACATCAAAAGAAACCAGGAAACTAGTCTCCGCGGTGAGCGGCGATGAGCTCTTTCGTGTCCTCAAGACGCTGCCTGAGAACATCCACGGATTCCTCCACCAGCCTTTGGCAATCGTTGCGGAGCATGTCATTCTCGTCCATAAGTTTCTTCAACAAGGCACTGGTCTCCTCCTGCAAGTCTGCACTTCGGACGATCTTCTCCCTCAACAGGTCGCGCTCGGCCCGGAGCCTCTCATTGCCCTCCTTTAGTTGCCAGATGACGCCGGTAGCCTGTTCAAACGAGGCTATCATGTCATCCTGCAACCTCGGCGAGCCGGAGATCTGATCCATCTGGCTATGGACGATCGCATGCATGCGCCTGTAACAGTCGTCGCTTGCCCGCGAGAAATTTTCCCAGGCCGCCACGGCGCGGCGGGACATCTCTGCTGCATTCGTGGCGCGGCGGGACATCTCTGCTGCTTCTGCGGCGCGGCCGGACCACTCTGCTGCATCGACGGTGCGGCGGGACCTCCGTGCTGCTTCAGCGGCACGGAGGGACCTCTGTGCTGCTACTTCCGCGCAGCGGGACATGTCGGCTGCTCTCGCAGTGAGGCAGGACATCTGTCGTGCTTCCGCTTCCATGCTTGCCTCTCCCTGGTGGCAATCTCTCGACCCAGAACTCACGCTGGCCATGGCAGACGCAAGGGAAGGATGCTGAATGACTTGTTTGTTTTTGTGGATGATGAGTTGAGGAGGAATGTGCAGTCATCTTGGCATACTAGTATTTATAACCGAGTACTAATACGCTCCTAAGTGGGAAACCGTTTAGGTTGTGATCGGTGTGAACAGGTTTGCAATTCAATATAGCATGGAGTAATTTGGAATGTGATGAGACGCAAGCTTAAAATTTATTGACGGTTCTAGTTTCGAAGTGCGGCATTATTCCCGGATGGAGTACTTCTTTTCTACTCCCTCCTTTCCGGTTTTATAGGGCTTATCTCAAAATTTTAGTTTTTCCATTTTATAAGGCTCAATTTGGTTGTCCCCAACACATGTTCAGATTCCAAGGTGCATTAAATCATTGCATGCAAGTATTAAGAGAAAATTGACCAATGCATGTACTTTATGCATGCATGCATTGCAATTAATGCATTAAACCTATCCCTCGGGACTTCTCGCACGCACCATCGTGCCACCCACAAAAACTTGTACTCTAAGTGTAGTAGTACGTTATACAGGAAGAGAAGAGGTGCACACACGCACTCATCCTCTCACACACGCGTCTGTTTTTTCTCGAAAAGGAGGATGATGACCCCCAGCCTCTGCATTTAGGAGTCACACACGCAAATTATTGAAATATATTGAGTGCAGTGCTTTGATGTGTCGCGTCAACTCGTACATCAACGAGAAGTTTGATTATCCTCTCCCTCGCGGACTTAACTGCACCTGCCTTTGGCTGTATGACAGGTTGGCCACACACCTGTAGGGCCCACCTGTCATACACGCAAAGGCAGGAGCGTCCCTCCCTCGCCCATGAGCGTGGTGGCTAGCAAGACTAGGAGAAGATTTCGCTACACGCTCTCCCTCCCTCACGCGGTGGACATGCAGCAGTTCAATCGGTGTTAGATGGCCAGAAGTGTACTGTAGTACTCCCCCAGTGCAGTAGTATTCCATCATTGTTCGACTTCTCGAAGAGGCGAAGAGCCAAGCGCAGCCCGGATGCTCGTGTGGCAGTTTCATGTGTATAGTAGTCTAGGATAGCGTGTACCGTGCCTGTAAGCTTAAAATCGTTGGGGTCGGCTCCATGCTATGTGGCCGTCTCAAAGTTTTTAAAAAAAATTAAAATAGTCTTCTAGCCCTACCCAAAAACTGTCGCGCGTACTGCCCGGGAAAAGCCCCGCCATCAACTTTTAACTACGCGAAAATAGTTCAAGCTTGTTCGTTCTATATAAATACAATACTTACTATATGTTTATTCACCCGTGGGGTTGTTCAATGAATGGAGGGGCGGGGAGCACGAGTGAAAAATACTGTAGTACTACTAGTAGTAAGTAGGAGTCGTACAGTAGTCACCTTAAATAGAGAGTTTCTTTTCTTTAATGCCACGTACACAAATTGAAACACTTGTTGTAGAGAGAAAAAAGATAATCACTCCACTATATATGGACGTAGGGGCCTGGGCGCTTGCTTTACTAGGGTTGCTCTCTTTTCTCTCATCCTCTCCAGATATAAACAAGACAGTGGCAGCGACATTTTCTCTCTGCTCACCGCTGGTCACAGATCCGGCCGGATCCCTTCGGCCGATGTGTGTAGAGGACTAAAAGGTGCATCATTCACGCGGTCATCGCTGCCGAGGGAGGAAACCCACAGCTGCCGGAGGGGCCCAATCCTCTGCCCGTGCCGTTCTCTCCGACACATGGACGGCTCGGGGGTCCTCCGACCCTTCTTCCTCCCTGTCGTATTGTCCGCAGATCCAACCTGCCACCGTCGACATCCCGGCAACCCTCAGGTATAAGTTCTTCGAAAGCGGCCTTGCTCTACTGCCTCAGCTCCCCACGTGTCTGCATGTGCATATTTTTATACTCCCATCAGCTCTTCCAAAGCCACCTAAATTTTTAGTATTATTAGAGGTAAAGCTACTTCATGCATTTGAATCTAGGGCTTTGTTCAAACAATGAAGAAAGGGGGGAAAGTTGTAGCACGAATCTAGGACTTGATTCAAAGAGGAAATAATATGGTGAAAGTAGTAGAGACCGGATACCCAACCGGTCTCTTGGTTGAAAAGGGAAATAATGGGAAAACACAGTACAAATTGGATAAGGAACAGATCTATTATTGGTTGAAAAAAGGATAGAAAGTGGCGGCTGGTGGACAAGTCAACAGAGTATGTCCAGGATTAGATTTGCTGCCATCACATAGTAAAAGGTCTCCAGGATTAGATTTGCTGCCCTCACATAGTAAAAGGTCTCAGGATTATATTTGCTGCCCTCACATAGTAAAAGGTCTCCAGGATTAGATTTGCTACCCTCACATAGTAAAAGGTCTCCAGGATTAGATTTGCTGCCCTCACATAGTAAAAGGTCTCCAAGATTAGATTTGCTGCCCTCACATAGTACAATGGCACTCCTGCTGTTTTCCCCAGTATGATAAGTAAGTTGCTCCTTTACGCTGCTGAGTGTCCTAGTGTCCCCATGGTCCCATGCCCTTAAACCAACTCTTTAGCTGCTGTAGATTTACTGTGTCTGGTAAACAAGAAATGCCACCATTAAAGTAATCCCATATTTGAGGAATCTCATTGTTGATCGTAATGCTTCTGGTAACATGAAGCATTTCTGACGTTTTAAAATTTCTACTGTCCTTGCGTGATTGCCATGAACATAATTAAGATGCTTCTTTTCATTTTATATATGTTTCGTATATTCTTATTGACCAGCAACTGTTTACTTTCTATCTTTTTGTGCAGATAGGGATATCCATTTCACCTTGTTGCTATTGTGACCTTTTGGTGAACTGCACAAAACACTTTTTTTTGGAATGAGTGTCTTGTGCAGTTCAACTAAAATGTCACGTGGGCAACATCTCTCAATTTTGGTGGAACTGCACAAAATGGTGATTGGAGTTTCCAAAATCTCCGTCAAGTTCTGCTGGTAATCTCGTGCAACATTTTATTAGCCTTTGCAAGATGGAGCCATCACTGTCACCACAATGGCACTTTATTTTAGTGGAACTGCACAAAAGGATAAGAAAATTATAGTTGCAACTTACATGAGCTAGACAGACAACCTTAATGTTCCTCAATTTTAGTGCAACTACTAAAGAAGAACCTGCCAGCTCACAAGAGCAAGTACTTCTTGCTAGCTGAATGATGCAATCTTTGCTTCATTTCAGGTGAACTGTAGAAAAAGGCGCATGAATTGAATCATGGAACTCCAGGCAGACCTCATCCAAGTAGAGCTGGAGGTTGAGTTCAAGGAGGCCGCTATTAAAGAGAAATCATGCTCTCCTGTCTCCTTGTTTGTGCTGTGCAAACATGTTGTGTAAACAGGAATACTCAACTACAGATGCTGTGACGGTCAAGAGCATTCACCAAGTTCTTCGATTGTATGACATGGCTAGCCAAGATGGATTTAATCCCGATATTCACTTTATCAAAAGGCTCTAATGGGTTGGTTCTGAATCTTGCAAGCCGGGAATCAGTGAGATGTGTAGGCATCTTTGTTGTACTTATTATTTGGATCTTATTTGTTGGTTCTGAATCTTGCAAGCTGGGGATCAATGAGATGTGTAGGAATCTTTGTTGTACTTATTTTTTGGATCTTATTTGTTGGTTCTGAATCTTGCAAGCTGGGAAACACGGCATGATGATGCATAGGACAACAACCATAACAAACAGTTCAAACTTGGTAGTATTATCTTTGTGAAAGTGCGACAAATGTGCTGATCGTGTGCGTCCTGAGAATAATAATTCTAATTGTTGTGCATGTTGATCATGTGGCACCGATAGAACGAGCGAATGCATTGCTTCTTTTAAGTACAAATTTCTATTAAAGCTAATTAAATTTAAGTAAAGTGACCACTAACTCCTGTTATTATAGTACCAATACAGACCCACTCGTGAACCGACGTGTGGCCGAGGGTGCATCTTCTGCCGGGCATGCAGCGGACGAGGGAGGGGTAGTAACTATTGTCGCATGTACACACTCAGCTTAATGTTGAATCCAGTTCCCCAAGAGCTGAAAAACGAACTGCTGCCGCCGCCTACACACTCATTCACTCAAAGAGACTCCAATGGCGATCCGAGGGGTGAGCCTGCTGGATATGGACTTCAGCAAGGAGTTCCCCTTTGAGTTCGCCATTCAGACCTATGGCTGCACCAAGTTGAATGTGATGTACACCAACGATACGGACTCGGTGAAGCTCTGCCTCGCCTCAGTCCTATGGCTGCACCAGGTTCTGGAGCATTCTCCCGTTTCATCGGCAGTGCCGACTGCACCTTCGCTACGGTGGAGAGAAGGAAGAACGTGACGATTCGGCCATCTGGTGCAACAAGCTTGTCGACATCCAGAAGCAATACAAGATCATCAGCAACGGGCAGGAGAAGGACTCCGTGGTTGACCTCGCTGAGACCATCATCGACTCCTGATACGCCAACATGAAAGAAGACGACCTGAACATGTGGGATGTACCTCTGAATCTAGCCTACATAACCTACGTGGCCAAGGACGCATACGCATGCTACGACATGTACAGGCAGATCTTGGACATGAGGGCGTGTCTACTTCCCGTAACCGACGAGTACACGGACAGCCGCAGCGTCATGATCAAGCGTGCCAGGAAGGTCTAGATGTTGTACTTTATCTGTTTATAAGCACCTTTATCATCTGAGTGTTTCATTCATTAGCCTATGTGTCGTAATTATCTGTTTTGTTCGAAATATTTCTTTTAAGAACCCATTAACCTGATTTCCTTTTTAGTGGCTATTTGCTTATGTATCTAAACTAGTTCACTTGTCCGTAAAAAAACTAGTTCACTCGGCTGCCGTGCTTTGAATCTCCTTCCTCCCAACATATTCCCCTCCTCAGGTGGACCCAGCAGGTCTCTGAATTTTCTCCCACTTTCTTTTTCGATGTAAACTGAGTTTTCTCCCAGTACTTTCCCGTAGAACCAACTCAACTGTCCCACGTCTAGCCTAAAAAATAATAATACCCCATGTACAATTAACTCATCAAATTAAAATGATATTTTATTTCATAAGTTGAAAGTTCTTACAAAATAATAACAATTTGTTTATATATAACTTGGCAAGTTAACTCCTAGTGATTGCGTACATAAGCTTGCAATGATTTTACTGACGTGCAATCATGTGTTTATGTTTTTATAACATTTCTCCGTCTAGCCCAACATGATATTTTCACCCAGCCAAGCAAGTCCGAGAATTTCGAGAAAAATGCAAATTGGATTTAAACGGGCTGCATAGATGCTACATCATTGTTTCACCCAGCCCACCAAATGGACTAAAAACAAATGGACTGACAGCTGCGTCCACGACCACAGCCTAGTTTTTTTGTAATTTGCCAAGTAAGTCGCTTTGTTAGGCCTGTTGGGCTGCAAATCTTTCAAGACGAGGAGAGCTTTCATTCGGCTGGCCGAGAAAATGGCCCATCAGTAATGAGAAATGCGCTATACATTTTTAAAACACATCAAACCGACAATTAGTTTCAAATATATTTTTTTTCATTTCGAGATTTTAAATTACATTAATTTTTATGCGTGGAGAATTTGTTGGATTTTATATTGATATACATTTATTTTTAAAATCAGTTTGAATGCGAGTCAAAATTTCAGGATTAAAAACAGTTCGGACCGCACCGAAATATGCAAAATTTTGTATAATTTTTTAACCGTGGCCACAATATGGGCTGTAATGCTAACAAAAAGAATATGGGCTCCAAAAAAACCTTAAGAATTAGAAAATGGGATGTATGTTGTTTTCCACAGATTTGAGGCTTCCCTAAAAAAAGGTTGACGCACAAGCAGTGACTGTTGGATGTCCATCGAACGGCAGTCGTGCTTCTTCAATCTCTGCTCTTCCTGCTCCAGCCGCTCAAAGAAGCGCTGGTGGGAGGACTGCCTCCTCCCTGCGGCCGGCTGAGCTGCCGCGCAGGCCTCACCGCCCACCGTACTCCCATCGCTGGCCTAGCCATCCCTCTACTCACCCACACCTGCTGTTATTCTCCGGCGACGGCAGACGAACCAGTAAACCCTCGTACAGTCGTAGTCCCCTCCGCTTGGGAAACACTTGTCGAGTCTTCCCTGCCTCCGTGTCGTTCCCTTCCTAGGCCTCGCCGTTGTCCACCGCCCTGGTGCTCTTGGCGCGGCCAGGTCAACGTGGTCAATGACCGACATGCATCTGAAGTGGACTGTACGTGGAGAGGCCGACAGCTGGGTCCACGGCCACACGCAAGGAAATACCCCCTTATTACGCGCAAAATAATGATTCCTCCACCTGACATCAGGGACCCACTGAAAGGGCCTCTGTATTTCACGAAAAAACGTTACCGCCGCTGACAGCTCGGACCCACCAGCTATATCTTTGCACGCAAGGAAGTGCCTCCTTATTATGCACAAAAAAATGAATACTCCCCCTGTTAGCTGGGACCCAGTATAGTGGCAGGCTGACTTGTGGGCCTACTAAGTTGATGCAGACGGAGGGCTTTGTCAAGTTAGTCAATCTATGCACGATTCTAGCTCCAGTGACCGTACGATGTCCATCTAACGGCCGTAGTGCTTCTTCAACCTCTGGTCTTGTTGCTCCAGCCGCCCAAACCAGCGCCGGTCGTGCCTCGTGCTCCTGCCTCCCGTGGCCGTATGCGATGCGGCGGAGGCCTCACTGCCCCCTACTACTCCCACTGCTGGCCAGGCCATCCCTCTACTCACCCACACCCCCTGTTATTCTGCGGCGACGGCAGCCCCACACCGTAGCGAACCAGTGAACCCTCGTACTCCTCTATGCGTGGGCATCCACTTCCGCATCTTCCCCAGCTCCGCGTTGTCCCCTTCCTAGGCCTCGCTGTTGTCCACCACCCTGGTGCTCTGGGCGCGGCGTGGTCAACGTGGTCAAGGAACGGCTTCCATCGGACGTGGAATGTACGTGGAGAGGCTGACAGCTGGGTCCACGGCCGTAGCAAGGAAGTGCCTCCTTATTACGTGCAAAATAATTATTCCTCCACCTGACAGCGGGGACCCATCGGACGGGCCACCGTATTTCATTAAAAAAACGTTTCCCCCTGACTGCTGGGACCCACCAGCTACAACTTCGCACGCAAGGAAGTGCGTCCGGGCAAAAAAAACAAAACGATTCGCCCCCCTGACTACTGGGACCCACCAGCTACATCTTCGCACGCAAGGAAGTGCCTGACAGTCGGGACCCACCCGGTTGAAGCGTACGTAGCGTTGTCATTCTGGTCGCGAACGTGTACGTACATATATACTGGTCGATGTAGAGGCGCGCACGTGTCATAGTAGAGGCGCGCACGTGTCGTAATAGAGGCGCGCACGTAGCATGTACACGTATGTACAACGGCCAGGGTGCAAGAAAGAAAATACGGCCACGTACGTACATACGGGCAGGGTCTCGAACGCCTACTCGCGCATACGTACGGCCAGGGCTCGTGTACATGGCTGGGTCCGAACGGAGAAACATCGTCGTCGTCGTGTTCATGGGGAGGCAGCGTCGTCGTCGTGTTCATGGGGAGGCAACGGAATGCATCGTGTTCATGGGGAGGCAACAAAATGCGTCGTCTTCTTTGGGAGGCAACGGAACACGTGGGAGCCAACCGGCTAGGTCGGAACGGAATGTGTGGTCGTGTTCATCGGGAGGGCTTGGACGGAACAGGCGATGGAAACGAGGCCTGAACGGGGTCCTGTTGATCGGGAGGGGTCTGGCGTATCGCAAAACGGAGGAAACGGACCTCCTACGGTCGAAACGGGGGTCCTATTGATCGGGAGGGGTGTGGCGTACCGCAAAACGGATGAAACAGACCTCCTACGGTCGAAACGGGGGTCCTGTTGATCGGGAGGGGTGTGCCGTACCGCAAAACGGACGAAACGGACATCCTACGGTCGAAACGGGGGTCCTGTTCATCAGGAGGGGTGTGGCGTACCGTAAAACGGGACTCCACGGGATACTGTTCATCTCCACCGTTGACCTCCTCTAGCCTCCACGGGCTACCGTCGACCTCCTCCAGCCTCCAGGGGCTCCTGTTCATCCAGCCTCCACCGCGCGCTACTCCACCGGCTACTGTTCAACCACCCTTCCACTGTCTACTATTCATCCAGCCCTCCACACCACGGGGTCCTGTTCAACTACCCCTCCACGGGCGCCCCTCCACCGTCTACTGTTCATCCAGCCCTCCACCACACCACAGGGTCCTGTTCATCCAGAGGCAACGCCATCGCTCACTGTTCATCCAAACCCCCCTCCCCCGCAACGCTCACTGTTCATCCCAGAGGAAGCATCAATCGGCTTCAGTTAGCAACAGTAGTGATGGAATCGCTTGATCGGGTTCAGTTAACATCCATCGATCGATCGCTCGTGTTCAGTAACGCGTAGCCTGCAGTGCAATCGCTCGGATTCAGCTAGAGCCCAACCGCTCGCTCGGGTTCAGTTAGAGCCAACGCCTCGCACACACGCGCGTACATGTACGAGAGAAACGCGCATCGCTCGGCCCCCGACCTCCCACCATAACCGGGAACTTCCCGAAATTTTCCTCCCCCTCGCTTCTACCACGGTTTTTTCTGTCATGGACGGCCCAAAGAATGTCATGCAGCTGCATCTCCGGCCCGCCCAGGATGAAAATCCCATTTTCTGTCATGATTTTTTGTCATAGAAGTAGGAGCCCACCACATCTATGATGATACTGGGTTTTGTCACAATTATCGTCATAGAAGTGTCATATGTATGACAGAAATTTTTTTCGTTCAGCCCAAAAAATGTCATGGATGTGTCTTTTTTTGTAGTGCACTTATATAGACATCCCTCTAGTCATCTAAATGATCACGTGATCAATCTCAACTAAACCATGTCCGATCATCACGTGAGATGGAGTAGTTTTCAATGGTGAACATCACTATGTTGATCATATCTACTATATGATTCACGTTCGACCTTTTGGTCTCAGTGTTCTGAGGCCATATCTGCATATGCTAGGCTCGTTAAGTTTAACATGAGTATTCTGCACGTGCAAAACTTTCTTACACCTGTTGTATGTGAATGTAGAGCTTATCACACCCGATCATCACGTGGTGTCTCGCCACAAGGAACTGTAGCAACAGTGCATACTCAGGGAGAACACTTATACCTTGAAATTTAGTGAGGGATCATCTTATAATGCTACTGCCGTACTAAGCAAAATAAGATGCATAAAAGTTGAACATCACATGCAATCAAAATATATGACATGATATGGCCATCATCATCTTGTGCCTTTGATCACCCTCTCTAAAGCACCATCATGATCTCCATCGTCACTGGCTTGACACCTTGATCTCCATCGTAGCATCATTGTCATCTCACCAACTATTGCTTCTATGACTATTGCTATCGCATAGTAATAAAGTAAAGCAATTACATGGCGCTTGCATTTCATACAATAAAGCGACAACCACAAGGCTCCTACCAGTTGCTGATAACTTTTACAAAACATGATCATCTCATACAATAACGTATATCACATCATGTCTTGACCATATCACATCACAACATGCCCTGCAAAAACAAGTTAGACGTCCTCTACTTTGTTGTTACAAGTTTTACATGGCTGCTACGGGCTTCTAGCAAGAACCGTTCTTACCTACGCATCAAAACCACAACGATTTTTCATCAAGTGTGTTGTTTTAACCTTCAACAAGGACCGGCGTAGTCAAATTTGATTCAACTAAAGTTGGAGAAAAACCCACCCGCTAGCCACCTTTATGCAAAAGAAGTTGCATGTCTGCGGTGGAACTGGTCTCATGAACATGGTCATGTAAGGTTGGTCTGGGCCACTTTATCCAACAATACCGCCGAATCAAAATAATACATTGGTGGTAAGCAGTATGACTATTATTGCCCACACTCTTTGTGTTTTACTCGTGCATATCATCTATGCATGGACCTGGATCGGATGCCACTGTTGGGGAACGTAGCATGTAATTTCAAAAAAATTGACGATCACGCAAGATCTATCTAGGAGATGCATAGCAACGAGAGGGGAAGAGTGTGTCCACGTACCCTCATAGACCGAAAGCGGAAGCGTTAGGTTAACGTGGTTGATGTAGTCGAACGTGTTCACGATCCAACCGATCTAGTACTGAACGTACGACACCTCCGAGTTCAGCACACGTTCAGCTCGATGACGTCCCTCAAACTCTTGATCCAGCAGAGGGTTGAGGGAGAGTTTCATCAGCACGACAGTGTGGTGATGGTGATAGTGATGTGATCCACGCAGGGCTTCACCTAAGCACTACGACGCTATGACTGGAGGTGTAAACTATGAAGGGGGGCACCGCACATGGCTAAGAGAATAACTATTGTGCTTTGGGGTGCCCCTGCCACCGTATATAAAGGAGGAGGGGAGGAGGCCAGCCACAAGGGGCACGCCATAGGGGGGAACCGACTAGGAATCCGAATCCTAGTCGGCCCCCTTTCCTTTCTATCGGAGGGGAAAAGGGAAGGAGACGGAGAGGGAGAGGGAAAGAGGAAAGGGGGCCGCGCGCCCCTCCCCCTTGTACAATTCGAACTCCTTGGGGGGCGCCACTCTTGCGGGCTCCCCTCTCTCTCCGCTATGGCCCATGAAGGCTCATTACTTCCCCGGGGGGTTCCGGTAACCCCTCAATTCTTCGAAATATATCCGAACCATTCCGAAACCATTCTGGTGTCCGAATATCATAATCCAATATATCAATCTTTACCTCTCAACCATTTCGAGACTCCTCGTCATGTCCGTGATCTCATCCGGGACTCCGAACAATCTCGGTCACCAAAGCACATAACTCATAACACAAATCGTCATTGAAGGTAAAGCGTGCGGACCCAACGGGTTCGAGAACTATGTAGACATGACCGAGACACATCTTCGATCAATAACCAATAGCGGAACCTGGATGCTCATGTTGGTTCTTACATATTCTATGAAGATCTTTATAGGTCGAACCGCAATAACAACATACATTATTCTCTTTGTCATCGGTATGTTACTTGTCCGTGATTCGTTCGTCGGTATCCTCATACCGGAAAGTCTCTTTACTCGTTCCGTAATGCATCATCCCTCAACTAACTCATTAGTTACATTGCTTGCAAGGCTTATAGTGATGTGCATTACCGAGAGGGCCCAGAGATACCTCTCCGGTACTCGGAGTGACAAATCCCAATCTCGATCTATGCGAACCCAACAAACACCTTCGGAGACACCTGTAGAGCATCTTTATAATTACCCAGTTACATTGTGACGTTTGATAGCACACAAGGTGTACCTCCAATATTAGGGAGTTGCACAATCTCATAGCCAGGGGAATATGTATAAGTCATGAAGAAAGCAATAGCAATAAAACTTAACGATCATTATGCTAAGCTAACAGATGGGTCTTGTCCATCACATCATTCTCCTAATGATGTGATCCCGTTCATCAAATTACAACACATGTCTATGGTCAGGAAACTTAACCATCTTTGATTAACGAGCTAGTCTAGTAGAGGCATACTAGGGGCACTTTGTTTTGTATATGTATTCACACATGTACTAAGTTTCCGGTTAATACAATTCTAGCATGAATAATAAACATTTATCATGATAAAGGAAATATAAATAACAACTTTATTATTGCCTCTAGGGAGTATTTCCTTCAATTTGGGCCTATGGGAATGCATTTTGGAGTAGCAATTAGATGATGGGTTGCGAGAGTGACAGAAGCTTAAACCCCAGTTTATGTGCTATTCCGTAAGAGACTGATTGGATCCAAAAGTTTAATGCTATCGTTAGAATTTATTCTTAATACTTTTCTCATTGTTGCGGATGCTTGCGGGAGGGTTAATCATAAGTAGGAGGTTTTTTCAAGTAAGAACAGCACCTAAGCACCGGTCCACCCACATATCAAAATTATCAAAGTAGCAAACACAAATCGAACCAACATGATGAAAGTGACTAGATGAAATTCCCGTGTACCCTCAAGAACGCTTTGCTTAATACAAGATACTATTTTGTCTTGTCCTTTGTCTTAAAAGGATTGGGATACCTTGCTGCACTTTTTATACTATTATCGTTACTTGCTCGTTACAAATTACCTTGCTATCAAACTACCCCGTCTACTTACAATTTCAACACTTGCAGACATTACCTTGCTAAAAACCACTTGTCATTTCCTTCTTATCCTCGTTAGGTTCAACACTCTTACTTATCAAAAAGATATACAATTGATCTCATATCCTTGTGGGTCATCAAGGCTATTTTCTGGCTCCGTTGCCGGGGAGTGAAGCGTCTTTGGTAAGGAAACATTTATATAGTGTGCTGAAATTTATTGTCACTTGCTACTATGGAAAACAATCCTTTGAAGGGTTTGTTCGGGGTATATTCACCTCGACCGGAACCACAATTAGCTACCCCTCAATCTACGACACCTACTGAAAATATTTAATGTGAAATACCTTCGGTTATGATAGAACAACTGCTAGCTAATCCTTATGCAGGAGATGGAACTGAACATCCTGATATGCACTTGATATATGTGGAAAAAATTGTGGATTGTTTAAGCTTGCAGGTTTACCCGGAGATGATGTTAAGAAGAAGGTTTTCCCTTTATCTTTGAAGGGAAAAGCATTGGCATGGTAAAGGCTATGCGATGATATTGGATCTTGGAATTGGAATCGATTGAAATTGGAGTTCCACCAAAAAATTTATCTTATGCATCTAGTTCATCATGATTGGAATTACATATATAATTTTTGGCCTCGTGAAGGAGAAAGTGTCGCTCTAGCTTGGGGGAGGCTGAATTCAATGTTATATTGAGCTCTCAAGAGACATTATTATCCAGATTTTTTATGCTCGGCTTTCTCATAATGATCGATCCATGCTTGATACTTCTTGTGTTGGTTCTTTTATGAAGAAGACTATTGGATTCAGGTGGGATATTTTGGAAAGAATTAAACGCAACTCTGAAGATTGGGAACTCGAAGAAGGTAAAGAGTTAGGTATTAAGCTTAAGTATGATTGTGTTAAATCTTTAATGAATACCGATGATTTTCAAAAGTTTAACACTAAATATGGACTTGACTCTGAGATAGTAGCCTCCTTTTGTGAATCATTTGCTACTCATGTTGATCTCCCTAAAGAGAAGTGGTTTAAATATCACCCACCTATTAAAGAAGAAATTAAAAATCCGGTACTAGCTAAAGAAGAAACTATACTTTATAATGTTGATCCAGTTGTTCCTACTTCTTATATTGAGAAACCACCTTTCCCTGTTAGGATAAAGGAACATGCTAAGGTTTCAATTGTGGTTAACAAAAGTTATATTAGAACACCCAAACCTGATGAACAAATCAAAGTAGAACCTAGTGTTTCTATGGTTAAAGATCTCCTAGAAGAAAATATAGATGGGCATGTTATTTACTTCTGCAATGAAGCTACAAGAATTGCCAAACCTAATAAAGAGGAAAAACATAGACCCGTTGTGGGCATGCCTGTTGTCTCAGTTAAAATAGGAGATCACTGTTATCATGGTTTACGTGACATAGGTGCTAGCATGAGTGATATTCCCTTTACTTTGTATCAAGAAATTATGAATGAAATAGCACCCGCTGAAATAGAAGAAATCGATGCCACTATTAAACTTGCTAATAGAGACACCATTACACCAGTTGGGATTGTTAGAGATGTTGAAGTCTTGTGTGGGAAAATAAAATACCCTACTGATTTTCTTGTTCTTGGTTCCCCACAAGATGACTTTTGTCCCATTATCTTTGGTAGACCTTTCTTGAACACCATTAATGCTAAGATAGATTGTGAGAGACAAACTGTCGGTGTTAGTTTTGGTGATGAGTCTCATGTGTTTAATTTGTCCAAGTTTAGTAGAAAGCATCATGAAAAAGAATTACCTGGTAATGATGAAATAATTGGTCTTGCTTCTATTGTTGTGCCTCCTACTGATCCACTAGCACAATATTTGCTAGACCATGAAAATGATTTACATACGCATGAAAGAAATGAATCAGATAAGATTTTGTTTGAACAACGTCCTCTTCTTAAACATAATTTTCCTATTGAAACTCTAGGAGGTTCTCCTCCACCTAAAGGTGATCCCGTGTTTGAATTAAAACAATTGTCAGACACTTTGAAATATGCTTATCTTGATGAAAAGTAGATATATCTTGTTATTATTAGTGCTAACCTTTTAGAACATGAAGAAGAAAGATTATTGAAATTTCTAAGGAAGCACCAAGCTGCTATTGGATATACTCTTGATGATTTAAATGGCATTAGTGCCACTGTATGTCAGCACAAGATTAATATGGAGCCTGATGCTAAACCCATTGTTGATCACCAATGTCGGTTGAATCCGAAGATGAAAGAAGTGGTAAGAATGGAAATATTAAAACTTCTGGAAGCAGGTATAATCTATCCTATAGCTGATAGTAGATGGCTAAGTTCTGTTCATTGTGTCCCTAAGAAAGGAGGTATTACCGTTGTTCCTAATGATAAGAATGAACTTATTCCACAGAGAATTGTTACAGGCTATAGAATGGTAATTGATTTCAGAAAATTAAATAAAGCAACTAGAAAAGATCATTACCCTCTGCCTTTTATTGATCAAAGGCTAGAAAGATTATCTAAGCACACACATTTTTTCTTTATTGATGGATATTCTGGTTTTCCACAAATACCCATTTCTCAACCTGATCAAGAAAAGACCACTTTCACTTGTCCCTTTGGAACTTATGCTTATAGACGTATGCCTTTTGGTTTATGCAATGCACCTGCTGCCTTTCAAAGATGTATGACTGCTATATTCTCTGACTTTTGTGGAAAGATTGTTGAGGTTTTCATGGATGACTTCTCTGTTTATGGGAAGTCTTTTGATGATTGTTTAAGCAATCTTGATCGAGTTATGCAGAGATGTGAACAAACAAATCTTGTCTTGAATTGGGAGAAGTGCCACTTTATGGTTAATGAAGGCATTGTCTTGGGTCATAACATTTCTAAAAGAGGTATTGAAGTGGACAAAGCTAAGGTAGATGAAATTGAGAAAATGCCATGTCCTAAAGATATCAAAGGTATTCATAGTTTCCTAGGTCATGCTGGTTTCTATAGGAGATTTATCAAAGACTTTTCTAAAATTTCTAGGCCTCTTACAAACCTTTTGCAAAAGGATGTCCCTTTTGTTTTTTATCATGATTGTTTAGAAGCCTTCGAAACACTCAAGAAAGCATTAATTTATGCACCTATTGTTCAACCACCTGACTGGAACTTGCCTTTTGAAATTATGTGTGATGCTAGTGATTATGTTGTTGGTGCTGTTCTAGGACAAAGAGTCGATAATAAACGGAATGTTATTCATTATGTTAGTAATACTCCAGACAGTGCTCAAGGAAATTATGCTACTACTAAAAAAGAATATCTAGCAGTGGTGTTTGCTTGTGATAAGTTTAGATCCTACATTGTTGATTCAAAAGTAATCGTTCACACCGACCATGCTGCTATAAAATATCTTATGGAAAAGAAAGATGCTAAACCTAGACTTATTCGATGGGTTCTCTTGCTACAAGAATTTGATTTCCGTATTACTGATAGGAAAGGAGCTGAGAACCCCATAGCTGATAACTTGTCTAGGCTTGAAAATGTGCTTGATGAGCCACTACCTATTGATGATAGTTTTCCCAATGAGCAGTTAGCTGCAATAAATGTTGCTTGTAATACTCCTTGGTATGCTGACTATGCTAATTACATTGTTTCTAAATATTTACCACCTAGTTTCACATACCAAAAAAATAAAAAAATTCTTCTATGATTTAAGACACTACTTTTGGGATAACCCACATCTCTATGAAGAAGGAGTAGATGGTATTATTAGACGTTGTGTACCTGAGCATGAACAGGGACAAATCCTATGGAAATGTAACTCCGAAGCTTATGGAGGACATCGTGCTGGAGATAGAACTGCTCACAAGGTATTGCAATCTGGATTTTATTGGCTTACTCTCTTCAAGGATGCTTGTAAGTTCGTCTTTTCTTGTGATGAATGCCAAAGAGTAGGTAATATCGGTAAGGGTCAAGAAATGCCTATGAATTATTCACCTGCCGTTGAACCATTTGATGTTTGGGGATTTGATTACATGGGACATTTTCCTTCCTCTAATGGGTATACACATATTTTGGTTGTTGTTGATTATGTTACTAAATGGGTAGAAGCTATTCCAACCAGTAGTGTTGATCACAACGCCTCTATTAAAATGCTTAGGAAAGTTATTTTCCCAAGGTTTGGAGTCCCTAGATATTTAATGACTGATGGTGGTTCACACTTTATTCATGGTGCTTTCCGTAAAATGATTGCCAAGTATGATGTTAATGATAGAATTGCATCATCTTATCATCCTCAATCTAGTGGTCAAGTTGAACTTAGCAATACAGAAATAAAATGAATCTTTCAAAAGACTGTCAATAGGTCCCGGAAGAATTGGTCTATGAAATTAGATGATGCACTTTGAGCTTATAGAACAGCATATAAAAATCCAATGGGTATGTCTCCTTATAAAATGGTTTATGGAAAGGCTTGTCATTTGCCTCTTGAGTTAGAACATAAAGCATATTGGGCAATCAAAGATCTCAACTATGATTTCAAACTTGCCGGTCAAAAGAGGCTATATGATATTAGCTCTTGAGATGAATGGAGAACCCAAGCTTATGAAAATGCCAAGTTGTTTAAAGAAAAAGTTAAAAGATGGCATGATAAAAGAATCCAAAAGCGTGAGTTTAAAGTTGGAGAGTATGTTCTTTTGTACAACTCTCGTTTCAGATTCTTTGCAGGAAAACTCCTCTCAAAATGGGAAGGACCCTATGTAATCGAGGAGGTTTATCGGTCTGGAGCTATCAAAATAAATAATGTCGAAGGTACTAACCCGAAGGTTGTTAATGGGCAACGAATAAAGCATTATATCTCAGGTACTCCCATTAATGTTGAAAGAAATATTATCCAAACTTTGACACCGGAAGAACACATAAAAGAGTCCTTCCAAAACACTCCAAAATCATGAAAATAAGGAGGTACGTGATACAGTAAGTAAATGGACTCCGAAAATCCGCAAAAATATTTTTTGTTAGTTTTGGAATATTTAGAAAATTAGGAAAATAAGAAACTTCCAGGAAGCCTACCCTAGTGGGAACAAGACACCAGGGCACGCCTGGCCGCCCAAGTGGGTTGTTCCCACCTCGGGTATTCCGGACTCCATTTTTCTTCCGTTTGCTTGTCTCCCAAGATAAAAAAAATCTTTATATACCCCCGAACCTATTGACCACCGTATCATGGAGAAATCTTCTGCTTTCTTTCCTTGTTGTTTTCTGTCAGATCCCATCTACCATGGACACTTCAAGCTCCTCTAAGGACAAGTTCTTCTAGAACATTATCAACCCATATTTGCAGGTGGTGGTGCAGCACCCTCGGGTCATCCGGATGCATGAGGGGGTGCTTCACCTCTGCGATGTGCCAGGTCCCAAGGGGATGGGAACCATGGAGGCCAGGCTTGAAGCTATGGAGCAGGTGGTCTTTCGGTGCAAAATGATGGTGGAGCATGGTCTCAATGCCAATCACCTCATGATCACGGACCTTTCCCGTGATCTCAAGGTGGATGGCAAGCCCATGAACGACATCGTCTTCACCCTCACTAAGCAAATCTACTTCCTCCAAAGCCAGATCTATGATCTCCAAAACCAAGTCTTTGAATATGAGACGAGGTTTAAAGATATGAGTTTGGCTGCCGGTTGCAGGACCTGTGAGACTCACACCTCTTCTTATGATGGTGGACCTCTGCAATGGAAACCCGAGGACAATATATCTTCTTCATCACCACCACCTTCTTCTTCATCACCAAAAGAAAATTGAGTATCGGGTATGGGCACTCCTCTTGGCTTCCGCCAAGCTTGGGGGAGGTGCCCCGGTATGGTATCATCCCCACTATCTTTTGCCTTTACTTATTTTAGTTCAATCTTTTGCTTTAGATGAATAAAATCCAGTAGGAGAACCACACAGAACCTCTTGAACAACACATGCACACACAAAATCAAATACTTGCACCCAACGTGAACAAGGGGGTTTTCAATCCCCTCGGCGGTTACTTGCAAGGATTAAACCTCGTAGTGATAGGTAATAAGGTAAACTACAAAACAAAATAAAATAAATAAAATTGTAGAAAGGTATTTTTGTGTTTTTATACATGATAAAAGTAGACCCAGGGCCATAGTTTTCACTGGAGGCTTCTCTCTCGAGCACATAGCATATGGTGGGTGAACAAATTACTGTTGGGCAATTGATAGAAAAGTGCATAGTTATGAAAATATTCAAGGCAATAATCATGTATATAGACAGCACGTCTGAGACAACTAGACCGACTCCTTCCCGCACCTACTACTACTCCACCCACCGACCGGACGGCTATCTAGCATGCATCTTGGGTATTAAGTATACAACAGATTAAGGCCTTAAGCAAGAAGACATGATGTAGACAAAGTAAAATCAACTAATATGAATAAACCCCATCATTTTGTCCTTAATGGCAACAATACAAATGCGTATCTTGTCCCTGTTAGGACCGGGATTATATCGACTAGAGGGGGGTGAATGGGAGATTCAAAATTTCTTTCGAAAGTTTCGAAGCTTATCCCAATCACAACAGCGAAATAAAAGTAAACTAGATCAATATTCTTTGTCAGACGCATATTCCTCGATGAAGGATGAACTGACAGTACGTGCACGAGAGGTAACAGGTTTAACTACGATGAGGGTAATGCAGCATGCAAACAAATGTAGTAGAACAAGACACAACATGGTGCATACAGACAAGTGTGATAATCATAAGTGAATACATGAGATGAGAGTGAATCAAAATGAATACAAAGATAAGCGATGTTGACAACAGAGTGAAATGAACCAATAACTATCAACACAGAGCTCGAATAAAAATTGTTGACGTAATTGTAGTGAAGAAGAATGAACCAGTGGTGCTCGATGGCGACCGTTAGATTTGGTAGACCAGTTCACCCTTCTGCCAAAGGGCTATGTCTGGTTGGAGGGGCTGTGACTTAACACGGAAGATAAAGTCTCTTCACCCTATTCTCCTTCAACGCAGATTTGATCAGACTCAGGTTGATTTCACTCATCGTAGATCCTTGTTGGCGATCTCCAAACCTTTGATCGACCTTCACGAACCACAATCACTCTTGGTTGCTGAAGATCTGGCTCGGTGAAGACAACAAATATTGAACACTCGAAGCCGAAACCTATCCATCTAGAGAGTGGGCAGCTCTCAAGAGTAATAGGTATAAGAACTCTTACTCAGAACTACTGTGATGCTAAACCACTGTCTAAGTTTGGTCTCTTGATTTTCTCTCGGTGGATCTTAAACTCAAATCACTCAGAGAGGGATTTCTCAAATCAATGTTCTTAGAAATCTCAAGTGGAGCAGCCAACAGATAATGTTGAAGCGGGGTGGCTATTTATAGCCGCAGCCTTCGCTGATGGGAAATGACCAAATTAGACATTGGGATCAGCCAATGGCCATATGACACGAGTCCAACGGTCAGATTTGAGCACAACGGTAACAGTTCTTGTGGAGCAAGTAATGCTAACTCCTCGGTCTGAGACAAATCTCTTGCAGCGAGGAAGATCACAGTCTCTTGCTGGCAAGTATTTGCTCTGAGCACAAAGAGATTTCTCTCTCAACTTCCATAGGTTTTGGCTAAGCATCACAACTGATCTATGCTTGGAGAACATATACCCCTCTTAATAGTACGGAGGTCCTATGACTCCAAAGAATGAAAGAAGAACAACAAAATGAATACTGTGTCTTCACTTTGTCTTTGACTTCCATTGCTGTAGTCAATTTTTTCGGATGACCATACTGAATCAAAAGCTTTGCTTCAGCAGAAAACTTTTGAGGGGTTGATTTCTTCACATGAATCTTCTCGACTATATGACTTCAACACATATAGCTCATTCCTCTCTGCAGCGCAGATATGCTTTAGTGAAGTTCCTCGAACTCAGCACCGGAGACAAGATTCTCTTCAGTTGTGTATGGATTTTTTTCTCTGTATATGCACTAGCAAACAAATCAGTCCATACATCTTTCTGTCAACAATCTCCAAAACACAAGGTAGGCAGATATTGCACCAAATATCTCCCCCTTTTTGGACGACTGTTGAAAAAACATATCACATTGAAGGATGTATAATGAACGAAATGTAATGCGAAGAATAATGAAAGACAAGAGATAAGTATGAAGATAAATAATTCCCCCCTTAAGATATGCTTCATATGTTGAAGAACCGGATGGAGACTAGATTATTCTTCGTATAAGTGACTTTGATTTGTTATATAATACTTGACTTCTTTCAATGCACTAGGCGGTGTCTGAGGTGATTCCCGTCACAAAAACATCAAAGAGAATTCGATGTAAGATAAGCTTTGAAAGATTTCTGACAAAGGATATATCATAAAGGTTTTCTCAGAGCACAATATGAATCCACAGGAGATGTAGTTTTCCTGCATGTTAGATATTCGATATAATCAGAGCAAGAAAAGGAGAAAATAAAATGTTACTCCGAGTGGATATGCTTCAGACATGGTTTCCCTATGATTCAAAAGAAAGTAATTGCGAAGGAAAATGCATTGTCAATGAATCATATGGCCTTTACATCGTAAGGCATACAAGCTTAGACTGACGTTCTCTTCCTTTGTTATCATCACTTGATGATTTCCTGTTCTTCTTCGAGGAGCAAATATTTTTCCCTATAAGATAGATAATTTCAAGGGTAAGCATCCAAGGGAAAACTCCTTCGAAGATACTTGCAAACAGATAGTATGAAGAAAATAACATTGTAGGTGGGGGATTATTAACGTTACATGATGACCGGGTATTTTAACACCACAAGCAGTGCGATAAGTTCATGAAGCAGATTGATCAAGGGAACAACCAAATGCGAATGAAAACACCCTGCAAGAACCTCGATAAATTATCAGTCAATGTAATTCCCCCCCTTTTTGTCAACAAGTATCAAAAAGGAATGAGAAAACATACGAGGAACTACTCCGTGGGAGTATCCGCAGAATCAGAATTGAAACGACTCAACGAATCAGTGTCTAAAGAATGAGGAATGGTCAAGGCAGAAGTAGGAGTGGTAGCCTGAGTTCTGGAAGACTTTGAGCGATGAACATCTGGCTTCAAAATAAGAGTACCGGTTGTATCTACAATATCATCATCATTTTTAACAAATAACATGTCCGTATAAGCAGAACGTTGTGGGAGTACTGGAGTTTATCTTCGGATGCGTGGAACAGCAAGCAAGTTCAAGTAGTCATACTCCTTCAAGATGCCCCTTTTATCTAAATACTTGTGAGAGTAATGCTTCCTTAGCAAAGTCCATGAGCGCTTCGTTGCTTCCTTCTCATGAAGAAGAATTTGGCTTGTGTGATTGTGAAGCAAATTTAGCTCAGTCATTAACTCCACCTTTTCCTTTCTATCCAGCTTAATGTGGCTTTCAAGTGTCTGCTAAGTGTGAATGCAGATCTCATAAAGAGATGAATTTTATTTGCGAGGGATAACAACCCTGGCCTTCTTAACCTTTGGCGCATTATCAGACGCAGAAGCATTTGCAGCAGTATCAACAGGTTCCTTCCCCTTTCCAATATCCTTCACAATGCGCAGAGTATCACGAACTGGTGGCAGGAATACCTTCAGAACATAAGCACAGAAAAATGTCTCATGAGTAAGCTGCTCAATCGCAAACATGATCCATGGATCGTATGGCTTCAAAGACTGAGGGTTGCCAGCCGCACATGCAAGGTTTCTAATTAAAAGATTAGGAATATCAAACTTAATCCCTTGAGACATGGCCACAAATGCATTTCCCACAATTCGTTTGATGGAATTCGGCCTATTCGTTGGAGTAAGAGTATCGCACAGAATGTGAAATAACACTTTGTTGCCATTAGCCAACTTCTTCGGATCAACAACAATGTATTCATCACCAACCATGGTGGGATCCATTAGTAAATGGAGTTGTGCTTTGGACACATCATAGAAATGCAGTCTGTGCTCTCTATCCTTCTCGAATCACAGTGAGGAATATTTATCAACACCAGAAACTGATCTGCCGAACATTTAATCCTTTCTCTGCCTGTCATCCACTCAAGAGTCCAGGATGAGGTGTTGCTAAGATCTCCTGAGATATAAAGCGTGGCATGGAACTGAAGGATAATCTCTTTGTTCCAGCCATGATTGAAACGCATGAATCCCTTCAGGATAGCATGTTCAATATGCTCAATTGCATGATGGAAGCAGGGCATATGTTTAAGTTTAGCAAAGTTCAAAATCTTATGATTGAAAATTCTATCCTTGCCAAACAGAATCCGAGCATAATAGATGGCATGTTCCTCAGTCCAAAACCTCGGTGACAGTGATGTTCTTTCTCCTTCATAAGGGCTGACCCCAAAGAAGGCAACCTTCTAGAGATGAAGCTTTTCATTAAACGCAGGGCCATTGGGGGCGTACTCAGCTGGAAATAGTGGAAATGACTCCTGGGGATTTTCCGAATTTCTTCCTCACTGATTTCCATCGGCTGAAAATCATCAGAAGCTAGAGCACTCTCATCGATATACTTTGTCGGGGTACCCCAAACAGGGGTGTATGTTTCCCCTGAATGGTGCATGGACATCAGACCTCCTCCATAGTGGCACCAAGTGTCCAAGGCAAGGCCAAGCAGAAGAAATAGCTCTTTCATAAATCAAAGGGCGGATCAAGAAAACGAAGACCAGCCAAATGAGCAAGATATCACTATGGAAGAACCTCCCTTGTTGGGCAGGTGAGCCTGGCAAGGTCGAGGTCACCCAGAAGACAAGTCTCAAGACATCCCCGGCAAGCTCGCTAGGGACGCTAAGGGCGAGCCGCCCTTCCAAGGCTCCACTGCTCCACCGCACAGTGACTCAAGTCCCTTATCAGTGCGGTGTCAAACCCCCAAGCGACTAGGTTGATGCCTCTGGGCACGTGGCAGCCATTCGAGGAGAATATCCACTCTGCATGACACCCGTCAAGAGGCGTGTCTGGCAGATAGGGAGAGAGATAGCTAAAGTGGCACGATAGGGCTTGCCGGGCTACTCCCGTGACATGACACTAAGCGGCGCATTTAATGCGCCTTGTCCTGTCTGTAGAGTTATGTAAGATAGCACTGTTTGCTATCTAATCAGTACGTAATGACTGATTTGCCGTTATGGTGACCCCTTGACCTATAAAAGGAGGGTCGTGGAAACCTTAGAAAGGATTCGTATCCTTGTACTCTCATATGTGCATAGCAGCTCTCGCCCCGAGGTGACCTTGCTGGGCCAGAGCGCCGCGTCTCCACCACGGTCCTTCCATCAATCCACCAAAGTAGGAGTAGGGTTTTACGCCTCGCGGCTGACGGTGTCCTAGACTAGGGGTTACTCACCACATCGTCTCCTGACCTGTGGGTCGGGCCGAGGACCCCCATGGTGGTTCACTATTGGGCCACTTCAGGCAGCCCATGCCAAATACAAGGAGGATTCCACAAAGACTTGGCGCCCAAGGCGAGGAATCCTCTAAACCCTAGGCCTACGGTGCGTACATAAACCAAGGCCAAGCTAGTCAATAGACAATCTCATATTCATTACTATCATCTCGTGGTAGATGCATGTACTCTATACTACACCCATATCAATACAATCAAAAGCAGGACGTAGGGTATTATCTCTTCAAGAGAGCCCGAACCTGGGTAAAATCATGTGTCCATGTTACCATCGCTCCAAGACGCCTAGCTTAGGACCCCTACTACAAGATACGCCGGATATAGAACCGACATTGATGCTTCCATTGAGAGCCTGCTGGTAGTCGCCACGGTGCGATGGGAATTCATTTCGTCTCCGGCGCGATCTATGCGTTAGAACGGAGCTTTATTGTCGATGTCGGCATCTTAGTCGCCGGCTCAACTAGTCACCTTTGCTTGACCGAGGACTGAGCTCCATCTTAGATCATTATGTTCGGATGAGGGCCTTCATCATCAACTCTGATCTCTATCAAGATCATGGAGGAATCATCAATGGAGCTCGGGGGATCAACGTCAACATTGCCCTTGGGTGACCGTGCTGTTTTTCTGGAAAACAAACCTGTATCTGCTGCCACCGCCTCCTCGAGCGTTGCTTTGATGATTGCTTCGGTGGAATTGCATGGAATTGAGTGTATAATAGGCCTGTAAAATTTTGTCGCATTCCGATGGAGGAATCTCCGACGATCTATGATATACCGGAGGCCTGTCGAGTTTGACGGGAATCTGGACGAGTTTAGGGCGTGGTCTCCAGAGCCTAGCTCGGAGGTTATTTGGAAGATCCAACCATTGATCTTCTATGGAATTTCCATATCTACCACCTCTCAAAATTTTAGCTCGGATTAGTGCGTCAATTTTCGGATCTGTTTTCTACGCGAATACGAATCTGATCTGAGTTCATCTTTCTTTATGAACGGGATATTGGACAACCTTTTTGGAAGAATCTCTTTCTAGGGAATTGTGCATTGTTCTTAAACACATGCCCATAAAATTTTAAGCCTTCTCTGAGGTATTCTTCACCATCACGCTGGTGTCAAACCATTCCGGCAACATTGCTCCACGGCTGCCAACCTGCGCTAGACACGTCATCGCGTCATCTCGGCTAGCCGAACAAGAGTTCGGCATTGCGAAGGATAAATCATCACCAACATCGCCGCCCCACGGATTACACGGAGCAGGCACACCAGCATCGTCGCACGGTCACTTCCTCAAGCCAACATTGACCGCGTCACAAGTCACGACCTGCATTGGCATGGCCGCACTGTTGCTTCTTCAAGCCGATGTCCATCATGCCGAACTGCTTCAAAACCTCGGCTGACATGGCAGCTGCAACATCTCCTTACCGACCCGCTCCGTCACCTTGGCTGGACTGAGGGCTTCGCCATCTCTTCATCAACCTACTCCGGGGACTTCGGCGTCACCAGCCGACCAGCTTCATCACGTTAGTTGGACCGGGGGCTTTGCATAGGTGAGCCAACCTTTGCCAGCATCGCCATGCCGGCCCTTCATCGGCCATCAGGCAATGGGTGTGCGGATCGAGTCCCAATTTTGGGAGTAACCTTTTTTTAGATTGCTACAACATATAAACCAGGTGCTATTAATACTAGTAATTTTTTCTTGCTTGGGTTTACTTTTTCCGAGGAATTATTACTATGGTTTGTTCCATCATCTGTACATAGGTCTGTCAAGTGATGGCCACATTAACGATGGTTGCGTGATTGTCCGGTCAGCTTCCCGTCCGCAGTTCGGCGAACGCCTCATCGGGGACTCGGACCACCCTTTGAATACATGCTTTGTCACCCCAGCGCCCTGCACCGCCATAGGCTTCGAAGCCAGGCCACATCTCTTAAAAAAATATCTTTTTGTGTAAATTAATTATGCAAGGTTTTTCTTCTATATTTACACTATTATTTTTTGGACTGCACTATTTTACATGTGTAGGTAATCGACTTTGACTGCGTCACGCGGTCACTTCGGCAAGCGGACGCCGTTGTCCTAATCGGCGTCGGCTCGTGTGATCACCTTGTTGGTCGAATTGCCATACCGACATGTTCGGTTTTGAAAGTGCAACTATTCCTGGGTGGTTTTGGTAATTCCTAACAACATATAGCTCATTGAGCTAACATTATTCCAAGATTAATATTTCACGAAAAGCTCAATGAATGGCATGGCATGGATGAGGAAAGTGGATCCCTCAAAATTCTAAGGACAAAAAGTTTGGCTCAAGCTTGAAGCTCAAGACTCTACATTTTATATTTTAGTGATCCAAGATCACATTGAGTCTATAGGAAAAGCCAATACTATCAAGGAGGGATGAGGTGTTGCTTAATGGCTTGCTTGCTCAAAATGCTTAGTGATATGCTCCAAAACCCTCAACTACCTTCCCACACCCACATATGACCTAAACCAAAAGTCAAACTCGGCCCCACTGATTCTTTCTATCCGGCGCCACCGAGTTTCAAATGTCATAGCCACTGCCACAAACCCTAGGCAAGTCGGTCTCACCGATAGGGATCTCGGTCTCACCGGGATGGGATTGTAATCTCTCTGTTTCCCTTCGTAATGTTTCAGTCTTACCGAGATGAGCGATCGGTCCCACCAAGATTGTAATGTAAACTCTCTGTTTCCCTTTTGTAACATTTCGGTCTCACCAAGATGAGCGAATCGGTCCCATCGGGTTTACCTGACCAACTCTCTGGTTAGCTTATTGCCAAAATCGGTCCTACCGAGTTTGTGTAATCGGTCACACCAAGATTACGTTATGCCCTAACCCTAACCATATCGGTCCTACCGAGTTGCATCTCAGTCCCACCGAAAATCCTAACGGTCACTAGGTTTGCTGAATCGGTCCGACCGAGTTTAACCATTCGGTCCCACCGAGTTTGGCAAATTGTGTGTAATGGTTAGATTTTGTGTGGAGGCTATATATATACCCCTCCACCCACTCTTCATTCGTGGAGAGAGCCATCAGAACCTACCTACACTTCCAATACACATTTTCTGAGAGAGAACCACCTACACTTGTGTTGAGCTCAAGATATTCCATTCCAACCATATGAATCTTGATCTCTAGCCTTCCCCAAGTTGCTTTCCACTCAAATCTTCTTTCCACCAAATCCAAATCCTGTGAGAGAGAGTTGAGTGTTGGGGATACTATCATTTGAAGCACAAGAGCAAGGAGTTCATCATCAACCCACCATTTGTTACTTCTTGGAGAGTGGGGTCTCCTAGATTGGCTAGGTGTCACTTGGGAGCCTCCGACAGGATTGTGGAGTTGAACCAAGGAGTTTGTAAGGGCAAGGAGATTGCCTAATTCATGAAGATCTACCGCTAGTGAGGCAAGTCCTTCATGGGCGACGGCCGTGATGGAATAGACAAGGTTGCTTCTTCGTGGACCCTTCATGGGTGGAGCCCTCCGTGGACTCGCGCAACCATTACCCTCCGTGGGTTGAAGTCTCCATCAACGTGGATGTACGATAGCACCACCTATCGGAACCACGACAAAAACATTCGTGTCTCCAATTGCGTTTGAATCCTCCAAACCCTTCCCTTTACATTCTTGCAAGTTGCATGCTTTACTTTCTGCTGCTCATATACTCTTTTGCATGCTTGCTTGAATTGTGTGGACATTGCTTGACTTGTGCTAAGATAGCTAAAATCTGCCAAGAACTAAAATTGGGAAAAGGCTAGATTTTTATTTGGTCAAGTAGTCTAATCACCCCCTCCCTCTAGACATACTTTCGATCCTACAAGTGGTATCAGAGCTTTGGTCTTCATTTGCTTTGATTTCCATAGCTTTTGGTGATCATAGCCTTGGTTTCACAACCTAGGAGAGTATGGCGTCTAGCGAGGGAAATTATCACCGTAGAGGTCCTTACTTTGATGGCACTAATTTTGCTAGTTGGAAGCATAAGATGAAAATGCATATTCTTGGACATAACCCCGCCGTTTGGGCTATTGTGTGTATTGGCTTGCAAGGTGAATTCTTTGATGGGAAAGAACCGAACCGTGAAGCTACCGCAGAAGAGTTGAAGATGCTGTAATACAACGCTCAAGCTTGTGATATCCTCTTCAACGGATTGTGCCCTGAAGAATTCAACAAAATTAGTCGTCTTGAGAATGCAAAGGAAATTTGGGATACTTTGATTGATATGCACGAAGGTACCGACTCCGTCAAGGAATCCAAACTGGATGTGCTTCAAAGTCAACTTGACAAGTTCAAAATGAAGGATGGTGAAGGTGTCGCTGAAATGTACTCTAGGCTTGCTCTTATCACAAATGAGATTGCCGGCTTAGGGAGTGAAGAGATGACAGATAGATTCATCATCAAGAAGATCCTAAGAGCCTTGGATGGAAAATATGATACCGTGTGCACATTGATCCAAATGATGCCCAATTACAAAGATCTCAAGCCAACGGAAGTCATCAGAAGAATTGTTGCTCATGAGATGTCACTCAAGGATAAAGAGGAACTTCACAACAAATCAAGTGGTGCTTACAAAGCCTCATGTGAAGCCCCCACATCATCGAGTGAGAAATAAACCTTCAATGAAGAATTGAGCTTAATGGTGAAGAACTTCAACAAGTTCTACAAGAGTAGAAGCAAAGAGAGAAGGTCCTACAATGACAAAAGATCTTCTTGTCGAGAGCGAAACTGCTACAATTGTGGAAGGCCTGGACACTATTCCAATGAGTGTACGGCCCCCTACAAGAGAAGAGAAGATTCTCCCAAGAGAAGAAGTAGAAGAGAAGAATCACCATCTAGAGAAAGGAGTAGAGATGATCGTTATGAACGAAGACCCTCACCGAGAAGCAAGGATTCGGAAATAAAGGACAAGTCATCAAGGAGCTACACAAAACGAAGACATCAAGCTCATGTTGGTGAATGGGTATCCGACTCCGACTCCGACAACCACTCCGAGAGAAGCTATCACTCTGACTCCGAATATACTCAAGATGAAGGTGTTGCCGGTCTAGCACTTGTGACAACCAACTCCTACGACATATTTGACTCACAAAATGAAGGAGTTGGAACATGCTTCATGGCTAAAGGCCCAAAGGTATCACACCCCGAGTATGTTGATTTCAATAGTGATGAAGATGACTTGTTAGGTGATGATGATTTACTTGTTGACAACTCTAGTGATGAATACTATGATGAAACGTCAATTAAACATGCTAATCAAGATAAAACGAATGACAATGATAAGGAGAAGATTGAGTCTCTAACTAAAGAACTAAACACTCTTAAGTTAGCTCATGAAACTATCTTAGGAGATCATCGAGAACTTTTAAGGACTCATGAGAAATTACGCTTTGAAAAGCTCAACCTTGAGCAAGAGCATGAGTTCTTAAAAGCAATCAATGATGATCTTCGTAAGAAAAGTTCTTCTTACATTGCCAAGCGTTTACTCTTATCCACTTACATGCCTCAAGTCAAGTCTAGCAACAAGAACAAGAAAGATTCTTCCTCTAGTAGTAACAATAATCATGCTAAATCCAATATTGTTGCTTCTAGTAGTTCTCTTGATTCCACTAATGATTCTCTTAGCCAAGTTACACTTGAGCAAGAAAATAGCTTATTGAAGGGAATTATAGAGAAAGGTGTTTACAAGAGCCTTGCCGGAAGTAAGCAATTCGAGGAAATTGTACGCAAGCAAGGAAGGCGCCGGAAGAATCAAGGTGTTGGTTTTGAACGAAAGCTCAATGCCAATGGAGTTGAGTGGGAAGAAGATCAATACCCCAAGACGAAGTTTGTTCCTCAACAAGAGAAGTATGATCCTACTTCTTTCAAAGGGACACAAGCTCAAGATGATCTTCCACCACAAGACCACAAGCAAAAAGGCAAGGACGAGCTTCAAGAGGAAATTGATGCATTTGAAGAAGCTCCTAAGGCCTTGGTCAAGTGGGTTCCCAAGACTAATTCAAGTACCACTTCATCAAGTACAACTACAACACCGAGGATTCCCATCAAGATGGTGTGGATCTCGCAGAAGAAGAACTAGAGAGTTCTTGAGGGTGACTCCGCCAACATACTTCACTCTTATCATCTTGGCAAGAACAAGTGCAATCAACTTCCACATCTTGCACTAGTTCAAGGAGTCACAAACCCTCTTGTTGGTAAGACAAGGGACAAGGTAACCTAAAAGCTTTCATAGACATCATCTTGTGTGTGCTTCACTCTATGTCTATGGATATCCTTGTTTGTTCCTTGTGGGACTAACCCGTGTAGGTATTGAAAGTGCAACTCACTCCAATGGATAGCTCCAAATGATCTACATCAACATTGAGCATCCACATCTTCAACATATACATGAAGTCATCATCAACAAAACCCAAGGTTAGTTCATCCCTCTTAGGGGGGATCTCACATCTAGGGGGAGCTTTACTCTAAGAATTGAGCTAAAGCAACTCTAGTGGTGTGAACACAACAAATGCTTTATGTAAAAGTGGTAACCCCACTTGTGCTTAAACGATGAGTATGACCTATGATCAAATGTTCTCATTTGACTCCTAAGTCAATATACTCATATATAGATGACCTAGTCATCGCAAATTGTTTGATAGATGCTAGAATTGGTTGTGCATGCTTTGCCACATATTTCAATTGCCATTTTATTGTGTGAGCATGTTGATTGCATATTTTACTCATTCGAGAACATCCACTTGTTGTTTTGATTGATTGGTTTTCTTTTCTTTTGCCAAGTGGATGGACAAGAATGCCTAAGAACCCTCTCTAGCTATCTATGCTTTTCTCGTCTCAAACTCTATTCATGCTACATCACAAAATTTGATCAAGTCAGATTCGAACCACTCTGTGTGAGGAGCACTCGGAGTCCCCGATTCGTCATAAACATAAACTTCCAAAACTTCTTTGTGCTTTTCGGTCTGACCGATGCCTCCATTTTGGTCATACCGAGATCACTAAGTCGATCTAGGTTTTCAATCTCGGTGCAACCGATTTGAACCTTTCGGTCACACCGAGTTTCAGTAACTGCTTGCAGTTATGAATCTCGGTGCCACCGTGTTGTTCCACTCGGTCACACTGATAGGGTCGGGCTATATATACTCACGGGCAAAATTTTGGAAATTTCTCCGAAACCCCTTCGCCCGCGCATAGCTCGCTCTGCCTCCTGGCTCTCCGGATCGTCCTCCTCGTCACCAGCCGCCTCCTGTCGCTGGTCTCCGTCACCATCAACGGAATTCTTCCCCGCCGTTGCCGTCGTAGTGAGTTCATCGCCGAACTAGGGTATGGACTTGATCACAGTGCTATCCCCATCCGATTCCTAGCACATTGTGTTCACTATGATTCTTACCACGATTGAAACGATCTTATCCAGTCAAAACACTCCGTAGATTAGAGTTGAATTGTAAATTTAGGGTTAGGTTTCCACCGAAACCATCTCGGACCCACCGAGTTGTGGAACTCGGTACCACCGATTCGGCTCAGGCCATTGCACATGTAATTTTCGGTCTGACCGAGAATTGCAAATCGGTGTGACCGAGTTCAGGACTTTGTGAAACCCTAGCAGTCTCGGTGCCACCGAACTATGACTCGGTCTGACCGAGTTCGGTAGTTTAGGTTCCAACAGCTGCTTCGGTATCACCGAGTTTACAAATCGGTTGATCCGAAATGCTTTCTGTGGAAAACTAAAACTAAGTTTTTGACTCATTCTTTTGCCAAAATCTCTGTATTTTGTGATGCTCATCCACTCTATCTCATCTACAATCTATTCACAGGGTCTGCAGTTAGTGTTTGCAACATGTCTGACCAGAGTGACAGCCAGAACAGGTCAGAGGAGCAGGTTCACCTGAGTGAGGGCACTAGTCCCTCTAGCAGTTCAGATGATGGTAGCAGGAGCACTCCCAGCAACTTACCCAAAGCTGCCACCAGAACAAGGAAGAAGAAAACTTCAGAGTCTGAGGATGAAGACTATGTGGCAGTTGAGGATGAGGCCACTTCCAAGAAGAAAGTGCTTAAGAAGGAATATGGCACAACTGCTTCAACCAAGCCAAGTCTGAAGACCAAGAGGTCAGCAGGGAGACAACCAATGTCTAAGGCCAGAGCATCCTCTCAAGTCCCTTTAGGATCTGAACCCAAAGAGGCTGCTGCAAAAGGGAAGAAAAGGAAGGAAAGGGTCAAGAAGACCATGGCCAGAGTGATTGGAAAGTCTTCCATGATGGAAGAAGAAGAGGAAGAAGAGGTTGCTGCACCAGCACCCAAGGCACAGAAGCTGATGGGTGATGCTATAAAGTCAGGGGCTGCAACATCAAAGCCCAAAGAAGCACCCAAAGCAGCCTCCAAGCCCAAGAGTGCACCTAAGAGGAATACCAGGAGTATACCAGCTGTTGAGAAGAACAAGGCCCCACTGCCTGAAGTTGCTGCTGATGAAGATGATGAAGGACAAGTCCGGAGAAAGCTCAAACCCAAGATTCCAGACCACAATGATGCTCATCCTGTGGCCGAGAACATGAAGACTAGGAGAGACTCAGGGTTGAGGCTATGGAGAGAGACAGATCCGTAAGCTACCAGGAGAAGGATTGTTGTTGATTACAGGTTCCACACAAAGGAACAGCAGGACTTCTATGAGACAGTGTTGTTGGACAAGAATCCTATAGTGTGTGAAATGAGGTGGGTCGACTGGAAGTATATCAAGGAAAAAGAGGAACACTATCCTGGTGTGTTTGACAGCTTCAGTGCTTGTGGAGTTGCAGACTTTGTTGGGTAGAAGCTCACAAAGTGGAATGAGGAGCTCATAATGCAATTCTACTCCACAACACACTTCTATCTAGATGGCAGGATAGTATGGATGTCTGAAGGTACAAGGTACCACTCAACTATTGAGGAATGGGCAAATCTGATCAATGCTCCTAAGGAAGAAGAAGATGACTTGGATGTCTATGCCAAGAAGAAGATGGATCACAACTCTATGGCAAACATGTACAAGGAGATTCCTGAAGATGATCTTGAGACTCACCAGTTTGGGCCAGTAAAACACTTGCTGTCAGGGCTGCCTACAATCAATTGGATCCTTAGGCACACTCTCTTGCCCAAGTCTGGTGATCACAGAATGATCAGAGGCCGTGCAATTAACTTGCTACATATATTTGATGTGCCACAGAAGTTCAAGGTCATGAGCCTTATAGTTGAGACTATCAAGAGGACTGCAGCTGACCAGAAAAGAAGTTGTGGATATGCCCCACAGATCCAGGAGTTGATAAACTCAAAGATGGGCACAGGCACATACTTGTTGGATAAGGAACACTTGCCTATCTATCCTGACTTTGAGGACAATCAAGTTGTGATGAATGAGAATGAACCATCATCAGTACAACCTCAAGAGAAGAAGGAGAAAGCAAAGAAAGAGAAGGCTGCCAAGATGCCAACTTAAGAGGAGGCATCTGAGTACTTTTTGAAAAGCAAGCAGGACCAGCTTGGTTACTTGATAGCATCAACTCTAAGGATTGAGAAGGGACTGGCCACCCTGACTCAAAACCAGGAGAGCTTGGAAAGAATCATGGAACAAAAATTCTATGATTTAGATGTCAAAGTAACTGAGATTCAGTCAGTTGTGGAGAAGCTACAGGATGACATGCAGGAGAGGAAGGGCAAGACAACCACTGATGCATTTGCCAGAGTGCCTCGAGCTCAGAGATCTGCTGCAGTGCCTGTTCCAGACACTAGAGCCACTTCATCTGCACCAGCTACAGCTTCAGTGCCACCAGCTCCAGCACCTACCCCAACAGCTCCATCTATTTCGACTGAAGCCTTCGTTCTTGGCGTTCTCTGGACACCACCACCTGAAGACCAAGCCTGATAGACGTTTTAGTGCTATGCATTTTCTATGAACTTTTTGGTAACATGTTGCCAAAGGGGGAGAAAAATGTATAGATGATAGGCTTCGAGAGAGAGAGAGTTTGCTTTTGTTCTCTCTTGTCTTCTTGGTTGAACTTTGTTTGTCATTTGATTGCTTGAGATAATATGCTATTATCTGTGAGACATTGATGATCATGTGGTTGATCATAAGCTACACTTATGCTTGTTAGATATTATCTTACTTATCCTTACATGATCATTCACTTTGCTTGGTGATGAGTGCATGTATTTAATTCTTATCATTTTGAGCACTCCACCAAGATGTATGTGACATGGAAGAGTAACCCATGATCCTAACTCATTGTGCATTTGCAGTCCAAAGCAAATCTTAAGATATGCACAAATTTAGGGGGAGCTCTTGCTTTTCACATACTTCCCAAAGCGACAATATCTTTCACTCTTATTATCATTTGTCGAAGCTTTGATCTATATGTTGTCATCAATTACCAAAAAGGGGGAGATTGAAAGTGCAACTATCCCTGGGTGGTTTTGGTAATTCCTAACAACATATAGCTCGTTGAGCTAACATTATTCCAAGATTAATATTTCAGGAAAAGCTCAATGAATGGCATGGCATGGATGAGGAAAGTGGATCCCTCAAAATTCTAAGGATAAAAAGTTTGGCTCAAGCTTGAAGCTCAAGACTCTACATTTTATATTTTAGTGATCCAAGATCACATTGAGTCTATAGGAAAAGCCAATACTATCAAGGAGGGATGAGGTGTTGCTTAATGGCTTGCTTGCTCAAAATGCTTAGTGATATGCTCCAAAACCCTCAACTACCTTCCCAAACCCACATATGACCTAAACTAAAAGTCAAACTCGGCCCCACCGATTCTTTCTATCCGGCGCCGCCGAGTTTCAAATGTCATAGCCACTGCCACAAACCCTAGGCAAATCGGTCTCACCGATAGGGATCTCGGTCTCACCGAGATGGGATTGTAATCTCTCTGTTTCCCTTCGTAACTTTTCGGTCTTACCGAGATGAGCGATCGGTCCCACCGAGATTGCAATGTAAACTCTCTGTTTCCCTTTTGTAACATTTCGGTCTCACCGAGATGAGCGAATCGGTCCCACCGAGTTTACTTGACCAACTCTCTGGTTAGCTTATTACCAAAATTGGTCCTACCGAGTTTGTGTAATCGGTCACACCGAGATTACGTTATGCCCTAACCCTAACGATATCGGTCCTACCGAGTTGCATCTTAGTCCCATCGAAAATCCTAACGGTCACTAGGTTTGCTGAATCGGTCTGACCGAGTTTAACCATTCGGTCCCACCGAGTTTGGCAAATTGTGTGTAACGGTTAGATTTTGTGTGGAGGCTATATATACCCCTCCACCCACTCTTCATTCATGGAGAGAGCCATCAGAACCTACCTACACTTCCAATACACATTTTTTGAGAGAGAACCACCTACACTTGTGTTGAGGTCAAGATATTCCATTCCAACCATATGAATCTTGATCTCTAGCCTTCCCCAAGTTGCTTTCCACTCAAATCTTCTTTCCACCAAATCCAAATCCTGTGACAGAGAGTTGAGTGTTGGGGAGACTATCATTTGAAGCACAAGAGCAAGGAGTTCATCATCAACACACCATTTGTTACTTCTTGGAGAGTGGTGTCTCCTAGATTGGCTAGGTGTCACTTGGGAGCCTCCGACAAGATTGTGGAGTTGAACCAAGGAGTTTGTAAGGGCAAGGAGATCGCCTACTTCGTGAAGATCTACCGCTAGTGAGGCAAGTCCTTCGTGGGCGACGGCCATGATGGAATAGACAAGGTTGCTTCTTCGTGGACCCTTCGTGGGTGGAGCCCTCCGTTGACTCGCGCAACCATTACCCTTCGTGGGTTGAAGTCTCCATCAACGTGGATGTACGATAGAACCACCTATCGGAACCACGACAAATACATCCGTGTCTCCAATTGCGTTTGAATCCTCCAAACCCTTCCCTTTACATTCTTGCAAGTTGCATGCTTTACTTTCCGCTGCTCATATACTCTTTTGCATGCTTGCTTGAATTGTGTGGAGATTGCTTGACTTGGGCTAAGATAGCTAAAATCTGCCAAGAACTAAAATTGGGAAAAGGCTAGATTTTTATTTGGTCAAGTAGTCTAATCACCCCCCTCTAGACATACTTTCGATCCTACAGGTTTCCTCAAGCACTTCGGCATCGCTCAGAGAGCTCTACCTCATCGAGTGTTTGGCACACGGGCCATATTTCTTTTATTACTCACTTTGCATAAATTATTAATTATGCAATGATTTTTGTTTTATTTTATTATTATTACTATTATCTTCGGCTTGCACTATTTTCTATGCATAGGTAAATGATCCGGATTGGGCAGCGCTGTCACCTCGGCGTACCGATGTACCACATCACCTCAGCTGGACTGGGGCTTCGTCATCACTTCATTAACCCACACCAGGAACTCCGGCGTCATACTGTCGGCTTGCTCCGTCGCCTCAGTAGGACTGGAGGTTCCACCCCGCCACATTAGCCATGCTATGTCGCCACTTCAGAGTGCTGAGAGCTTTGCTCTGCCACCTCGGGACCAGCTTGGAGGCTAGGACCTCTTCCTACCATAAGCTCGGGTCGCACATCGACACCGAGCACATTAACCAGCTAAGTCGCTTCCATGCTCAGTTTTTTTAATTCTTGTTCGGTTCGACCAAACATTATATTTATGCAAAAATATGTTTGTCAAAAACGAGATTCGTTAAAAATCACTTTTCTTTGCCCGTGTTAACTGGGGCTCTTAAATTTATATGAGCCATTTTATAATAAGTGTACTTCTAAGTCGTTGCAAAGTCTTTTCCTACCACTCCTTTCTCGACTCGAGTGTGTGGTCAATAGCCAGATAGCCTGTTTTCTCTCTAATGCCGCTCGAGTTTAGTTCGCTAAAATGGCTTAACGAGAAGTACTCCACCTTCGGGATAGGAGGTTGCAGTCGTAGGCTGACCCGCTTGAAGTCTTGAGATCGGATGTGTCATATTAATGCACGACAGAAGCACAAAAGTAAATTTTCGAATTTTCACCAAATAACTTGATTTAGTTCGGGCGTAAAGTTTTTACTAAAGTTTTTTGGTTTTCCAAGCCTATGGCACTTTTAAGCTATTTTTGTGTTTCCAGCATAAGTGTCGCAGTGCAACGCCAGACACCTTTAGAGTTTCGGCAAAAACATTATCGGATATTGATATATATGTGCATCGATTTCGAATTGTGTCTTCGGTCAGTAGTTGGGTTGCCCGACTCCTGTGCTTGCCTCCTATGTCCCGCTTTGTTCGGCTAGGTGTGCAAAGGGAGAACCACTGTGATTGTGCTTCCAGCTCGAATGGTTAAGCACCTCAGTGGAGAAAGCCAAAAACTGACTGTCACAATGGGCGTAAACTGGTCAGCGATCCGATGACGGTGTCAAACTATTGATCGATACTGATTATCCCGTGATAAACGATGTGCCTTTCATAATATTGGCTGAAGTGTTAACGGCTAGACTTCGGTCGGTGCCGAACACTAACCGGTGGGGCTCGTAGCTAGCTTCCCCAGTTTAAAGCTCCTATGACTAAGTGAAAGTTATAAAGACCGCATATCTGATTGCCTTGTTTCCGCTAACACAACCGTCACCGGGCACCGAGACGTCGGCTAAGGGTTGTCTTTTTACTACGGAAACACCCTGCGTAGCATCTACAAAGGGGTAGAAGCCGATGATGGGCCACTTTCAAATGATAAACGGTCACAACAGAGTCAAAATAAATATCATCAGCGTTTGTATCCATTATACAAGCGTTGCCTTCCGTAATTATCGTTATAAAGCCATAAATATACATAAAATTTGACATAAGATTTTGGCCAAGCTGGGTTGCCTGGCTCCTGTGTTTAACCCTAGTTCTCGATTGTTCGGCTAGGGTGATTCCGGATTAGTACCTCTGTGATTATTACTACCGGGTCATCCGGATTAGTACCTTAGATTGGGTGAAGCCGAAATGTAGCTATCTTAATAAGAATATAATTTGCGGCAATGACAGAAGTGAAATTTCGGTTCATTAATACCATAGAGTTCGGGAACTTTCCCCGACCTAAATCCTCAATATTTTCCTCCCACGTTGATCAGAGGTGAGGTTTCATGATCATGATCAGCATGACAACCCAAATAAAGGAACCTATAGCGGGATTATTTTCTTTGGAAGATGTTTCATATCTCTCTGCGTACCTTTGTTTATAAAACTGTATGGCTGGATTGCTTTGTTTTCCATAAATCTTTGCCCTTATAACGGCTTTATAAAGTAGGAAAATACTCCTCGGCTACTAGCGGAAGAGGTTGAAGCCGATGGTCGGTCAACAAAGTTTTGTACAATGCGGATCCGAGGATTAATGATGTAGAGTACTTGGATACATAGAATCATTACACATAATTTGTGATTTTACTTCGGATATCGATCCTTAATTCGGCCACCCGTGCCCGTATTAAGGCTCGGGGGCTACTGGGCTTTGGGCTTATCACTTACAAATAATAAAGGGGTACATCGATCCCCTGATCTGGTGTTGCCATCCGACTAGTGGCTCAGGAGCTACTGCATTGCCTATTCAATGCAGAAAATTTAAAGTGCTTAGTGTTCGGCTTGACCGAACTATGAGCAACCACGTCTTCGGACAACAATAGGTACCATCTGGGACTTATCCGGCATCAAGCTAATATATTACGGCGTCTTCTCAAAACCCTCTCTCAAGGGACCGTCTGCCGATCACTATCTCCTCTAAATGTGCATCTTAGATTTTTAGGCCGACACACACCTTGAGGGCTACTGGCTATATATCTCATCAATAAATAAATTGCATCAATCCGAAATAAAATCTGCAAACAATCAGCCTAAGCCCGAGGTGGTGCGTCACATCGGAAGTAGACCGACATAAAACTCGGGTGCAAGTGGATGGCTCCATAGAGGGCATTTCTGGCATTAGAAGCTCAGCTAAACTCCTTTGACTTTCTCAAGCCAAGGTGATCCATGACACCTCGAATATAGTCCAACATTGGAACTCAGATACATTCGACGTTGGAGCTCGGGTACGGTCCGGCGTTGGAGCTCGGATACAGTCCAGCGTTGGTGCTCGGCTGCAAATGATACCTCGATTGCAATCCGACGTTGGAGTTCGGATGCGAGAGGATGCCGGCGCACGGGAAACACTTCAAACCCGAGCTATGGAGTAAAAAATAACAAGGCATTAATAAAGGCCGAGAACTTAAAGGGGCTCCTCAGAAACCCGATGTGTAAACTTTTAGGATTTACTTCGGCGATCCTCAAGATCGAAGATTTGTTGAACCAGTTTTCAAGACCGACGACCGAAGATGAAGAACAGTTCGGAAGAATGGAGGAACATCACCAACTTGAAGAATGGTTCAGGGGACTACTAACGGTTTCCTGTACTAGGGGGTACTCACCATGTTGTCTCCCGACCTATGGGTCGGGCCGAGGACCCACATGGCGGTTCACTATTGGGCCACTTCGGGCAGCCCATGCCGAATACAAGGAGGATTCCACAAAGACTTGGCGCCCAAGACGAGGACTCCTCTAAACCCTAGGCCTACGGTGCATATATAAACTAAGTCTAGGCTAGTCAATAGACAATCTCATATTTATTACTATCATCTCGTGGTAGATACATGTACTCTATACTACACCCATATCAATACAATCAAAAGTAGGACGTAGGGTATTATCTCTTGAAGAGAGCCCAAACTTGGGTAAATCCTGTGTCCATGTTACCATCGCTCCAAGACGCCTAGCTTAGGACCCCTACTATGAGATATGCCGGATATAGAACCGACAGCAGCGGCCCGAACCTGGGTAAAAACTACCCGTGTCATCACCGTCGTGCTGCTCTACGCTCTCCGCTCTTTGTGCAACACGTTCTTCCCCCTTGCCGAACCACAAGGGGACAATGGTCCCTTAGGTGGTAGAGTTACACCATGACATCTTTGGTGTGCCAGGTAGGGGGAGGCGCTTCTGCGAAACCGAGGGTGGAAGCAGCGCATCATCTTCGTCATCATCTTCTTCGTCGATGGCTTCATCATCTATGATGCCCAAAGGAAAGTGCGGCACAACAGTTCGAGAAGGAAGTGACATCGCTCCTCCAGTCATCTCGCCCGGTTCCCAACACTCATATCCATCGTGGCTGCGGCAGTGGTGGAAGCAGTGGATGACGACGACACAACGACCCTGAGCTGCTCGAAGGGTGTGGCCACCATGTGACCCCCGTACGAGAAGAAGGGAGAAGTGATAAGGTACATGGTTTCTCCCTCCACCACCTCCACTTGAAAGCATCACTAACATCAATGAGCCAGCACATCACTTGGTTCAGCATTTGCCCTGCTAAGGGCAAATCCTGAGTAGAGCGTCGGTGCAAATCTGTTGCTCGATGCCCCGGCAAGCATGCTCCGGCGAGGCCGTCCACGCCAGTGTGACTCTTGTGCCAGCCGTCATGAGATCATTAAAAGTGTGAGGGGGAGGAAAAAGAAACCGACCTTACCTTGCTCCGTTTTTCCGCCGCCCATGAGAGATCTGCGATCCCTCCCGGCCCTTGCCGGGGATCCCAAAAGCAATATGCAAGGCACCATTCCCCCAAGGCATGCGGATGCAATGAGTGGCTGCAATTGGAGAGGGGAGGGAGCACTACCAAAAGCTAAGTCCACATGTTCGATGTTTCTTTATCTCTAGAATCTGCATTTGCTTATCCCTCGCATACCAAGGTGTTCATATGAGGAAATCGTTCATGTGATGGTACCTTGCCGGTTTTGTCTGCGCCCTAGCTCTATTCCGGGCCTCCTCATAGAGTGGGTGGCTGCGTTGAAAACTACCAAGGAAAAACCTGCCGGGACATGTCCTCGCCAAGATGAATGCTAAGGGCCCGACCCTTATGACAACCGCGACAATATGATACCGGCAGGCAGCCAAAAATGCAAAGAGACTAATCATACAAACACCAACAGGTGAACACAAGAGGGATAAACATGCAGTTAAGATTAAGTGAAGACATCAGTTCCACACGAGCATAAGTACTACGGGGCCTAAACACGAAACACACATAATGTTTTTGTTACAGGACATCCAAGACGACAAGGATTATTCAAGGTCATGCCTGGCAGCCTCATGAAGCCCTGGGGATTGCAAGGACCTTGTCATCGAAGGGGTCAGCCTTCTCCTCAGTAGCAAAAACATATGCGCCCTCCGGCAACTTCCTGAAGTCGTCGGCAAGGTTGTGGTCTGGGTGGCAGTAGGCGATGTTTCTTAGGACCATGTGGACGGCGTTGCGGGCAAGCTTTCGGGATTCACTTGTAAAGCGATCAGCCCTTCCTTCTTCGTGTGTCTTCAGCTTTTCAACCAACTCGTTAAAGAATAGCCCTGGCTTGGCACTTGGGACCTCATGCTCGCCAACCGAGAAGATTGGCCCCTCCATACCCATCATTGCAACTTGGGCAGTGAGGCGCTCAACAATGTCGACCAAGATCTTGATCCAGAGGTTGACCTGCTTAGATTGGTTCGCCTGTTTGTCCTCCACGTCCTTCCGGAGGATCCTCGCATTTTCCAACTCCTTCATCAACTACTGTCCCATGACCCCACGACCCACGGTAATTACGCGAAGTGTACGTTGGATTGACTGGTCATCATGACGAACCATTGCATGCGCAACGTTCCCTCGCCACGTATGCATGCACTGTTTGACACGTATGGCTCAGGCCCGGGGGCTTCTGTCGGGGTACCCAAACATGGGTGCACATTTCCCCCTGACTGGTGCACGGACTGCAGACCTCCTCCACAGTGGCACCTAGTGTCCAAGGCAAGGCCAAGCAGAAGAGATAGCTCTTTGAGAAATCAAAGGGTGGATCAAGAAGACCAAGACTGGCCAAATGAGCAAGATATCACTAAGGAAGAACCTCCCTTGCCAGGCAGGTGAGCCTAGCAAGGTCGAGGTCACCTAGAAGACAAGTCTCGAGACATCCCTAGCAAGCTCGCTGGGGACGCTAAGGGCGGGCCTCCCCGCCTAGGCTCCACCACTCCACCGCATAGCTACTCAAGTCACTTATTAGTGCGGTGTCGAACCCCCCAAGTGACTAGGTGCCTGCCTCCTAGCACGTGGCAGCCATTCGAGGAGAAGATCCACTCTACATGACACCCGTCCAGAGGCATGTCAGGCAAATAGGGTGAGAGATAGCTAAAGTGGCGCGGTAGGGCTTGCGGGGCTACTCCCATGACATGACACTAAGCGGCGCATTTAATGCACCTTGTCCTGTTTGCTATCTAATCAGTATATAATGACTGATTTTCCATTGTGGTGACCCCTTGACCTATAAAAGAAGGGTCGTGGCAACCTTAGAAAGGATTTGAACCCTTGTACACTCATACGCGCGTAGTTGCTCTTGCCCCGAGGCGACCTTGCCGGGCCAGAGCGCTGCATCTACACTGCGGTCCTTCCATCAATCCACCAAAGTAGGAGTTGGGTTTTCTGCCTCGCGGCGGCCCGAACCTGGGTAAAAACTACACGTGTCATCACCGTCGTGCTTCTCTACGCTCTCCGCTCTTTGTGCAACGCGTTCTTCCCCCTTGCCAAACCATAAGGGGACATTGGTCCCATAGGTGGCCATGTTACACCATGACAGACTTTAATGGAGCAAGTGTCCTTTTCGCTTTCTCTGGAGCTGATGGCATGGGAGCACTAGTCTTTCCTTCACTTTCCTTCACTAGAACTCCTCCAACGACTTTTTCATTCTCAGGAACTAGGGCATTTTGTTTTGGTGAACTCATAGTGGGAGGAGTAATAATTAGTCCTTCGGTCACTTGACTCACTACATTCTCTCCTTTAGTCCGCTGAGGCAAACATTGGAGGTGCAACTTGCTGGGGAAAAACTGGTGGTACTACTGCTTGAGCTATTTCTTCGTGAGCCATGGGCTCTTACAATTTCTTTTCTTCCTATTCTGGCTATGAAGCCAAAGAACCAGGAGCAGGGTCAACCTCCATCTGGGTAGGGGCACCATATGAGGAGACTGGGGTGGTATTTCCTCGGGAAGCAATTTGCTCCCCTCAACCTTCTCATCCTCCTTGGTGGATCCGGAGGGCTTAGCTTGACTTTCCTTCAAAGGCAATGAAGTTGCCTTTTCCATCTCAATCTCTTCTTCAACTTTTTCTTCTGGGACTTGTTGAACGGGTATAACATTTTCTTCATCGGTATTGTTTAGACACATTTCCACCACATTGGGTTCTTGAGCATCTGAGGTAGGAACAATACCTACTGCAGGCTCAGCTTGTTGCTTGGTTTCTTCCTCAGGATGAGGGGATGGAGGTATCTGCTGTAGAGGAGCACTTGAATCAACAGGAGCATTAGTTGCTATAGGTTGAATGCGACGATCTGAGCTTGTATTTGGCTTGTGAGCTCTGCCCTTATTAGCCTTCAGACGCTTCTCTTCTCTCTTCGACGAGCAAGATCTGCTTGACGTTTCAGCTCATCATTTCTTCAATCACAAAGATGAGAAACATCCATCTTCAGCTTAGAGTGCCACTCAATCTTGTTATTCCCCATAACCGTGAGGGCCTTGGTAATCTCGAGAATCCCCTTGTTCACGTCTTTTCTTTCAGGCTCAGTTTTGGCATCCCTCCTCATTTTCTCGAGGAGTTTCTTGTCCTTGATAGCCTAGTTTAATTCCTTGGTGATTTCTCTCAGGTCAGAGAAGTGCTTTGCTACCATCTTGGTAACATCTTCAGGAAGACCCAAACTGCTCAACTCAGATGGATTTGCATCATAGGAAGCTCCTTCAATGATATCAAAGATGATATCAAAATCATACTTTAGTTCCTATGTGGAAGCAGGAACAATTATCTTGGCCTTCTTGGAAGCAGCAACAACTTTCTCATCGGTCAATAACTTTCTCTTCGCTGCTGGGGCAGCAGAACCCGAAGGTTTATCTAATGGCATGGTGACGAGCCTTGGTGAAGATCTCAAAGGGGGCGAAACTTATGCTGGTGAGGGAGTTTGGTACGGCTTGTCAAGCAAAGCTCTTTGATCATACATGTGGATTTCTTTGCCAGATGCTGCCTTCCTTGACTTTCTAGCAACGGTCTTCTTCTTCGAGGCTCGAGGGGAAACAGACTTCCTCTTCTTCTTTTCCTTTCGGGCAGACGGCCTTTCCTTCTTTTCTTGCACATCTTGTTGAGTTAAATCAACATTTCTTTGTTCCACCTGATTCTTCTTCATAGCTCTTGCCTCACGCTTGGCCTTGGCCTTTTCCCTCTTTGCAACCTCCTAGGGGAAATCAACACTCGTCTTCAAAGAATTAGCATGAGCATTGGGAGGAGGATATGTCCTTACTTTTTCATCATCTTGACCAAGGCAGCCCTCTGTAATGCAGCCATTCCAGGGAGGAGTGAATGCAAATAGAATCTGATATTTCCTTCGAACGTTCTCATAGTTGAACCACTTCTTTTCCCAATGACGGTGAATCTTCTGCAGCCCATTGTTTCTTTGTTGGGTAGTTTCTACTTCAGGATCAGACATTTCAGCCACGGTGTTCCTCGCTCTGCCGCGACCTCCCTTCTTGGGATTTCCATCGGAAAACAAAGTCTTGGAATCATTAACTTTCTCATCCTCTGGCCGACTGTGTGCAGAGGGAATATCATGTTCTTCTTCAGCTGATTCTGACTCAGATTTCTTCTTCGGCACTTTTAGCGGCTTAGCTGCTTTTCTTTCAGCCAAACGTGGCTGCTATGGAATTTCTTCCTCGGACCCATAATGCTCTTCCGAACTGTTTGCCGTGACCACTCCCAAGAGAAAAACAACAATTCGAAGGAAAACAGGAAAAGGTCACAAGCATGCACAGAAGCATTTTTGACTCAAAACAGATATTTTTTCAGAAATAGCGAAGGAATACAGGGTATACATATTTGAAGGATATCATCGACAAAATTGCATAGCACCAAAGGCAGATAAGTGTTCATCTAATGTTTCGGCATAAAACACATGAACCCTAGATCCAAACTGACTGGTACGAGGAGCAACTACAAACCGTGCAAGTCACTACTTAGTGAAGCCTAAAGATCTATCCCAGGAAAATAAAACAAGATATATGGCATCGGGACGAACAACCCTAGAACAGAAGTGGGATGGGTCTAGTTCCAGATCTGTACACCCTAACATGGAAATACAGATCAACTACGATAGTGCGGGAGAGAAGAAATACCGCACTGGCATGACCAACGGTGATAGGGCTTCGCCGGAGTTGCACTACAAGGCTCGTCGTTGATGCTACTTCAAGCTTGGGCTCGAACGGAGAACCAGAGGAGAGGTTTGAGGCCAAACAGTGAACGAATAGAGGAGGAAGAAGCCTGGACGGTGGGTTTAAATAGCCCGAGGGCGAAACCGCACCCTCCGAAATTCACGGCCAAAAAGAACGGGACATTCCACATTCAACGGACGAGATCACAATCAGGAGATCATCGGCACGTGTCAGCCGTTTCCTACGAAAATCTTGATAACTGAATAGAATGCCTAAAGGTTTTAGGAAGCGCAAGCGCCAAAACAGATAAAGTTTCAAAGTTGATTCATTCGCGACCAAGGACGTCGGATTGAAATCATATTCAGATCAAGTTGCATGTTTATGACGAGGAAAAACACAGTTCGAAACAAAACACGACCAAACAAAGCAAAAACACAAACACGCTAAAGAAAAATTCAAGAGAACACAGAAAGAATTAGCACCAGCAATAGATCTCAGGGTAAGAGATTAACAAAGTGGATCCCTGAGATATCTCCTGCAAGAGAGAGTTAGTTGTTTTTCTCAACCCACACTTGTGTGGGCAACAAGGACATCATTTTCTTCGTCTGAGCAGGAGCGTTCTTTCAGTGGTACCTGTAATACACCTGTGCAGTTTGAGAGTAATTATATGAATATGCACTGAAGTTATTTCCAGATACATGAGTGTAATGATTCGAGGAGGTACGCATGCACTCCTTCTGTTGAAGCTTTGATCGATGCTCATTCTATGGATGATAACCATTGTCTTGAAGAGAATTGCTATTCATGTTCAAGTCAGCAGTGACAGATAGGTTTTCAATAATGCATTTCTTCACCCATATTTTTTTCTTGGGTGAACCATACCTGCAGTTAGTCCCAATATATCGAGTGAATATCTCACCATTCTGTTGTTTAAACATTTTATAATTAGACTCATCAGACTCATCAGAAAAGGTGGGAGTGGGAGAATCATATCCTGAGGTTTGAGTGTTTTGCTTTTGGCAAGAACCCAACTCATTTGAGGATACTTCTCAGGAGTCTAGTATGTTCCATCAACATTGAGTTTCCTTTTGAAACCCAATCCTTCCTTCCGAGGATTTTTGTGCAGTATTGGCTTCTTGCACATTGATATGTCTCCAATGTATCTATAATTTTTTATTGTTCCATGCTATTATATTATCAATTTTGGATGTTTTATATGCATTAATATGTTGTTTTATATTATTTTTGGGACTAACCAATTAACCTAGAGTCGAGTGCTAGTTTTTGTTTTTTCCTTGTTTTTGAGTTTTGCAGAAAAGGAATATCAAACAGAGTCCAAACGAAATAAAAATTTTGTGATGTTTTTTCTTGGATCAAAAGACACATGTAGGACTTGGAGTCCAAGTCAGAAGATCCTCGAGGCGACGACAAGCCTGGAGGCGCACTCTAGGGGGGCGCCCCTAGGGCTTGTGGCCCCCTCGGGAGTCCCATGACCTCCTACGTTGGCCTATAAATTCACATACACATATATTCCCAAACCCTCAAATCAAGCCACGAAAATACTTTTCCTCGGCCGCAACCTTCTCTTCCCGTGAGATCCCATCTTGGGGCCTTTTACCGCGATCTCCCGGAGGGGGATTCGATCACGGAGGGCTTCTACATCAACCCTATTGCCCTTTTGATGAAGTGTGAGTAGTTTAACTCAGACCTACGGGTCCATAGCTGGTAGCTAGATGGCTTCTTCTCTCCCTATGATCTTCAATACCATGTTCTCGATGTTCTTGGAGTTCTATTTGATGTAATCTTCTTTTGCGGTGTGTTTGATGAGATCTGATGAATTGTGGATTTATAATTAGATTATCTATGAATATTATTTGAATCTTCTCTAAATTCTTATATGCATGATTTGATATCTTTGTATTTCTCTTTGAATTATAGGTTTGGTTTGGCTAGCTAGATTGGTATTTCTTGCAATGGGAGAGGTGCTTAGTTTTGGGTTCAATCTTGCGGTGTCCTCACCTAGTGACATAGTAGGGGTAGCGAGGCACGTATTGTATTGTTGCCATCAAGGATAAAAAGATGGGCTTTCATCATATTGCTTGAGTTTATCCCTCTACATCATGTCATCTTACTTAAGGCGTTACTCCGTTCTTTATGAACTTAATACTCTAAATGCATGTTGGATAGCGGTCGATGTGTGGAGTAATAGTAGTATATCCAAGCAGGAGTCGGTCTACTTGACACAGGCATGATGCCTATATGCATAATCGTTGCCTTGGATATCGTCATAACTTTGCGCTTTTCTATCAATTGCTCGATAGTAGTTTTTTCACCCACCGTATTATTTGCCTTCAAGAGAGAATCTTCTAGTGGAACCTATGGCCCCCGGGTCTATTTTCCATTATATATTTTCAGATCTATAAACCAAAAATATCTTGCTGAAATTTATTTACTTTTATTGTGTTTTACGTTTTAGCAATCTTTTATACCTATCTCTATCAGATCTCACCTTTGTAGTTGACCGTGAAGGGATTGACAACCCCTTTTTCGCATTGGGTGCAAGTGTTTGATTGTTTGTGCAGGTGCATAGATTGGATACCTTGGTTCTCTAACTGACGGAAATACTTATCTCTACTTTGCTGCATCACCCTTTCCTCTTCAAGGAAAAAACCAACGCAAGCTCAAGAAGTAGCAGGAAGAATTTCTGGTGCCGTTGTCGAGGGAGGTCTACATCAAGACTACCAACTAACCACCATAAACTCTCATCTCTTGCATTGCATTGTTTTCCATTTGCCTCTCGTTTTCCTCTCCCCCACTTCTAAAATGGTTTTCGGAAAAACAAAAAAATATTTGCCTTTTTATTCTCCCTTCTTCTATTCGTCTTTTCGTTTGCTTTTTGCGTGCTCGTGTGTTAGATCGCTTGTTTTGCTTTCATGGCTAGTCCTTCCACCATTTTTAGCACTCCCGAGAATGAGGTCCTTAATTTTAAGCAAAGGGAGGGAGAAAATTTAAAGGATGCTTGGTATATAATTTGTAATGCTCAGAATAGATCTACTAGAAACAAATCTACTACTGTTCTCCTTCGCAATTTTTATGTGGGTGTTACTCCTTGGAATAGATATGTTCTAGATACCATTACCAGGGGAAATTTCTTGGGGAGCCATACTTTTGATGCTTATAAAGCTACGATAGATTTGGTAGGCCCACCACCTCTTATGGTTAATGAAACTGTTTTAACCTTGGAACATGTGATGCAAAGGCTTGATATTATTGAGAATAAAATTGCTACCATAGAGCTGATTGTGAACTTGGAAAAAAAGATTCATAATCATATTACACAATTTGTATCTAAGGTAGGATTTACTTTAAAGAAACTAAGGGAAAAGAAACCCATAGTTAATGAAAAGATAGGTCAATATTCTACTAGAATTGGCAAGCTAGAAGATATTATTACCAACTTGGGTTCTGCCTTTTCCCCCATTAAAACTACTCAAAATTTTCCTCCTACTAAAGCTGCAAAGTTTATTTATGTTCCTAAGAATAAGGTGAATCTTCTAATAAAGGAGACGAAGATCTCAAAATGATAAATGTTCACCCTAACCTTTTCAATATTATTAAGGAACCAATTGCCACGAGTGAATTTCTTGATTTCTTGCCTAGGATTTTGATCATTGATAAAACCAAAGAACCTCCTAAGGATTATAAGTGTGCAATTGAAGTGTTGAATACCAAAGATGACAATACCTAGATCTATTGCAATATGTCTAGCTAGGGGCGTTAAACAAGAGCGCTTCTTGGGAGGCAACCCAATTTTATTTTTGTTCTTGTTTTTTGGTTCTATTTTTCAATAATTTTTTCATCCAGCCTCTGGTTATATGTTTTTTCATATTTAAATTAGTGTTTGTGCCAAGTAAGACCTTTGGGATGGCTTACGGTGATAGTTGATTTGATCTTGCTGAAAAACAGAAACTTTTGTGCCCAGTAAAATAATTTTCATTTTTAACAGAAGCGCGATAAAATACGGATTGTTCTTGCACATGATTCATGTACAAATTGCCTATGTTTTCATAATTTTAAAGAATTTTTTGGAGTTACCGAAGTATTTGATGTTTACAAATTACTAGAGACTGTTCTGTTTTTGACAGGTTCCGTTTTCTATGTGTTGTTTTATTATTTTGATGAATATATGGGTAGTATCGGGGGGGGGGGTATGAACCATGGAGAAGTTGGAATACAGTAGATACTTGATACGTCCATTTTGCATCATGCTTTTATATCGATATTTATTGCATTATGGGCTGTTATTACACATTATGTCACAATACTTATGCCTATTCTCTCTTATTTTACAAGGTTTACATGAAGAGGGAGAATGCCGGAGCTGGGATTTTGGGCTGGAAAAGGAGCAAATATTAGAGACCTATTCTGCATAGCTCCAAAAGTCCTGAAACTTCATCGAAGTTATTTCCATAATATATAAAAAAACTAAGCGCAAGAAGTACCAGAGGGGGGCCACCCACCAGCCACGAGGGTCGGGGCGCGCCCTACCCCGTGGGTGCGCCCCCGTGCCTCGTGGGCCCCCTGGTGGCCCTCCGATGCCCATCTTTGGCTATATGGAGTCTTTCGTCCGAGAAAAAAATCATAAGCAAGCTTACGAGACGAAACTCTGCCACCACGAGGCGGAACCTTGGCAGAACCAATCTAGGGCTCTGGCGGAGCTTTTGTGCCGGGGAAACTTCCCTTCGGGAGGGGGAAATCATCACCATCATCATCACGAACGATCCTCTCATCGGGAGGGGGTCAATCTCCATCAACATCTTCACCAGCACCATCTCATCTCAAACCCTAGCTAGTTCATCTCTTGTATCCAATCTTTGTATCCAAACCTCAGATTGGTACCTGTGGGTTGCTAGTAGTGTTGATTACTCCTTGTAGTTGATGCTAGTTGGTTTACTTGGTGGAAGATCGTATGTTCAGATCCATTATGCATATTAATACTCCTCTGATTATGAACATGAATATGTTCTGTGAGTAGTTATGTTTGTTCCTGAGGACATGGGAGAAGTCTTGCTATTAGTAGTCATGTGAATTTGGTATTCGTTCGATATTTTGATGAGATGTATGTTGTCATCCCTCTAGTGGTGTCATGTGAACGCCGACTACATGACACTTCACCATTGTTTGGGCCTAGAGGGAGGCATTGGGAAGTAATAAGTAGATGATGGGTTGCTAGAGTGACAGAAGCTTAAACCCTAGTTTATGCGTTGCTTTGTAAGGGGCTGATTTGGATCCATATGTTTCATGCTATGGTTACGTTTACCTTAATACTTCTGTTGTACTTGCGGATGCTTGCAATGGGGGTTAATCATAAGTGGGATGCTTGTCCAAGTAAGGACAGTACCCAAGCACTGGTCCACCCACATATCAAATTATCATAGTACCGAATGCGAATCATATGAGCGTGATGAAAACTATCTTGACGATAATTCCCATATGTCCTCGAGAGCGCTTTCCATCATATAAGAGTTTTTCCAGGCTTGTCCTTTGCTACAAAAAGGATTGGGCCATCTTGCTGCACCTTATTTACTTTTATTACTTGCTACTCGTTACCAATTACCTTATCACAAAACTATCTGTTACCGATAATTTCAGTGCTTGCAGAGAATACCTTGCTAAAAACCGCTTATCATTTCCTAGTGCTCCTCATTGGGTTTGTCACTCTTACTTATCGAAAGGACTATGATAGATCGCATATACTTGTGGGTCATCAAGACTCTTTCTGGTGCCGTTGCCGGGGAGTGAGGCGCCTTCGGTAGGTGGAATTTGGTAAGGAAAAATTTATATAGTGTGCTATATATAGTGTGCTAAAATTTACTGTCACTTGTTACTATGGAACATAATCCTTTGAGGGGTTTGTTCTGGGCATCTTCACCTCGTCCGGAACCACAATTAGTTACCCCTCAACCTACTGAACCTACTGAAAATGTTTACTTTGAAATTCCTTCGGGTATGATAGAGAAACTGCTTTGGGATGAAGTTTGCACTTAATCCTTTTGCAGGAGATGGAACATTGCATCCCGATTTGCAGGAGATGGAACATTGCATCCCGATTTGCACTTAATCTATGTGGACGAAGTTTGTGGATTATTTAAGCTTGCAGGTATGCCCGATGATGTTATCAGGAAGAAGGTCTTCCCTTTGTCTTTGAAGGGAGATGCATTGACATGGTACAGGCTATGTGATGATATGGGATCATGGGACTATAAGCGATTGAAATTGGAATTTCACCATAAGTTTTATCCTATGCATCTTGTTCATCGTGATCGTAATTATATATATAATTTTTGGCCTTGCAAAGGAGAAAGCATCGCTCAAGCTTCGGGGAGGCTTAAGTCAATGTTATATTCATGCCCCAATCATGAGCTCTCAAGAGAAATGACTATTCAAAATTTTTATGCTCGGCTTTCTGACAACAATCGCTCCATGCTCGATACTTCTTGTACTGGTTCTTTAATGATGAAGATTATTGAATTCAGATGGGATTTATTGGAGAGGATCAAACGTAACTCTGAAGATTGGGATCTCGATGAAGGTAAGGAGTCAGGTATGACACCTAAGTTTGATTGTGTTAAATCTTTTATGGATACTGATATTTTCCGTAAGTTTAGCACTAAATAAGGACTTGACTCTGAGATAGTAGCTTCCTTCTGTGAATCTTTTGCTACTCATGTTGATCTCCCTAAGGAGAAGTGGTTTAAATATAATCCTCCCATTGAAACAAAAGTAGTTGCACCTATTAAAGTTGAAGAAAAAACTATCACTTATGATGATCCTGTTGTTCCAACTGCTTATGTTGAGAAACCACCTTTCCCTGTTAGAATTAAGGATCATGCTAAAGCTTCAACTGTAGTCAACAAGAGTAATATTAGGACACAGAAACCCCCTAAGAAAATTAAAGTTAAACCTAATATTGCTATGGTTAAATATCTCTTGGCCGATAATATTGATGGGCGTGTTATCTATTTTTGTGAAGAAACTGCTAGAATTGCTAAGCCTGGTGCTAAGGATAAACAAAGACCTGTTATAGGCATGCATGTTATTTCTGTTAAAATAGGAGATCATTGTTATCATGGCTTATGTGATATGGGTGCTAGTGCTAGTGCAATGCCTGCTAAGATAGAAGATATCGATGTTACAATTAAGCTTGCCAATAGAGATACCATTTCACCGATTGGGATTGTTAGAGATGTTGAAGTCTTGTGTGGGAAGGTTAAATATCCAGCTGATTTTCTCATTCTTGGTTCCCCACAAGATAGCTTTTGCCCCATTATATTTGGTAGACCCTTCTTAGATACTGTTAATGCTAGGATAGACTGCGAAAAGGATGTTGTTTCTATTGGTTTGGGTGATATGTCTCATGAGTTTAACTTCTCTAAATTTCGTAGACAACCCCGTGATGAGGAATTACCTAGTAAGGATGAAATTATTGGTCTTGCTTCTATTGTTGTGGCTCCTAATGATCCTTTAGAACAATATTTACTCGACCATGAAAATGATATGTTCATGAATGAAAGAAAGGAAATAGATGAAATATTCTTTAAACAAGGCCCTATTCTGAAACACAACTTGCCTGTTGAAATCATAGGGGATCCTCCTCCACCCAAGGGTGATCCCGTGTTTGAGCTTAAACTGTTACCTGATACTCTTAAATATGCTTATCTTGATGAAAATAAGATATATCATGTTATTATTAGTGCTAACCTTTTAGAGCATGAAGAAAATAAATTATTGAAAACTCTGAAGAAGCACCTTGCTGCTATTGGATATACTCTTGATGATCTTAAGGGCATTAGTCCCACTCTATGTCAACACAAAATAAATTTGGAGAAGGATGCCAAACCAGTTATTGATCACCAATGATGGCTAAATTCTAAGATGAAAGAAGTTGTAAGAAAGGAAATATTAAAACTCCTTGAGGAAGGTATAATTTACCCCATTGCTGATAGTCAGTGGGTAAGTCCTGTCCATTGTGTCCCTAAGAAGGGAGGTATTACCGTTGTGCTAATGATAAAGATGAATTGATCCCACAAAGAATTATTATAGGTTATAGGATAGTAATTGATTTCCACAAATTACATAAAGATACTACAAAAGATCATTACCCTTTGCCTTTTATTGATCAAATGCTAGAAAGATTATCCAAACATACACATTTTTTCTTTCTAGATGGTTACTCTGGTTTCTCTCAAATACCTGTGTCAGCTGATGATCAAGCTAAGACCACTTTTACTTGCCCTTTCGGTACCTTTGCTTATAGACGTATGCCTTTTGGTTTATGTAATGCACCACTACCTTTCAAAGATGCATGATGGCTATATTCTCTGAATTTTGTGAAAAGATTTGCAAGGTTTTCATGGATGATTTCTCAGTTTATGGATCCTCTTTTGAGGATTGTTTGAGCAACCTTGATCGAGTTTTGCAGAGATGTGAAGAAACTAATCTTGTCTTGAATTGGGAGACGTACCACTTTATGGTTAATGAAGGTATTGTCTTGGGGCATAAAATTTCTGAAAGAGGTATTGAAGTTGATAAAGCTAAAGTTGATGCTATTGAAAGGATGTCGTGTCCCAAGGACATCAAAGGTATAAGAAGTTTCCTTGGTCATGCCAGTTTTTATAGGAGGTTCATTAAGGACTTCTCAAAAATTTCCCGACCTCTGACTAATCTATTACAAAAAGATATTCCTTTTGTTTTTTATGATGATTGTGTAGAAGCATTTGAAATACTTAAGAAAGAATTAATTTCTGCACCGATTGTTCAGCCACCTTATTGGAATTTACCCTTTGAAATTATGTGTGATGCTAGTGATTATGCTGTAGGGGCTGTTCTAGGACAAAGAGTTGATAAGAAATTGAATGTTATACAGTATGCTAGTAAAACTCTAGACAATGCCCAGAGAAATTATGCTACTACTGAAAAGGAATTCTTAGCAGTCGCATTTGCTTGTGATAAGTTCACACCTTATATTTTTGATTCTAAAGTAACTATTCACACTGATCATGTTGCAATTAAATATCTTATGGAAAAGAAAGATGCTAAACCTAGAATTATTAGATGGGTTCTCTTGCTACAAGAATTTGATTTGCATATTATTGATAGGAAGGGCTCTGAGAACGCCGATGCAGACAACTTGTGTAGGTTAGAGAATGTTCTTGATGACCCACTACCTATTGATGATAGCTTTCCTGATGAACAATTAAATGTCATAAATGCTTCTCGCACTGCTCCGTGGTATGCTGATTATGCTAATTACATTGTTGCTAAATTTATACCACCTAGTTTTGAAGGAAATATGTCCTAGAGGCAATGATAAAGTTATTATTTATTTCCTTATATCATGATAAATGTTTATTATGCATGCTAGAATTGTAATAACCGGAAACATAATACATGTGTGAGTACAGAGACAAACAGTATGTCACTAGTATGCCTCTACTTGACTAGCTCGTTGATCAAAGATGGTTATGCTTCCTAACCATAGACATGAGTTGTCATTTGATTAACGGGATCACATCATTAGGAGAATGATGTGATTGACTTGACCCATTCCGTTAGCTTAGCACTTGATCGTTTAGTTTGTTGCTATTGCTTTCTTCATGACTTATACATGTTCCTATGACTATGAGATTATGCAACTCCCGTTTACCGGAGGAACACTTTGTGTGCTACCAAATGTCACAACATAACTGGGTGATTATAAAGGTGCTCTACAGGTGTCTCCAAAGGTACTTGTTGGGTTGGCGTATTTCGAGATTAGGATTTGTCACTCCGATTGTCGGAGAGGTATCTCTGGGCCCTCTCGGTAATGCACATCACTTAAGCCTTGCAAGCATTGCAACTAATGAGTTAGTTGCGAGATGATGTATTACGGAATGAGTAAAGAGAATTGCCGGTAACGAGATTGAACTAGGTATTGAGATACCGACGATCGAATCTAGGGCAAGTAACATACCGATGACAAAGGGAACAACGTATGTAGTTATGCGGTCTGACCGATAAAGATCTTCGTAGAATATGTGGGAGCCAATATGAGCATCCAGGTTCCGCTATTGGTTATTGACCGGAGACGTGTCTCGGTCATGTCTACATAGTTCTCGAACCAGTAGGGTTCGCACGCTTAAAGTTCGATGATGGTTATATTATGAGTTTATGTATTTTGATGTACCGAAGGAGTTCGGAGTCCCGGATGAAATCGGGGACATGACGAGGAGTCTCGAAATGGTCGAGACGTAAAGATCAATATATTGGACGACTATATTCGGACATGGGAAAGGTTTCGAGTGATTCGGGTATTTTCGGGAGTACCGGGGAGTTACGGGAATTCATATTGGGCCTTAATGGGCCATACGGGAAAGGAGAGAAAGGCCTCAAAGGGTGGCCGCACCCCTCCCCATGGGCTGGTCCGAATTGGACTAGGGAGGGGGGCGCCCCCTTCCTTCCTTCTCCTTTTCCCTTCCCTTTCCTTCTCTCCTACTCCTACTACTTGGAAGGGCTCCTAGTTCTACTAGGAAAGGGGGAATCCTACTCCCGGTGGGAGTAGGACTCCCCTAGGGCGCGCCATAGAGAGGGCCGGCCCTCCCCCTCCTCCACTCCTTTATATACAGGGGCAGGGGGCACCCCAAAGACACAACAATTGATCTCTTGATCTCTTAGCCGTGTGCGGTGCCCCCCTCCACCATAATCCACCTCGATCATATCGTAGTGGTGCTTAGGCGAAGCCCTGCGTCGGTAGAACATCATCATCATCACCACACCGTCATGCTGATGAAACTCTCCCTCAACACTCGGCTGGGTCGGAGTTTGAGGGACGTCATCGAGTTGAACGTGTGCAGAACTCGGAGGTGTCGTGTGTTTGGTACTTGATCGGTCGGATCGTGAAGACGTACGACTACATCAACCGCGTTGTGCTAATGCTTCCACTTTTGGTCTACGAGGGTACGTAGACAACACTCTCCCCTCTCGTTGCTACGCATCACCATGATCTTGCATGTGCGTAGGAAATTTTTGAAATTACTACGTTCCCCAACAGTGGCATCCGAGCCTAGGTTTTATGCATTGATGTTGTGCACGAGTAGAACACAAGTGAGTTGTGGGCGATATAAGTCATACTGCTTACCAGCATGTCATACTTTGGTTCGGCGGTATTGTTGGATGAAGCGGCCCGAACCGACATTACGCGTACGCTTACGCGAGACTAGTTCTACCGACGTGCTTTGCACACAGGTGGCTGGCGGGTGTCAGTTTCTCCAACTTTAGTTGAACCAAGTGTGGCTACGCCCGGTCCTTGCAAAGGTTAAAACAGCACCAACTTGACAAACTATCATTGTGGTTTTGATGCGTAGGTAAGAACGGTTCTTGCTAAGCCCGTAGTAGCCACATAAAACTTGCAACAACAAAGTAGAGGACGTCTAACTTGTTTTTGCAGGGCATGTTGTGATGTGATATGGTCAAGACATGATGCTAAATTTTATTGTATGAGATGATCATGTTTTGTAACCGAGTTATCGGCAACTGGCAGGAGCCATATGGTTGTCACTTTATTGTATGCAATGCAATTGCGCTGTAATGCTTTACTTTATCACTAAGCGGTAGCGATAGTCGTGGAAGCATAAGATTGGTGAGACGACAATGATGCTACGATGGTGATCAAGGTGTCATGCCGGTGACGATGGTGATCATGATGGTGCTTCGGAGATGGAGATCACAAGCATAAGATGATGATGGCCATATCATATCACTTATATTGATTGCATGTGATGTTTATCTTTTATGCATCTTATCTTGCTTTGATTGACGGTAGCATTATAAGATGATCTCTCACAAAAATTTCAAGATAAAAGTGTTCTCCCTGAGTATGCACCGTTGCCAAAGTTCGTCGTGCCCAGACACCATGTGATGATCGGGTGTGATAAGCTCTACGTCCATCTACATCGGGTGCAAGCCAGTTTTGCACACGCAGAATACTCAGGTTAAACTTGACGAGCCTAGCATATGCAGATATGGCCTCGGAACACTGAGACCGAAAGGTCGAGCGTGAATCATATAGTAGATATGATCAACATATTGATGTTCACCATTGAAAGCTACTCCATTTCACGTGATGATCGGTTATGGTTTAGTTGATTTGGATCACGTGATCACTTAGAAGATTAGAGGGATGTTTTTCTAAGTGGGAGTTCTTAAGTAATATGATTAATTGAACTTTAATTTATCATGAACTTAGTCCTGGTAGTATTAGCATATCTATGTTGTAGATCAATAGCTCGCGATGTTGCTCACAGTTTATTGTGTTCCTAGAGAAAAATTATGTTGAAAAATGTTAGTAGCAATGATGCGGATTGGATCCGTGATCTGAGGATTATCCTCATTACTGCACAGAAGAATTATGTCTTTGATGTGCCGCTAGGTGACAGACCTATTGCAGGAGTAGATGCAGACGTTATGAATGTTTGGCTAGCTCAATATGATGGCTACTTGATAGTTTAGTGCACCATGCTTAATGGCTTAGAATCGGGACTTCAAAGACGTTTTGAATGTCATGGACCATATGAGATGTTCCAGGAGTTGAAGTTAATATTTCAAGCAAATACCCGAGTTGAGAGATATGAAGTCTCCAACAAGTTCTATAGCTAAAAAGATGGAGGAGAATAACTCAAGCAGTGAGCATGTACTCAGATTGTCTGGGTACTACAATCGCTTGAATCAAGTGGGAATCAATCTTCCAGATAAGATAGTGATTGACAGAATTCTCTAGTCACCATCACCAAGTTAGCAGAACTTCGTGATGAACTATGATATGCAAGGGATAACGGAAACAATTCCCAAGCTCTTCGTAATGCTGAAATCAACGAAGGTAGAAATCAAGAAAAATATCAAGTGTTGATGGTAGACAAGACCACTAGTTTCAAGAAAAGGGAAAAGGGAAGAAGGGGAACTTCAAGAAGAACGGCAAGCAAGTTGCTGCTCAAGTGAAGAAGCCCAAGTCTGGTCCTAAGCCTGAGACTAAGTGCTTCTACTGCAAAGGGACTGGTCACTGGAAGCGGAACTGCCCAAGTATTTGGCGGATAAGAAGGATGGCAAAGTGAACAGAAGTATATTTGATATACAGATTATTGATGTATATTTTACTAGTCTTCGTAGCAACCCCTCGGTATTTGATACTGGTTCAGTTGCTAAGAGTAGTAACTCGAAATGGGAGTTGTAGAATGAACAGAGACTAGTTAAGGGTGAAGTGACGATGTGTGTTGGAAGTGGTTCCAAGATTGATATGATCATCATCGCACACTCCCTATACTTTCGGGATTAGTGTTGAACCTAAATAAGTGTTATTTGGTGTTTTCGTTGAGCATGAATATGATTTGATCATGTTTATTGCAATACGGTTATTCATTTAAGTAAGAGAATAAATTGTTGTTCTGTTTACATGAATAAAACCTTATATGGTTACACACCCGATGAAAATGGTTCGTTGGATCTCGATCGTAGTGATACACATATTCATAATATTGAAACCAAAAGATGCAAATTAATAATGATAGTGCAACTTATTTGTGGCACTGCCGTTTAGGTCATATTGGTGTAAAGCGCATGAAGAAACTCCATGCTGATGGACTTTTGGAATCACTTGATTATGAATCACTTGATGCTTGTGAACCATGCCTCATGGGCAAGATGACTAAGACTCCGTTCTCCGGAACAATGGAGCGAGAAACTGACTTATTGGAAATAATACATACTGATGTATGCGGTCCGATGAGTGTTAAGGCTCATGGCAAGTATCGTTATTTTCTGACCTTCACAGATGATTTGAGCAGATATGGGTATATCTACTTAATGAAACACAAGTCTGAAACAGTTGAAAAGTTCAAAGAATTTCAGAGTGAAGTGGAGAATCATCGTAAAAAAAATAAAAGTTTCTATGATATGATCGCAGAAGTAAAATATTTGAGTTACGAGTTTGGCCTTTAGTTAAAACAATGTGAAATAGTTTCACTACTCACGCCACCTGGAACACCACAGTGTAATGGTGTGTCTGAACATCGTAACCGTACTTTATTAGATATGGTGCGATCTATGATGTCTCTTACCAATTTAACACTATCGTTTTGGGGTTATGCATTAGAGACAGCTACATTCACGTTAAATAGGGCACCATCTAAATCCGTTGAGACGACACCGTATGAACTATGGTTTGGCAAGAAACCTAAGCTGTCGTTTCTTAAAGTTTGAGGTTGCAATGCTTATGTGAAAAAGTTTCAACCTGATAAGCTCAAACCCAAATCGGAGAAGTGCGTCTTCTTAGGATACCCAAAAGAAAATGTTGGGTACACCTTCTATCACAGATCCGAAGGCAAGATATTCGTTGCTGAGAATGGATCCTTTCTAGAGAAGGAGTTTCTCTCGAAAGAAGTGAGTGGGAGGAAAGTAGAACTTGATGAGGTAACTGTACCTGCTCCCTTATTAGAAAGTAGTTCATCACAGAAATCCGTTCCTGTGACTACTACACCAATTAGTGAGGAAGCTAATGATGATGATCATTTAACTTCAGATTAAGTTACTACCAAACCTCGTAGGTAAACCAGAGTGAGATCTGCACCAGAGTGGTACAATAATCCTATTCTGGAGTTCATGTTACTTGACCATGATGAACCTACGAACTATGAGGAAGCGATGATGAGCCCAGATTCCGCGAAATGTCTTGAGGCCATGAAATCTGAGATGGGATCCATGTATGAGAACAAAGTGTGGACTTTGGTTTACTTGCCCGTTGATCGGCAAGCAATTGAGATTAAATGGATCTTCAAGAGGAAGACGGACGCTGATAGTAGTGTTACTATCTACAAAGCTAGAATTGTCGCAGAAGGTTTTCGACAAGTTCAAGGTGTTGACTACGATGAGAGTTTCTCACTCATATCTATGCTTAAGTCTATCTGAATCATGTTAGCAATTGCCACATTTTATGAAATCTGGCAAATGGATAAACAAAACTACATTCCTTAACGGATTTATTAAAGAAGAGTTGTATATGATGCAACAAGAAAGTTTTGTCAATCCTAAAGGTGCTAACAAAATATGCAAGCTCCAGCGATCTATCTATGGGCTGGTGCAAGCATCTCGGAGTTGGAATATACGCTTTGATAAGTTGACCAAAGCATATAGTTTTATACAGACTTGTGGTGAAGCCTGTATTTACAAGAAAGTGAGTGGGAGCACTACAACATTTCTGATAAGTATATGTGAATGACATATTGTTAATCGGAGATAATGTAGAATTATTCTGCAAAGCATAAAGGAGTGTTTGAAAGGAGTTTTTCAAAGAAAGACCTCGGTGAAGCTGCTTACATATTGAGCATCAAGATCTATAGAGATAGATCAAGACGCTTGATAATTTTTCAATGAGTACATACCTTGACAAGATTTTGAAGTAGTTCAAAATGGAATAGTCAAAGAAAGAGTTCTTGCCTGTGTTACAAGGTGTGAAACTGAGTAAGACTCAAAGCCCGACCACGGCAGAAGATAGAAAGAGAATGAAAGTCATTCCCTATGCCTTGGTCATAGGTCCTATAAAATATGCCATGCTGAGTACCAGATCTATTATATACCCTACACTGTTTTTGGCAAGGGGTACAATAGTGATCTAGGAGTAGATCACTGGACAGCGGTCAAAATTATCCTTAGTGCAATAAGGATATGTTTCTCGATTATGGAGGTGACAAAAAGGTTCGTCGTAAAGGGTTACGTCGATGCAAATTTTGACACTGATCCAGATGACTCTAAATCTCAATCTGGATACATATTGAAAGTGGGAGCAATTAGCTAGAGTAGCTCCGTGTAGAGCTTGTTGACATAAAAATTTGTAAAATACTTACGGATCTGAATGTGGCAAACCAGTTGACTAAACTTCTCTCACAAGCAAAACATGATCACACCTTAGTACTCTTTGGGTGTTAATCACATAGCGATGTGAACTAGATTATTGACTCTAGTAAACCCTTTGGGTGTTGGTCACACGTCGATGTGAACTATGGGTGTTAATCACATGGTGATGTGAACTATTGGTATTAAATCACATGGCGATGTGAACTAGATTATTGACTCTAGTGCAAGTGGGAGACTGAAGGAAATATGCCCTAGAGGCAATAATAAAGTTATTATTTATTTCCTTATATCATGATAAATGTTTATTATTCATGCTAGAATTGTATTAACCGGAAACATAATACATGTGTGAATACATAGACAAACAGTATGTCACTAGTATGCCTCTACTTGACTAGCTCGTTGATCAAAGATGGTTATGTTTCCTAACCATAGACATGAGTTGTCATTTGATTAACGGGATCACATCATTAGGAGAATGATGTGATTGACTTGACCCATTCCGTTAGCTTAGCACTTGATCGTTTAGTTTGTTGCTATTGCTTTCTTCATGACTTACACATGTTCCTATGACTATGAGATTATGCAACTCCCGTTTACCGGAGGAACACTTTGTGTGCTACCAAACGTCACAATGTAACTGGGTGATAATAAAGGTCCTCTATAGGTGTCTCCAAAGGTACTTGTTGGGTTGGCGTATTTCGAGATTAGGATTTGTCACTCCGATTGTCGGAGAGGTATCTCTGGGCCCTCTCGGTAATGCACATCACTTAAGCCTTGCAAGCATTGCAACTAATGAGTTAGTTGCGAGATGATGTATTACGGAACGAGTAAAGAGACTTTCCAGTGACGAGATTGAACTAGGTATTGAGATACCGACGATCGAATCTAGGGCAAGTAACATACCGATGACAAAGGGAACAACGTATGTAGTTATGCGGTCTAACCGATAGAGATCTTCGTAGAATACTGGGAGCCAATATGACCATCCAGGTTCCGCTATTGGTTATTGACCGGAGACATGTCTCAGTCATGTCTACATAGTTCTCGAACCCGTAGGGTCCGCACGCTTAAAGTTCGATGACGGTTATATTATGAGTTTATGTATTTTGATGTACCGAAGGAGTTCGGAGTCCTAGATGAAATCGGGGACATGACGAGGAGTCTCGAAATGGTCGAGATGTAAAGATCGATATATTGGACGACTATATTCGGACATCGGAAAGGTTCCGAGTGATTCGGGTATTTTCGGGAGTACCGGGGAGTTACGGGAATTCGTATTGGGCCTTAATGGGCCATACGGGAAAGGAGAGAAAGGCCTCAAAGGGTGGCCGCACCCCTCCCCATGGGCTGGTCCGAATTGGACTAGGGAGGGGGGCTCCCCCTTCCTTCCTTCTCCTTTTCCCTTCCCTTTCCTTCTCTCCTACTCCTACTACTTGGAAGGGCTCCTAGTTCTAATTGGAAAGGGGGAATCCTACTCCCGGTGGGAGTAGGACTCCCCTAGGGCGCGCCATAGAGAGGGCCAGCCCTCCCCTCCTCCACTCCTTTATATACAGGGGCAGGGGGCACCCCAAAGACACAACAATTGATCTCTTGATCTCTTAGCCGTTTGTGGTGCCCCCCTCCACCATAATCCACCTCGATCATATCACAGCGGTGCTTAGGCGAAGCCCTGCGTCGGTATAACATCATCATCGTCACCACACCGTCATGCTGACGAAAATCTCCCTCAACACTCGGCTGGATCGGAGTTCGAGGGACGTCATCGAGTTGAACGTGTGCAGAACTCGGAGGTGCCGTGCGTTTGGTACTTGATCGGTCGGATCGTGAAGATGTACGACTACATCAACCGCATTGTGCTAACGCTTCCGCTTTTGGTCTACGAGGGTACGTGGACAACACTCTCCCCTCTCGTTGCTATGCATCACCATGATCTTGCGTGTGCGTAGGAAATTTTTGAAATTACTACGTTCCCCAACAAGTTTCACATACCAGCAAAGGAAAAAGTTCTTCTATGATTTAAGGCATTACTTTTCGGATGACCCACATCTTTATAAAGAAGGAGTAGATGGTGTTATTAGACGTTGTGTACCTGAGCATGAACAGTAACAGATCCTACACAAGTGTCACTTCGAAGCCTATGTAGGGCACCATGCAGGAGACATAACTGCACACAAGGTATTGCAATCCGGTTTTTATTGGCCTACTCTCTTCAAGGATGCCCGTAAGTTTCTCTTGTCTTGTGATGAATGTCAAAGAATTGGTAATATTAGTAGACGCCAAGAAATGCCTATGAATTATTCACTTGCTATTGAACCATTCGATGTTTGGGGCTTTGATTATATGGGACCTTTTCCTTCCTCTAATGGGTATACACATATTTTAGTTGCTGTTGATTACATTACTAAGTGGGTAGAAGCTATTCCAACTAGTAGTGCTAATCATAACACCTCTATTAAGATGCTTAAAGAAGTTATTTTCCCGAGGTTTGGAGTCCCTAGATATTTAATGACGGATGGTGGTTCATAGTTTATTCATGGTGCCTTTCGTAAAATGCTTGCTAAGTATGATGTTAATCATAGAATTGCATCTCCATATCACCCACAGTCTAGTGGTCAAGTAGAATTAAGTAATAGAGAGCTCAAATTAATTCTACAAAAGACTATTAATAGATCTAGAAAAAATTGGTCCAAGAAACTTGATGATGCATTATGGGCTTATAGAACTGCATACAAAAATCCTATGGGCATGTCTCCGTATAAAATGGTTTATGGAAAAGCTTGTCACCTACCTCTCGAACTAGAACATAAGGCATATTGGGCCATTAAAGAGCTCAATTATGATTTCAAACTTGCCGGTGAAAAGAGGCTATTTGACATTAGCTCACTTGATGAATGGAGAACCCAGGCCTATGAGAATGCCAAACTGTTTAAAGAAAAAGTTAAAAGATGGCATGAAAAATGGATACAAAAGCGTGAGTTTAATGTAGGTGATTATGTATTACTATACAACTCTCGTTTAAGATTTTTTGCAGGCAAACTTCTCTCTAAATGGGAAGTTCCTTACGTTATCGAGGAGGTCTATCATTCTGGTGCCATAAAAATCAACAACTTCGAAGGTACAAATCCGAAGGTGGTGAATGGTAAAAGAATCAAACAATATATCTCAGGTAATCCCATAAACTTTGAAACTAATATTATTGAAACCGTAACCCCGGAGGAATACATAAGGGACATTTTCCGGAACGTTTTAGACTCTGAAAAGGAATAGGTACGTGGTACGGTAAGTAAACCGACTCCAAAACAGTTCTAATGGCAATATTTCTTCGTTTTGAAATATTTAAGAAAATAGGAAAATAAGAAGTAGTCCGGGAAGGACACAAGGCTTCCACGAGGGTGGAGGGCGCGCCCCCTGCCTCGTGGGCACATGTAACATCCCAAAATTCTAAATTTTGGAATGTTATAATAAATAGATAGATTTGATTGATTGTTTGATTGATTGACTGAAAGTGAGTGAATTCGAACTTTTTGAAAGTTAAATGAGAGGGAATAAAAGGACTTTCCCAAACTTTCATTTTTGCATTTATGATCTTCGTGAATTCAAATTCTTTTCACCACAAAACGCTAGAGAGAAGATGACATGACTTCTTCCATTTATTTAAATGAACAGGGTTTCGAAAAGATTTGAATTTCGTTCAGAAATATTTCCAATTCATAAACTTCATGCAACTCGATGATTTTCACGAGAGAAGATAATATGACTTCTTCAAAATATATGAAATATGAGTTGGAAGTTTTAAAAGAATTAAATTCAAAGTCCTTTTGAAATTATTTTCAATTTGGAGTTATTCGAGTTTTATTCAAATTATTTTTCTCCAAAAATAAGATATATGGAAAATAGGGTAACATGATTCCCTACATCAGAAAATTGGAGAGAAATAAATTTGAATTTATTTTGGTATTTAAAAAATGATTTTTGTTGGATTTTAGTAGGGCAGTAGCACTCTTCGAATTATTTTAATTTTTTTATTTTATATGACTTGAAGAAAATGTCCACGCTGTAGAAAATCTTCTACAATTTTTGATATATAATATGCCTATATAAAATTTTTATTTTATTTTCATTATTCAGTTTCCCTTTCTGTTTCTATTTAAAAAAACTGTACGTGCAACCATAATTATTTATCGCCCACGTGCGCTGCATAGTGGCATCGGGCGTCCCATCATTTTAGTTTTTCTTCTCTCCTATATGAGCCAGGCCCAGCCAGCCTTTTCATTTTTTTTATTTTTTCTTAGGCCGAATTTTGCTTAAAAATAATAATAATAAAAAAACTGCAGCCGTAGCGTGCGCGCGGCCGGCCGAAGGCCTTTAGGCCCATGCGAGCCGCCTCTTTTCTTCTCTGTTTCTTTTCTTTTCATCTACGTTTAGTTCCACATTGCCTAGCCTTTGACCTCTAAGTCTCTTTTCCACCAATAAATATAGACCCATAGAGCCTTCAAAAATCATCTGATTCAGCTTAAATTAATATTTTGGTTTGACTAGATTCATTTAAGAAAAATATTTTTCTCCTCTCCGGCGCGACTTCAGGAAATTGTCTCTTCTATCCAAAGTCGTCTTTTCTCTGCCTTATAAAGTTATCTTTCTTTGTTTTTTTCTTCTTCTTATACTTCCGTAGTTTATTATTTTTAGACTAATACGATAGAATAATTAGATTATCAATTAGTCTACGTATTTATACGTTAGACCTTAACCGTAGATATTTTTCTTTCGTAAAACAGCTTGGCCCTGATTTTTCAAATAGCCATAACTTTTCACTCGTTTATCCAAATTAGATGAACCCAGCGCCTATAGCTTCGTCTTGTTTTCACCTATCCAGTGAACCTGTCACATCAACTGTTTGAAATTTTCAAATTTCGAAATTTGTTCAGATTCATATTCAAACTTCTTTTGAACATAACTTGAGTTTCGTAACTCCGATTTAGTTGATTCTTTTTGCAAATCGAAGCTCTTGACCTAAACTTTCTGATAAGACCAAATTCACTTAATTTTGGTACTGTTAGAAATTGTTTTATATTGCAAGAGTTATTTGCTTGGTTTTGATGTTTTCTGAATTGTTTTCTTTGTTCTCTCCAATCTTTGAGTGATTGCTTATGTGTGGTTACTATTGCTTGCTTACGATAGATTGACCGGAGTGTGACGGGTAGAACTATCAAGAGTTTTGAGTACGAATCATCTTCATCAACATTGCAGGCAAGTTCACACTTTGATCATACCCCTTTATCACCCAGTTTTTATGCATTAGTTCCAATCCTCAAACATTGCATGGTTAGGGTGTGATTTTAACATGTGGGTTGGGAAGTAGTTGATGAGGTAGAACCTATTGCTCTGTTACATTCAAACCCTTGGGAGTTACTTATCCGAATTGCTTATATTGCTATGCTATGCTTGTAGACGTGGTTTGGGTGAGTGAAATCCATGACAGATGTGAGATTGTTAATTAATGGTTCAACTTAAGGTGGCAAGTTAAATACACATCTGGGTGGATTGAGGCACCTGGGTATTCCAGCGATTGCCTGTTTAGGCACCTGGGTATTCCAGCGATTGCCTATTTTTCTTTATGGACCGCCACCCAGGCTCAAAGGGATCATGAGATTATTCATACTAGAAACTTCCGTGTGCAGTCACAAGCTACTATGGGCTCTAGCATAGTTGATTAAGTCATGTGAACTCTTACAGTGGTAGACTAGCAGATGTAGGGGAAAGTAGGTGTAACGGTCTACCCGATCGTAAGGTGCTAGCGCTTCTGAAAGACTATGTCTCGGTCATCCGTTTCTCAAACACCATGTAGTGGGAGAATCCCAACGGAGGAGATCGAGTCTTGTGGGGAAAAGTGCGCAAACCTCTACAGAGTGTATAAACTAATCATGATTAGCCGTGTCCCCGGTTATGGACGTCTTGAGTATCTAGTACTTGGATTATCATGTGAATCTCATCATGTGACTTTAAATAATTTTGTTGGGTTTTAATGATGATGCTTAATTGGGATTGAGAGGTGTCCACACTCTCAATGTTTAACAACCACCTTGATAGTTAAATAAAATGTATTCCTTTGCAGTAGGGAAAAATTTGCTTTTCGCAAAAACATATAACCATAGAGCTTTTCCACCAGCCATATATGCATGTAGAGATAGCCATTGTTCATCATTCTCTATGGTGTGAATTTGCCAATACATTCAATGTACTGACCCTTTGTGGCTGCAACGTCTCATGTTGCAGGATTATCTTATGACGAGTAAGTGATACGTTAGGGTTACGATTTCTACACTCAACTTTGCCGTTGGTGTTGATGGGAATCCATAACCTTGTTACTTCCGCTATTTTGGATTGAGTTAATAGTATTTACGTTACTTTTACATGTGATTTACCTCTGTTATAAATCCTCGAGTACTATGTGTGTCAGCATACCGATCCAGGGATGACACTTAAGCACAGAGGCTTGATCCATTCGGGTCGGGTCGCTACAACACCTTGTGCGCTTTCCGGACTCTGTTTTCTTGCATGATACTTCTTTTGGTCGGTAAAAATTCATTATATAACATCCCGAAGGTTTTGACCACCGTATCACGCAAATATCTCCTGTCTTTGTTTCGAGCTGCTTTCTGTCAGGGTTGTCAAGGCCATGCATCATGTCGTCTTCCTCCTCCCCTAACAATGAGGGCAACGATGCTTGGCTAATGAAGATAGAGCTGAAGAGAGAAGAACCCATGGAGATCAACAAGGATGATGGGATCAAGAAGGCCACGGAGGACCAAGTTCCGGCAGCAGAAGACATCCTTCAACTTGATCACAATCTTCTTACCTCAACTGAGATCGAAGCTTTCGAGATGATCGAGTTAGCTCGTATACAAAACAAGTATCTCACATGTGAGATCTTTTGTTGAAGGAGCATATCATCGCACTCAAGGGCATTATCCGCAAATTGGAGGATCTCCTACGCTCGATGTGCGATTATCCATCATCAACAACACCTTCATCACCAACAAAGAAGAACTGAGTATCTGGTATGGGCACTCCCCTTGGCAACTGCCAAGCTTGGGGGAGTGCCCCGGTATCGTATCACCATCACTTTTATCTTTACCATTTTTCTTAGTTCGGTCCTTTTGATAATATCTTGATCTAGTAGAATAAAGTTTTAGTATGATCTAGTTGTGAGTTTTGCTTTATGATCCTTCTATGTAATTGAGTCTGTGAGCTATATATAATAAAGATTAGTGTTGAGTTAAGGGCTTGATTATTTTTCTATGATCTTGAGGGAATAAAATAAAAGAGAAGAAATAAAAAGAAATAAAAAGATCATATGGATCTTATGGAGAGTAATGAGCTCACATATAAAGAGTATAATGAATAAAAGTTGTTGAGAGTTGACAAACATAGTTTTGGTCATCGTTGCAATTAATAGGAAGTAATAAAGAAAGAGAGGTTCACATATAAATATACTACCTTGGACATCTTTTATGATTATGAGCACTCATTAAAATATGACATGCTAAAGAGTTGATGTTGGACAAGGAAGACAACGTAATGGGTTATGTTTTCTTACATCTGAGATAAATTATATTGTCATGGATCATCCAACATGTTGAGCTTGCCTTTCCCTCTCATGCTAGCCAAGTTCTTTGCGCCAAGTATAAATACTACTTGTGCTTCTAGATATCCTTAAAACCTAGTTTTGCCATGAGAGTCCACCATACCTACCTATGGATTGAGTAAGATCCTTCAAGTAAGTTGTCATCAGTGCATGCAATAAAAATTGCCTTCTAAATATGTATGATTTATTAATTTGGAGAAAATAAGCTTTATACGATCTTGTGATGTGGAAGAAATAAAAGCGACGGACTGCATAATAAAGGTCCATATCACAAGTGGCAATATAAAGTGACGTTCTTTTGCATTAAGATTTTGTGCATCCAACCATAAAAGCACATGACAGCCTCTGCTTCCCTCTGCGAAGGGCCTATCTTTTGCTTTTATCTTCTACCTTATATAAGATTCATGGTGATCTTCACCTTTCTTTTTTCATTTTATCCTTTGGCAAGCACAATGTGTTGGAAAGATCCAGATATATATAGCTAATTGGATGTGAGTTTTCATGAACTATTATTGTTGACATTACCCTTGAGGTAAAATGTTGGGAGGCAAAACTATAAGCCCCTATCTTTCTCTGTGTCCGATTAAGACTTCATACTCATAAATATTGCGTGAGTGTTAGCAATTGTGAAAGACTAAAAGATGGTTGACTATGTGGACTTGCTGAAAAGCTCTTATATTGACTCTTTCCTATGTTATGATAAATTGCAATTGCCTCAATGACTGAGATTAGAGTTTGTTGGTTCTCAATGAAGTTTATGATTCATACTTAAAATTGTGATTGAATTGTTACTTTAGCATAAGAGATCATATGACAATATATATAGGGTCACGCTATTCGTCACCCTGGGTGAGGAATAGTTATTCTTCACCCCCTCTATTTTACCATCAATGCACCGTAATTTTACGTTCCGTAAGTTTTGTCTTATTTCCGACGCAAAAAGAGACCGTAAGAAAATATATAATCGCCGTACAAAATATTTTATGTTATGAAAAATTACAAACGTAAAAACATAGTCTAAAATACACATAAAATGCAAATTTTCTTGTCTTATGACCTATATTTTTATTTTCTTATCTCAAATTTTATGTAGTGAATCAATAGGAATGTAACTATTTGAATTCCAAACGTAATTTAATTATGAAATGATCGTAAAATTACATCGGGTGAAGAATAACTTATTCTGCACCCTGGGTGATGAATAGTAACACTATATATATATATATATATTGCTATCCTAAGAATGATCATGATGCCCTCATGTCCATATTTTATTTTTATCGACACCTCTGTCTCCAAACATGTGGACATATTTTTCGATTTCTGCTTTCGCTTGAGGACAAGCGAGGTCTAAGCTTGGGGGAGTTGATACGTCCATTTTGCATCATGCTTTTATATCGATATTTATTGCATTATGGGCTGTTATTACACATTATGTCACAATACTTATGCCTATTCTCTCTTATTTTACAAGGTTTACATGAAGAGGGAGAATGCCGGCAGCTGGGATTCTGGGCTGGAAAAGGAGCAAATATTGGAGACCTATTCTACACAGCTCCAAAATTCCTGAAACTTCACGAAAATTATTTCCAGAATATATAAAAAATACTGAGCGCAAGAAGTACCAAAGGGGGGCCACCCACCAGCCACGAGGGTGGGGGGCACGCCCTACCCCCCTAGGCGCGCCCCCTGCTTCGTGGGCTCCCTGGTGGCCCTTCGACGCCCATCTTTGGCTATATGGAGTCTTTTGTCTGAGAAAAAATCATAAGCAAGCTTACGAGACGTAACTCCACCAGCACGAAGCGGAACCTTGGCGGAACCAATCTAGGGCTCCGGCGGAGCTTTTCTGCCAGGGAAACTTCCCTCCGGGAGGGGGAAATCATCACCATCGTCATCACCAACGATCCTCTCATCGCGAGGGGGTCAATCTCCATCAACATCTTCACCAGCACCATCTCATCTCAAACCCTAGTTCATCTCTTGTATCCAATCTTTGTATCCAAACCTCATATTGGTACTTGTGGGTTGCTAGTAGTGTTGATTACTCCTTGTAGTTGATGCTAGTTGGTTTACTTGGTGGAAGATCATATGTTCAGATCCATTATGCATATTAATACCCCTGTGATTATGAACATGAATATGCGTTGTGAGTAGTTACGTTTGTTCCTGAGGACATGGGAGAAGTCTTGCTATTGGTAGTCATGTGAATTTGGTATCCGTTCGATATTTTGATGAGATGTATGTTGTCATCCCTCTAGTGGTGTCATGTGAACGTTGACTACATGACACTTCACCATTGTTTGGGCCTAGAGGGAGGCATTGGGAAGTAATAAGTAGATGATGGGTTGCTAGAGTGACAGAAGCTTAAACCCTAGTTTATGCGTTGCTTCGTAAGGGGCTGATTTGGATCCATATGTTTCATGCTATGGTTAGGTTTACCTTAATACTTCTATTGTAGTTGCAGATGCTTGCAATGGGGGTTAATCATAAGTGGGATGCTTGTCCAAGTAAGGACAGTACCCAAGCACCGGTCCACCCACATATCAAATTATCAAAGTACCGAACGCGAATCATATGAGCGTGATGAAAACTAGCTTGACGATAATTCCCATATGTCCTCAAGAGCGCTTTCCGTCATATAAGAGTTTGTCCAGGCATGTCCTTTGCTACAAAAAGGATTGGGCCATCTTGCTGCACCTTATTTACTTTTATTACTTGCTACTCGTTACCAATTACCTTATCACAAAACTATCCGTTACCGATAATTTCAGTGCTTGCAGAGAATACCTTGCTGAAAACCGCTTATCATTTCCTTCTGCTCCTCGTTGGGTTCGACACTCTTACTTATCGAAAGAACTACGATAGATCCCCTATACTTTTGGGTCATCAGGACTCTTTTCTGGCGCCGTTGCCGGGGAGTGAAGCGCCTATGGTAGGTGGAATTTGGTAAGGAAAAATTTATATAGTGTGCTAAAATTTACTGTCACTTGTTACTATGGAACATAATCCTTTGAGGGGTTTGTTCGGGGTATCTTCACCTTGTCCGGAACCACAATTAGTTACCCCTCAACCTAATGAACCTACTGAAAATGTTTACTTTGAAATTCCTTCGGGTATGATAGAGAAACTACTAGCTAATCCTTTTGCAGGAGATGGAACATTGCATCCCGATTTGCACTTAATCTATGTGGATGAAGTTTGTGGATTATTTAAGCTTGCAGGTATGCTCGATGATGTTATCAGGAAGAAGGTCTTCCCTTTGTCTTTGAAGGGAGATGCATTGACATGGTACAGGCTATGTGATGATATGGGATCATGGGACTATAAGCGATTGAAATTGGAATTTCACCATAAGTTTTATCCTATGCATCTTGTTCATCATGATCGTAATTATATATATAATTTTTGGCCTCGCGAAGGAGAAAGCATTGCTCAAGCTTGGGGGAGGCTTAAGCCAATGTTATATTCATGCCCCAATCATGAGATCTCAAGAGAAATGATTATTCAAAAATTTTATGCTCGGCTTTCTGACAATAATCGCTCCATGCTCGATACTTCTTGTACTGGTTCTTTTATGATGAAGACTATTGAATTCAGATGGGACTTATTGGAGAGGATCAAACGCAACTATGAAGTTTTGGATCTCGACAAAGGTAAGGAGTCTGGTATGACACCTAAGTTTGATTGTGTTAAATCTTTTATGGATACTGATATTTTCCGTAAGTTTAGCACTAAATAAGGACTTGACTCTGAGATAGTAGCTTCCTTCTGTGAATCTTTTGCTACTCATGTTGATCTCCCTAAGGAGAAGTGGTTTAAATATAATCCCCCCATTGAAACAAAAGTAATTGCACCTATTGAAGTTGAAGAAAAAACTATCACTTATGATGATCCTGTTGTTCCCACTGCTTATGTTGAGAAACCACCTTTCCCTGTTAGAATTAAGGATCATGCTAAAGCTTCAACTGTAGTAAACAAGAGTAATATTAGGACACAGAAACCCCCTGAGCAAATTAAAGTTGAACCTAATATTGCTATGGTTAAAGATCTCTTGGCCGATAATATTGATGGGCATGTTATTTATTTTTGTGAAGAAACTGCTAGAATTGCCAAACCTGGTGCTAAGGATAAACAAAGACCTGTTATAGGCATGCCTATTATTTCTATTAAAATAGGAGATCATTGTTATCATGGCTTATGTGATATGGGTGCTAGTGCTAGTGCAATACCTCATACCTTATACAAAGAAATTATGCATGATATTGCACCTGCTGAGATAGAAGATATCGATGTTACAATTAAGCTTGCCAATAGAGATACTATTTCATCGATTGGGATTGTTAGAGATGTTGAAGTCTTGTGTGGGAAGGTTAAATATCCTGCTGATATTCTCGTTCTTGGTTCCCCACAAGATAGCTTTTGGCCCATTATATTTGGTAGACCCTTCTTAAATAATGTTAATGCTAGGATAGACTGCGAAAAGGATGTTGTTGCTATTGGTTTGAGTGATATGTCTCATGAGTTTAACTTCTCTAAATTTCGTAGACAACCCCGTGATGAGGAATTACCTAGTAAGGATGAAATTATTGGTCTTGCTTCTATTGCTGTGCCTCCTAATGATCCTTTAGAACAATATTTGCTCGACCATGAAAATGATATGTTCATGAATGAAAGAAGGGAAATAGATGAAGTATTCTTTAAATAAGGACCTATTCTGAAACACAACTTGCCTGTTGAAATCCTAGGGGATCCTCCTCCACCCAAGGGTGATCCCGTGTTTGAGCTTAAACCATTACCTGATACTCTTAAATATGCTGATCTTAATGAAAAGAAGATATATCCTATTATTATTAGTGCTAACCTTTCAGAGCATGAAGAAAATAAATTATTGAAAACTCTGAAGAAGCATCGTGCTGCTATTGTAAATAAAGCTACTACAAAAGATCATTACCCTTTGCCTTTTATTCATCAAATGCTAGAAATATTATCCAAACATACACATTTTTTCTTTCTAGATGGTTACTCTGGTTTCTCTCAAATACCTTTGTCAGCTGATGATCAAGCTAAGACCACTTTTACTTGCCATTTCGGTACCTTTGCTTATAGCGTATGCCTTTTGGTTTATGTAATGCACCTTCTACCTTTCAAAGATGCATGATGGCTATATTCTCTGACTTTTGTGAAAAGATTTGCGAGGTTTTCATGGATGATTTCTCAGTTTATGGATCCTCTTTTGAGGATTGTTTGAGCAACCTTGATCGAGTTTTGCACAGATGTGAAGAAACTAATTTTGTCTTGAATTGGGGGAAGTGCCACTTTATGGTTAATGAAGGTATTGTCTTGGGGCATAAAATTTCTGAAAGAGGTATTGAAGTTGATAAAGCTAAAGTTGATGATATTGAAAAGATGTCGTGTCCTGATACGTCTCCAACGTATCTATAATTTTTGATTGCTCCATGCTATATTATCTACTGTTTTGGACTATATTGGGCTTTATTTTCCACTTTTATATTGTTTTTGGGACTAACCTATTAACCGGAGGCCCAGCCTAGAATTGTTGTTTTTTTTGCCTATTTCAGTGTTTCGAAGAAATGGAATATCAAACGGAGTCCAAACGGAATAAACCTTTCTGGAACGTGATTTTCTTCCCGAATATGACCCAGGAGACTTGGACCCCACGCCAAGGAAGCTTCGAGGTGGGCACGAGGTAGGGGGGCGCGCCCTATACCCCCAGGTGCGCCCCCACCCTCGTGGGCCCACTGAAGCTCCACCGACATACTTCTTCCTCCTATATATACCTACGTACCCCCAAACGAACAGAGACGGAGCCAAAAACCTAATTCCACTGCCGCAACTTTCTGTATCCACGAGATCCCATCTTGGGGCCTGTTCCGGAGCTCCGCCGGAGAGGGCCATCATCACGGAGGGCTTATACATCATCATAGACTCTCCGATGAAGTGTGAGTAGTTTACCTCAGACCTTCGGGTCCATAGTTATTAGCTAGATGGCTTCTTCTCTCTTTTTGGATCTCAATACAAAGTTCTCCCCCTCTCTTGTGGAGATCTATTCGATGTAATCTTCTTCTTTTTTGCGGTGTGTTTGTTGAGACCGATGAATTGTGGGTTTATGATCAAGTCTATCTATGAATAATATTTGAATCTTCTCTGAATTCTTTTATGTATGATTAGTTATCTTTGCAAGTCTCTTCGAATTATCAGTTTGTTTTGGCCTACTAGATTGGTTTTTCTTGCCATGGGAGAAGTGCTTAGCTTTGGGTTCGATCTTGCGGTGTCCTTTCCCAGTGACAGAAGGGGCAACAAGGCATGTATTGCATCATTGCCATCGAGGATAACAAGATGGGGTTTATTTCATATTGCATGAATTTATCTCTCTACATCATGTCATCTTGCTTAAAGCGTTACTCTGTTTTTAACTTAATACTCTAGATGCATGCTGGATAGCGGTCGATGAGTGGAGTAATAGTAGTAGATGCAGAATCGTTTCGGTCTACTTGTCACGGACGTGATGCCTATATACATGATCATGCCTAGAGATTCTCATAACTATGCTCAATTCTGTCAATTGCTCAACAATAATTTGTTCACCCACCGTAGAATACTTATGCTCTTGAGAGAAGCCACTAGTGAAACCTATGGCCCTCGGGTCTATTCTCATCATATCAATCTCTATCACTTTAATATTTCTTTGCTTTTTTACTTTGCCTTTTACTTTTCACTTTGCATCTCTATACCAAAAATACCAAAAATATTATATCTATCGGATCTCACTCTCGTAAGTGACCGTGAAGGGATTGACAACCCCTAATCGCGTTGGTTGCGAGTAGCTATCGTTTTGTGCAGGTACGAGGGACTTGAGTGTGGCTTCCTACTGGATTGATACCTTGGTTCTCAAAAACTGAGGGAAATGCTTACGCTGCTCTGCTGCATCATCCTTTCCTCTTTAGGGAAATCCAACGCAAGCTCAAGAGCTAGCAAGAAGAATTTATAGCGCCATTGCCGGGGAGTCTATGCAAAAAGTCAACATACCAAGTACCCAACACAATCCCTATCTCTCGCATTACATTAGTTGCCATTTGCCTCTCGTTTTCCTCTCCCCCACTTCACCCTTGCCGTTTTATTCGCCCTCTCTTTCTCAATCTCCTTCTCCTTCTCTTTCTCCGTTTGCCTTTTTATTGCTTGCCTTTTTGTTTGCCCGTGTGTTGGATTGCTTGTTTGTCGCGATGGCTCAAGATACTACAAAATTGTGTGACTTCACCAATACCAATAATAATGATTTACTTAGCACTCCGATTTCCCCCCTTGCCAATACTGAATCTTGTGAAATCAATACTGCTTTGTTGAATCTTGTTATGAAAGATCAATTCGCCAGCCTTCCTAGTGAAGATGCCGCTACTCATCTGAATAGCTCGTTGATTTATGTGATATGCAAAAGAAAAAAGATGTCGATAATGATGTCGTTAAATTGAAGCTATTTCCTTTTTCGCTTAGAGATCGTGCTAAAGCTTGGTTTTCGTCTTTGCCTAAAAATAGTATTGATTCTTGGAACAAGTGCAAAGATGCTTTTATCTCTACGTATTTCCCTCCCGCTAAGATCATCTCTCTTAGAAACGATATTATGAACTTTAAGCAACTTGATCATGAACATGTTGCACAAGCTTGGGAGAGAATGAAATTAATGATACGTAATTGCCCTACTCATGCTTTGAATTTGTGGATGATTATACAAAATTTTTATGCCGGATTGAATTTTGCTTCTAGAAATCTTTTAGATTCGGCCGTGGGAGGCACTTATATGGAAATCACTTTAGGAGATGCTACTAAACTCCTAGATAATATTTTGATTAATTATTCTCAATGGCATACTAAAAGATCTTCTAATAAAAAAGTGCATGCGATAGAAGAAATCAATGTTTTGAGTGGAAAGATGGATGAACTTATGAAATTATTTGCTACTAAGAGTGTTTCTTCTGATCCTAATGATATGCCTTTGTCTACTTTGATTGAGAATAACAATGAATCTATGGATGTGAATTTTGTTGGTAGGAATAATTTTGGTAACAACGCTTATAGAGGGAATTTTAATCCTAGGCCATATCCTAGTAATCCTTCTAATAATTATGGGAATTCCTACAACAACTCTTATGGAAATTATAATAAGATGCCCTCTGAATTTGAGAATAGTGTTAAAGAGTTTATGAATTCACAAAAGAATTTTAATGCTTTGCTTGAAGAGAAATTGCTTAAGGTTGATGATTTGGCTAGGAACGTTGATAGAATTTCTCTTGAGGTTGATTCTTTAAAGCTTAGATCTATTCCTCCTAAGCATGATATCAATGAGTCTCTCAAAGCCATGAGAATTTCCATTGATGAGTGCAAGGAAAGAACCGCTAGGATGCGTGCTTCCAAAGATGCCTTTATTAAAGCGTGTTCTTCCAATTCCTATGAAAATCAAGATGAAGATCTAAAAGTTATTGATGTGTCTCCTATTAAATCTTTGTTTTGCAATATGAATCTTGATGGAACTGAATATGATCTTCCTTTACCTAGAAGGCATTCTAAAAATTCGGAGTATTTAGATCTTTATGATGAAATTGATGAAAGTGGGATTGAAAGAAATAAAAATCTAGATGTTGCTAAACCCACTATATTAGATTTCAAGGAATTTAATTATGAAAGTTGCTCTTTAATTGATTGTATTTCCTTGTTGCAATCCGTGCTAAATTCCCCACATGCTTACAGTCAAAAGAAAGCCTTCACCGAACATATTGTTGATGCCTTGATGCAATCTTATGAAGAAAAACTTGAGTTGAAAGTTTCTGTCCCTAGAAAACTCTATGATGAGTGGGAACCAACTATTAAAATTAAAATTAAAGATCATGAGTTTTATGCTTTGTGTGATTTGGGTGCTAGTGTTTCCACTATCCCCAAAACTTTGTGTGATTTGCTAGATTTCCGCGATTTTGATGATTGCTCTCTAAACTTGCATCTTGCGGATTCTACTATTAACAAACCTATGGGAAGGATTAATGATGTTCTTATTGTTGCAAATAGGAATTATGTGCCCATAGATTTCATTGTTCTTGATATAGATTGCAATCCTTCTTGCCCTATTATTCTTGGTAGACCTTTCCTTAGAACGGTTGGTGCAATTATTGATATGAAGACAGGGAATATTAGATTTCAATTTCCATTAAAAAAGGGCATGGAACACTTTCCAAGAAATAATATAAAATTTCCATATGAAACTATCATGAGAGCCACTTATGGATTGCCTACCAAAGATGGCAATACCTAGATCTATTTTTGCTTGTTATGCCTAGCTAGGGGCGTTAAACAATAGCGCTTGTTGGGAGGCAACCCAATTTTATTTTTATTCCTTGATTTTTTTCCTGTTTAGTAATAAATAATTTATCTATCCTCTGTTTTGGTTGTGTTTTTTGTGTTTAATTAGTGTTTGTGCCAAGTAGAACCGTTGGGAAGACTTGGGGAAAGTCTTGTTGAACTTGTTGTAAAAAACAGAAACTTTAGCGCTCACGAGAACTGCTGCCATTTTTATTTGGAAAGTGATATTTAGTTAATTCTTTTTTCAGATGATTAATAGGTAAATTACTCACGTCCAGGAATTTGTTTTAGAATTTTTGGGGTTCCATATCTTGCTCTAGCTACATATTACTACAGACTCTTCTATTTTTGACAGATTCTATTTTTCGTGTGTTGTTTGCTTATTTTGATGAATCTATGGTTAGTAAAATAGTTTATAATCCATAGAGAAGTTGGAATAAAGTAGATTTAACACCAATATAAATAAATAATGAGTTCATTACAGTACCTTGAAGTGGTCTTTTTTTTCTTTCTCTAAAGGAGCTCACGAGATTTCTATTGAGTTTTGTGTTGTGAAGTTTTCAAGTTTTGGGTGAATTCTTGTGATGGATTATGGAACAAGGAGTGGCAAGAGACTAAGCTTGGGGATGCCCATGGCACCCCCAAGATAATCCAAGGACACCAAAAAGTCAAAGCTTGGGGATGCCCCGGAAGGCATCCCCTCTTTCGTCCACTTCCATCGGTAATTTACTTGGAGCTATATTTTCATTCACCAACATGATATGTGTTTTGCTTGGAGCGTCTTGTCTTTTTGTGTCTTTGGTTGTTAGTGTTCCACAATCATCCTTGCTGTACACACCTTTTGAGAGAGCCATACATGAATTAGAATTTGATAGAATACTCTATATGCTTCACTTATATCTTTTTGAGCTAAGTAGTTTTGCTCTGTGTGCTTCACTTATATCTTTTTGAGCTAAGTAGTTTTGCTCTATGTGCTTCACTTATTTGAGCGCTATAAGTTTGCTCTATGTGCTTCACTTAGATCTTTTAGAGCACGGTGGTGGATTTGTTTTAAAGAAACTATTGATCTCTCATGCTTCACTTAAATTATTTTGAGAGTCTTAATAGCATGGTAATTTGCTTAATAATAACATGCTTGGTATTCAAGATTTGTGAAACTTTCTTTTGAGTGTGTTGAATACTATGAGAAGTTTGATACTTGATAATTGTTTTGAGATATGGAGATGGTGATATTAAAGTCATTCTAGTTGAGTAGTTGTGAATTTGAGAAATACTTGTGTTGAAGCTTGTGATTCCCGTAGCATGCACGTATGGTGAACCGTTATGTGATGAAGTCGGAGCATGATTTATTTATTGATTGTCTTCCTTATGAGTGGCGATCGGGGATGAGCGATGGTCTTTTCCTACCAATCTATCCCCCTAGGAGCATGCACGTAATACTTTGCTTTGATAACGTGTAGATTTTTGCAATAAGTATATGAGTTCTTTATGACTAATGTTGAGTCCTTGGATTATACGCACTCTCACCCTTCCACCTTTGCTAGCCTCTCTAATACCGCGCACCTTTTGCCGGTATCATACACCCACCATATACCTTCCTCAAAACAGCCACCATACCTACCTATTATGGCATTTCCATAGCCATTCCGAGATATATTGCCATGCAACTTTACACCGTTCCATTTATTATGACACACTCCATCATTGGCATATTGCATATCCCGGTATACCGCCGGAGGCATTCATATAGAGTCATATTTTGTTCTAAGTATCGAGTTGTTATTGTTGAGTTGTAAGAAAAATAAAAGTGTCATGATCATCATTATTAGAGCATTGTCCCAGTGAGGAAAGGATGATGGAGACTATGATTCCCCCACAAGTCGGGATGAGACTCCGGACAAAAAATAAATAAAAGAGGCCAAAGAAGCCCATCAAAAAGAGAAAGAAAAGAGGCCATAAAAAGAGAAAAGGCCCAAATAAAAAATAAAAAAATGAGAGGAAAAGAGAGAAGGGACAATGTTACTATCCTTTTACCACACTTGTGCTTCAAAGTAGCACCATGATCTTCATAGTAGAGAGTCTCTCATGTTATCACTTTCATATACTAGTGGGAATCTTTAATTATAGAACTTGGCTTGTATATTCCAATGATGGGCTTCCTCAAATTTCCCTAGGTCTTCATGAGCAAGCAAGTTGGATGCACACCCACTTAGTTTCTTTTTGAGCTTTCATATACTTATAGCTCTAGTGCATCCGTTGCATGGCAATCCCTACTCACTCACATTGATATCTATTGATGGGCATCTCCATAGTCTGTTGATATGCCTAGTTGATGTGAGACTATCTTCTCCTTTTTGTCTTCTCACAACCACCACTCTATTCCACCTATAGTGCTATATCCATGGCTCACGCTCATGTATTGCGTGAAGATTGAAAAAGTTTCAAGAATGTCAAAAGTATGAAACAATTTCTTGGCTTGTCATCGGGGTTGTGCATGATTTAAATATTTTGTGTGGTGAAGATAGAGCATAGCCAGACTATATGATTTTGTAGGGATAACTTTCTTTAGCCATGTTATTTTGAGAAGACATAATTGCTTTGTTAGTATGCTTGAAGTATTATTATTTTTATGTCAATATGAACTTTTGTCTTGAATCTTCCTAATCTGAATATTCATACCACAATTAAGAAGATTTGCATTGAAATTATGCCAAGTAGCACCCTGCATCAAAAATTCTCTTTTTATCATTTACCTACTCGAGGACGAGCAGGAATTAAGCTTGGGGATGCCTGATACGTCTCCAGTGTATCTATAATTTTTGATTGCTCCATGCTATATTATCTACTGTTTAGGACTATATTGGGCTTTATTTTCCAATTTTATATTATTTTTGGGACTAACCTATTAACCGAAGGCCCAGCCCAGAATTGCTGTTTTTTTTGCCTATTTCAGTGTTTCAAAGAAACGAAATACCAAACGGAGTCCAAACGGAATAAACCTTTCTGGAACGTGATTTCCTTCTCGAATATGACCCAGGAGACTTGGACCCTACGCCAAGGAAGCTTCGAGGTGGGCACAAGGTAGGGGGCGCGCCCTATACCCCCAGGCGCGCCCCCACCCTCGTGGGCCCACCGAAGCTCCACCGACGTACTTCTCCTCCTATATATACCTACGTACCCCTAAACGAACAGAGACGGAGCCAAAAACCTAATTCCACTGATGCAACTTTCTGTATCCACGAGATCCCATCTTGGGGCCTGTTCCGGAGCTCCGCCGGAGAGGGCCGTCATCACGGAGGGCTTCTACATCATCATAGCCTCTCCGATGAAGTGTGAGTAGTTTACCTCAGACCTTCGGGTCCATAGTTATTAGCTAGATGGCTTCTTCTCTCTTTTTGGATCTCAATACAAAGTTCTCCCCCTCTCTTGTGGAGATCTATTCGATGTAATCTTCTTCTTTTTTGTGGTGTGTTTGTTGAGACCGATGAATTGTGGGTTTATGATCAAGTCTATCTATGAATAATATTTGAATCTTCTCTGAATTCTTTTATGTATGATTATTTATCTTTGCAAGTCTCTTCGAATTATCAATTTGTTTTGGCCTACTAGATTGGTTTTTCTTGCCATGGGAGAAGTGCTTAGCTTTGGGTTCGATCTTGCGGTGTCCTTTCCCAGTGACAGAAGGGGCAACAAGGCGCGTATTGCATCATTGCCATCGAGGATAACAAGATGGGGTTTATTTCATATTGCATGAATTTATCTCTCTACATCATGTCATCTTGCTTAAAGAGTTACTCTGTTTTTAACTTAATACTCTAGAAGCATGCTGGATAGCGGTCGATGAGTGGAGTAATAGTAGTAGATGCAGAATCGTTTCGGTCTACTTGTCACGGACGTGATGCCTATATACATGATCATGCCTAGATATTCTCATAACTATGATCAATTCTGTCAATTACTCAACAGTAATTTGTTCACGCACCATAGAATACTTATGCTCTTGAGAGAAGCCACTAGTGAAACCTATGGCCCCTGGGTCTATTCTCATCATATCAATCTCCATCACTTTAATCTTGCTTTGCTTTTTTTACTTTGCCTTTTACTTTTCACTTTGCATCTCTGTACCAAAAATACCAAAAATATTATACCTATCAGATCTCACTCTCGTAAGTGACCATGAAGGGATTGACAACCCCTAATCGCGCTGGTTGCGAGTAGCTATCGTTTTGTGCAGGTACGAGGGACTTGAGCGTGGCCTCCTACTGGATTGATACCTTGGTTCTCAAAAACTAAGGGAAATGCTTACGCTACTCTGCTACATCATCCTTTCCTCTTTGGGGAAATCCAACGCAAGCTCAAGAGGTAGCATGTCCCAAGGACATCAAAGGTATAATAAGTTTCCTTGGTCATGTCGGTTTTTATAGGAGGTTCATTAAGGACTTCTCAAAAATTTCCTGGCCTCTGACTAATCTATTACAAAAAGATATTCCTTTTGTTTTTGATGATGATTGTGTAGAAGCATTTGAAATACTTAAGAAAGCATTAATTTTTGCACCTATTGTTCAACCACCTGGTTGGAATTTACCCTTTGGAATTATGTGTGATGCCAGTGATTATGCTGTAGGGGCTGTTCTACGAAAAAGAGTTGATAAGAAATTGAATGTTATACAGTATGCTAGTAAAACTCTAGACAATGCCCAGAGAAATTATGCTACTACTGAAAAGGAATTCTTAGCAGTCGTATTTGCTTGTGATAAGTTCAGACCTTATATTGTTGATTATAAAATAACTATTGACACTGATCATGCTGCTATTAAATATCCTATGGAAAAGAAAGATGCTAAACCTAGACTTATTAGATGTGTTCTCTTGCTACAAGAATTTGATTTGCATATTATTGATAGGAAGGGAGCTGAGAACCCCGTTGCAGACAACTTGTCTGGGTTAGAGAATGTTCTTGATGACCCACTACCTATTGATGATAGCTTTCCTCATGAACAATTAAATGTGATAAATGCTTCTCGCACTGCTCCTTGGTATGATGATTATGCTAATTACATTGTTGCTAAATTTATACCACCTAGTTTTACATACCAGCAAAAGAAAAAGTTCTTCTATGATTTAATGCATTAATTTTGGGATGACCCACATCTTTATAAAGGAGTAGATGGTGTTATTAGACATTGTGTACCCGAGCATGAACAAGAACAGATCCTACGCAAGTGTCACTCGAAGCCTATGTAGGGCACCATGTAGGAGATAGAACTATACACAAGGTATTGCAATCCGGTTTTTATTGGCCTACTCTCTTCAAGGATGCCCGTAAGTTTGTCTTGTCTTGTGATGAATGTCAAAGAATTGGTAATATTAGTAGACATCAAAAAATGCATATGATTTATTCACTTGTTATTGAACCATTTGATGTTTGGGGCTTTGATTATAAGGGACCTTTTCCTTCCTCTAATGGGTATACACATATTTTAGTTGTTGTTGATTATGTTACTAAGTGGGTAGAAGCTATTCCAACTAGTAGTGCTGATCATAACACCTCTATTAAGATGCTTAAAGAAGTTATTTTCCCGAGGTTTGGAGTCCCTAGATATTTAATGACTGATGGTGGTTCCCACTTAATTCATGGTGCCTTTCGTAAAATGCTTGCTAAGTATGATGTTAATCATAGAATTGCATCTCCATATCACCCACAATCTAGTGGTGAAGTAGAATTAAATAATAGAGAGCTCAAATTAATTTTGCAAAAGACTGTTAATAGATCTAGAAAGAATTGGTCCAAGAAACTTGATGATGCATTATGGGCTTATAGAACTGCATACAAAAATCCTATGGGTATGTCTCCGTATAAAATGGTTTATGGAAAAGCTTTTCACCTACCTCTCGAACTAGAACATAAGGCATATTGGGCCATTAAAGAGCTCAATTATGATTTCAAACTTGCCGGTGAAAAGAGGCTATTTGACATTAGCTCACTTGATGAATGGAGAACCTAGGCCTATGAGAATGCCAAACTGTTTAAAGAAAAAGTTAAAATATGGCATGACAAAAGGATACAAAAGCGTGAGTTTAATGTAGGTGATTATGTATTACTATACAACTCTCATTTAAAATTTTTTGTAGGAAAACTTCTCTCTAAAAGGGAAGGTCCTTGCGTTATCGAGGAGGTCTATCGTTCCGGTGCCATAAAAATCAACAACTTCGAAGGCACAAATCCGAATGTGGTGAACGGTCAAAGAATCAAACATTATAGGGACAATTACACTACTCCCCCTAACTTGATCCACCACCTAGGATTTGCCCCTAGTTTTCAGGTATGCTCAAAAATACCCCTCTTCCGTCTGTGGCCCTTACAGAAATCCCCCTCCAAGCCGTTTCCGTCGGGTCAATGGTCTTTGACCGGCAACCGGGCGTCTGTTGGTCATTTTGGCCCCTGGTTCTTACATGTGGGCCCGTATCAAAACGTTATCCACTCACTCACTTTGTTTCTTCTCCAATAGAGTGAGTGAGTGGATAACGTTTTGATACGGGCCCACATGTAAGAACCAGGGGCCAAAATGTCCAACAGACGCCCAATTACTGGCCAAAGACCATTGACCCGACGGAAACGGCCCGGAGGGGGATTTCTGTAAGGGCCACAGACGGAAGAGGGGTATTTTTGAGCATACCTGAAAACTAGGGGCAAATCCCAGGTGGTGGCTCAAGTTAGGGGGAGAAATGGAATTGACCCAACATTATATCTCAGGTAATCCCATAAACATTGAAACTAATATTATTGAAATCATAACCCCGGAGGAATACATAAGGGACACTTTCCGGAACATTTCAGACTCTGAAAAGGAATAGGTACTTGGTACGGTAAGTAAACTGACTCCAAAATAGTTCTAATGGCAATATTTCTTTGTTTTGGAATATTTAAGAAAATAGGAAAATAAGAAGTAGTCCGGGAAGGACACGAGGCTTCCACAAGGGTGGAGGGCGCGCCCTACCCCCCTGGGCGTGCCCCCTACCTCGTGGGCACCTCGTGCGCTTTCCGGACTCCGTTTTCTTGCACGATACTTCTTTTGGTCGGTAAAAATTCATTATATAACCTCCCAAAGGTTTTGACCACCGTATCACGCAAATATCTCCTGTCTTTGTTTCGAGCTGCTTTCTGTCAGGGTTGTCAAGGCCAGGCATCATGTCGTCTCCCTCCTCCCCCAACAATGAGGGCAACGATGCTTGGCTAATGAAGATAGAGCTGAAGAGAGAAGAACCCATGGAGATCAACAAGGATGCTGGGATCAAGAAGGCCACGGAGGACCAAGTTCCGGTAGTAGAAGACATCCTTCAACTTGATCACAATCTTCTTACCCCAATTGAGATCGAAGCTTTCGAGATGATCGAGTTAGCTCGTATACAAAACAAGTATCTCACACTTGAAAATATTTTGTTGAAGGAGCATATCATCGCACTCAAGGGCATTATGGTGTATTGTGTGTTGGTTATTTAGTAATTGTGTATTGGTAGAAATACTTGTGTTAAAGTTTTTGATTCCCGTAGCATGCACGTATGGTGAACCTTTATGTGATGAAGTCGGAGCATGATTTATTTATTGATTGTCTTCCTTATGAGTGGCGGTTGGGGACGATCGATGGTCTTTTCCTACCAATCTATCCCCCTAGGAGCATGCGTCTATTACTTTGTTTCTATAACTAATAAATTTTTGCAATATGTATGTGAGTTCTTTATGACTAATGTTGAGTCCATGGATTATACGCACTCTCACCCTTCCACCATTGCTAGCCTTTCTAGTACCGCTCAACTTTTGCCGGTGCATTAAGCCCACCACCACCTTCCTCAAAACAGCCATCATACCTACTTATTATGGCATTTCCATAGACATTCCAAGATATATTTCCATGCACTTCCACCATTCCGTTTATTATGACACGCTTCATCATTGTCATATTGCTTTGCATGATCATGTAGTTGACGTCGTATTTGTGGCAAAGCCACCATTCATATTTTTTATACATGTCACTCTTGAGTCATTGCACATCCCGGTACACCATCGGAGGCTTTCCTATAGAGTCATATTTTGTTCTAGAATCAAGTTGTAATTCTTGAGTTGTAAGTAAATAAAAGTGTGATGATCATCATTATTAGAGAATTGTCCCATGTGAGGAAAGGATGAAGGAAGCTATGATTCCCTCACAAGTTGGGATGAGTCTCCGGACTTTAAAAAAAATAAAGGAGGCCAAAGAAGCCCACAAAAAATAAAAGAGGCCAAAGAAGCCCACCAAAAAAATGAGAAAAGAGAGAAGGTACAATGTTACTATCCTTTTCCAAACTTGTGCTTCAAAGTAGCACCATGATCTTCATGATAGAGAGTCTCCTATTTTTGTCACTTTCATATACTAGTGGAAATTTTCATTATAGAACTTGGCTTGTATATTCCAATGATGGGCTTCCTCAAATTGCCCTATGTCTTTGTGAGCAAGTGAGTTGGATGCACACCCACTTAGTTTCTTTTTGAGCTTTCATACACTTACAGCTCTAGTGCATCTGTTGCATGGAAATCCCTACTCACTCACATTGATATCTATTGATGGGCATCTCCATAGCCCGTTGATACGCCTAGTTGATGTGAGACTATCTCCTTCTTTTTGTATTCTCCGCAACCACCATATTCTATTCCACCTACAGTGTTATATCCATGGCTCACGCTCATGTATTGCGTGAAAGTTGAAAAAGTTTGAGAACATCAAAAGTATGAAACAATTTCTTGGCTTGTCATCGGGGTTGTGCATGATTTAATACTTTGTGCGATGAAGATGGTGAATAGCCAAACTATATGATTTTGTAGGGATAACTTTCTTTGGCCATGTTATTTTGAGGAAGACATAATTGCTTTGTTAGTATGCTTGAAGTATTATTGTTTTTATGTCAATATTAAACTTTTGTTTTTAATCTTATGTATATGAATATTCATGCCACAATAAAGAAAATTACATGGATAAATATGTTAGGTAGCATTCCACATCAAAAATTCTATTTTTATCATTTATCTACTCGAGGACAAGCTGGAATTAAGCTTGGGGATGCTTGATACGTCTGCAACGTATCTATAATTTATGATTGTTCCATTCCATTATATTATCTTTTTTGGATGTTTTATATGCTATTTTATATTACTTTTGAGACTAACCTATTAACCTAGAGCCTAGTGCCAATTTCTGTTTTTCCTTGTTTTGAGTTTCATAGAAAAGGAATATCAAACAGAGTCCACATGGAATGAAACTTTCGCGATGATTTTTCTTGGATCAAAAGACACACGTATGACTTGGAGTCCAAGTCAGAAGACCCTCGAGGCGATGACAAACCAGGGGGCACGCCCTAGGGGGGTGCCCCTAGGGCTTGTGGCCCCCTCAGGAGTGCCCTGACCACCTACCTTGGCCTATAAATTCACATATATTCCCAAACCCTCAGAGCAAGCGACGAAAATACTTTTCCGCCGCCGCAACCTTCCGTTCCCATGAGATCACATCTTGGGGCCTTCTCCAGCAATCTGTCGATGGGGGGATTCGATCACAGAGGGCTTCTACATCAACCCTATTGCCCTTTCAATGAAGCGTGAGTAGTTTACCTCAGACCTACGAGTCCATGGCTTGTATCTAGATGGACTCTTCTCTCTCTATGATCTTCAATACCATGTTCTCCTCGATGTTCTTGGAGTTCTATCCAATGTAATCTTCTTTTGCGGTGTGTTTGTCGAGATCCGATGAATTGTGGATTTATGATCAGATTATCTACGAATATTGTTTGAATCTTCTCTGAATTCTTATATGCATGATTTGATATCTTTGTATTTCTCTTTGAATTATAGGTTTGGTTTGGCCAAGTAGATTGGTATTTCTTGCAATGGGAGAGGTTCTTAGTTTTGGGTTCAATCTTTCGGTGTCCTCACCGAGTGACATAGTAGGGGTAGCGAGGCACGTATTGTATTGTTGCCATGAAGGATAAAAAGATGGGGTTTTCATCATATTTCTTGAGTTTATCCCTCTACATCATGTCATCTTACTTAAGGCGTTACTCTGTTCTTTATGAACTTAATACTCTAGATGCATGTTGGATAGCGGTCGGTGTGTGGAGTAATAGTAGTAGATGCAGGCAGGAATCGGCCTACTTGACACGGACGTGATGCCTATATGTATAATCATTGCCTTGGATATTGTCATAACTTTGCGCTTTTCTATCAATTGCTCCACAGTAATTTGTTCACCCATCGTATTATTTGCTTTCAAGAGAGAAGCCTCTAGTGAAACCTATGCCCCCGGGTCTATTTTCCATTATATATTTTCAGATCTATAAACCAAATATACCAAAAATATCTTGCTATAATTTTTTTTTATGTTTTAGCAATCTTTTATACCTACCTCTATCAGATCTTACCTTTGCAATTGACCGTGAAGGGATTGAAAACTCGCTTTTCGTGTTGGGTGCAAGTGTTTGATTGTTTGTGCAGGTGCATAGATTGGAGACTTGCTTGTACCTCCTACTGGATTGATACCTTGGTTCTCTAACTGAGGGAAATACTTATCTCTACTTTGCTGCATCACCCTTTGCTCTTCAAGGGAAAAACCAATGCAAGCTCAAGAAGTAGCACACATCAAACAGGGTTCTATGCCCTTTTAGGCTTCGTAGCATTCCTGTCTCAAGCAAGTTCTTTAGCCTGCAATTTTAATCAGCAATAGCAGAATACTCCTCAGAGAAGGGGTTAGGAATATCATTCGTAACTTTAGTATTGTTGAGACTAGCATTTGAGGTCTCAGCATGTGAATAAGCATTGCTACGTTCTAGGCATTTTAAGCATGGAGGAACAAAATCATCAGGAAGACGAATGGATTGCTCGGCAAAGAGAGAAGCTTTTTCTAGCATCAGCTTGTTATGAGATTCTTTCAGTGATACAAGTTCTTGATTCTTGTTAAGGAGTTTATCTAATAAACTCTCGTAGTCAACTGAGAGGGAATCATATTGAGTGGTAAGATCATCAGTAGTTGAAGAAAAAGCATCTTTCTCTTCGATCAACTTTTGATTCTTCTACATCTCTTTGACCAGTAATCCTTTAGTTTTCCTAAGAATTCTCTCAAGCATTTCAAGCTCATCTTGTTGATATTTTGACATTTTAACAAGTTTAGCATAAGCAATGTATTCAGGAGAGTATCCATTCATGGATTTTGGGTGTTTTGTTGATACCTGATCCTTTGAGGATTTTGCCATGAATGGAATGTATTGGTTCATCATCTCTAATGTCATCATCATTAGTGCTTGATTCATAGGATTTCTCCATTGATTCAGTGGAAACATATGCATTGCTTCTTCCAATCCTTTTGTAGAATTCTTCATCACCTGATTTGGTGTCAGTTGCTTCCTCTTCGGAGTCCAGAGTCAGATCAGCACAAGCACTGTTTAGCCGTGACATCCTCTTCATATTTGATTCAATGGTAGCTCTGGCTTTCACGTCAGTGACTCGTCTCATCGAAGAAGATGATGAGGGAGATCTAATTTCCTTCGAGAGCTTAATATTATGATCCACTCGCGTAAAACCACTACAGTGAAGATATTTCCATCTATTGCTAGGTTTCCCTTCCCATCCAGGGCAATCAACGATGAGATGACTGTATAACTTGCACTTGAGGCACTTCATATCTTTCGGAGGCAATTTTCTTCTTGACAACTCTGGCATGTCATCTTCATTATCATTCACAAGATACAAGTTCTATCTTTTGAGATCACTTAGCCTTTGTGTGAGAATTTCAAGTTCTCTGGTGATGGTGTGTTGATTCTCAATATCTTCTTCTTCTTCTTTAGAACTTCCATAGTGTGAGAGAATTTCTCCTTCACTTTTTGAAGAAGATTATTGATTTGCATTTTCTAGTTCCATCTTTTCTTCATGAATAGACAACAGTGTCATAATCTCAACATAGTGAAGCTCTTCATAGTTTGGTCTTTGTTTGATTTCAGCTACTATGGGATCGAATGATTCGTCAAGAGCACCTAGAAGCTTGTTTACCACATCTCTATCGGTGATATCAGTTACTCCTCGCTGATGTACTCTTTCGACAATGTTTGTCAATCGATTAGTGAGTTCCATAGCACTTTATTTACGAAGACTTCTGAATCCCATGAACATATCACGAAGCATTTGAATGTGAGGATTAGATCTGGCAACAAACTCTTCATGAGCATCATTGATGGCATCCCAAATTTGCTTTGCAGTATTGAGTCTTTGGAACCGAAAGAAAATGTCCTTCGATAGACTACCACAGATGATATATTTTGTTTATGCATCCAACTTCAAATTTGCTTTATCACCAGTGTTGAGATTGTTCAATTGCTGAATGGTGTAGCCATCTTCCACAATCTTCCATAGATCATAGTTGATAGCTTGAATTTTGATTCTCATTCGCTCCTTCCATTACAGATAGTCATTTCCATCGAAGATGGGAAATCTTTCTAAGTGCGAGGATCTACCTGCATACGACATACTAAAAACTCCAAGGACGTTAGACCTTTAATAAACAAAGACAGAGAGAACCTTCTCCAATACCAATTGTTAGGACCAATAGTATATCGACTAGAGGGGGGTGAATGGGAGATTTAAATTTTTTTCTAGAAGTTTTGAAGCTTATCCCAATCATAGCAGCGGAATAGAGTAAACTAGATCAATCTTCTTTGTCAGAAGCATGTTCCTCGATGAAGAATGAAATGACAGTACGTGCGCGAGAGATGACATGTTTAACTACGATGAGGGCAATGCAGCATGCAAACAAATGTAGTAGAACAAGACACAACATGGTGCATACAGACAAGTATGATGATCACAAGTGAATACAAGAGATGAGAGTGAAACAGAATGAATACAAAGATGAGCTATGGTGACAAAAGAGTGAAATGAACCAATAACTATTGGCACAGAGCTTGAATAAAAACTATTGAGGGAACTGCAGTGAAGAAGAATGAACTAGTGGTGCTCAATGGCGACAGTCAAATTTGGTAGACCAGTTCACCCTTCTGCCAAAGGGCTACGTCTGGTTGGAGGGGTTGTGACTTAACATGGAAGATAACCTCTCTTCACCCTATTCTCCTTCAACGTAGAGCTGATTAGACTCAGGTTGATTTCACTCGTGGTAGATCCTTGTAGGCTATCTCCAAACCTTCGGTCGACCTTCGTGAACCACAGTCACTCTTGTTTGCTGATGATCTGGCTCGGTGAAGACAACAACTCTTCAACACTCGAAGCCGAAAACTATCCGTCTAGAGAGTTCACAACTCTCAAGAGTAATAGGTACTCTTGATTTTCTCTCAGTGGATCTTAAACTCAAATCACTCGGAGAGGGGTTCTCAAATCAATCTTCTTAGAAATCTCAAGCGGAGTAGCCAACGAATAATGTTGAAGCAGCGTGGATATTTATAGCCGCGGCCTTCCCTGATGGGAAATGACCAAATTTGACATCGGGACCAGCCAATGGCCAAATGACACGAGTCCAACGGTCGTATTTTAGCACAACAGTAACATTGCTTGCGGAGCAAGTAATGCTAACTCCTCGGTCTGAGACAAAACTCTTGCAGCGGGGAAGATCATAGTCTCTTGCTGGCAAGTATTTGTTCGAAGCACAATGAGATTTCTCTCTCAACTTTCATAGGTTTTGGCTAAGCATCACAGCGGATCTAAGCTTGGAGAACATATACCCCTCTAAATAGTACGGAGGTCTTATGACTCAAAAGAATGAAAGAAGAACAACAAAATGAATACTAAGTCTTTAATTTATCTTCGACTTCCATTGTTGCAGTCAATTTTTTTGGACGACAATACTGAATCAAAAGCTTCTGTTCAGCAGAAAACTTTTGAGGGGTCGATTTCTTCACATCAATCTTCTCGACTATATGACTTCAACACATATAGCTCATTCCTCTCTACAGCGCAGATATACTTCAGTGAAGTTCCTCGAACTCAGCACTGGAGACAACGATCTCTTCGGTTGTGTATGTACTTTTTCTCTCTTTATGCACTAGCAAACAAATCAGTCCATACCTATTTTTGTCAACAATCTCCAAAACACAAGCTAGGCAGATATTGCACTGCTACCTCTTGAGCAATGTTGGTTTTTCCTTGAAGAGGAAAGGGTGATGCAGTAAAGTAGCGTAAGTATTTCCCTTAGTTTTTGAGAACCAAAGTATCAATCCAGTAAGAGATCACGCTCGAGTCCCACGCACCTACACAAACAAATAAGAACCTCGCAACCAACGTGATAAAGGGGTTGTCAATCCCTTCACAGTCACTTACGAGAGTGAGATCTGATAGATATGATAAGATAATATTTTTGGACTTTTTATGATAAAGAGAAATAAAGATGCAAAGTAAAATAAACGGCAATAGAAATAGCTAAGTGTTGGAAGATTAATATGATGGAGGATAGACCTGGGGGCCATAGGTTTCACTATTGGCTTCTCTCAAGAACATAAGTATTACGGTGGGTAAACGAATTACTGTCGAGCAATTGATAGAATTGAGCATAGTTATGAGAATATCTAGGTATGATCATGTATATAGGCATCATGTCCGTGAAAAGTAGACCGAAATGATTCTACGTCTACTACTATTACTTCACACATCAACCGCTATCCAGCATGCATCTAGAGTATTAAGTTCATAAGAACAGAGTAATGCTTTAATAAGATGACATGATGTAGAGGGATAAACTCATGAAATATGATATAAAACCCATCTTTTTATCCTCGATGGCAACAATACAATACGTGCCTTGCTGCCCCTGCTGTCACAGGGAAAGGACACCGCAAGATTGAACCCAAAGCTAAGCACTTCTCCCATTACAAGAAAGATCAATCTAGTAGGCCAAACCAAACTGATAATTCAAAGAGACTTGCAAAGATAACCAATCATACATAAAAGAATTCAGAGGAGATTCAAATATTGTTCATAGATAAACTTGATCATAAACCCACAATTCATCGGATCTCGACAAACACACCGCAAAAGAAGATTGCATCAGATGAATCTCCAAGAAGATCGAGGAGAACTTTGTATTGAGATCCAAAGAGAGAGAAGAAGCCATCTAGCTAATAACTATGGACCCGAAGGTCTGAGGTTAACTACTCACACATCACCGGAGAGGCCATGGAGTTGATGTAGAGGCCCTCCGTGATCAATGCCCCCTCCGGCAGAGCTCCGGAAAAGGCCCCAAGATGGGATCTCTTGGGTACAGAAGGTTGCGGCGGTGGAATTAGGTTTTCGCGGTGCTCCTGGATGTTTGGGGGTACGTGGATATATATAGGAGGAAGAAGTACATCGGTGGAGCAACGAGGGGCCCACGAGGGTGGAGGGCACACCCAGGGGGGTAGGCCCGCCCCCTGCCTCGTGGCCTCCTCGATTGTTTCTTGACACCCACTCCAAGTCTCATGGATCATGTTTGTTGATAAAATCACGTTCCCGAAGGTTTCATTCCGTTTGGACTCCGTATGATATTCCTTTTCGGTGAAACTCTAAACTAGGCAAAAAAACAGCAATTTGGGCTGGGCCTCCGGTTAGTAGGTTAGTCCCAAAATTGATATAAAAGTGTAAAATAAAGCCCATTAACATCCAAAACAAATAATATAATAGCATGGAGCAATCAAAAATTATAGATACGTTGGAGACGTATCAAGCATCCCCAAGCTTAATTCCTGCTCGTCCTCGAGTAGGTAAATGATAAAAAAGAATTTTTGATGTGGAATGCTTTCTAACATATTTCTCAATGTAATTTTTATTTATTGTGGCATGAATGTTCAGATCCGAAAGATTCAAGATAAAAGTTTAATATTGACATAAAAATAGTAATACTTCAAGCATACTAACTAAGCAATCATGTCTTCTCAAAATAACATGGCCAAAGAAAGTTATCCCTACAAAATCATATAGTCTGGCTATGCTCTATCTTCATCACACAAAATATTTAAATCATGCACAACCCAAATGACAAGCCAAGCAATTTCATACTTTTGATGTTCTCAAACTTTTTCAATCTTCACGCAATACATGAGTGTGAGCCATGGACATAGCACTATATGTGGAATAGAATGGTGGTTGTGGAGAAGACAAAAAAGGAGAAGATAGTCTCACATCAACTAAGCGTATCAATGGGCTATGGAGATGCCCATCAATAGATATCAATGTGAGTGAGTAGGGATTGACATGCAACGGATGCACTAGAGCTATAAGTATATGATAGCTCAACAAAAGAAACTAAGTGGGTGTGCATCCAACTTGCTTGCTCATGAAGACCTAGGGCATTTTGAGGAAGCCCATCATTGGAATATACAAGCCAAGTTCTATAATGAAAATTTCCCACTAGTATATGAAAGTGATATCATAGGAGACTCTCTATCATGAACATCATGGTGCTACTTTGAAGCACAAGTGTGGAAAAAGGATAGTAGCATTGTCCCTTCTCTCTTTTTCTCTCATTTTTTGGGCCTTCTCCTTTTTATGGCCTTTTTATCGTCTGGAGTCTCATCCCGACTTGTGGGGGAATCAGAGTCTACATCATCCTTTCCTCACTTGGGACAATGCTCTAATAATGATGATCATCACACTTTATTTACTTACAACTCAAGAATTACAACTCGATACATAGAACAAAATATGACTCTATGTGAATGCCTCCGGCGGTGTACCAGGATATGCAATGAACCATGAGTGGCATGTATAAAAATTATGAATGGTGGCTTTGCCACAAATACGATGTCAACACATGATCACGCAAAGCAATTATGACAATGATGAAGCTTGTCATGGTAAAGAAATGGTGGTAAGTTGCATGGCAATATATCTCAGAATGGCTATGGAAATGCCATGGTAGGTAGGTATGGTGGATGTTCTGAGGAAGGTATATGGTGGGTGTATGATAACGGCGAAAAGTGTGCGGTATTAGACAGGCTAGCAATGGTGGAAGGATGAGAGTGCGTATAATCCATGGACTCAACATTAGTCATAAAGAACTCATATACTTGTTGCCAAAATCCACAAGTTATCAAAGCAAAGTATTACGTGCATGCTCCTAGGGGGATAGATTGGTAGGAAAAGACCATCGCTCGTCCCCGACCGCCACTCATAAGGAAGACAATCAATAAATAAATCATGCTCCGACTTCATCACATAACGGTTCACCATACGTGCATGCTATGGGAATCACAAACTTTAACACAAGTATTTCTCAAATTCACAACTACTCAACTAGCATGACTCTAATATCACCATCTCCATATCTCAAAACAATTATCAAGTATTGTAACATCCCAAATTTTCAATTTGGAATGTTATACACTAGATCATCATGCATATCATATTTTCTTGCATTTTGGTTGATCGTAGAAATTTCACGCAACTCAAGGACCTTCGGAGAGAGTTGGAGATTTTGTTATTTTCATATTTGAGAGTTTTCTCAAATTTTGAAAAGAGGATCATTTGATTTATTTATTTCATCTTCAATTATTTTTCCAATATCAAAAATATAAGAGAGGGAATAATATGACTTTCCCAAAATTGAGGAAAAATGAAGATTTAATAAATAGATCAAATTTTGTTTGCCGGAGTTTGTTTGTTTTATTTGGATAGGGAAAAATGCGCATTTTCGAAAATTGCATTTTTGGTCTGGAGTAAAGTTCATTTTGTTCGGCTCATTTTTAGGAGTCGGGGAAAATTTACTTTAGGTTTTTCGGAGTTCGTTTAGTTTCTTTTTCTTTTGTTTTCTGCGCGCGAAAACCAGTTAAAAAAAAGGAGCCTCCCGCCAGGCCAGCCGGGCCAAAGGCCCAGCCAGCCGGCCACCGCCCCAGCCTCCCTGCGCGCGTGCGCCAGGCGCAGGCCGCCGCCTCGCCTCGCCCTAGCCGAGTCCGGTTGGACTCTAGGCTAGCCCCCTTTCCTTGTTTCGTTTTCCTTTTCCTTCTCTTTTTCTTGCCCCCTACCCCAAGTCTCCTCACCCCTCACCTATATAAATACACCCCAAACCCCCTCTTCTCCTCACAACAATCCCAAGCCCCTCTCCTCCTAAGCCGCAGCAAGCAGCAGCGCGTAGCCCCAAGCCGCCGCTGCCTTAGCCCGCTCCCACACCCGCGCCGCGCCCCAAGCCGCCGCCGCATTACGTCGCCGCCGCCGCCGCCTTACGCCGCCGTTCGCCGGAGCCCCTCGCCAAGGTTGCCCCGCGCCGCGTCTCTTTTTCTTCCCCCGGTTCGGTTTTTCTTCTAAACCGTTCCGGTTCTTTTCTAAACCGTTCCGGTTTTCTTTCCGGTTTTTCGTTTCGGTTTTCTTCCGAAACCCTAGATCGGTTTTCCGTTTCTTTAAGGTTTCTTTTCCGAAAAACCCTAGATTGGTTTTCGTTCTTCTTTCGGACCGTTCGTCTTAACAAATGTGATCACCGATCTTGTTCCCGGTTAACGAACGTCCGTTCGTTTAACCGTTCTTCGTTTTCTTTCTCGTCGGATTTATTCGGCGTCTTTTCTGCGATCGCGATCTCAGATCCGATCTTCTTTCTAGTCTTTCTTCTCGCTCGTTTATCGGAATCAGGTGATTCAAGCGCCTGGAGTTTCATTTCGAAACCGTCGTTCCGTCTAATCAACTTGAACAAGTTTTTGCCCCGGTAAAATTTGACCTAGATTTAACTTGCTAGAACCGAGTTGTTTTCTTCCGCCGTTTGTTTTCTGTTTCTTTGTTCGGTTCGTTCTTTCTTTGCAACCGGAGTTCTTAAGTTGAACTATCTGGTTCGTTCTTTTGTTCGAGTTTTACCTGTGCATTAGATGAGTACTTATTGTATGCTTGTTGTTTGTCTGCGATAGATCACCCGGATTGCGCCGCCTGTTACTTCGAAACCCTAGGTCTCGCGGATCATCAGCAAGGCAAGTAACACTTTGATCATACCTTTTCTACAACCCATGTTTTATTGCATTAGATCAATCCTCTCACATTGCATGATTAGGATCTAATTAAATTGTGGGATGGGAAGTAGATGAGGTAGTACCTATTACCTGTATTATTATGAAACCCTTGGGAGTTACTTCTACGTTTGCTTATTATGCCATGCTATGCTAGTAGACGTGGATTGGGTGAGTGATATCCATGACAGATGTGAGTATTGTTAATTAATGGTTTATCTAAGGTGGCAACTTAAACACACATCTGGGTGGATTGAGGCACCTGATGTCTATCAGGACTTGCCTGTTTTTTTTCGGACCGCCACCCAGGCTCAAAGGGATCATAAGAACTTTCATGCTAGAAACTTCCGTGTGCAGCCACAAGCCATTATGGGCTCTGGCATAGTTGACTAAGTTGTGCGAACTCTTACGGGTAGGCTAGCAGATGTAGGGGAAAGTAGGTGTACCGGTCTACCCACATGTAAGGTGCTAGCGCTTCTGAAAGACTATGTCTCGGTCATCCGTCTTCTCAAACACCATGTAGTGCGAGAAACCAAACGGAGGTAATCGAGTCTTGTGGGGAAAAGTGCGCAAACCTCTGCAGAGTGTACAAACTAATCATGATTAGCCGTGTCCCCGGTTATGGACAACTTGAGTATCTAGTACTTGAATATCATGTGAATCTCATCATGTTACTTCTAATTAATGTTGTTGGGTTTTAATTGTTCACTTAATTGGGATCGGAATGCTGTCAACCATTCTCGATGTTTCACAACCACCATGATAGTTAAATAAATTTATTCCTTTGCAGTAGGGAAAAACTGGCTTTATGCAAAACTGTAACCATAGAGCTTTCCACCAGCCATATATGCATGTAGTATAGCTGTTTCATTCCATTACTCTCTATGTGTTACATTGCCAGCATATTCCATGTGCTGACCCGTTTTCGGGCTGCAACTTCTCATGTTGCAGACTTTTCAGACGACGAGTAAGGTGCTTTTAGGTCGTGGCGCTATACTCAGTGATGCCCTTGGAGTTGATGGACCCATTTATCTTCCGAGTCTTCCGCTGTTATCTTTATTAGATGGCCTTAAGCCATACTTATTGTAATAAGTTCTCTTTGAGACAACGATGTAATAAGTGTGTGATTGTCACTCTGCTATAAATCCTTCAATGTACTGTGTGGTGTCAGCATTACTGATCCAGGGATGACACCCGAGCATAGTAGACTTGATCCATTCGGGTCGGGTCGCCACAGAGATGGTATCAGAGCACACGCTGACTGTAGGACATGACCACTAAGTTAAAGCCATAGATCACCATTCTCTTTTCATTTTCTAAACTCCTCATCTTTTCTACTCCTTTAGGATGACGAACGCGAAGATTAAGTACGCTCAACCGGATGAAGGCACACCATTTGGATTTCACCTGAAGGAAGTCACCAAGTACCTGAACATTGGATTACCAAGCTTCACGGGAACCTTCAACGCCACTCTACCTGAAGAGGAGCGCTGGAAGATTCAAGCTCACGTTCCAGGAAGAACATTCGCACCAATCACGAAGCCCATAGATAGTGTTTTCAATGCACCAACCTGGAGTCTGGGAAGGAGCATGGCAGCTCATATCACCATGGGACGCATTGGAGAAGTTTATCAAGAAGACCTCAAGGACACTATCTACCAGATTTGCGGACGCCGGGATGAACAATGGGAGTTAGTCATCATCAAGAAGGATAGATCCATTGCATCTTTCATCCAGGAGTTAAACCAGCACATTCGACGCCACGAGAACCAGATGTGCAATGATATGATAGAATTGAAGAATGCGAAGGCAAGGATCATCGAGCTAGAAGGAGAACTGAAGTCTACACGCAAGGGCTACATGGACGAGATCGTAGCTCTAGCAAGACAAAATGGCGATCTTAAGCAGGAGATTGAAGAACTCAAGAGGAAGTTAGCATCCAAAGAGGAAGACGAGTACGTCGCATGTCCGGACAACTACAACATCATCGACGACACTGATTCGGATCCAAGTGAACCCGACTTTGAAGACGAAGCTGGAGCAGATATCATGGAGTCTTCCACCGGTTCAAATTTCTAGATGACCACCAGATAGTAGTAGAATTTCCCCGTGTAAACACAATAGTTCGAGCACTTTTGCGATAGTTTTAGACCGATTGTAAGCCCTTGTTTGATTGAATGAAGTGATTTTGTGTGCATTTGCTCATGTGCATTGGGGTAGTGTTTTCCCTTTAGACCTCACTCTATTCTTAATTCTCGTCTTTTCTAAACCCTCAGATGCCTCCGAGACGTGACAATGGATTCCCACCGGAGCTCACTCAGTTGATCCAGCAGCAGAATCAATTGATGCAGATGTTAGTCCAGAACCAACAGAACAACAACAACAACCCACCACCACCTGTTGACCACTTAGCCCGTTTCCTTAGGCTGAATCCGCCGGTGTTTTCCAGTAGCACCGTGCCAATAGTAGCAGACGATTGGCTCCGCAAGATAGGAAGGGAGTTGACCACTGCAGGATGCACAGATGGTGATAAAGTGAAGTTTGCCGCTCACCAGCTTGATGGACCCGCGGCAGCATGGTGGGAGAATTTCACAGCCACTTACCCAGTTGACACTGTCACATGGGATCAGTTTCAGCAAGCTTTCCGCACTGCCCATGTTTCAGCAGGAGCTATGGCCATAAAGAAGCGTGAGTTTCGCAACTTACGCCAAGGAGGAAGGACAGTTGGCCAGTACATTGACGACTTCAGCAAGTTAGCACGTTATGCCCCAGATGACGTTGCTACGGATGCAGCTAAGCAGGAGAAGTTTCTGGAAGGACTGAATGATGAACTAAGCATGAAGTTGATGGTAGCGAGTTTCAACAACTACCAGGAGTTGGTAGATCGTGCCATCATGATTGAAGGAAAGCAACAGCAGATTGAGAACCGTAAGAGGAAGTATGGACAGGGGAAGTATAACTCTGGAGCCCAGCAGAAGCCCTGTTTTGCCCCTAAACCGGGATTTTAGTTTCAGCACACCCATGGAGGAGGTAGCTCGCACAACCATAATGGCCACAAGAATGGTAATGGGAATGGAGGAAGCAACGGCCAGAACCGGACCACCCCATCGACCCCAACCAAGAGAGATCTGAGTCAAGTCACTTGTTTCAAGTGTTCCAAGACCGGACATTATGCCAATGAATGTTCCGAAGGCCAGAATGGAAATGGCAATGGAAGCTCTGGGAAAAAGCCGAACCCTTTCAATAGGGGACAGGTGAACCACGTTAATGTGGAGGAGGTTGAAGATCAGCCTGATGCAGTAATCGGTAAGTTTTTGGTTAAGTCATTTACCGCACTCGTTCTTTTTGATACTGGTGCATCGCATTCATACATATCAAGGGGATTTGTGGAAAAGTATAGCCTGCCCACTAGGATTCTTAAAACACCTATGCTAGTAAGCTCGCCAGGAGCAGAATACATGGCCAGACAAGGATGTTTCCAAGTGCCATTAAGTATAGGAAGGCATGTTTTCCCAACGGATTTAATTATTCTGGAATCCCAAGGTCTGGATGTGATTCTTGGTATGGATTGGCTGTCGATGTATGGAGGAAACATCGATTGTGCTAGTAAGACAATTGCTTACCACACCAGAAGGAAGAAGGATCAAGTATGTATCCCGGCATGTGCCAAACAGGACACGAGTAAATTCCTTAACAGGAGTTGTGCAAGAGGAAGTACCAGTGGTGAAGGATTTTCCTGATGTATTTCCTGAGGAATTACCAAGCATGCCACCGGATAGAGACATTGAGTTTTTGATTGAGTTATTGCCAGGTACAGGCCCAATATCGAAGCGACCGTACCGGATGCCAGCAAAGGATTTGGTGGAAATTAAGAATCAGATTAAGGAGTTATTGGATAAAGGTTACATTCGCCCAAGTTCTTCGCCTTGGGGATCACCCGTACTTCTAGTGGAAAAGAAGGATGGATCATTAAGGATGGTTGCAGATTATCGGGGATTGAATGAAGTAACCATCAAGAATAAGTACCCACTACCAATGATCAACAATCTGTTTGATCGGTTGCAAGGAGCTAAAGTGTTTTCCAAGATCGATTTGCGATCCGGGTACCATCAATTGAAGATTCGGGAGCAGGACATACCTAAGACAGCATTCACCACGAGATATGGACTGTATGAGTATACCGTTATGTCATTTGGATTGACTAACACACCTGCCTATTTTATGAACCTGATGAACAAAGTGTTTATGGAGTTTTTGGATAAGTTCGTCGTAGTGTTCATTGATGACATCCTAGTTTATTCAAAGAATGAAGAGGAGCATAAGGAACATTTGCATTTGGTTTTGGAGAAACTAAGGGAACATCAGTTATACGCCAAATTCAGCAAATGTGAGTTTTGGTTGAAGGAAGTTGGATTCCTCGGACACGTTATATCCGGAGAAGGTATAGCAGTTGACCCCACTAAGGTTGAGACCGTAACCGAATGGGAATCACCAACGACAGTTGGAGAGATCTGGAGTTTTCTTGGACTCGCAGGATACTACCAGAGGTTTATTGAGAATTTCTCAAGGATTGCGAAGCCTATGATGGAGTTGTTGAAGAAGGATACTAAGTTCAGATGGACTGAGGAGCGTGAGGCTAGTTTCCAGGAATTGAAGAAACGCTTGGTTACCTCACCAGTATTGATTTTGCCAGATCAGACCAAGGATTATGAGGTGTATTGCGACGCTTCACGTCGAGGACTTGGAGCAGTGCTTATGCAGGAAGGAAGAGTTGTTTCGTATGCTTCACGGTAACTGAAGCCCCACGAATTGAATTACGCTACGCATGATTTAGAGTTAGCAGCCGTAGTGCATGCGTTGAAGACATGGAGACATTTCCTCATCGGAAATCATTGTGAGGTGTACATGGATCACAAGAGTTCGAAGTACATTTTCACGCAGAAGGAGTTGAACCTCCGACAAAGGAGATGGTTGGAGCTCATCAAGGATTATGACATGAGATTGCATTACCATCCCAAAAAAGCTAATGTAGTAGCTGACGCATTGAGCCGTAAGAGCCATGTCAATACTCTAATGACGGGGAAAATACCCAAGGAGTTAGCAGAAAACCTTCGTGAGCTATGTTTGGAAATAGTTCCGAGAGGCTATGTAGCAGCATTGGAGATTCAGTCAACATTGATGGATAAGATCAGAGAAGCTCAGAAATCTGACAAGGAGATTGCTGCTATAAAAGAGAAATTGAGCGAAGGAAAAGCAAAGGGATTTCGTGAGGATGAGCACGACACCCTATGGTTTGAAGACCGTGTTTATGTGCCAAATGACCCAGAGATCAGGAAGTTGATTTTGCAAGAGGCACATGATTCACCGTATTCGATTCACCCAGGGAATACCAAGATGTATTTGGATTTGAAGGAAACATTCTGGTGGACCGGAATGAAGAAGGATATTGCAGCATATGTAGCAGTTTGTGACGTATGTCAGAGAGTAAAGGCAGAGCATCAGAAGCCAGCAGGATTGTTACAACCATTGCCGATACCCGAATGGAAGTGGGATAAGATAGGCATGGATTTTATCACAAGACTACCCAGGACGAAAGCAGGCTATGACTCGATATGGGTAGTAGTTGATCATTTGACGAAGGTAGCACATTTTATTCCAGTTAAGACCACTTACACCAGTGCTAAGTTGGCGAAGATATACATGACTAGGATCATATGTTTGCATGGAGTTCCGAGGAGTATCGTATCAGATAGAGGAACTCAATTTACCTCAAAGTTTTGGAATCAGTTGCATGAAACGTTAGGAACCAGGCTGGAGTTCAGCACAGCTTTTCACCCACAGACAGATGGACAGACCGAGAGAGTCAATCAGATTCTGGAAGATATGCTGAGAGCTTGTGCACTAGATTATGGATCTAGCTGGGACGATAACTTGCCGTATGCGGAGTTTTCGTATAACAACAGTTACCAAACCAGTTTGAAGATGGCACCTTTCGAAGCTTTATATGGAAGGAGGTGCAGGACACCGTTGTCATGGGACGAAGTTGGTGACCGACAATTCTTTGGACCAGATTTGATTAAGGAGTCTGAATGGAAAGTTAAGTTGATTTGCGATAGGCTCATGATAGCCCAGTCCAGGCAGAAGAGCTACGCAGATTCTAAACGCAAGGAGACCGTTTACGAAACCGGAGACAGAGTTTATCTCCGAGTATCCCCACTTCGAGGAGTTAAGCACTTTGGAGTTAAAGGAAAGTTAGCACCGCGTTTCGTTGGACCGTATAAGATCTTGCAACGTATGGGAGAAGTCGCTTATAAGTTGGAATTACCAGAGGGACTGTCAGGAGTTCATGATGTATTCCATGTTTCTCAGCTGAAGAAATGTCACACCGAGATGGCAGAGGTACCGCTAAGAGATACAGTACCGCTCAAAGCGATTCAGTTGAAGGATGACTTAACGTATGAGGAGAAGCCAGTCAAGATTCTCGATTATGCCAGCAGAGTTACCCGCAGCAAGGTTATCAAGTTTTGCAAAGTTCAGTGGAACCACCACTCAGAGGATGAAGCCACCTGGGAAAGAGAAGAAGATTTGCTCAAGGACCACCCTCTCCTATTTTCTAGCCAACCCGAATCTCGAGGGCGAGATTCATCTTAAGGGGGGTAGGTTTGTAACATCCCAAATTTTCAATTTGGAATGTTATACACTAGATCATCATGCATATCATATTTTCTTGCATTTTGGTTGATCCTAGAAATTTCACGCAACTCAAGGACCTTCGGAGAGAGTTGGAGATTTCGTTATTTTCATATTTGAGAGTTTTCTCAAATTTTGAAAAGAGGATCATTTGATTTATTTATTTCATCTTCAATTATTTTTCCAATATCAAAAATATAAGAGAGGGAATAATATGACTTTCCCAAAATTGAGGAAAAATGAAGATTTAATAAATAGATCAAATTTTGTTTGCCGGAGTTTGTTTGTTTTATTTGGATAGGGAAAAATGCGCGTTTTCGAAAATTGCATTTTTGGTGAGTAAAGTTCATTTTGTTCGGCTCATTTTTAGGATTCAGGGAAAATTTACTTTAGGTTTTTCGGAGTTCGTTTAGTTTCTTTTTCTTTTGTTTTCTGCGCGCGAAAACCAGTTAAAAAAAAAGCCTCCCGCCAGGCCAGCCGGGCCAAAGGCCCAGCCAGCCGGCCACCGCCCCAGCCTCCCTGCGCGCGTGCGCCAGGTGCAGGCCGCCGCCTCGCCTCGCCCTAGCCGAGTCCGGTTGGACTCTAGGCTAGCCCCCTTTCCTTGTTTCGTTTTCCTTTTCCTTCTCTTTTTCTTGCCCCCTACCCCAAGTCTCCTCACCCCTCACCTATATAGATACACCCCAAACCCCCTCTTCTCCTCACAACAATCCCAAGCCCCTCTCCTCCTAAGCCGCAGCAAGCAGCAGCGCGCAGCCCCAAGCCGCCGCCGCCTTTGCCCGCTCCCACACCCGCGCCGCGCCCCAAGCCGCCGCCGCCGCCGCATTACGTCGCCGCCGCCGCCTTACGCCGCCGTTCGCCGGAGCCCTTCGCCAAGGTTGCCCCGCGCCGCGTCTCTTTTTCTTCCCCCGGTTCGGTTTTTCTTCTAAACCGTTCCGGTTTTCTTTCCGGTTTTTCGTTTCGGTTTTCTTCCGAAACCCTAGATCGGTTTTCCGTTTCTTTTCGGTTTCTTTTCCGAAAAACCCTAGATTGGTTTTCGTTCTTCTTTCGGACCGTTCGTCTTAACGAACGTGAACACCGATCTTGTTCCCGGTTAACGAACATCCGTTCGTTTAACCGTTCTTCGTTTTCTTTCTCGTCGGATTTATTCCGCGTCTTTTCCGCGATCACGATCTCAGATCCGATCTTCTTTCTAGTCTTTCTTCTCGCTCGTTTATCGGAATCAGGTGATTCAAGCGCCTGGAGTTTCGTTTCGAAACCGTCGTTCCGTCTAATCAACTTGAACAAGTTTTTGCCCCGGTAAAATTTGACCTAGATTTAACTTGCTAGAACCGAGTTGTTTTCTTCCGCCATTTGTTTTCTGTTTCTTTGTTCGGTTCGTTCTTTCTTTGCAATCGGAGTTCTTAAGTTGAACTATCTGGTTCGTTCTTTTGTTCGAGTTTTACCTGTGCATTAGATGAGTACTTATTGTATGCTTGTTGTTTGTCTGCGATAGATCACCCGGATTGCGCCGCCTGTTACTTCGAAACCCTAGGTCTCGCGGATCATCAGCAAGGCAAGTAACACTTTGATCATACCTTTTCTACAACCCATGTTTTATTGCATTAGATCAATCCTCTCACATTGCATGATTAGGATCTAATTAAATTGTGGGATGGGAAGTAGATGAGGTAGTACCTATTACCTGTATTATTATGAAACCCTTGGGAGTTACTTCTACGTTTGCTTATTATGCCATGCTATGCTAGTAGACGTGGATTGGGTGAGTGATATCCATGACAGATGTGAGTATTGTTAATTAATGGTTTATCTAAGGTGGCAACTTAAACACACATCTGGGTGGATTGAGGCACCTGATGTCTATCAGGACTTGCCTGTTTTTTTTCGGACCGCCACCCAGGCTCAAAGGGACCATAAGATCTTTCATGCTAGAAACTTCCGTGTGCAGCCACAAGCCATTATGGGCTCTGGCATAGTTGACTAAGTTGTGCGAACTCTTACGGGTAGGCTAGCAGATGTAGGGGAAAGTAGGTGTACCGGTCTACCCACATGTAAGGTGCTAGCGCTTCTGAAAGACTATGTCTCGGTCATCTGTCTTCTCAAACACCATGTAGTGCGAGAAACCAAACGGAGGCGATCGAGTCTTGTGGGGAAAAGTGCGCAAACCTCTGCAGAGTGTACAAACTAATCATGATTAGCCGTGTCCCTGGTTATGGACAACTTGAGTATCTAGTACTTGAATATCATGTGAATCTCATCATGTTACTTCTAATTAATGTTGTTGGGTTTTAATTGTTCACTTAATTGGGATCGGAATGCTGTCAACCATTCTCGATGTTTCACAACCACCATGATAGTTAAATAAGTTTATTCCTTTGCAGTAGGGAAAAACTGGCTTTACGCAAAACTGTAACCATAGAGCTTTCCACCAGCCATATATGCATGTAGTATAGCTGTTTCATTCCATTACTCTCAATGTGTTACATTGCCAGCATATTCCATGTGCTGACCCGTTTTCGGGCTGCAACTTCGCATGTTGCAGACTTTTCAGACGACGAGTAAGGTGCTTTTATGTCGTGGCCCTATACTCAGTGATGCCGTTGGAGTTGATGGACCCATTTATCTTCCGAGTCTTCCGCTGTTATCTTTATTAGATGGCCTTAAGCCATACTTATTGTAATAAGTTCTCTTTGAGACAACGATGTAATAAGTGTGTGATTGCCACTCTGCTATAAATCCTTCAATGTACTGTGTGGTGTCAGCATTACTGATCCAGGGATGACACCCGAGCACAGTAGACTTGATCCATTTGGGTCGGGTCGCCACAAGTATCAAACTTCTCATAGTATTCAATGCACTTCTATGAAAGTTTTTATATTATTCCTAAAAGAAAATTTCCATGTTGTTCTAAAGGACTCTCAAAATAATATAAGTGAAGCATGAGAGATCAATTATTTCTATAAAATAAAACCACCACCATGCTCTAAAAGGTATAAGTGAAGCACTAGAGCAAAAACTATATGGCTCAAAAGATATAAGTGTAGCACATAGAGTATTCTAATAAATTTCAAATCATGTGAGTATCTCTCAAAAGGTGTGAACATAAAGGATGATTGTGGTAAACTAAAAAGCAAAGACTCAAATCATACAATACTCTCCAAGCAAAACACATATCATGTGGTGAATAAAAATATAGCTCCAAGTAAAGTTACTGATAGATGAAGACGAAAGAGGGGATGCCTTCCGGGGCATCCCCAAGCTTAGGCTTTTTGGTGTCCTTGAATTTTACCTTGGGGTGCCATGGGCATCCCCAAGCTTAGTCTCTTGCCACTCCTTGTTCCATAATCCATCAAATCTTTATCCAAACCTTGAAAACTTCACAACACAAAACTTAAATGGAAAATCTCGTGAGCTCCGTTAGCGAAAGAAAACAAAACACTACTTCAAGGTACTGTAATGAACTCATTCTTGATTTATATTAGTGTTAAACCTACTGTATTACAACTTCTCTATGGTTTATAAACTCTTTTACTAGCCATAGATTCATCAAAATAAGCAAACAACACACGAAAAACAGAATCTGTCAAAAACAGAATAGTCTGTAATAATATGTAGCTAACACAAACTTATGGAACCCAAAAAATTCTAAAATAAATTTCTGGACTTCAGGAATTTATCTATTAATCATATTCAAAAATAATTAACTAAATAGCACTTTCCAAATAAAAATGGCAGCAATTCTCGTGAGCACTAAAGTTTCTGTTTTTTACAGCAAGATCAAAAAGACTTTCCCCAAGTCTTCCCAACGGTTCTACTTGGCACAAACACTAATTAAACACAAAAAACAAAACCAAAAAAGAGGCTATATAAGTTATTTATTACTAAACAGGATCAAAAAGCAATTAATAAAAATAAAATTGGGTTGCCTCCCAACAAGCGCTATCGTTTAACGCCCCTAGCTAGGCATAAAAGCGAAGATAGATCTAGGTATAGCCATCTTTTGTAGGCAATCCATAAGTGGCTCTCATAATAGATTCATATGGTAATTTAACTTTAGTTCTATGGAAGTGTTCCACTCCTTTCCTTAATGGAAATTGGAATTTAATATTCCCTTCCTTCATATCAATAATTGCACCAATCGTTCTAAGGAAAGGTCTACCAGGAATAATAGGACACGAAGGATTGCAATCTATATCAACAACAATGAAATTTACGAGCACATAATTCCTATTTGCAACAATAAGAACATCATTAATTCTTCCTATAGGTTTCTTAATGGTGGAATCCGCAAGATGCAAGTTTAAAGAACAATCATCAAAATCACGGAAACCTAGCAAATCACACAAAGTTTTTGGAATCATGGAAACACTAGCACCCAAATCACACAAAGCATAGCATTCATGATCTTTAATTTTAATTTTAATAGTATGTTCCCACTCATCATAAAGTTTTCTAGGGATAGAAACTTCCAACTCAAGTTTTTCTTCATAAGATTGCATCAGAGCATCAACGATATGTTTAGTAAAAGGTTTATTTTTGACTATAAGCATGAGGAGAATTTAGCACAGATTGCAATAAGGAAATACAATCTATCAAAGAGAAATTATCATAATTAAATTCCTTTAAATCCAAGATAGTGGGTTCATTGTTATTTAAAGTTTTAACCTCTTCAATCCCACTTTGAACAATTTTTGCATCAAGATCTAAAAACTCCAAATCATTGGAACGCCTTTTAAATAAAATTGAATTATCTCTAGTCCCATCATTATCAAGATTCATATTGCAAAACAAAGATTTAATAGGAGACACATCAATAACTTTTAGATCTTCATCTTTATTTTCATAAAAAAATTCCGGCTTAGCAGCCATCTTATTAACTAAGGTGGCCTGCTTATCCGAAACTTCAGCAATTAATTTTTCGAGATTAGCAATCTGAGATTTCAAACCATAAAATTCTTTAGACATATCATCAAGCTCTTTATTCATATAACCCATAAAGCTTTTTTGTTCCTTAAGCTCGTTCCTAAAGAAATTATTTTGCTCAAATTGTAAAGTCATAAAACTCCTGACGTTGCTTTCGATCTCTTCTAACCTTCTAAGGTGAAGATTACCAAATCTAGGTAGAGCCATCGTGACAAGCAAGCAATCCAACACACGAGCAAACAAGAACAAAGCGAAAAAGAGGCGAACAGAAAAGGAGAGGGCGAATAAAACTACAAGGGTGAAGTGGGGGACAGGAAAATGAGAGGCAAATGGCAAATAATGTAATGCGAGGGATAAGAGTGTGTGATGGCTACTTGGTATGTCTTGACTTGTGCGTAGACTCCTCGGCAACGGTGCTAGAAATGGCCCGTTGCTGGGAGTCAAATCTTGACTTGACTTGGCGCGAATCTCCCCGGCAACGGCGCCAGAAATCCTTCTTGCTACCTCTTGAGCACTGCGTTGGTTTTCCCTTGAAGAGGAAAGGGTGATGCAGTAAAGTAGCGTAAGTATTTCCCTCAGTTTTTGAGAACCAAGGTATCAATCCAGTAGGAGATCACGCTCGAGTCCCACGCACCTACACAAACAAATAAGAACCTGGCAACCAACGCGATAAAGGGGTTGTCAATCCCTTCACGGTCACTTACGAGAGTGAGATCTGATAGATATTATAAGATAATATTTTTTGTATTTTTAAGATAAAGAGAAATAAAGATGCAAAGTAAAATAAACGGCAATAGAAATAGCTAAGTGTTGGAAGATTAATATGATGGAGGATAGACCCGGGGGCCATAGGTTTCACTGGTGGCTTCTCTCAAGAACATAAGTATTACGGTGGGTAAATGAATTACTGTCGAGCAATTGATAGAATTGAGCATAGTTATGAGAATATCTAGGTATGATCATGTATATAGGCATCACGTCCGTGACAAGTAGACCGGAACGATTCTACGTCTACTACTATTACTCCACACATCGATCGCTATCCAGCATGCATCTAGAGTATTAAGTTCATAAGAATAGAGTAATGCTTTAAGTAAGATGACATGATGTAGAGGGATAAACTCATGCAATATGATATAAACCCCATCTTTTCATCCTCAATGGCAACAATACAATACGTGCCTTGCTGCCCCTGCTGTCACTGGGAAAGGACACCGCAAGATTGAACCCAAAGCTAAGCACTTCTCCCATTGTAAGAAAGATCAATCTAGTAGGCCAAACCAAACTGATAATTTGAAGAGACTTGCAAAGATAACCAATCATACATAAAAGAATTCAGAGGAGATTCAAATATTGTTCATAGATAAACTCGATCATAAACCCACAATTCATTGGATCTCGACAAACACACCGCAAAAGAAGATTACATCGAATAGATCTCCAAGAAGATCGAGGAGAACTTTGTATTGAGATCCAAAGAGAGAGAAGAAGCCATATAGCTAATAACTATGGACCCGAAGGTCTGAGGAAAACTACTCACACATCACCGGAGAGGCCATGGAGTTGATGTAGAGTCCCTCCGTGATCAATGCCCCCTCCGATGGAGCTCCGGAAAAGGCCCCAAGATGGGATCTCTCGGGTACAGAAGGTTGCGGCAGTGGAATTAGGTTTTCGTGGTGCTCCTGGATGTTTGGGGGTACATGGATATATATAGGAGGAAGAAGTACGTCGATGGAGCAACAAGGCGCCCACGAGGGTGGAGGGCACGCCTAGGGGGGTAGGCACGCCCCCTGCCTCGTGGCCTCCTCGATTGTTTCTTGACGCCCACTCCAAGTCTCCCGGATCACGTTTGTTGAGAAAATCACGTCCCCGAAGGTTTCATTCCATTTGGACTCTGTTTGATATTCCTTTTCGGCGAAACTCTAAAATAGGCAAAAAACAACAATTTGGGCTGGGCCTCCGGTTAGTGGGTTAGCCCAACAATGATATAAAAGTGTAAAATAAAGCCCATTAACATCCAAAATAGATAATATAATAGCATGGAGCAACCAAAAATTATAGATACGTTGGAGACGTATCATGCACCAACAGTCCCTTTCTATCATTGGGATAGAGCACCGCAAGATTGAACCCTTCACAAAGCACGTCTCCCATTGCAAGATAAATCAATCTAGTTAACCAAACCAAACGGATAAATCAGAGAGAAATACAAAGCTATAACAATCATGCATAAAAGAGTAGAGAGAAGAGGCAATTAATACTCTTAAATATTCATATCATAAACGCATAATTCATTGTATCCCAACAAACACACCGCAAAAGAATATTACACCGGATAGAACTCCAAGAACATCGAGGAGAACATTGTATTGAAGATCAAAGAGATAGAAGAAGCCATCTAGCTACCAGCTATAGACCCGTAGGTCTGTGGTGAACTACTCACGCATCATCGGTAGGGCAGCAAGGATGATGTGGAAGCCCTCCATGATCGATTCCCCCTTCGGTAGAGTACCATAGAAGGCCTCCAAATGGGATCGCGGAAGAACAAAGGCTTCCGATGGTGGAAAAAGTGTTTCGGGTGGCTCTCTGGTATATTGGGGATTTATAGAGGCGGAATTAGGTCAAGAGGTGCCACGAGGGGCCCGCAAGCTCAGGGGGCACGCCTAGCACCCCAGTCGTGCCCCTTGAGCTTGTCGCTCCCTCATGGCTCTTCTGGTCTTCTCCCGAGCCTTCATGGGTCCCTTATGGTCCAGAAAAAATCACGGTAAAGTTTCATCGTGTTTGGACTCCATTTGATATTGATTTTCTGAAAAGCGAAAAACAAGCAAAAAACAACAACTAGCACTGGGCACTAGGTTAATAGGTTAGTCCCAAAAATTGTTATAAAATAGAATATAAATGCATATAAAACATCCAGTATTGATATTATAATAGCATGGAACAATAAAAATTATAGATACGTTGGAGACGTATCAAGCATCCCCAGGCTTAATTCGTGCTCGTCCTCGAGTAGGTAAATGATAAAAACAATTTTTTTGATGTGGAATGCTACCTATCATATTCATCATGTAATCTCTCTTTTGTGGCATGAATATTAAAATTCGAATGATTCAAATCAATAGTCTATAATTTGACATAAAAAGATCAATACTCAGGCATACCAACAAACAATCATGCCTTTCGAAATATCAATGCTAAAGAATGTTATCCCTACAAAATCATATAGCCTTCTCATGCTCCATCTTCTTAACACAAAGTATTTATCATGCATAACCCCGATCACAAGCCGAGAAATTGGCTCATACTTTTTAACGTGCTTCGGCCTTTTCAACCCTCGCGCAATACATGAGCGCAAACCATGGATATAGCACTATGTGTGGAATAGAGTATGGTGATGGAGATAACATGGAGAAGACAAAAAAGGAGAAAGTCTCACATTGATGAGGCTAATTAATAGAATTTTTGATGTGGAATGCTACCTTACATGGCTATCATGTAATCTTTCTTTTATGGTATGAATATTAAGATCTGAATGATTCAAAGCAATAGTCTATACTTTGACATAAATACATAAATACTCAGGCATACCAACAAACAATCACGCCTTTCAAAATAAAAATGCTAAAAAACGCTATCCCTACAAAATCATATAGCCTTGTCATGCTCCATCTTCTTAACATAAAACATAAATCATGTACAACCCCGTTGTCAGCCAAGCAATTGGTTCAAACTTTTTAACGCTTTTCAACTTTTTCAACCCCCACGCAGTACATGAGCGCAAGCCATGGATAGAGCACTATGGTGGAATAGAAAGTGGTGGTAGAGATTAATAAGGTGAAGAAAAAAAGGAAGATAGTCTCACATCGACGCAGCTAATCAATGGGCTATGGAGATGCTCACCAATTGATGTCAATGAGAGGTGTAGGGATTGCCATGCATCTGATGCACTAAGAGCTATAAGTGTATGAAAGCTCAAACTGAATACTAAGTGGGTGTGCATCCAACTTGCTTGGTCATGAAGACCTAGGGCATTTGAGGAAGCCCATCATCAAACTATACAAGCCAAGTTCCATAATGAAAAATTCCCACTAGTATATGAAAGTGACAATATATGAGACTCTCTATATGAAAAGCATGGTGCTACTTTGAAGCACAAGTGTGGAAAAGGATAGTAAAATTCCTCCTTCTCTCTTTTCCTCTCATTTTTGTTGGGCTCTTTTTGGCCTCTTCTTTTCTATTTCCTCACTAGAACAATGCTCTAATAGTGATGATCATCACACTTCTATTTACTTACAACTCAATATTACAACTCGATAAAACGGAAACATATGACTCTATATGAATGCCTCTTGAAGTGTACTAGGATGTGCAATGATACTACCCTAACATGTATGATAATGATGAACGGTGGCTGAGCTGCAAATACTATGCCAGCTATATGATCATGCAAAGCAATGTGACAATGAAGATTTATGTCATAATGACAGAACGGTTGAAGTTGCATGGCAATATATCTCAGAATGGCTATGGAAATGCCACGATAGCTAGGTATGGTGGCTGTTTTGAGGAAGATATAAGGTGGCTTATGTGATAGAGCGTATCATATTGATACATCTCCAACATATCTATAATTTATGAAGTATTCATGCCATGTTTACAACAATTTAATATGGTTTTGGTATGATTTGCATGGAACTAACTCGGACTGACGATGTTTTTAGCAGAACTACTATGGTGTTGTTTTTTGTGCAGAAATCAAAGTTCTCCAAATGCAGCGAAACTTTTGGACGACTTTTTTGGAACAAAAGAGGTAGTAGAAGCTTCGTGGGAGGGCCAGAAGAGCCACGAGGTGGGCACAACCCACCAGGGCACTACTAGGGAAAACTGTAGCAGTAGCGCGGGTATTTTGCCTATCAGTAGCGCGAGACGACATGCTACTGATAAGGCGCTACAGCTAACGTGTAGCAGTAGAGCCTGTCGTCCCACGCTACTGCTATACATGGCTAGCAGTAGCACGCTTTAGTGCAGAGCACTGCTACTAATATCTGCAGTGCTTTTTAGCAGGAAGCGCTACTGGTAAGGGAGAGGCTACTGCTAACTTTGTTCCCCTCGCTACTGCTAGTTTTATTAGTTTCTGTTTTTTTCTGCATATTTGTTTTGTATTTGAATAGGCTTTATACAATCATCTTTAGCATATCATACACATACAAATGTAATCATAGCATATACATACAAATAGTCTCATCAAATCATGTCATCATCATAATCATCATCCAACACAAAGTGGTCTCTCGTCATCATCTCAAAAATAGCGCTCGATTACTTGCCACTACATCATCATCCATCTAAACAATGATATACGCAAGAAGAGCTATCACTTTGAGTTAGGCGGAACTATGCAGTACATGAGTTCGTATCCCTCTCTCACATTAGCGTGAACCTAAACTAACTACTGGCTGTCGCTCAGAAACCGGAAACCGATACACCTGGGCCTGACATTCCATCCACTCATCGTATACTCCTGGCGTAGCACTTCTTCGCCATCGATGATCTATACACCTACATCGTCACATGAGTCGATAATATGCAACATACATAGTTAAGCAACAGAAAGAGACAGACTTGGCAAAAATAGAAGCAACATATTGAAAACCCACTAGTATAGGGGATCACAACAGTTTTCGAGGGTAGAGTATTCAACCCAAATTTATTGATTTGACACAAGGGGAGCCAAAGAATATTCTCAAGTATTAGCAGCTGAGTTGTCAATTCAACCACACCTGGAAACTTAATATCTGCAGCAAGGTATTTAGTAGCAAAGTAATATGATAGTAGTGGTAACGGTAGCAAAAGTAATATTTTTGGGTTTTGTAGTGATTGTAAGAGTAGCAACGGAAAAGTAAATAAGCGAAGAACAATATATGAAAAGCTCGTAGGCATTGGATCGGTGATGCAGAATTATGCCGGATGCGACCGATCGTGTAACAGTCATAACCTAGGGTGACACAGAACTAGCTCCAGTTCATCAATGTAATGTAGGCATGTATTCCGAATATAGTCATACATGCTTATGGAAAAGAACTTGCATGACATCTTTTGTCCTACCCTCCCGTGGCAGCGGGGTCCTATTAGAAACTAAGGGATATTAAGGCCTCCTTTTAATAGAGTACCGGACCAAAGCATTAACACATAGTGAATACATGAACTCCTCAAACTACGGTCATCACCGATAAGTATCCCGATTATTGTCACTTCAGGGTTAACGGATCATAACACGTAATAGGTGACTATAGACTTGCAAGATAGGATCAGGAACTCTCATATAATGATGAAAACATAATAGGTTCAGATCTGAAATCATGGCACTCGGGCCCTAGTGACAAGCATTAAGCATAGCAAAGTCATAGCAGCATCAATCTTAGAACATAGTGGATACTAGGGATCAAACCCTAACAAAACGAACTCGATTACATGATAAATCTCATCCAACTCATCACCGTCCAGCAAGCCTATGATGGAATTACTCACACACGGCGGTGAGCATCATGAAATTGGTGATGGAGGAAGGTTGTTGATGATGATGGCGACGGATTCCCCTCTCCGGAGCCCCAACGGACTCCAGATCAGCCCTACCAAGAGAGTTTAGGGCTTGGTGGCGGCTCCATATTGTGAAACGCGATGAATACTTCCCTTTGATTTTTTTTTCTCCCCGAACATGAATATATGGAGTTGGAGTTGAGGTCGGTGGAGCGTCAGGGGGCCCATGAGGCAAGGGGCGCGCCCAAGGGGGGTAGGCGCGCCACCACCCTCGTGGATAGGGTGTGGGCCCCTGACATGGATATTTCTTCCAGTATTTTATATATATTCCAAAAATAATCTCCGTTGATTTTCAGGTCATTCCGAGAACTTCTATTTCTGCACAAAAATAACACCATGGCAATTCTGCTGAAAACAGCGTCAGTCCGGGTTAGTTCCATTCAAATCATGCAAGTTGGAGCCCAAAACAAGGGCAAAAGTGTTTGGAAAAGTAGATACGATGGAACTCCCCCAAGCTTAAACCTTTGCTTGCCTCAAGCAATTCAGTTGATAAACTGAAAGTGATAAAGAAAAACTTTTACAAACTCTGTTTGCTCTTGTTGTTGTAAATATGTGAAGCCAGCATTCAAGTTTTCAGCAAAGATTATGAACTAACCACATTCACAATAACATTTAGGTCCCATGTTTACTCATATCAATGGCATAATTAACTAGTGAGCAATAATAATAAATATCGGATGACAACACTTTCTCAAAACAATCATGATATGATATAACAAGATGGTATCTCGCTAGCCCTTTCTGAGACCACAAAACATAAATGCAGAGCACCTTTAAAGATCAAGGACTGACTAGACATTGTAATTCATGGTAAAAGAGATCCAGTCAAGTCATACTCAATGTAAACTAACAGTAATGGATGCAAATGACAGTGGTTCTCTCCAACTAGTGCTTTTTCATAAGAGGATGATGACTAAACATAAAAGTAAATAGATAGGCCCTTCGCAGAGGGAAGTAGGGATTTGTAGAGGTGCTAGAGCTCCGTTTTGAATTAGATATGAATAACATTTTGAGCGGTATACTTTCATTGTCAACATAACAACCGAGAGATCTCGATATCTTCCATGCTACACACATTATAGGCGGTTCCCAAATAGAATGATCAAGTTTATACTCCCCTCCACCAACAAGCATCAATCCATGGCTTGCTCGAAACAACGAGTGCCTCCAAATAACAAGAGTCCTGGGGGAGTTTTGTTTGCAGTTATTTTGATTTGATTTGCATAAAGCATGGGACTGGGCATCCCAGTGACCCGCCATTTTCTCGTGAGTGAGGAGCGAAGTCCACTCCTCTTGAGAATAACCCGCCTATCATGGAAGATACAGACAGCCCTAGTTGATACATGAGCTATTCGAGCATACAAAACAGAATGTTTATTTGGAGGTTTAGAGTTTGGCACATACAAATTTACTTGGAACGGCAGGTAGATACCATATATAGGTAGGTATGGTGGACTCATATGGAACAACTTTGGGGTTTATGGAGTTGGATGCACAAGCAGTATTCCCGCTTAGTACAAGTGAAGGCTATAAAAAGACTGGGAAGCGACCAGCTAGAGAGCGACAACAGTCATGAACATGCATTAAAATTAATCAACACCGAATGCAAGCATGAGTAGGATATAATGCACCATGAACATAAATATCGTAGAGGCTATGTTAATTTTGTTTCAACTACATGCGTGAACACGTGCCAAGTCAAGCCACTCGAATCGTTCAAAGGAGGATACCACCCTATCATACCACATCACAACCATTTTAATAGCATGTTGGCACGCAAGGTAAACCATTATAAACTCCCAGCTAATTAAGCATGGCATAAGCAACTACAATCTCTAATTGTCATTGAAAACATGTTTCTTTCATAATAGGTTGAATCAAGAACGATGAACTAATCATATTTACAAAAACAAGAGAGGTTGAGTTCATACCAGCTTTTCTCATCTCAACCAGTTCATCATATAATCATCATTACTGCCTTTCACTTGCACGACCAAATAGTGTGGATAATAATAATAGTGCACGTGCATTGGACTAAGCTGGAATCTGCATGCATTCAATTCAAGAGAGAAGACAAGGTAATATGGGCTCTTTGTTAGATCAACAATAATGCATATGAGATCCACTCAACATTTTCATTATGGTCTTCTCCTCTTGACCCCCAAAGGAAAGAAAATAAACAAAACTTTTTACACGGGAAAGCTCCCAACAAGCAAAAGAAGAACAAGAAATATTTTTGGGTTTTCTTTTTAATTACTACTACTACTACAGGCATGGAAAGTTAACTAGATAAAAGCTACAAATATTTTTTTTGTTTTTTCTTAAGGTTTATCAAACGCACAAGGAGAAAGCTAAAAATGAAATAAACTATCATGGATGATACAATGAAAAAGTATGAGCACCGACAACTAGCATGAGTGTGTGAACATGAATGCAATGTTGGTGAGAGATACGTACTACCACAAGATTAGGCTTTTGGCCTAAGTTGGTCTATGCCCATGGATGGCCTGGTGGATATCCGAAGTGTTAGTTGGGGTCGTACTGAGATGGATCCTCCTGGTGCCACTGGTTGGCGATCTCTTCCGGATTCCACTGATAAATAGACTGTCGGTGCGGATCAAATTGTGGTTCCGGCTCTAGCTATGTAGCTGGTGTGGGGTTTCGGTAGGCGTGAATGGCCTCCGGTGGAACAAGGTACTTGCCTGTAGATAAGTCAAACAAGGAAGGAGCAGGCAAAGTAATAGTCTCAGGGTGATTTTTATCAAATATCAGCTTGTACTTAAGCATATTTTCCTTATTTTTAACGATAAAATCATGTGCTACCATACTCTTATAGTCTAGAAAAACAGGAGGCAACAACTTTTCTTCTTTCTCATAATGCCTAATAGGTATGTTATAATGTGCAGCGAGGCGCGAGGCGAAGATACCTCCCAAGATGGGGCCCTTCGTACGGTTAAGATTTAACTGCTTTGCAACAATAGCGCCCAGACTAAATGTTTCATCACGGAACAAGGCATGGCACAAAATGACAATATTAGGGGCACTAAGGTTGCCACAGTTTCTGCGACCAATTAAGCGTCTAATAGCAAATGTTGCAAAGTAAAATAAAATAGGAAAATGTATGCTAGCGATTCTTGCATCGGAAACTTTCCTCATTTCCCCAATAGAAATCATATCAATAAATCCCTCCATATCATGATGATGTGGTTCTTCTATGCTTCCCTCAAAAGGTATCAAACAAACCCGACAAAAATCATGAAGTGACATCTCCTTATGCTCATCATATAAATAAAATTCCACCGAAGGTGGTGAGCTCCTTGCATGGAAATGAATATTTTGCACAAATATATTAGTGAGTAAGAGATACTGTCCGCGTTGGTCATGGAGGAAGGCGCTGAGGCCTGCATTCTTAGCCAACTCATAGAAATCATCATAAATCCCGGCTGCTCTCAAGAACTCATCACGAGGCCATTCACATGGCCGAACCTCCGCAGTACGAGGGAGATTATATTTGGGCTTCTTGTTCTCTTCACTTTGTTTATCCTTCGAGCTTCAGCTCGATGAGCCCCTCAAAAATATCTTCATCTTTTTCTGAAATTTTTAGCAACTCAAATTAAAAGTGAACCAAACTCAACAAAATTGATAACAACTACTCCTACAAGTGCCTAGAGGCAATATCATGCATTAAAACTACTTTTGACCATATAAATTTGACATGCAAGCTCAAGAACAGGGTCACCTAAGCAGAATTTTTTTGTAATGAATAGAGCGCTAGAACAAAACTAATTGGACCAATGGAGGAGTCACATACCAATGAACAATCCCCCAAAGCAGTTTTGTGAATGGAGCTTTGAGCTAGGAGATCGAAAATGGCGGCAAGATGAGCTAGAACTCGTGCTTGAGCTGGTTAGTAATTTTTTTGGGAGGAAGGAGTGTGTGGTGGCTGGAATAAGTGGAGGGGAGCCACCATGGGCCCACGAGGTAGGGGGGCGCGCCCTTCACCCTCGTGGGCACGTGGCTGCTCCCCCTGCTGTGTTTTCAGTGCCAGATATTCTCAAATATTCTAGAAAAAAACATATTTAATTTTCAGGGCATTTGGAGAACTTTTATTTTTGGGGTATTTTTTTATTGCATGGATAATTCATAAAATAGACAGAAAAATACTATTTTTTATTTAATATAAATAACAGAAAGTAAAAAGAGGGTACAGAGAGTTGTGCCTTCTAACTTCATCCATCTCATGCTCATCAAAAGGAATCCACTAACAAGGTTGATCAGGTCTTGTTAACAAACTCATTTCGAATAACATGAAACCGGAGAAATTTCGAATAACACTAGGTTACCTCAATGGGGATATGCATGTCCCCAACAATAAGAATATCATATTTCTTCTTGATAGTAGGAAGAGGAAATTCAAAACCTCCAATAGTGATTGTTGAAATTTTTCCAATAGAATTGATACTGTGGACTTGAGGTTGTTTCCTCATGAAAAGTGACATTACCTTTGGTGCAATCAATAACAGCCCCTGCAGTATTCAAAAAGGGTCTTCCAAGAATAATAGACATACTATCGTCCTCGGGAATATCAAGAATAACAAAGTCCGTTAAAATAGTAATGTTTGCAACCACAACAGGCACATCCTCACAAATACCGACAGGTATAGCAGTTGATTTATCAGCCATTTGCAGAGATATTCCAGTAGGTGTCAACTTATTCAAATCAAGACTACGATATAAAGAGAGAGGCATAACACTAACACCGGCTCCAAGATCACATAAAGCAGTTTTAACATAGTTTCTTTTAATGGAGCATGGTATAGTTGGTACTCCTGGATCTCCTAGTTTCTTTGGTATTCCACCTTTAAAAGTATAATTAGCAAGCATGGTGGAAATTTCAGCTTCCAGTATCTTTATCATATTAGTAACTATATCTTTCATATATTTAGCATAAGGATTCATTTTAAGCGTATCGGTCAAACACATACACAAAAAGATAGGTCTAATCATTTCAGCAAAGCGCTCAAAATCCTCATCATCCTTTTTCTTGGATGGTTTAGGAGGAAAAGGCATGGGTTTCTGAACCCATGGTTCTCTTTCTTTACCGTGAGTCCTAGCAACAAAGTCTCTCTTATCATAACGTTGATTCTTTGATTGTGGGTTATCAAGATTAACAGCAGGTTCAATCTCTACATCATTATTATTGCTAGGTTGAGCATCCACATGAACATCATCCTTAACATTATCACTAGGTTCATGTTCATTACCAGATTGTGTTTCAACATCATAAATAGAAATATCATTAGCATTCTCAGGTGTGTCTACAATAGGTTTACTAGAAGCATGCAAAGTCCTATCATTTTTCTTTTCCTTCCTCTTAGAAGGACTAGGTGCATCAATAATAGTTCTCTGAGAATCTTGCTCAATTCTCTTAGGGTGGCCCTCAGGATACAAAGGCTCCTGAGTCATTTTACCACCTCTAGTCATAACTCTAACATCATTATCATTTTTATTGTTTAATTCATTGAGAAAATCATTCTGAGCTTTAAGTACTTGTTCTACTTGAGTGGTAACCATAGAAGCATGCTTACTAATAAGTTTAAGTTCACCTTTAACACTAGCCATATACTCACTCAATTGTTCAATTGTATAAGCATTATGTTTCAATTGTCTACCAACATAAGCATTGAAGTTTTCTTGTTTAACCATAAAGTTTTCAAATTCATCCAAACATTGGCTAGCACACTTCGCGGGAGGGATTTCAGCTTTATCATATCTATAGAGAGAATTTACCTTTACTACCTGTGTCGGGTTATCGAGACCGTGTGCTTCTTCAATAGGTGATGAATTAAGACCATGCATTTCTTCAACAGGAGGTAAATTCTTAACATCTTCAGCTTTTATATCTTTTTCTTTCATAGACTTCTTTGTCTCTTGCATATCTTCGAGACTGAGAAATAGAATACCCCTTTTCTTCGGAGTTGGCTTAGGAGTTGGTTCAGGAAGTGTTCAATTATTTTCATTGGTCAACATATTATTCAATAGAATTTCAGCTTGATCAACTGTTCTTTCCCTGAAAACACAACCAGCACAACTATCCAGGTGGTCTCTGGAAGCATCGGTTAGTCCATTATAAAAGATATCAAGTATTTCATTTTTCTTGAAAGGATGATCAGGCAAAGCATTAACTAATTGGAGAAGCCTCCCCCAAGCTTGTGGGAGACCCTCTTCTTCAAGTTGCATAAAATTATATATTTCCCTTAAAGCAGCTTGTTTCTTATGAGCAGGGAAATATTTAGTAGAGAAATAGTAAATCATATCCTGGGGACTACGCACAGAACCAGGATCAAGAGAATTAAACCATGTTTTAGCATCACCCTTTAATGAGAACGGAAATAATTTAAGGATATAAAAGTAGCGAGTTTTCTCATCATTAGTGAACAGGGTAGCTATATCATTTAATTTTGTAAGATGTGCTAGAACAGTTTCAGATTCATAGCCATAGAAAGGATCAGATTCAACCAAAGTAATTATATCAGGATCAACAGAGAAATCATAATCCTTATCAGTAATAAAGATAGGTGAAGTATCATAAGTAGGATCATATTTCATTCTAGCATTCAAAGACTTTTCTTTAAGCTTGGCTAATAATTTCTTAAGATCACTTCTATCATTGCAGGCAAGAAAGTCTCTAGCAGTTTCTTCATCCATAACATAACCCTCAGGCACAACAGGCAATTCATATCAAGGGGGAGAATCTTCATCATCACTTTCATCAATATTATCAATTTCAATAATTTCATTCTCTCTAGCCCGAGCAAGTTGTTCATCACCAAGTGACACAGTAGTATCAAGCATAGAAGTAGTTCCATCATAAGTATCATGCAAAGCAGAAGGGGAATCATCAATAACATGAGACATATTAGAATTAATAGCAGAAGTAGGTTTAGGTGTCGCAAGCTTACTCAAAACAGAAGGTGAATCAAGTGCAGAGCTAGATGGCAGTTCCTTCCCTCCCCTCAAAGTTGAGGGAAAAATCTTGGTTCTTTGATCTTTCAAGTTCTTCATAATGATAAGAAGATATAAATCCCAAGTGACTTAAAGAATAGAGCTATGCTCCTCGGCAACGGCACCAGAAAATGTTCTTGATAACCCACAAGTATAGGGGATCGCAACAGTTTTCGAGGGTAGAGTATTCAACCCAAATTTATTGATTCGACACAAAGGGAGGCAAAGAATATTATCAAGTATTAGCAGCTAAGTTGTCAATTCAACCACACCTGGAAATTTAATATCTGCAACAATGTATTTAGTAGCAAAGTAATATGATAGTAGTGGTAAAGATAGCAAAAGTAATATTTTTGGGTTTTATAGTGATTGTAACAGTAGCAACAGAAAAGTAAATAAGCGAAGAACAATATAGGAAAAGCTCGTAGGCATTGGATCAGTGATGGAGAATTATGTCGGATGCGATCGATCATGCAACAATTATAACATAGGGTGACATAGAACTAGCTCCAGTTCATCAATATAATGTAGGCATCTATTCCTAATATAGTCATACGTGCTTATGGAAAAGAACTTGCATGAAATCTTTTGTCCTACCCTCCTGTGACAGCGGGGTCCTATTGGAAACCAAGGGATATTAAGGCCTCCTTTTAATAGAGTACCGGACCAAAGCATTAACACATAGTGAATACATGAACTCCTCAAACTACGGTCATCACCGGTAAGTATCCCGATTATTGTCACTTCCGGGTTAACGGATCATAACACATAATAGGTGACTATAGACTTGCAAGATAGGATCAAGAACTCACATATATTCATGAAAACATAATAGGTTCAGATCTAAAACCATGGTACTCGGGCCCTAGTGACAAGCATTAAGCACAACAAAGTCATAGCAACATCAATCTCAGAACATAGTGGGTACTAGGGATCAAACCCTAACAAAACTAACTCGATTACATGATAAATATCATCCAACCCATCACCGTCCAGCAAGCCTACGATGGAATTACTCACGCACGGCGGTGAGCATCATGAAATTGGTGAAGGAGGAAGGTTGATGATGACGATGGCGACGGATTTCCCTCTCCGGAGCCCCGAACAGACTCCAGATCAGCCCTCCGAGAGAGTTTAGGGCTTGGTTGCGGCTCCGTATCGTAAAACGTGATGAATCCTTCTCTCTGATTAATTTTCTCCCCGGACACGAATATATGGAGTTCGAGTTGAGGTCGGTGGAGCATCACGGGGCCCACTAGGCAGGGGGCACGCCCCCACCCTCGTGGACAGGGTGTGGGCCCCCTGATGTGGATCTTTCTTCCATTATTTTTTATATATTCCAAAAATAATTTCCGTTGATTTTCAGGTCATTCCGAGAACTTTTATTTCTGCACAAAAATAACACCCTAGAAATTCTGCTGAAAACGGCGTTAGTTCGGGTTAGTTTCATTCAAATCATGCAAGTTGGAGTCCAAAACAAGGGCGAAAGTGTTTGGAAAAGTAGATACGACGGAGACGTATCACATATCATAAGCATAGATAACAAAGTTCATCGTGACCAAAATGCCCTAACTAGAGTGATCTTCGCTAGTCGAGGAGGACGGTTTAATTACATCACAAATAAAGTTTCGTCGTGCATAACTCAAAGTTTCGTCATACAAATAGTATGGACTAAACAGACACATTGTCATATATCGACATTCACTCCATGTCGTGCCATCCATCCAAGTCAGGGAGATAGTCCCCAAGCTTAGTGAAAGGCTTCAGGTCGAGACGCTGAGCGGCTATGCGTGTTCAGACGTCTTCCCGCGACATTTGTCCTTCTTCGTAGAACATCCATGCTTTTCCGACAACCTCCTACATGATGATTTGGGCAAGTTCGTGCTGGTTGTGATAGAACTCAGCTCAAAGTCGATGATCCTCGATATCTCCTATGTTTTTTGCCCATTGCAGAATATGGGCATCGCCGGATCTAGGTGACATGCGAAGGTTCTGGAGATCCCGTCTATACTCCAGCATGTGGTGTAGGACATAGAATCCATCATTAAGAGAATCACTCAATTGCTGGATGCAACAAAATTCGGTCTTATGGCCGAAGGCGGGCCTGCCATCCCTTTTCTTCTTGTCCTTGACATCTCCAACCCGTGCGCTGTAGTAAAACATAGCACTGTCGAGAACAAACTTGATGTGGGTGTAATCCTTTTTGTTAATGTTCTTCGACGAGTCCAAGTAAAGAGCGTGGGAGTATCGGGGGTAGAGGATGATGAGGACGGTGCGCCCGCCACTGCGCAAAATAAGTACACCTCAAATTAATTAGCCTCCACCGTGCAAATGAATGATTGAAATCAAAGGAAGGATATCCGTGCGGATGACTTACAGGGGATGAAAAGGCACGAGAATCGCCTCCTTGTCCTTATTGGCGAGCATGAAATGGGCGATGTATTCCCTCGCGTATTCACGGTGCTCTGCGCAGACTCCCAAGAAGCCCTCGTGCATGAAGTACGGGTCAGCGACACAGATATGAGGTATCTGCTCAACCCCGATGAGGTAGTTCATGTGCAAGGCATAAAGGTGGACAAACGTAAAATCCAGCTTCTTCAAGTGAAACATCACTAGTAGAAAAAGGGGCTTTCGTTCGGGCCTGGCCAGCCCATTAGTCCCAGTTCTTCCACGAACTGGGACCAATGGATGCATTAGTCCCAGTTCGTGAGCCCAGGGGGCCGGCCGGGGCCTCGTGGGCATTGGTCCCGGTTTGTATGGACCCATTTGTCTTGGTTCCAGGCATGAATCGGGACCAATGGGCCTCGCTCCTAGCCCACAAACATTGGTCCCGGTTCTTGGCTCGAACCGGGACATAAGGCTGGGTTTTAGTCCCGGTTCCAGCCATGAACCGAGACAAATGAGTTGCCTATATATACCCCGTCGCTGCAGCAGAGCACTCCATAGTGCTCTGTTTTTTCTGGCCGGGAAGGAGAGGGCATTTGGGTGCTCTAGCTCACCTCCTATGCACATGAGGTGTTCGATGAAATGCCCAAGCCACGCTAGTTAAGCTTTCTCCTCTCGAAGCTCGACCTCCAAGCTCCACTTTCCCCAAGATTTGTCTAGGTTTAGCGGTCCGTCACGTCCCGTCCCCGCCTTCACCGTCGTCGATCGCCCACGCCGATCTCGTCGCCTGCACCACTGTGGTGAGCCTCTTATCTTCTTCTAAAAGAAAAAAAATTCTTACTTTAGATAGATACTTGTCTAATTTTGTTACTTTTATTATTGCTTGTGCTTATATAGTGCGATGGTTTTGGTATCTGCCCCATCGACCCTTGTCTTGGCTATGATTCGGATGTGGTATATATTATCTTTTATAACTATTTGGTTCATTTATTGTTTATGACAATTATGCCCATCAGGTTGACATAGATTTTATTTATGTAGGATGTAGTTGAATCGGAAATTCCAACCGACCCTATTGTCGAGAGGTTAAATTTAGTTGAAGAAGAAAACAATTACTTGAACGAAAAAATAAAAAAATTGAGGAGGAGAAGATGATATTGGAGTTGCATGTTGCGGATGTCGTCGATGATCACAAGATCAAGATGGATGCAATGCGGTTGAAGATGAGAAAGATTAGAAAATATGCCATTCATACCGAGGCTTGGTATCATTATGGCATTGGATCAATTTTTACCCTTGTTGTGATTATGATCGCATTTATTGTTGCATTGAAAGGTTTCACATAGTTTCAATGTATGGTTTAACTAGATGCTCTGGATAGCTATATGTTGTTCAATGAGAACTATGTATGTACTTTGTTTTTAATGTGATGATGAACTTCTATTAATTTGGTCACTTATCTATCCATGAGAGCTATATGTACTAAATTGATGATGTAGCTTTGAATGGTGCATTTTATACACGAAGTGCATCCAGTTTTTGCCGTAAGCCTCTCTACTTTCTTGCACATGCTATGTGGGTGAAATAATGATACCATGCCAACTCTCAACCTTTTCAGAGTTCATTTGTAGTGCTTTTCAATTTTAGGGTCTTATAGCTCAAAATAATGAGTAAATGCATGAAAACTAACAAATGAAGTCAGAAAGGGTTGAAAATTGATGATGTGGCTTTGAATGGTGCATTTTGAAAATAGAAAAAGTATGGAGTTCAAATAAGTTCAAAAAAATGAAATCCCTTTGTAACAGACGAGTTTCCGTATGAAACCCTGATACTTCGAAAGAGATTGTGCATTTTGTACACGAAGTGCATCCAGTTTTTGCTGTAAGCCTCTCTACTTTCTTGCACATGCTATGTGGGTGAAATGATGATACCATGCCAACTTTCAACCTTTTCAGAGTTCATTTGTAGTGCTTTTCAATTTCAGGGTCTTATAGCTCAAAATAATCAGTAAATGCATGAAAAATAACAAATGAAGTCAGAAAGGGTTGAAAATTGATGATGTGGCTTTGAATGGTGCATTTTGAACACAGAAAAAGTATGGAGTTCAAATAAGTTCAAAAAATGAAATCCCTTTGTAACTGATGAGTTTCCGTATGAAACCCTGATACTTCGAAAGAGATTGTGCATTTTGTACACGAAGTGCATCCAGTTTTTGTCGTAAGCCTCTCTACTTTCTTGCACATGCTATGTGGGTGAAATGATGATACAAAGCCAACTTTCAACCTTTTCAGAGTTCATTTGTAGTGTTTTTCAATTTCAGGGTCTTATAGCTCAAACTAATCAGTAAATGCATGAAAAATAACAAATGAAGCCAGAAAGGGTTGAAAATTGATGATGTGGCTTTGAATGGTGCATTTTGAACACATAAAAAGTATGGAGTTCAAATAAGTTAAAGAAATGAAATCCCTTTGTAACAGACGAGTTTCCGTATAAAACCCTGATACTTCAAAAGAGATTGTGCATTTTGTACACGAAGTGCATCCAGTTTTTGCCATAAGCTTCTCTACTTTCTTGCACATGCTATGTGGGTGAAATGATGATACCATGCCAACTTTCAACCTTTTCAGAGTTCATTTGTAGTGCTTTTCAATTTCAGGCTCTTATAGCTCAAAATAATCAGTAAATGCATGAAAAATAACGAATTTCAAGGTCTTTCAGTAAAAAGAATTATCATAGAATAAAATAAATAAGTAATTTGAAACAAAATAATATAAACATTAATAAAATATATAAGTAGAAACAAAATAAAATAAAATTTAATAACATAAATAAAATTTATGACACTAAAAGTATCAAAGTATTTTCTGTTCAAAACGTTATAAGCAACCTCTAAAATTTATGAAACTAAAATTAAATAAAATTGATGCAACTAAAATTATCAAAGTATTTTCTGTTCAAAATCATTAAAAGCAAAAAGAATTTTCATAAAGAACTTTTTTTGTTAGAAACTTTAATAGCAAAAATAATTATCATAAAATAAAATAAATAAGTAATTAGAAACAAAATAAAATAAAATAAATAAGTATTTTGTTGTAAGTAGAAACAAAACAAAAAATAAAGCAAACAATAAAAAATAAAAAATTTGCCACCTACTGGGCCACCACAGCCTGAATACGACTTGAAACCCATCAATGGGCCAGGATTCAGGCCCGCAGAAGGCCCAGTAGGCCCATCAGGCACAACAGTCACAATTAGGCCTGTAAGCCTGCAATGGAGAGGAGCTCGAGAGGAGTGCGGCAGTGGGGCTTATAAGCCACTGCACGCCCCTCTCGACTAGCGAGGTGGGACTAAACTCCCACCACCACCCGGCCGTGCAAGGCCTTTGGTCCCGGTTCGTGGCACAAACCAGGACTAAAGGGGTGCATTGGTTCGGGTTCGTGGCACCAACCGGAACCAATGCACCCCCTTTAGTCCCGGTTGGTGCCACCAACCGGGACCAAAGGCCACCGCTTCCCGCCCTTTGGGCTGCTGAAAAGATGCCTTTGGTCCCGGTTGGTGGCACTAACCGGGACTAAAGGGGTGCATTGGTCCCGGTTGGTGCCATGAACCGGGACCAATGCTGAGTGTATATAAGCAACACTTAGCAGTTTTCCATTCACTTTGTTCCTTCGATCTCTCCTCTCCCCCGACGGCGCCGCGACCATATTGACGCCGCCAGGCTGCCTGACTACGCCGACCGTCACCTCCACGAGCACTGCCCCGACGCCCTCAGCGATGCGCCGGACCTCCTCGCACGCCCTTCTCCCCGTCGTCGCGCGCGTGCCCCCGAGCCCGTGGCGTCGCCCCCAACCGTGAACCTCATCACCGGCCGCCTCCAGCTAGCTCCACCGCCACCCCCAGTGAGCTTCCCCCTTTTCACATGGTCCCCTGCTCTCCGTCACCATGTGCCCCCGAGCCCCCTTTGCTGCCACTGGCGCTCGTCACCGCCGGCCATTGCTGCTGCTCGTCGCTGGCGGCTATCTAGATGCATATGTGCTCTGTTTTTAGATAGATAGATGTTTTTTAGATGTGTTTTGTTTTTTCATATGAGATGAAATGAGATGAAATGAAATGAAATGAGATGAGATGAGATGTATGAGATGTTTTGTGGAGACGAGATGAGATGTTTTTTCATATATATGATGTTTTTTCTGAAAGATATGTATGAGATGTTTTGTTCATAGAATTTTTAGTTTATATATATGTTCGTATGCAAAAGATAGGATTATTTTAGTTTATATATGTTTAGTTTAGGAAGAAGGAAAAGAAAAAGGAGAAGAAGAGGAGAAATAAATAAGAAGAGGAAAAAAGGATAAAAAAAGAGGAGAAGAAGAAAGGAATAGAGGAGGAGAAGAAAAAATAGAATATTTTCTTCTTCTCCTCTATTCCTTTCTTCTTCTCCTCTTTTTTTTCTTCTTATTTTTCCTCTTCTTCCTTTTCTTATTTTTTTTCCATGTATGTATAATTTATGTCCCGATAATTTCAACACGAGGGGGGGTCGATATACCCCCTCCCCAATAACATTATTTTCCCATGTATGTATGTCGTCGTTGTCGATATAACCCCCTCCCGGTTCGACATGAGGGATGGTCGATATATATACCCCCTCTCGACCGTGATAACTTATACCACGGGAGCACCCCCCCCCGGCCCTCTCGCTCGACCAAAACTCTTGAGGACACCCAAACCCTAGACAAAAACGATGTCGGTCTCCTACCCCCTCCCGCCGCGCCCCTACCCGATCAAAAAACTCTCTTGAGGCCACCCAAATTTACCAAGTTAAAAGAGCATTGTCATCGAGGCCACCCCAAACCCTAGAGAAGAGTTGAGGCCAGGCCACTAATATGATTCCTTATTGTGCTTAACTAGCTAGTTCAATGTTTGCCACTAATATATCCATCTGTCATGTTTGAATAATAATTGCCATGTTGTAAATATTTGCAGAAACTATGGATCCGCACTCCCGAGACGAAGCACAAGAAGCGGTGTTGGGGGAGATAATCGCACATGGAAGTGATGTCGTCTTGTCGTTTCTCAATGACACATGCACCGATGGTCTGGAAAGACAGGATTAAGAAGCAGGCTACGATGACGATGATCAAACAATGGAGGAGGAAGGACACCGTGATGACGGCTTCGGTGACCGAATGGAGGGGGAAGGACACCGTGATGACGGCTCCGGTGACTGAACGGAGTCCGGTCAGGTATATATATATTAATTAATTAAGCATGTGCTGACTATACCTAATTGATGCGTTAATTGTTTTTGGTATGTACACATATTAACTCTCTTCTTTTTCTTCTTTTCTAGCCCTCCGGATCGAGCAACACTTCGATAACGAGACGAGGCCCGAAGAGAAAGTTGCACTCGGATGAAAGGTACACGACCATCGAAATTGATCGCGCTGGCTAACCGATTGAACCCCTCCGGACCAAGCAAAAATTTAATGCTCAGTGCGGGGTTCTAGTTAGGGACATGATCCTGATCAGCATCGAGCAATGCTTGAAGCCTAAGGACAAAGACTCTCATGTGTCTTATGTCAGCGATAGGAAAAAAGTTGATCTTTAGACCGCGCTGCAGGAAAATTTCACCTTCCCACCAGAGGAGGATCCGGAGAATCCAGTTAAAAAGCCAATGATCAAGTCTTATGCTCTTAAGAAGATGGCTGAGCTATTCAGGAGGTGGAAGAATGAGCTGAAATCATCGTTTGTCGACCAAGACAAACTCTAGAATTCATCGGCCGATTTGAGAAGATCAAAGATCAGTGGCCCGCATTTTCACCAAAAAGAAATCTGAGAGAGCAGCGAAGATGTCAGCGACAAGCAAGAAAAATGCTGCAAAGAAGAAGCATCACCATCGCAAGGGGTCAGGTGGCTACCAGAAAGCCCGGCCGTTGTGGGACAAGGCTGAGAATGACCTCATTGCTAAAGGGATCGAACCAGAGACACGACGCTGGCCAGACCGTTGCAGGACTCGGTTCTTCGGGGTTGGGGGAAAATTGGACCCTGTAACAGGGAAGTGCATTTGGACCAACGAGCAGCTGAAGACACCCATCGAGAAGCTTCAGGAGTATATCGAAAAGGCGCAGCAAGGGACGTTTGTTCCGGACAGAGAGAATGACGAGCTCACATAGGCCCTCGGGAATCCTGAGCACCCCGGACGGACACGAAGCATGCCAGGCTCCCTTTTGTGGAAGGCTGGATTTCCCGACGTAGGCGGTTACAAACACCAGGAGAGGAAGAAGAAAAAGGAGTTGACCCAACTACAGGCGCTGCATGCAAGGGTACAAGCACTAGAGGAACGAGACGAGGCCCGCAGCACGCGACCTGCCGAAGCTGCTACACCTGAAGCTACACCGCCATCTCAGCGGAGAAGCAGCGTGGCTTCCACGGAGTTGCTTCAGGAGCCTGTCTTCACGGCTCCTGCTAGCTACCCCGTGGACTTAATCACGGAGTCTCACAATTGCCACCTTATGATGCAATGGATGAATACGAAAGTCAAGGCGGCTGTTGGCTCTGTTGCACGTCCTGAACCTAGCGCAACTTTTCACTGCCGGCCGATTCCAGAAGGATATGCTAGGGTGATGGCAGACGAAATAATGGAGGGATTTGAGGAGCTCGAGCTTGACCACCCTACCGGTGAAGGGGAGACTCGGCTGGGTTCTGCTCTGAAGACTCCATGCCTATGGCGGAAGGAGCTCATCAACCTTCCGAACTAGACGCCTTCGCCTCCTCCTCCTCCTCCGGCAAGTCAGGGCACTCCGCCTCCTCCTCCGGCGAGTGATCAGGGCACTCTGCCTCCTTCTCCGGCATGTAGCGGCACTCCGCCTCCTTCTCCGCCTGCGCCGGCGCGCCCGAGCAGCCACCAGCCTCCTCCTTCTCCGGCGCGTGGTGGCACTCCACCTCCTTCTCCGCCCGCGCCGGCGTGCCCAAGCAGCCACCAGCCTCCTCCTTCTCTGCCTCGCCAGCAAGGGCGGAAGAGACCCACCGCGCCCCGGCTGCTCCGGTGCGTCGTAGTCCTTCTCCTCCGCCTCATAAGGAAGCACGAAAGAAGACAGCCGCAACCGCTCCGTCTGCTCCGGCGTCTAGCAGTACAGCCAGAGGCAGGCCATACAGATTCGGTCCACCTCTCAAGCCTCTAGAGAAGTTACCATACGAGAGGACCGTGGAAGAAAATGCGAAGATCGTGGAAAAAGAAGTGAATGACTTCTTTGAAGGGGTGAAAGCAAAGAGACATCCACCTCCGGAGGAGAAGGTAGACCGGGTGAAAGCAAAGCGCACACTCGATGCCCTGAGGAAACCACCAAAGTCTCCGCCGAAAACCAACTATGAGCGCATTACTGCAAAGGTATATATCAAAGCGTAGCGGTCGGGAAATACTATCAATGATCGAAGGTTAGCAGAACAACGAGTTAGGAAAAAATTGCCCAGCTCAGCGAACAAGCGGACCAATCGTGCCCCCCGCTCAAGCTGTCTAGCGATATCGTCACTAATGATCCGGGGATGGTGCCCGGTTATAGCAATCTTGAAGATTACCTGCCCAACAATGTACATTATGATTTCTTGGAGGTGGAAGAACACCAATACCATTACGGGAAGCCTCTTGTCAAAGATGAAAAATCTCTAACAACAATGATGCGAAGATTCCATGATTGGTACATGAAAACCTGCAGAGAGTCTGGGGGGACGAATACTTTGTATCTGAGAGTTAAAGAGGAGCACAACCTCATTGGAATTGATTTGTTGACTATTCCGTTTGAGGAGTTCTTCCAGTGGTTCAATCAAAAGGCCCTCGATAAATTAACGGTCACTTGCTACTGTCTGTAAGTACTACTTCTGTCATTAAGTCTCTATTTATAGCTCAGCTCTTTCATTGCATGTATATATGATTATCCTCACTATATTATGCCGACTGAAGATCGTTGAGTGCAGAAAAGTAGAAATGTATGATATTGGGTTCATTAGCACAAATCTCATAGATAAATTTGAGGTTGAAAAGAACGCCGATGATGTTGAGGCCAACTTTCTCAAATCATTGATAGTAAATCAAAACAAAGATAAAATACTCTTTCCTTACAACTTCGAGTGAGTGTTACTATCTTGTGCATATTAAGTTTCCCTTATTACTCGAGCGAGGTTATAGTAATGTAATTGATGAGTTATGCATGCGTGCGCAGCTTCCACTATATTCTCCTGGAGATTAATCTTGAGCAGGGACTAGTAACCGTCTTAGACTCGAGATGAAAATCTCCCGAGACCTATGCGGACATGACTAAAATGCTCGAGAAGTAAGTTCAATCGATCATTATCACACCATATGAGCAACTTTTTGTTCATTTCCTGATATCAAGTAATTGTTTTTTTGTCTCGCAGGGTTTGGAAAATATTCACCGCACAAGCTCCGGGACTGCCCGGGGAGCTATGATGGACATACCCGAAAGTAAGTAGTACTAGCTAGCTAGTTCCGCGCATCTCGATCTCGTTGATTCTAGATACTTTCATCAATGCCATTTATAATGCTTCATTATCAGTTTGATTGACCTCTATTTCTCGTAAAGTGCTTGTGGCAGGAACAAGGGAATGATTTCTGTGGATACTACGTGTGTGAGTTCATCTACAACGCGACTTGCAAAGATAAGCGGGGCTACTCTAAAAGACAATTTGATGTGCGTAAGCAATAATATTCACAATTTCATTTTATTACACCATCATTTCTGTTGAGTTTCATTCATATATATATGTATTAACCCCCTTCTTCAAATTAGACGTGGGAGATGCGGAATGAACTCCTACCAGAAGATCACATGAAAGCAATTCAAGAGGAATTAGCGGGATTCTTTCTTGACCACGTCATCAATAAAGCCGGAGAATACCATGTGGAACTTGATTTCAGATGCTAGGGGATTGTAACAGATCTTACATATTGTATATGCATGTGGCCAGTAGCGTCGGATAGATAATACGAAACCTTGTTGTTCGACCAATCTCTCGGAGAAGGAGAGGTCGGTCACTTCTTTCGGTATGCATGACGAACTTTTGTACTTAATGGTTTCCTACATTTTCTTACTAGCTAGCGTGTCGAGGGCCTCTCTATACGTATGGTACGTAGCGTCGACCAAGCACGGAGATAAGATAGGACACTTCTCTCTATTAATTAATTAGCTACCTAACACAATATATGAAACACCTTAATTAACCATACAAAAACCCCAAATCCACCCCCTTTCAGAAAAAAAACAAAAACCCTATCCCCTGAACAGCTGACGCGTGGATGCCTATTGGTCCCGGTTGGTGCCACCAACCGGGACTAAAGGCCCTCCTGCCTGTGCTCGCCACAGCGGCCACGTGGAGGCCCATCTGTCCCGGTTCGTATAAGAACCGGGACTAAAGGCCAAGGGCATTAGTAACGACCCTTTAGTCCCGGTTCCGCAACTGGGATAGATGGGCCTTATGAACCAGGACAAATGGCCCCTTTTCTACTAGTGCATGTCAAAGATGTAATCAAATCAAAGGAAGAACTTCTCTGCGGGGAATGTGTCGACGTACGACAATTGCCGTGGCACGTTAACCACGTAGAGTGGGTATCCTGGATTTTTTGAGGCGATGAGGCCTTTCTCTATCCGCAGCACATCGTCATGAAGTCTCCTTAAATCGCCGAATCTGGCCCCTAGCCTTGCTTTAGGTAGGATTGGTTGACTGGGGATATGCCATTTTGCCGCACCGGGGATATCTATACGGTCTTGAACCCGAGGCTGCTGAGGCGGGTGGATCATAGAAGCAGCTTTTTTTGCCTTTCCTCGGTCTCTTCCTAGACTTCTTTACTACCGGAAGGTTGTCCATAATACGTTCAAACTCCGGAGGCAGCAATTCAGGCACCGACTCATGACGCTCAAACCCTAAGTAGGCGCCAGTATTGACATATTGTTGAGTGTCATCGTCATCCTCATCCTCATCTATGGCGATGTCACCAGCGACTAATGGAGCCTCTTCCTCACCCCTTCTGCTATTACCCAACACGACAGCCGACGCTAATTGGGTAGGTGAGGTTTTGATGTTCATACCTAACTGCGTGCTCATGGGTGTGCTCCCGGCTGCCTCTAGACGAAGCAGACTATTTGGCCACAACAGGACCCACCCATTGCAACAATCACCAAGCCGCCGCGGGGTCTCTTCATTATCCCCCGCTAGTACCAGAGGAGCCAAATTCTCGTGGCCCGGTTTGACACTGGCCACAGAAACCTTGAAGACATCCGGGGGATCAGCCGGCTGTGGAACAATGGTTCCTTCGGCTCCATTATCGTCGCCTTCCCCACGTCCACCTTCTGGTCACCAATGGTGTACAATATAGTGCACGGGGTTTCGTCGGCCTGCAAAGAAAAGTCTGCGATGTGAGATATCTGAAAGGCAACGAAAACGGGAGATTATACATTTATTGAAGGGGCTGGTGTGACAGATACCGTGAGGGCATAGAGCTCATCCAAAGACGAAGCACCACCGAGCACGTCCGGTGCCGGAGCAGGTGCAGGAGCCGGTGCCGGAGTAGCTGCAGGTGCAGGTGCAACGCTAGTCGAGCTGCTCCCGAGGAAGTCAGCAAGGGGAAAGTCCGCTGCATTTTTTCCTGGATTTTTCCTGCTCCAATTGAAAACGGCCGGAACCAAGAACATATCTACAAGCACCTATTTTGCGGTAGCTACCGCTGTTGCGACTGTCTCAGATGATTTCTTTTCTACCGCAATCTCAACCTTGTTGTCGATGTTTTCTTCAGTTAACCTTCGTCTTTCATTTCTCTCCTCCATGGTCTCACAATAGTACTTCTTCCATGTGGCGCCATCTCTGACACCGTGCACGTGTCCATACAACGGTCGAGTCTCCACTGAGTCGTTTCAATATGTTCAACACCCGGTTGAATGGAGTGTCCGACTTGGGCCTCGCCAATGCCTCAGACGGCGAGTCGCTTTCGGCCGCAATCCTGTGCTGCTCTCTCTGAAAAAGGCACAAGGATCGTTTACAAATATGACTAACATGCAGTCGAATTGATCAGAAACTAAAATTACCAGCACTCTCATGAACTCCGTCGTGACCGCGTTCTTCTCGAAAACCTTCTTCACTAGGTCCCAACGGTGCCGGTCCCTGAGGACGTCACGCTCTTGTGGGACGGTGAACTCCGCCAAGGGGTCTGGGATGCCCAGACTCACGGCTTCCGCATCCTCCTTGGCCCATATGGACCTCTTCCCGCTGTAACCACGTCTTCCGAGGTGGTGGCACCCAATGTTCTTCTGTTGAAGCCCCTTCATGTACTTCGACTTTTTTTGGCAGCTTCGGCCTCGCAAGCCGCCTTGAATATTTGAAAGTGCTCGGCCATGGTTGTCGGATTATCCTTTACAATCTCATAGTAGGGTTCCTTTTCGTTGATGATCCGATATTTCACTCTTGATTTCCAGGCGGCCAATGTGTCGCTAAACTTGCTCATGGCGTGTTTGTTTATCTTCTTCATTGACGGGTCCTTATCTGGATCTTTATAATCCTTTTCATTCCGGCCCGGGAACAAGAATATCTGGTGCAGCTTCTTTAGGAGGGAGGGCCTCATATTATCTATCTTGTTTAGTTTCTCATCGTTGATGGTGGCGGTTGTCCGTATGATGCAGCCTATTTGATTGCCGTAGCACGCGCGCGCTTCCTCGGGCGCGTTTGGCTCAAAATTGCCGTCGTCCACCTCCGTGACCACCAGTCTAGTAGTCCTGAGCTTGTTAGGAAGCCGTCGCATCTTTGCTTTCGGTTCTATACCAGCTCCGCTAGTCTCGGTGCCGGTCTCAGTCTCGGTGCCGGTCTCGATGTCGCTCTCAGTCTCAGTGCCGGTCTCAGTCTAAGTGCCGGTCTCAGTCTCCGATGTGACTGGTGGACCCAGCAACATCAATTTTTGATCATCGGCTTCCCTCAAAAATTCCTCTGCCGCTAGGTACACATTGTCGTAGTCACCAGAACCCTGTCCTTCATCGTTGCTAGCCATGTTTCCTATGATTAAATCTAGTCAATTAATTCTAGACCTAATAAAATGAATAATGACATAAAAAACGCTTCTGCTTTGCAGGAACGTTGACTCCTTCCCGGTGCGGCAAATCCCGGGCACTCGATATGTCCTAGTTTGTAGCACAAGTCATGCCGAAATTCACGGAAAATTTTGGCATGACTTTTACTAAAAAGTGGACAAATCGAGAACCTGAAATTTTCCTGAACGGAAATGAATCAACATTCCGGCAAAACATAGGCCACTCGGCTTCATTCCTTGGAAACAACAAAGCCAGTTCGACACAATCGAAACATGTGCCAACACAATTGAGGAATTTGCATATATCCTGATCACTTCAAATTTGCATCTCCTAGCGTTTGACACTTCAAGAAAATCTACACAAATCTCATGCTCTCTCAAACTAAATTTAAAAACCAAATATAGATTATATTTAGTTAACTACTGAACTAAACTTTAGTCTAAACTAAACCCTACTGCCCTAATTAACATCTAGTTAAACAAACTCAATTCAAAAACTAAACCCTACTCAACTAATTAACATCTACATTATCTACTACTTAACATCTACTATTACCCTAACTAAAAAAACATCTACAATTAACCATACTGCCCTAGTTAACTAGTACCATCACTACTACTAATTAACATCTACTACTACTAAAAATCATTATCTATGAAACCTAGTACTAATTAACATCTACTACTACTGCTAATTAACATGGGCGAGGAAGAAAAAGTAGAGAGAGGGAGTGGGTGTAACACCCTCGATGCGATTATAGCTCCCACGTGTCGAGGCACGACTTACAGACATAATCGCATTGAAGGCATATGTCGCAAGTTAGGCAATCTTCACAACATCCCATGTAATATAAATCATAAAGGGAGATAACATAGTTGGCTTACACTCGCCACGTCAATCAAGTACATAAATAACATTACATCATCCAAACACTCATGGCCCGACTACGGCGCCAAAATAAAAGAGAACCCAACATGCGACAACGGTCCCGTTCACCCCCCAACTGGGCACCACTACTGATCATCGGGAAAAGAAACATAGTAACGTTGAGAGTCTTCGTCGAACTCCCACTTGAGCTCATACGTGTCTCCTAGAGCGGAATCATCAGGCCCTGCATCTGGTGTAATAGTAATCTGTGAGCCACAGGGACTCAGCAATCTTGCACCCTCGCGATCAAGACTATTTAAGCTTATAGGCAGGTCAAGGTAAATATATGTGGAGCTAGAGCAAGCGTCTAGCAAATATGGTGGCTAGCATATACGCAAAAGAGAGCGAGAAGAGGAGGCAAAGCGCGAGCGAGAAACTAAAGAGCAACCTGCGCAAACATTACTCCAACACCGTGTCCACTTCCCGGACTCCGCCGAGAAGAGGCCATCACGATAACACACTCAGTTGATTCATTTTAATTAATTAAGGTTCAAGTTATCTACAACCGGAAATTAACAAATTTCCATCTGCCCATAACCGCGGGCACGGCTTTCGAAAGTTCAAATCCCTGCAGGGGAGTCCCAACTTAGCCCATGACAAGCTCTCACGGTCAACGAAGGAATAGACCTCCTCCCAAGACGTTCTGATCAGACTCGGTATCTCGGTTATTCAAGACACTTCGACAGGTTAAAACAAGACCAGCAACACCGCCTGAATGTGCCGACAAATCCCGATAGGAGCTGCACATATCTCTTTCTCAGGGCACACTCAGATGAGCCAGACGTCGGGTAGGCCAGCCCAGAGTTGCCCCTGGTAGCCCCGGACATCGCTCGGTTGGACCAACACTCAGAGGAGCACTGGCCCGGGGGGGTTAAAATAAGATGACCCTTGAGTCTGCAGAACCCAAGGGAAAGAAAAAGGTAGGTGGCGAATGGTAAAGCCAATGTTCGGCATTGCTGGAAAAGCTTTAATCAAGGCGAGCTATCAAGGGGTTCCTATTATAACCCAACCGCGTAAGGAACGCAAATCCGGGAACATAACACTGATATGACGGAAACTAGGGTGGCCAGAGTGGAATAGAACACTAGGTGAGAGGCCGAGCCTTCCACCCTTTACCAAGTATATAGATGCATTAAGATAACATGGCAATATAATGATATCCCAACAAGTGAATAAAAAAATGTTCCAACAAGGAACGGCCTCCAATCTTCACCTGCAACTAGCAACGCTATAAGAGGGGGCTGAGCAAAGCGGTAACATAGCCAATCAACGGTTTGCTAGGACATGGTGGGTTAGAGGTTTGACATGGCAATTTGGGAGGCTTGCAAGCAAGTGGTAGGCATCGTAGCATTGGCATAGCAAAAGAGCGAGCAAACTAGCATAGCAAAGATAGTAGTGATTTCGAGGGTATGATCATCTTGCCTGCACAGTTGTCCAGGTTGACTGGATCCTCGAAAGCAAACTCAACGGGCTCCTCGTTAGCGAACTCGTCTCCCGGCTCTACCAAAACAAGACAAACAAGCAACAAGGACACAATCAACCACGTGCAGGGATCAAGCAATATGATGCAATGATGATATGCTATGCGGGATGCGATGCGGGATGCAAAATGCAAGATATGACAGGAAATGCATGAACCTGGCCTCAACATGGAAATCCAAGTGTGCCACTGGAAATATGAGATGAAATTGCTTGAAAACGATATAAAGAACGCCTGAATCGGAGTTACGGTTTGGAAATGGCAAGCGATTCAAAAATGACACCGGTCTGCGATTTACAGCAAGTAGCCATCTAAATGCAATGAGATGAACATGCTACAGCACCCAAACATGACAACAAAATACATGGCAGGGATGCACACAAGATGCTTAACAAAAGTCTAGCACTGAGATACGAACAAATTATCCATTAACAGGTTCAAACAAGCATGGAAAAAATGCATATGGAAAACAGATCTCAGACTTTGTGAAATTAACACTTTTCTGGAATTTCAGATCAGGTAGCCCTCTTCGGAGCAACAAAACTACATGCTACAGGATCTGAACATGGAAAAGTAAAGCATGGCATGGAGCTATTCAAAGAGCTTACCAAAAGTCCCTTAGTGACCTTGAGCCAAAAGGGATCAGAAAATACAATTACAAGCATGTGAACATAGCAAAAACATAATCAGTTTTCAGACTTAGTGAAAACTGACACATGCTGAAATATAACTCAAGTAGGCATGTTTACGAGCTCGATGCACTCACTACGGTGCAAGTCATGGCAATACAAGCATACATCCATGAAGAAGGCACAAAATGCAAGCTATACATGGCAAGAACAATAGCATAGCATGCACAGATCAACTACAACATCACCGGCGAAATTGCAAACAAGTTGACAATCTGCCCAGATTCGCAAAGTAGCAAAAGTAGAGCTCGATTGGCTCAAGCTAGGTTGCTCCGTAATTGCAAACAAAGACATGGATGGACAGAGCACTATAAGATTCACAAAACATCCTTACTGATCATCCTCAAAAGAGGCACGGATCACTAGGAAACAACATGAACATATGGCACCATGAGATAAACAGCTCCAGGACTTAGTGAAATTACTAAGTCCCTGAAAACAGAATTAGCAAGTGCACCACATTGCAAGCTTGCACAAGTCACCACACACATCACAAAAATACATGGGTTGCACCTCTGGAAAGATGACAAAACCCTTAACAAAACACATGTAGAGCATCAGGGCATATCATGCACACATTAATCATGGCAAAAATGACAAAAACCTAAATGGAGGAGCAGATCTGACAATTAACTCAAGTAGCCCTCTTCTAACAGCATTTCGGGCATCAAGATGAACTCAAATAAAAATGATGCAATGGAATGAAATGATGTACTCTCTGAGATGAACATTTTGATATGCTATATGCATGAATCGGAGCTACGGATGCAAAGTTACGGAGCCGCGAACATGAGCATATGGACTGAGAATTTCGGGACTTAGTAGAAAAAATCACCCCGAGATCTAGGGTTTCACTGTTCACGCACGCGAACCGAGGTCGGATCCAGCGAGGATGGCGGCTGCTCCGGCGAGGGCGGCCGGGCGGCGGCTCGGCGGCGCGGGACCGGGCTGGCGTGAGGCGGTGGCGGGCGCGGCGGCGCGGCGCGGTGGCGGCGGCTGGTGGTGGCGGCGCCGGCGGGCGGAGGCGGCGGCGCGCGCCGGCGATTGCGGCTCGGAGGAGGAGGTGGCGCGCGGCGGCGGCTGCGGCTCGGAGGAGGAGGCGGCGCGCGGCGGCGGTGCGGGGCGATGGCGGCTCGGGGCGGCTCGGCCCAGGTGGCGGAGTGGAGAGCCCCCCCTGGGCCTGGCGGGCCGGGGGCGCGAGGTGGCGGCGAAGTGGTCCTGCGGGACATGTGGCGGCCTGGGAGTGGGCGCGGGCGAAGGAGCGGACGCGTCCGGCCGGGGCGGACGTGTTCGGCCGGCGCGGATCTGGGATTTAGGGTTTCGGGGAGAGGGGGATCCGGAATTTCGGAGGAGGGGCTAGTTTTATAGGTAGAGGGAGCTAGGAGAGTCCAAATGAGGTGCGGTTTTCGGCCACGCGATCGTGATCGAACGCTCTAGATGATGGAGCGGAGTTAGGTGGGTTTTGGGCCAAATAGGAGGGGTGTTGGGCTGCAACACACACGAGGCCTTTTCGGTCCCTCGGTTAACCGTTGGAGTATCAAACGAAGTCCAAATGATACGAAACTTGATAGGCGGTCTACCGGTAGTAAACCAAGGCCGCTTGGCAAGTCTCAGTCCAATCCGGAAATGTTTAATCCCCACACACGAAAGAAAGCTAGAAATGGTCACCGGAGGAGAACGAAACACCGGAATGCAAAACGGACAACGGGGAAAATGCTCGAATGCATGAGACGAACACGTATGCAGATGCAATGCACATGATGACATGATATGAGATGCATGACAACGACAACAACACACGGAGACAAAGACCCGAACCCGAGAAGATAAAATACTTAACGTCGGAAATGACAAGAGTTGGAGTACAAATTGGGAAAGTTACATCCGGGGTGTTATAGTGGGGGAGGGTGGGGAGCTTACAGAGAGGGGAGAGATGGTGGAGAGGAGGTGCTCGGCGATGAAGGTAGGGGCGGCGAGGGCGTGCTCGGGATCGGGAGGCGGCGGTCCTAGGCGGGCTCGGGCGGCGGCGGTGAGGTCGAGGGCGGTGGCAGTGAGGTCGAGGGCGACGACGGTGAGGTCGAGAGCGGCAATGGTGAGGGCAGGCTCGAGCTCGCGCGGCGGCAGCGAGGGCAGGCTCGGGCTCGGGCGGCAGCGACAGAGGAGGTAGGGGAACAGGGGGGAAAGGAGGACTTAGCAAAATTTTGAGCCCGCGGGTGGTTAAGTCGAACTAGAAGTAGCGCTTTTTCGGAAACGCGCTATAGCTAAGTTAGCTATAGCGCGTTTTAGCAAAACACGCTACTGCTATAGGAAGTAGTTATTTCTTTTTTTTATCCTTACATTTTCTTTTTTTCATTTCTCCGTTTCCTACTTCTTTCATTTTCATTTACTTTTCTTTTTTTCATTTTTCTTTTCCTTCTTAGTAGTAGCGCTCTACGCGGGAAACATGCTGCAACAACGACCATAGTGGTAGCGAGCTTTGCGCGGAACCGCTACTACTATTCCTATCCTACCGCCAACACGGTGGGATTTATAGTGGTAGCGCTTTTTGCTGCACACACACTACTGCTGTAGTTGTAGCTATAGCACGCTTTCCTAGAACGCGCTACTACAAAGTAGTTGTAGCGCCCTATTTTAACCAGCGCTACTGCTATACCTCTGTGTATAGGCTTTTCCCTAGTAGTGGGGGCGCCATCCCACCTACGCATGCCTTGGTGTATCATGCTCACCTCGAGGCCCATCTTCGCATGAAACCGATGCCAAAAATCCAATAAATACAGAAACCCCTAGAAATAACCCTAGATCAGAAGTTCCGCTGCCGCAAGCCTATGTGTCCACGAAAAACCAATCTAGACCCCATTTCGGCACCTGGCTAGAGGGGAAAATCATCACTGATGGCCATCTTCATCATCCCTATGGCCGCCATGATGAGGAGCGAGTAGTCCACCTCGACTGCCTGGACCGCACGCGCGTCAAGTCCGCTCGTTTGTGTCGACCCGCTGCCCCGCCAAATCGTTGGAGTCCGCCGTGGCTTCCGAACCCCGCTACTGCATCCTCTCCTTCCCGCTCGTCACGCCGGCCTCCCTGTTGCCGCGCCTGCGTCGCCCTATTGCCGCGAGTGCAGACGCCGGTGAATCCTGCAGGTCGCCGCCTCGCCAAGTCCCTTGCCTCGTCGTCCTGTGCCTGGAGCCGCGCCCCTCCATCGTCTCTTCCTTGAGCCACCGCAGCAGGCGGACCTCCGCATCCGGCCACGCCGCCGGCAAGCCCTGCCTCCTCCGCCTCGCCAAGTCCCTGAACCTGTCGCTGCATTTTCCTTCAGAACAAGCAGAGTAGCTCGCTCGCCCTGCATTAACTGAGTGCCCCTCTATGGACCCGTTCGAGCGAGAGGGCTCGACCGGCTGCTTGTAGGCCGGCCGCGCTGCTTCCCTGCGGCCTGCTGCCTCACCGAACCGGGCCGAAGCCCATGGTGAGCAGATCCCTAGCGCCTCCCCTCTGTTCCCTTGGGCTTGGCTCAATTCTGCCACTGCTGAGGTCCTGCGCCAGTAGTTTCGGCCCATGTATTTTTTTCCTTGCGCTGCGAATTTTGCCTTTTAACCAGAGACTGCCTGTTTTTACAGAAAACCCCTTGCACATCATGTATTTAATAACTCAACAACCGTGCATCACATGTAAAAACATTATATATGAAATATGCTTAGTTTTTCATCTAGTTTCATAATATGCCACTTTCATTTATGTTTGAAATGTTTAAAATGCTGTTTGTTTAAATAACATGCTAAAATGCTTTATTTCATAACTAAATAACCGTAGCTCCGAATTAAATAATCTTTATATGTAAATGGGGTAGAAAAATGCCTAGATTTACTTGGTGCACTCATCTTGCATGTTTAACAACTCTAAAATAATGTTTAGGGCAGAACAGTACCAAATCTATAATATTCTCATGAGGAGTTTCCGGAATTGTTGTTCGTTGCTTCTGGCCTCATTTAAATTTGACTAGATATGTAGTTTACTTTGCTTCACCACTTGCCATGTTAATCAACATTTAACATTGTTGGGTACATAAACGAGAGAGAACTAAATAAGTCATGTGGTGTTTTCGTCAATATGTAACTCCGTTGCATAATGAGCTCCACTTAATTTGTAGTATTGTTTGTGCACTTTGCCATGCCATGCTTCATTAAACTGGACATGCATCATACTCGATTGTGCATCATGCCATGTTGATGTGTTGGTTGTTTACTATGTTGTTTGCTTCTTTCCGGTGTTGCTTCTTCGGGTTGGTCCGATAAAGTCGTGTGTGTGAGGATCCGTTCGACTACGTCCGTTTATCTTCTTCATGGATTCGTTCTTCTTCCTTGCGGGATTTCAGGCAAGATGACCATACCCTCGAAATCACTTCTATCTTTGCTTGCTAGTTGCTCGCTCTTTTGCTATGCCTATGCTGCGATACCTACCACTTGCTTATCATGCCTCCCATATTGTTGAGCCAAGCCTCTAACTCACCTTGTCCTAGCAAACCGTTGTTTGGCTATGTTACCACTTTGCTCAGCCCCTCTTATAGCGTTGTTAGTTGCAGGTGAAGATTGGAGCTTGTTCCATGTTGGAAACATGGATATTTTGTTGGGATATCACAGTATCTCTTATTTAATTAATGCATCTATATACTTGGTAAAGGGTGGAAGGCTCGGCCTTATGCCTGGTGTTTTGTTCCACTCTTGCCGCCCTAGTTTCCGTCATATCGGTGTTTTGTTCCCGGATTTTGCGTTCCTTACGCGGTTGGGTTATAATGGGAACCCCTTGACAGTTCGCCTTGAATAAAACTCCTCCAGCAAGGCCCAACCTTGGTTTTACCATTCGCCACCTAGCCTTTTTCCCTTGGGAGTCGCGCATCCTGAGGGTCATCTTTATTTTAACCCCCCCGGGCCAGTGCTTGTCTAAGTGTTGGTCCAAACTAGAGCCACTTGCGGCGCCACCTCGGGGAAACTTGAGGGCTGGTTTTAGCTGTACGTAGTGTTCATCCGGTGTTTCCCTGAGAATGAGATATGTGCAGCTCCTATCAGGATGTCGGCGCATCGGGCGGTCTTGCTGGACTTGTTTTACCATTGTCGAGGATGTCTTGTAACCGGGATTCCCAGCCTGATCGGGTCTTCCCGCTAGAAGGAATATCCTTCGTTGACCGTGAGAGCTTGTGATGGGCTAAGTTGGGACACCCCTGCAGGGATTTGAACTTTCAAAAGCCGTGCCCGCGGTTATGGGCAGATGGGAATTTGTTAACGTCCGGTTGTAGAAAACCTGAAGTTGATCTTAATTAAAATACATCAACCGCATGTGTAACCGTGATGGTCTCTTTCCGGCGGAGTCCGGGAAGTGAACACGGTGTTGGAGTTATGCTTGACGTAGGTTGTTCTAGGATCACTTCTTGATCATACTTTTATCGACCGTGCTTTGCCTTCTCTTCTCGCTCTCATTTGCGTATGTTAGCCACCATATATGCTAGTCGCTTGCTGCAGCTCCACCTCATACCTTTTACCTTACCCATAATCTTAAATAGTCTTGATCGCGAGGGTGTGAGATTGCTGAGTCCCCGTGACTCACAGATACTTCCAAAACCAGCTTGCAGGTGCCGTTGAACCGTGCAGATGACGCAACCAAGCTCAAGGAGGAGCTTGATGAACATCTCGTCCTTTGTGTTGTTTCTTTCTAGTTGATCAGCAGTGGAGCCCAGTTGGGGTCGATCGGGGATCTGTGTAGCTTTTGGGGCAGTCTTCTTTTATTTTGGTTCTGTAGTCGGACCTTGATTGTAACTGGTTGATGTATTGCTTTATTCATGTAATTGTGTGAAGTGGCGATTGTAAGCCAACTATGTATCTCTTTCCCTTATGTATTACATGGGTTGTGTGAAGATTACCTCACTTGCGACATTGCTTTCAATGCGGTTATGCCTCTAAGTCGTGCTTCGACACGTGGGAGATATAGCCGCATCGAGGGCGTTACAGCTGTCCATCAGCATCGCCAGGTACTAGCTTCTCTTCATTTCCAATCTGCATTAGGTTTGCCTTAGTTCATCGGCGTTCATCAGTTTTTGGCATACCCGCTCATAGTTCGCCTGTCATTAGTTGAATCCCAATGCAACACTAGTGTCATGCGACAGTAGTTTTAGTATCCGCTACTCATCATAGATTTATCTTGTTTCTGCGAGATTCATTTTCAGTACACTAGTTCTTCCACAACTATTTTAGGTTTAGGAATAGTTTTTCTTTTCGAAATTGTCGTAGATTCATAAATATAGCCGCAATCTGTGAAAACTGTTTATGCAACACTTAGCAGAATCCTTAGCACTTCCACCTTTATAGACTGTTGACTCGCCATGCTGTATTCGGCGGCTTACCCAATGCTCTCGTGACCCGCCAGCCTCTAGCTGGCTTAAATCTTGCAAACGGCTCTGTATCACACTATTGATCTTACTGTATTTATTTCTTGTTCATAGCTTCATTACTTCTGGCTCATTAGGACCAAGGCTCCCACAACTTGCGATTCGATCCCGTCCAAGGTTACCGAAGATACTCTCAATGAATACGTAACCATGGGTGTTTTAGCAGCCAAGGAAGTCATCCATTGGCGGATTCCAGGTTCCGAATGCCCTCCTGAACCTCAAGAGAGTGAAGTTGTAGTTTTTACAGATCATCTACTCTGCGGTTTTTCTCCGCCCGGCTCAAAATTCTTTCGATACATGCTGCACTTTCATAACCTTCATCCTGAAGATATAGGTCACAACTCTGTCTCCAACATATGCAATTTCCAAGTGTTCTGTGAGGCATACCTTGGCAAAGAACCTTCTATAGATCTGTTCAGAGACTATTATTATATTAACCGCCAAACTGAGATGTCCGACGGGCTTAGCCTTGAACTCTGCCAAGTCATCCTAAGGACTGAATTTTACTTGGTTTTATTGCAAGGACACTTCTCCAGAAGGAGAAAACCCCCTGCCGAGTTATCGTCCATATCGACTCCCTACCAGTGGCCCATTACCTGTCCGGATGGCTGCCACGGCGTGTGGTCTTTATTCTTCCACTCTTTCAAAGATTCGGGCCTGATACGTCTCCAACGTATCTATAATTTTTGATTGCTCCATGCTATATTATCTACTATTTTGGGCAATATTGGGCTTTATTTTCCACTTTTATATTATTTTTGAGACTAACCTATTAACTGGAGGCCCAACCCAGATTTGCTGTTTTATGCCTATTTCAGTGTTTCGAGGAAAAGGAATATCAAACGGAGTCAAAATGGAACAAAATCAACTGGATAAGTTATTTCTGGATGGAAACCTACCGGATAGACTTGGACCCTACGTCAGAAGATGAAGGAGGTGCTCACGAGGGTAGGGGCGCGCCCCCTGCCTCGTGGCCCCCCCTTCGGTCCATCGACGTACCCCTTGTACCCATATATACCTACGTATCGTAAAACTTCTAGGGAGCACAATAGATCGGGAGTTCCGCCGCCAGAAGCCTCCGTAGCCACCGAAAGCCAATCTAGACCCGTTCCGGCACCCTGTCGGAGGGGGCAATCCCTCTCCAGTGGCCATCTTCATCATCCCGGTGCTCTCCATGACGAGGAGGGAGTAGTTCTCCCTCGGGGCTGAGGGTATGTACCAGTAGCTATGTGTTTGATCTCTCTCTCTCTCTCTCGTGTTCTTGAGTTGGCATGATCTTGATGTATCGCGAGCTTTGCTATTATAGCTGGATCTTATGTTCCTCCTCCCCCTCTTCTCTCTTGTAATGAATCGAGTTTCCCCTTTGAAGTAATCTTATCGGATTGAGTCTTTCAAGATTTGAGAACACTTGATGTATGTCTTGCCGTGGATATTTGTGCTGACAATGGGATATCACGTGATTCACTTGATGTATGTTTTGGTGACCAACTTGCGGGTTCCGCCCATGAACCTATGCATAGGGGTTGGCACACATTTTTGTCGTGATTCTCCGGTAGAACTTTGGGGCACTCTTTGAGGTCCTTTGTGTTGGTTGAATAGATGAATCTGAGATTGTGTGATGCATATCGTATAATCATGCCCACGGATACTTGAGGTGACATTGGAGTATCTAGGTGACATTAGGGTTTTGGTTGATTTGTATCTTAAGGTGTTATTCTAGTACGAACTCTAGGGCTGTTTGTGACACTTATAGGAATAGCCCAACGGATTGATTGGAAAGAATAACTTTGAGGTGGTTTCGTACCCTACCATAATCTCTTCGTTCGTTTTCCGCTATTAGTGACTTTGGAGTGACTCTTTGTTGCATGTTGAGGGATAGTTATGTGATCCAATTATGTTATTATTGTTGAGAGGACTTACACTAGTGAAAGTCTGAACCCTAGGCCTTGTTTCCTAGCATTGCAATACCGTTTACCCTCACTTTTATCATTTTCTACCTTGCTGTTTTTATTATTTCAGATTACAAATACCTTTATCTACTATCCATATTGCACTTGTATCACCATCTCTTCGCCGAACTAGTGCACCTATACAATTTACCATTGTATTGGGTGTGTTGGGGACACAAGAGACTCTTTGTTATTTGGTTGCAGGGTTGCTTGAGAGAGACCATCTTCATCCTACGCCTCCTACGGATTGATAAACCTTAGGTCATCCACTTGAGGGAAATTTGCTATTGTCCTACAAACCTCTGCACTTGGAGGCCCAACAACGTATACAAGAAGAAGGTTGTGTAGTAGACATCAAGCTCTTTTCTGGCGCCGTTGCCGGGGAGGTTAACGCTTGAAGGTATATCTTTAGATCTTGCAATCGAGTCTTTTAGTTTCTTGTTTTATCACTAGTTTAGTTTATAAAAGAAAACTATAAAAAAATGGAATTGAGTTTGTCTCATACGCTTCACCTTTTTAATATCTTTCATGAGTATGATGGAAAGGATAATTGTGCTCAAGTGCTAGAAGAAGAAATCTATAAAATGTTTGGCACTAAATATTTGAATGATGAGCATGATTGCAATGTTGTTAGTATGAATTCTTTGAATATCCATGATGCTAATGATATGCAAAGCCACAAGCTTGGGGAAGCTATGTTTGATGAAGATGATATTTTTTGTCCCCCAAGTTTTGATGAGCAAATTTATTATGATGAAAGCATGCCTCCTATTTATGATGATTATATTGATGAAAGTGGATTTGGAGAGGTCATGACTTTATTTAGTAATGATTCCACTATCTCGGAGGAGGTTCCAATTGATTATGAGAACAAAGTTGCTATCTATGATGATTATTGTGATGACTTGTATGCTATAAAGAATAATGATATCCATGAAACTTGTAATCATGATTTTAGTTTTCAATTGGATTATGCTTCACATGATAATTATTTTGTTGAGTTTAATCCCACTATCCCGAATGAGAAGAATTTTGCTTATGTGGAGAGTAATAAAAATTCTATGCTTGTAGATCATGAAAAGAATGCTTTAGGTTATGGTTATATTGTTGAATTCATTCATGATGCTACTGAAAATTATTATGAGGGAGGAACATATGCTTGTAGGAATTGCAATAATACCAAGTTTCCTCTCTATGTGCTTAAAGTTTTGAAGTTATGCTTGTTTTGCCTTCCTATGCTAGTTGATTATTGTTCCCATAAGTTGTTTGATCACAAAATCCCTATGCATAGGAATTGGGTTATACTTAAATGTGCTAGTCATATTCTTCATGATGCTCTCTTTAAGTTACAATTCTTATCCTTTATGTGAGCATCATTGAAATCATCATGCCTAGCTAGGGGCGTTAAACGATAGCGCTTGTTGGGAGGGAACCCAATTTTATTTTTATTCCTTGCTTTTTGCTCCTGTTTAGTAATAAATAAATTATTTAGCCTCTGTTTTGGTTGAGTTTTTTGTGTTTAATTAGTGTTTGTGCCAAGTAGAACCGTTGGGAAGACTTGGGGAAAGTCTTGTTGAACCTGCTGTAAAAAAACAGAAACTTTAGCGATCATGAGAACTGATGTCATTTTTATTTGAAGAGTGCCATTTAGTTAATTCCTTTTGCAGATGATTAATAGATAAATTCCTCATGTCCAGAAATTTATTTTAGAATTTTATGAGTTCCAGAAGTATATGTTTGATCCAGATTACTACAGACTGTTCTGTTTTTGACAGATTCTGTTTTCATGTGTTGTTTACTTATTTTGATGAATCTATGGCTAGTAAAATAGTTTATAAACCATAGAGAAGTTGGAATAAAGTAGGTTTAACACCAATATAAATAAAGAATGAGTTCATTACAGTACCTTGAAGTGGTGATTGATTTTCTTATACTAACGGAGCTTACGAGTTTTCTGTTAAGTTTTGTGTTGTGAAGTTTTCAAGTTTTGGGTAAAGATTCGATGGACTATGGGATAAGGAGTGGCGAGAGCCTAAGATTGGGTATGCCCAAGGCACCCAAGGTAATATTCAAGGATAACCAAGATCCTAAGCTTGGGGATGCCCCGGAAGGCATCCCCTCTTTCGTCTTCGTTCATCGGTAACTTTACTTGGAGCTATATTTTTATTCGCCACATGATATGTGTTTTGCTTGGAGCGTCAATTTATTTTGTTAGAATTTCCTTGCTGTTATTTAGAACAATGTTTTGCATCTTTTATTTCAATAAAAGTGGCATTGATAGCCTTTACTATGCCTATGTTACAAGTATACATGTTGCTGTTTGAAAACAGAAAGTTTACCGCTGTTGCAATAATTCCCTAGAAAAGTCAGAATGTTATAAAATGTTGAAACCTTTTGCATATTAAGATCTGATAAATTTACTACAGTGGGAATTTTATTTAATAATTTTTGGAGCTAGGGAAGTATGGATGTTGCAGCATTCTTTACAGACTATCCTGTTTAGGCAGATTGCTGTTATGTTTGCATTGTTTGCATATGTTTGCTTCTTTAATGATTCTATTTGAGGATAGGACTATTAAATATGCAGAGGCATTTAGTATACAATTTTGAATAATAATTTTATTGATTTTCTACAGTAGAGTATGATAAGGTTTTGGCAATGGTTTATACTAACTTATCTCACGAGTCCTTGTTGAGTTTTGTGTGGATGAAGCTTTTGAGATTTAGGGAGACCTTGATATGAGAGGAATTAAGGAGACACAAAAGCTCAAGCCTGGGGATGCCCAAGGCATCCCAAGATTATATTTCAAGAAGTCTCAATCATCTAAGCTTGGGGATGCCCCGGTTGGCATCCCACCTTTCTTCTTCAACAACTATCGGTTAGTTTCGGTTGATCCCAAGTTTTTGCTTCTTCACATGATGTTTGCAATTCTTAGAATGTCATTTTGCTTTGCTTGCTGTTTGAATAGAATACCAAGATCTGAAATTATTAAATGTTAGAGAGTCTTCACATAGTTTCATAATTATTCGACTACTCATTGATCTTCACTTATATCTTTCGGAGTAGTTTGTCATTTGCTCTAGTGCTTCACTTATATCTTTTTAGAGCACGGTGGTGGTATTATAGAAATAGATGAACTCTCATGCTTCACTTATATTATTTTGATAGTCTTAAATAGCATGGTAATTTGCTTAAATAATCCTAATATGCTAGGTATACAATATTAATAATAAAATTCTCTTATGAGTGTGTTGAATACTAAGAGAAGTTTGATACTTGATGATTGTCTTGAGATACGAGGATGGTAATATTAGAGTCATGCTAGTTGAGTAGTTGTGAATTTGAGAAATACTTGTGTTGAAGTTTTTGATTCCCGTAGCATGCACGTATGGTGAACCGTTATGTGATGAAGTCGGAGCATGATTTATTTATTGATTGCCTTCCTTACGAGTGGCGGTCGGGGACGAGCGATGGTCTTTACCTACCAATCTATCCCCCTAGGAGCATGCGCGTAGTACTTTGTTTCGATAACTAATAGATTTTTGCAATAAGTATGTGAGTTCTTTATGACTAATGTTGAGTCCATGGATTATACGCACTCTCACCCTTCCACCATTGCTAGCCTCTCTAGTACCGCGCAACTTTTGCCGGTACCATAAACCCCCCATACACCTTCCTCAAAACAGCCACCATACCTACCTATTATGGCATTTCCATAGCCATTCCGAGATATATTGCCATGCAACTTTCCACCATTCCATTATTATGACACGCTTCATCATTGTCATATTGCTTTGCATGATCATGTAGTTGACATCGTATTTGTGGCAAGGCCACCGTTCATAATTATTTATACATGTCACTCATGCATCATTGCACATCCCGGTACACCGCTGGAGGCATTCATATAGAGTCATATCTTGTTCTAAGTATCGAGTTGTAATTCTTGAGTTGTAAGAAAAATAGAAGTGTGATGATCATCATTATTAGAGCATTGTCCCAGTGAGGTAAGGATGCTGGAGACTATGATTCCCCCACAAGTCGGGATGAGACTCCGGGCGCAAAAAAAGAGAGGCCAAAGAAGCCCAAATAAAAAAAGAGGCCATAAAAAAAGAGAAGGCCCAAATAAAAAAATAAAAAAATAAAAAAAATGAGAGAAAAAGATAGAAGGGGCAATGCTACTATCCTTTTACCACACTTGTGCTTCAAAGTAGCACCATGATCTTCATGATAGAGAGTCTCCTATGTCGTCACTTTCATATACTAGTGGGAATCTTTCATTATAGAACTTGGCTTGTATATTCCAATGATGGGCTTCCTCAAAATGCCCTAGGTCTTCGTGAGAAAGCGAGTTGGATGCACACCTACTAGTTTCTTTTGTTGAGCTTTCATACACTTATAGCTCTAGTGCATCCGTTGCAAGGCAATCCCTACTCACTCACATTGATATCTATTGATGGGCATCTCCATATCCCATTGATACGCCTAGTTGATGAGAGACTATCTTATCCCTTTTTGTCTTCTCCACAACCACCATTCTATTCCACCTATAGTGCTATGTCCATGGCTCACGCTCATGTATTGTGTGAAGATTGAAAAGTTTGAGAACATCAAAAGTATGAAACAATTGCTTGGCTTGTCATCGGGGTTGTGCATGATTTAAATATTTTGTGCGGTGAAGATAGAGCATAGCCAGACTATATGATTTTGTAGGGATAGCTTTCTTTCGCCATGTTATTTTGAGAAAACATAATTGCTTAGTTAGTATGCTTGAAGTATTATTATTTTTATGTCAATATAAACTTTTATCTTGAATCTTTCGAATCTGAATATTCATATCACAATTAAGAGTATTTTCATTGAAATTATGCCAAGTAGCACTCCGCATCAAAAATTATCTTTTTATCTTTTACTTACTCAAGAACGAGCAGGAATTAAGCTTGGGGATGCCTGATACGTCTCCAACGTATCTATAATTTTTGATTGCTCCATGCTATATTATCTACTGTTTTGGGTAATATTGGGCTTTATTTTCCACTTTTATATTATTTTTGGGACTAACCTATTAACCGGACGCCCAGCCCAGATTTGCTGTTTTATGCCTATTTCAGTGTTTCGAGGAAAAGGAATATCAAACGGAGTCAAAACGGAATGAAATCAACTGGATAAGTTATTTTTGGAAGGAAACCTACTGGATAGACTTGGACCCTACGTCAGAAGATGAAGGAGGAGCTCACGAGGGTAGGGGGCGCGCCCACCCCCCTGGGCGTGCCCCTGCCTCGTGGCCCCCCCTTCGGTCCACCGACGTTCCCCTTGTACCCATATATACCTACGTATCGTAAAACTTCCAGGGAGCACAATAGATTGGGAGTTCCGCCGCCAGAAGCCTCCGTAGCCACTGAAAGCCAATCTAGACCCATTCCGGCACCCTGCCGGAGGGGGCAATCCCTCTCAGGTGGCCATCTTCATCATGCCGGTGCTCTCCATGACGAGGAGGGAGTAGTACTCCCTCGGGGCTGAGGGTATGTACCAGTAGTTATGTGTTTGATCTCTCTATCTTGTGTTCTTGATTTGGCATGATCTTGATGTATCGCGAGCTTTGCTATTATAGCTGGATCTTATGTTTCTCCTCCCCCTCTTCTCTCTTGTAATGAACCGAGTTTCCCCTTTGAAGTAATCTTATCTGATTGAGTCTTTAAAGATTTGAGAACACTTGATGTATGTCTTGCCGTGGATATTTTAGGTGACAATGGGATATCACGTGATTCACTTGATGTATGTTTTGGTGACCAACATGCGGGTTCCGCCCATGAACCTATGCATAGGGGTTGGCACACGTTTTCGTCGTGATTCTCCGGTAGAACTTTGGGGCACTCTTTGAGGTCCTTTGTGTTGGTTGAATAGATGAATCTGAGATTGTGTGATGCATATCGTATAATCATGCCCACGGATACTTGAGGTGACATTGGAGTATCTAGGTGACATTAGGGTTTTGGTTGATTTGTATCTTAAGGTGTTATTCTAGTACGAACTCTAGGGCTGTTTGTGATACTTATAGGAATAGCCCAACGGATTGATTGGAAAGAATAACTTTGAGGTGGTTTCGTACCCTACCATAATCTCTTCGTTCGTTCTCCGCTATTAGTGACTTTTGAGTGACTCTTTGTTGCATGTTGAGGGATAGTTATGTGATCCAATTATGTTAGTATTGTTGAGAGGACTTACACTAGTGAAAGTATGAACCCTAGGCCTTGTTTCCTAGCATTGCAATACCGTTTACGCTCACTTTTATCATTTGCTACCTTTCTGTTTTTATTATTTCAGATTACAAATACCTTTATCTACTATCCATATTGCACTTGTATCACCATCTCTTCGCCGAACTAGTGCACCTATACAATTTACCATTGTATTGGGTGTGTTGGGGACACAAGAGACTCTTTGTTATTTGGTTGCAGGGTTGCTTGAGAGAGACCATCTTCATCCTACGCCCCCTACAGATTGATAAACCTTAGGCCATCCACTTGAGGGAAATTTGCTACTGTCCTACAAACCTCTGCACTTGGAGGCCCAACGACGTCTACAAGAAGAAGCTTGTGTAGTAGACATCAGGGCCTTCATTGCGAACAGCCTAACCGGAATAGATTTGGTCCGCTGCTGGGTTTCATGGAGAATTCAACCTTTAAGTCGTCGCCCTGGCTTAATGTGCATATATACTGGAGATACAAAAGATCCACTGCGCTACAATCCCACTGAACTAACTGAGATGGAAATCAATGATATTTTCAAGTCGCTCCTTGGCGAGTCATTGGCAAATTGCAGCAAGACGGGTCTAGCTCCTTATTATACTCTTAATCTGCCACCAGCTGTAAGTACCCTTGCATATATATCACTTGTTTTTGTTAGCCTCTCTGGTTTTGATCTTATTGCTCATGTGCCCCCAAGCCGACTCTTATTTTTGCAAAAATAAGATACAAACTACTACTGCTCCAGCAAAAAGGCTCAAAACAACCGGTCGTGGCCCGGGTCGTTCTAAGAAGCCCACGGCGCAAGAGCAGCTTAAACTAGACGACTCAGAGGTAGAACTTGATTCACTTGGTATTCTTTTTATGCAACTTATTGATGTTGATTCACCTCAGGAGGAAACAGAGACAAGCCAAGCTGACGCCGTTGAGGTAATCCCTGTCTCCTCCGACTTAGAAACCTTACCAAGAGAGAAAACATGGTGGGTCATCTTGAAAGTACGTTTTCCTATCCTCTTGATCACTTAGACCCCAACTTTCTTTTGAAGAAATAGCAGCACGAGTCCAGGCAGCACACTCAGCACATCAACCAAGAAGAGCTAATGACCGACTTACCCAACACACCGCCACCTCGTAAACGTCATCATGAGGTGCCTCAAGGCCCTACTTTCTCTCTTTCATGAGCCAACCTCATACGACAACCTCTTAATTCTTCTAACTCAGCATATCAGTATACTTCTCTCTCATCTGGCGACTCAAATGGGACATGGCTCCCCACATTTGTGGTTAACCCGGTGTAAGTACTATTACTTGTTGAATAAATTATCTTGCCCTTTCATACTTATTAGACTGAATAATTTTCCTTATAGGGCTAAGTCAAAGACGGGCAAGAAGCAAAAACCTGGCTCTTCCAAGACTATTGAAGCTTCTGAACAAGAGAAACACGCGCCAACGGCTAGCGAAGCCCAAACCTAAGAAATTGAAAATCCGGAGAGCCGGCAAGACGACCTGCCTCCTCGAGATGATCTTGCCAATCCTGACTCGGCTGCGGATATCAATGATGACCCGGCGACCAATCAAGACCCGCCGAGCCCTAAGCCGCTTTCTCCTGCCAAACGTTCCGACAAGACTACTGCTGATGACTAGATTGAAGAGGTGATCTACATCGGATCAGCTTATCAGCCGCCAAGTGTCTCCACAGTGCTGACCAAACTTTCCGCCAAGGATGAAGCACATTTGTCAGACAAAAATAAGGCCAAGCTTGACCTTGAGAGCTATTCAAAACTAAATGCTGGTGAACTATACTCTGGCTATCTGGACCGTCTTCACACAAGCCGTGATCTGGAGGCCAACTTGGTCAATGTGATGCGACAAAAATATGAGGTATGAAGTCACCTCCACCTTTAACTTATGCTTATATATATGTACTTATCCAGCCCCCAAGTCTTAATCATAGGAAAATATTATTGAGTATGCTTAAGACTTTCAGCAATATGTAAGTACAAATTTTCAGGTCATAGCCCCTTAGGACCAGCTTGCATAAGCCATATTAAACATGTTGTTGCCAATGTTCCTTTGCAAAATAACCCATTAGAATCCTCAAGGGCCGTATTATCATGTAAGGATGAGCCGGGTCTTCTATATTGATATTTAAAAATTTCAAGTCATAGCCCTTAAGGGTCGGCTTATCTTGAAAAGATGAACCAGGTCTATTGTATTAAGTTTAATTGAGAGCTGCCATCTGTAACCTGCCAGGGCCGGCTTGTCTGGATAAAGATGAGCCAGGTCTTTAATAATATGTAGTAGTAAAAATAAACTTTGATAGCCCTCAAGGGCCGGGCCATCTTATGAAGATGAGCCGGGTCTTAGACACTCAATGTTTAAAAAGAACTTCATCGCACATTAGCCCCCAAGTGCCAAGTATATTGCTTGTAATGTGCTTGGGAGTTAAAAATATTCCTTATACCCATGCTGAAAAATATTTCTGGTCTCTAATGCTCACTTGTAGGATACTTTAAGCTTTAGTGACTCGCAGCTGGGTGAATTAAGAAAAATGCTCAAACTCCAAGAATCTAAGACTTAGAATGCTGAGACCAAGTTGAAAGTTAGTTTAGGAGAAAATGAAAAGCTCAAGGCCAGTTTTAATATCGAGAGAGCCGTCTGGGAAGAAGAGAAAAATGCATTACTGCAAAGGGCAGAGGCCACTAAATCTTGTTTGAAGAGCACCACTACAGAATTGTCCGGCTTAAAGCGACGAATTTCACAGATGACATATGCTATCTTTGGTAAGCAACATTGAATTTTTTACCCTTGCACAACCCTTTTATTTTGACTCGCCCGGCGACTCATCTGTATGTTTGCTCAATAGGCCCCAGGAGCTCCAATCTTGGCCATGATATGCTCGTGAAGCTGAAAGCTGTATATGCCCTGGTTGAACAATTATATACTGGCACTCAATGGACTCTTGTGGCTATCTCCAATGGGATACAGCCAGCCACGCTCATCAAGGAGGTGCTAGACAAATTGTCTATAATGCCCAATAAGTTGGAAGAGATAAAATTATAAGCCACCCGCTCTGGTGCCATTGCCGCTCTCAGTCAAGCCAAAGCGTGGCAAGCGGAACTAGACCCGAAAGAAATGTACACTAGTTGATCAGACGGATTTTGCGAAATGCGTAAAGGAGATGCGTCCCTTGGTGTGCAAACTGGCCGAGGAGACTGATTTGTCCAGGTACCAGCCGACGTACAACATAGAAAATGCTAAGATCAAAGTGCCGACTTATGACATCGTGGATCTCACTCCTCCAACGCGTAAGCATACTTTTGCCCCTGAAGTTAACCGACATTGACTGGACGTCACCTGACATCCAGATGGGCGAAGAAGGAGAGCCGGAGCAGGATGCCCCGGAGTCATCAACTCATCGTGATGAAGACAACTAATACCAGGTGGCTCTCAAATCGAGGTATGGACATACTGTATCAGAAAACACTTTGCTCCAAATTTGCAGGCCCATGGTGGCCTTGTAATAGGCTAGATTTAAAACAATGATCTGTCATGCCATCGTGCATGTTAGCCTTTAACTATTGAACTGCCAATTTGATATTTATGACCCGCCTAAGACGTGTGCTTATATAAGCCATGCTAGTATTCATATTTCTGTTGATAATTTGGCATGTCCTGAACAAAATGTAAGGAACATATATATACCCTGGCGACTCAGTGTCAAAAGCCAGGGCGGGTAACAAGCCAAATATCACATAGTCTTATGTAAGTAAACAAAAGACTAAAATTATGATCATGCAAGCCAAAATATGATGGCTAGTTAATCATGAAAAAACCAAGGCGGGTTACCAAACCTCGCATAGTCAAATAACCAGGAAAAACATACGTGTAGATTTGACTGATACTGTCAGCTCAATTCACCATATGCAGTAAGGGTGACAACCCAGATATTTGTAAGCATCTTACTTCAAGAAGGCCTGCTAGCGACTCATGGTCTGTAGCCAGGGCGGGTTACCAAACCCAAAAATACCCTAATATGAGTCTTCTTATTAGGGTTATATGGGCCGAATTGTTAAAAACACACTTTAGCGGAAAAAATATTTAAAGGACACAAATCCAAAATATTCATAAGAAAGATTCAGAAAAAAATCTCAAAGAGTGATCTGGCTGGCTCACCAAAGCACGGCCAGACTGACTAGCAAATCCATGTGCTTTCATAGGCCGCACAGCCTTAGAGTTAATCCTAGCTCACTGTAAGCCGGCCCTCATGTGACAAAAACCGTCGTTTAAACCTTACCAAGTTCAGGGCCTTGAAAAAGATTGACTATTAAGAGTACGCCGCATCACTCAGGATTACCTGGCGGAGTGGCATTCATGCAAACAGGTAGGATAACTCAGGATTCGGCGTCCACACCTGGTCAAGAGGGTATGAAAGCTAAACCTGATGGGTTGGAAGCCCCCAAGTGACCTTATGAACAAATAATAAAGACTCAGACGCTTAGAAATGAAACGACAAAGGCCCTGAATTGTCAGGGACGATGGCTTTATTATATTGATCATAATATATACATTGATAAAAGTATGTACAACGACAAGAGCCGGTGGCTCAAGTGTAATAAGGACGAAGGTGAGTAATATTCCAGGGCCGATGGGTCTCCTCCTCCAACTTGCGCGAGTCCTTGTGCTCTTGTATATCAATGAGGTAGTTTGACCCGTTGTTCAGGTACTTGCTGACCACAAAAGGTTCTTCCGAAGGCGGGGATAACTTGTGCATATCTGTTTAATCCTGTATGAGCCAGAGCACGAAGTCGCCTTCTTGAAATGTTCGAGTCTTGACTCTGCGGCTATGATAGCGACGCAGGTCTTGTTGATATATTGCCGAACGAGCTGCCGCAAGGTCATGCTCCTCATCCAACATATCAAGTGCATCTTGACGTGCTATCTCATTAGCAGCTTCAACATAAGCCTCCACGCGAGGCGAATCATGACGAATATCGCTTGGTAGAACCGCCTCAGCCCCGTAGACCATGAAGAAAGGCGTATAGTCTGTTGATCTATTGGGAGTGGTGTTGATACTCCAATGTACTGAAGGTAACTCCCCAACCCAACAACCCGGAGTTCGCTGCAAAGGAACCATAAGCCGGGGCTTGATACCTCTCAAGATTTCTTGGTTGGCCCTCTCCACTTGACCATTAGACTGTGGATGAGCCATAGAGACGTCAAGACCAACATGCTCCTGTACATAGAATTCTCTCATAGCACATTTAGACAGATTAGTGCCATTATGAGTTATGATACTATGAGGATACCCAAAACAAAAAATCACTTTCTTTAGGAACTAAATTGTTGTCACCGCATCACACTTGCTGACTGGCTCTGCTTCAACCCACTTGGTTAATTTGTCAATCGCCACCAAGAGGTGGGTTTTCTTATCCTTAGACCTTTTGAAGGGTCCAACCATATCAAGACCCCATAATGCAAACGGCCAAGTAATTGGAATAATCCTCTATTCTTGAGCTGGCACATGAGCCCATTGAGAAAATTTCTGAAACCCTTTGCACTTACTGACGATATCCTGTACATCAGCGTGAGCCATCAACCAATAAATCTATGAAGAAAACTTTGGATACCAGAGATTTAGAGCCGGCATATTGACCGCAATCACCTTCATGGATTTCTCTTAAAATTTCACGGCCCTCTTCAGGAGAAACACAACGCCGGAACACGCCTGTGACACTGCATCAGTGTAACTCGCCATTGACAATAGTCATAGACTTAGACCGCCGGGTTATCTACCCGGGAAAAGTTTCATCCTCAGGTAACTCGCCCCGGATCATGTAAGACAAGTATGGAACTGTCCAATCGGGAATAGCATGGAGAGCCGCCACCAACTATGCCTCCATGTTAGGAACTGCAAGATCTTCTTGTGACGGCAACTTGATTGAAGGATTATGCAATACAACAAGAAAAACATTAGGGGGCACCGGCTTTCGTTGAGACCCAAGCCGGCTCAAAGCATCAGCCGCCTCATTCTTCCTTTGGTCAAGATGCTCCACTTGATAGCCTTTGAAGTGTCCAGCAATATTGTCAACCGCCCGGCGGTAAGCCGCCATGAGCGGGTCTTTGGAATCCCAAGTGCCTGAAACTTGTCGAGCCACCAAATCTAAGTCGCCAAAGCACCTGACACGGCTTAAGCTCATCTCCTTAGCAATCCGAAGGCCATGGAGCAAGGCCTCATATTCAGCCGCATTGTTAGTGCAGGGAAACATCAACCTTAAAACATAACAAATTTATCGCCTTGTGGGGAAGTCAAAATAACTCCAGCGCCCGAGCCTTCTAACTTCCTAGACCCATCGAAGTGAATAGTCCAATATGTGTTATCAGGTTTCTCCTCGGGCGTCTGCAACTCCGTCCAGTCATTGATGAAATCCACAAGAGCTTGACATTTGATAGTTGTCTGTGGCACATACTTCAACCCATGGGGTTTGAGCTCAATGGCCCATTTAGCCACCAGACCTGTAGCCTCTCTGTTCTGAATAATATCCCCCAAAGGGGCAGAACTAACCACTATAATGGGATGGCCAAGAAAATAGTGCTTCAACTTACGACTAGCCATGAACACCCCAGATACCAGTTTCTGCCAATGTGGGTATCGCTGTTTAGACTCAACTAACACCTCACTCGCATAAAAAGCCGGCCTCTGGACCGGGTACTCCTTGCCTGCCTCCTTACCTAACACTATAACCTCCACACCGACAACTCTGCTGTTAGCCGCCACGTATAAAATCAAGGGTTCTTTCTCAATGGGAGCTGCAAGGACGAGCGGCTCAGCTAGCTGCTTTTTGAGTGCCTCAAACGCCTCATTAGCCGCGTCACTCGAAACAAAATGGTCTGTTTTCTTCATCATCTGGTTTAAAGGGATTGCCTTCTCTCCCAGGTGGCTTATGGACTGGCTTAAAGCGTCGATATGACCCGCCAGGCGTTGGATGTCATCGACACATGCCGGCTTAGCCAATGAAGTAATAGCCTTTATCTTCTATGGATTGGCTTCAATACCTCTCTCGGAGACCAGAAAACCCCCGCAAGCACACGAAAAACACACTTGGCTGGGTTAGCCATCATCTTGTAGACCCGAAGATTGTCGAAAGCCTCTTTCAAATCATCCAACAAAGTCTCCTTCTTGATGGACTTGACAATAATATCATCCACATAAGCATGAACATTGCGGCCGATCTGGTCATGAAAACAATTCTGGACACAATGTTGTTAAGTTGCATGCTCACTCTTGAGCCCAAAAGGCATAGACACATAGCAGAAAGCCCCAAAAGGTGTGATAAAATCCGTCTTCTATTGGTCTTTAACTGCCAATCTGATGATAACCAGAATAAGCATCCAGGAAGCTCAAACGCTCACAACCCGCCGTGGCATCTATGATCTGATCAATAGGGGGTAGAGCAAAAGGATCAGGTGGACAGGCCTTATTGAGGTCTGTATAATCCACACACATGCGCCAGGTGTCATTTTTCTTAAGTACCAGCACCGGGTTAGCCAACCATTCAAGGTAAAAAACCTCAACGATGAACCCAACCGCCAAGAGCCAGGACACCTCCTCTCCAATGGCCTTATGTCGCTCTTCATTAAAACAACAAAGGAACTGCTTCACCGGCTTAAACTTGGGATCAACATTGAGAGTGTGCTCGGCGAGTTCTATTGGTACACCTGGCATATCTAAGGCTTTAATGCAAAGATGTCCCGATTCTCACGGATGAACTCGATGAGAGCGCTTTCCTATTTCGGATCCATGTTAGCACTGATGGTGAACTGCTGAGACAAGTCGTCAGGGACAAGGTCAATCTGTTTGGTGTCACCTGCCAACTTAAACTTGAACAAAGGGTCTTGCTCTGTGGTGGGCTTCTTTAAAGGCGTCATGACAGCTGGATCAACATTATCTTTATAGAACTTAAGCTCCTCCATGGCACAAGCAGACTCAGCATAAGGAGCATCACCTTCTTCACATTCCAACACAATCTTTCTATTACCATGGACTGTAATGGTACCCTTATGTCCTGGCATCTTAAGCTGCAGATACACATAATAAGGCCGTGCCATAAATTTGGCATGAGCCGGCCGTCCAAACAAAGCGTGGTAAGGGCTCTTGATCTTAACCACTTCAAACCATAATGTCTCTGCTCTGTAATAATAATCATCGCCAAAAGCCACTTCTAAGGCAATCTTACCAACTAGATATGCTGACCTACCAGGTACCACATCGTGAAAGACTATAGAGGATGGCTTAAGATCTTTATCAGTCAAATTCATTCAGCGAAAGGTATCATACTAAAGGATATTGATGTTGCTTCCACCATCCATGAGGACTTTAGGGAATTTGTAACCCCCAACTTGAGGAGCTGCTACCAATGCTGGCTGACCCAGATTATCAACCCGGGGTGGGTGATCTTCTCTACTCCATGTGATTGGCTGCTCTGACCACCGCAAATACTGAGGTATCACCGACTCAACTGAATTGACCGCACACTTATGAACTTTCTGACCTTTCTTTCAAAGACTTGTGGTGAAAACATGATATTGGCCGCCATTAAGCTGCTTCAGATTACTCTGATATCCTGACTGTTGTTGTTGATTACCCTGACTGGGCTGTTGGTTATAACCGCCCTGATTGCCCTATCCTTGATGTGCAGAATGTGAGTCACTGCACCCGAAGCTGTGCCCGTGTGAGCCGGATCCTGACCTGCCAGGCGGGCCATTATTGCTGTCATGATTCTGATGAAAACTGGAATTCTTGTTTTCCTTCATAATGAAATAATCCTTCCACAAATGAGCCACTGGCTTATTAGGAAAACTGTGTTTCAGGCAAGGCTCGTTCAACATCGCCTCGAGGTTAAATCTCGGCCCTCCAAACACCGGCTTACCACGGCGCTGGTTTTTGTAACCAGAATTGGTGTTAGCTATAAGATCTGACCTACCGTCTGGGTGTCTGTGCTTTCCACCATTACCCCGTTATTGACCATTATGTCCGGTCACATTCTGCTGCTGACCCTTACCGTTACCACTCTTCTTTGCTTTGTTGGATTTTTCATCATCGGACCCCGGATCCTTTGTTGTATCAGAACCAACATACTTGATGAGAGCCTCCATGAGCTCCCCCATGTCATTGCAATGTCGTTTAAGCCGCCCAAGCTTCTGCTTAAGGGGGTAAAGTGACAAATCTTCTCCAGAATCAAAACAGCAGAGCCGGCTGCAATGCTATCTAATGAATGAATGATAGCTGAGACCCGGTGATCCCAATGGTGAGCCAATTCATCCTCCCGCTGCACGCAGTTGTCCAAATCGATAATCGACAGAGGCTGCTTACATGTTCCCTTAAAGTTCTGAATGAAATGTGCCTTCAACTTGGCCCATGAATTAATGGATTTGGCGAGTAATCCTTTCAACCAGGTACGAGCCAGTCCATCCAACATCATAGTGAAGTACTTGGCACATACAGTGTCATTAACATCTAGCATCTCCATAGCCAGTTCATAGCTTTCAATCCAAGCCTCAGGTGCAAGATCAGTTGTATAATTAGGCACCTTTCAAGGACCCTTAAAATCTTTGGGTAAGCGTTCGTTGCTTAGAGCCGACACTAGACACGGCACACCAACTGTCCTAGGAGTCATCCCAGCCTTGACAGACGCCGAAGGGTTTAACTGAAATTGCTGATGATCCCCCAATTGAGCCACCAGTTCCGCCTCACGCCGGGTTCTAGCCTGACACACAAGGGCCTGAGCATTATCATCACGGGGCGGGTTATGCCCACGGGGCGAGTCATCATTGCGAGGCGGGTTTTGACGATGTTTGCTGCTGGAAACCACCAACGACTCAATGCGCCGGTTGTAACTGCGGCTTTGGCGTGGTGTTGAGTGAATTTGCTCATGGATATATGAGTAAGTCGGCTGCTGAGCCACAACTGTCTGGAGAAGCTCCACAGCATTCTAGGTCTCTATCGTAGCTGGAGACTCGCCCTTGATTGAAATAGTTGCCAACCATGAAGCTGCGGTAATCATATTATCTAGCGGGTTGGAGTAATGACCAGAAGGTGTTGGTACTCGTTGAGGCGGGGTTAAATCCATACGAGGCTGGTCTAGCACACGAGGCTAGGCCGCTGCTCCGGTCACAGGCACCTCAGCAGCCCGGGTCACACTGGGCGGGTTACTCGTACCTGCTCTGGGCGTATTAAAAAGATTTCACCCCTCAAACTGTGAAGGCAGCCGACTCTGGTGCCTCCTTCGAAGACTAACGTTTGACGCATTTTGATCCAAATTCAAATGAAAGGCTTCTGCCCTTATCCGCTATGTTTCAGCCTCCAAGGCGGATCGCTCCGTGGCCATCCTGACATTCTCTGCATCAAGATCCTCTCAGGCCTTTGCCACCTCGTCCCACAGCTTTGCAATCTTTTTGCTGTGTTGTACTTAATTCGCCGGAGTTACCTCTACAGCTGATAGAGTCGCCAAGACATCTAAGAGCTCAGATAATACTTGAGCCGCTGGCAGCGCAGAGCCACTTGCCTTGGCTGTCGCAGCGGCGGTTGAGTCGGATGTCATGGCTGCAGCAGTTGAGGAGTTCAACATTGGTTGTGTGCCAGCCATAAAAATAGTAGCCCTGTTCAACGGCTCATAGGGATCCAGAATACTGTCACCATCGGAATAGCCCCCAAACCTGCCATCTTGAAGTTGATAGATTGATTCGGTTTCTCCGGTTGAGGACCCATCACCTGAATAGATGGTCGTCTATCCACTAGATACAGATCCTTCCTCAAGGTCCACCCCATGAACAAATCCCACAAAGGCATGCCTTCGGTCGGGTTGAACCCTGGTGGGTCACGTGTGCTGAGCCGTCTCGATGATGTCGGTGCAGGTATCCGGCTCAGGCTCTGACTCGCTGATCTTGTCGATGAAGACGTGAATTCCACCGAAGGGGACCCAGTACCCGTACTCAACTGAGTCGGCCTTGGGGCCCCAGCCAGCGTCGTCGATGTACATCTTGCCGCGGTGACTCTTAGTCATCCGGCCCATGGCATACCCTTAGATCCTTGAGAAGCTGCCCTTCAAGAACTCGAAACCACCATGAGCTGGCCCCACGATGGGCGCCAACTATCATGGTTATGTTATGGCAAATTCCCTTTTGAAAGGACTTAGGTGTGTAGCCATAGCAACATAGGTTATCTCGAAGGGGTTGAACAGGACAAAGGACACAAAGGATTTACCCAGGTTCGGCCCCTCACAATGAGGTAAAAGCCTATGTCCTGCTTCTAGTTGTATTGCTTGAGTTTTGATTACAAGGGAGCGAATACGCTTGACTTAGCTCTCGATCGATTGTTTCTTTAGTTAACCCACCGTCGGGTCTTGCCTTTATATACATAGGTCAAGGCTTGGCGGCTTACAGGAGTCCGGGTCAGATCGTACAACATAACCGACCCTGGCTCTAAGTCACCTTGCCTTGTTAGGCAAGCTACCATCGGGCGGCTAACAGCTTCAGGTCTTGAGTTGCCTTCGGATCAAGGGCCTTCAACAGACCTGCCTCTAATCGGCTTTCGGTCTTCTCATCCTGTCTTCTTTAGGCCTTACTAGGCCTTCAATTAAGAGTCGCAAATAATATGACCCGGCCCCTCCTGGGCGGGTCATACCACGGGGTTATATCCCCAACGGTACCCTACAAACAATTTCTTCGTATGCTCTCTGCTAGATAAGAACTTTGGAGTGATTCTTCATCGCACGTTGAGAGATGGTTATATGATCCAATTATATTAGCATTGTTTAGAGACTACACTAGAGAAAGTATGGACCCTAGGCCTCATTTTCAAACATTGCAATATCGTTTGTGCTCACTTTTGTTACTTACTACCTTGCTGTTTTTATTGTCACTATTACAAAAATCATTATCTACTATCATTACTACACATGTATCACCATCTCTTCGCCGAACTAGTGCACCTATACAATTTACCATTGTATTTCATGTGTTGGGGACACAAGAGACTCTTTCTTATTTGGTTGCAGGGTTGTTTGAGAGAGATCATCTTCATCTTATGCCTCCCACAGATTGATAAACCTTAGGTCATCCACTTGAGGGAAAATTTCTACTGTCCTACAAAACTCTGCGCTTGAAGGCCCAACCCAAGTCTACGAGAACAAGTTGCGTAGTAGACATCAAGCTCTTTTCTCGCACCGTTGCCGGGGAGGTGAGTGCTTGAAGGTATATCTTTAGATCTTGCAATTGAATCTTTTAGTTTCTTATTTTATCACTAGTTTGGTTTATAAAAGAAAACTACAAAAAATGGAATTGAGGTGGTCTCAATTTGTTCATCTTTATAATGTCTTTCTTGAAAATGATGGAAAGGAAAATTGTGCTCAATTGATAAAAGAAGAGTTCAAAAGAACGTTTGGCATAAACGATGAGCATGATTGCAATGTAGTTAGTATGAATTCTTTGAATATCCATGATGCGAATGATATGCAAAGCCATAAGCTTGGGGATGCCATGTTTGATGAAGATAATATTTTTAGCCCCCCCAAGTTTTGATGAGAAAATTATTATGGTGATAGCATGCCTCCTATTTATGATGATTATGGTGATGACATGTATGCTATATTGAATAAGGATAACCATAAAACTTGTCATCGTGATTTTAATTTTCAATCACATGATAGTTATTTTATTGAGTTTTCTCCGACCACCATTGATGAGAAGAACTTTGCTTATGTGGAGAGTAGTAAATTCCTATGCTTGTGGATCATGAAAAAAAATGCTTTATGCGATAGTTATATTTTTGAATTCATTCATGATGCTACTGAAAATTATTATGAGAGAGTAACATATGCTTTCACATATTGCAATAATATCAAGTTTCCTCCCTATGTGTTGAAAATCTTGAAGTTTTGCTTGCTTTGCCTTCCTATGCTAGTTGACTCTTGCTCCACAAATTGTTTGCTCACAGAATCCCTATGCATAGGGAGTGGGTTAGACTTAAATGTGCTTTCCATGTGTTTCATGATGCTCACATTTTGTTTCAATTCTTATCTTTTATATGAGCATGATTGAAACCATCATGCCTAGCTAAAAAGGCATTAAAGAAAAGCGCTTGTTGGGAGATAACCCAACACTTTTACCTGCTGTTTTTGTGTATTCACATGATTAAGCTACTGTAGTAATCATGTTTTATAGCTTTTGTTTCAATAAAGTGCCAAGTAAAGCCTTTGGGATAGTGTGGATGATAGTTGACTTGATTCTGTGGAAAAAAACAGAAACTTTTACGCCCAGTAACAGAATTGATTTGCTCTGCTGGAATGTGATAAATTCTTGAATTTTTTACAGATGATTGATATACAAATTTACCGCGTTGTCATTATTTTTAAGAATTTTTGGACTAGCAAAAGTATGGTCGTTGTCCAAATCATTACAGACTGTTCTGTTTTTGACAGATTCTGTTTTCAATACATAGTTTGCTTGTTTCCTAGTTTCTATGGCTTATATTGCTCAATATAAAATGTGGAAATAATAAGGTACATTAGGCATTGTGTGAGAACACTTATGAATCTTGTGTTTTACATTACCAAAGTGAATGATTTGTCTTTATCATACTAACATATCTCACGAAGGTCCGTTAAATTTTGCGTGATAGAAGTTTTCAAGTTTTGGGTGAGATATCGATATTAGTAGAATAAGGAGTGACAATACCCTAAGCTTGGGGATGACCAAGGCACCCCCAAGGTAATATTCAAGTAAGATCCAAGCAACTAAGCTTGGGGATGCCCTGGAAGGCATCCCCTCTTTCATCTCCAACATTATCGGTAACCTCACTTGGAGCTATATTTTCATTTGTCACATGATATGTGCTTTGCTTGGAGCGTCATTTTATTTTGTTAGGTTTTGATTGTTGTTATTTAGATCATGCTTTGAATCTTTTATTTCTTTAAAAATGTCAAGGATATCCTTTACCATGCTTATTTTTCAAGTCTATATGTTGTTGTTTTAAAAACATAAAGTTTTATATTATTATCTGAATTCTTCTGGAAAGTCAGAACGTGATAAAATCTTGGAGTTTTTACAAAATATGCTAAAACAAATTTTCTACAGTGTGGTAATTTTTTAGAATTTTTGGAGTTAAAGAAGTATGAATCTTGTTGCATTCTTTACAGAATGTCCTGTTTAGACAGATTGTTGTTATGTTTACATATGTTTGCTTGTTTAATGATTCTATTTGAGGATAGGACTATTAAATATGCAAAGGCATTTAGTGTGAAATGTTAAATAATAATTTTATTGATTTGCTACATTATAGAATGATAAGGTTATTGCATATATTTATACTAACTTATCTCACGAGTTCTTGTTGAGTTTTGTATGGATGAAGTTTTTAAGATTTGGGGAAACCGTGGTATAGAAGGAATTAAGGAGACACAAAAGCTCAAGCATGGGGATGCCCAAGGCATCCCAAGATAATATTTCAATAAGTCTCAAGCATCTAAGCTTGGGGATGCCTCTGTAGGCATCCCACCTTTCTTCCTCAATAATTATCGGTTAGTATCGGTTGAGCCTAAGTTTTTGCTTCTTCACATGAGTTGTGTTATACTTGGGATGTCATTTGATTTTGTTTTGCCTGCTATTTTAATAAAATTCTTAGATTTGAAAGTTTTTAAATAACAGAGAGTCCTCACTTAGCTACCCATTTACTTAACTACTCGCTTGATCTTCACTTATATCTTTTTGGAGTAGTTTGTCGAACACTCTGATGCTTCACTTATATTATTTTGAGAGTTGATACTAGTTATGACAATTTGCACAAGATATGAAATTGGTCCTAATATGATGAATATTCAAGATTGATACAATAAAAACTTTCATGTAGATCATTGGATATGATAAGCTTGATTCCTTGCAATAGTTTTGCGATATGGAGATAATAATATGTGAGTCATGTTGGAGAGTAATTATGCTTTAGTAAGAATATTGGTGTTAAGGTTTGTGATTCCCTATGCAAGCACGAAAGTCAATAGTTATGCAATGAAATTACATCCTACTTGTGGTGCATTATTCGGTGTTAGTTATGCTTAATGCTCGTTTATGTGAATTTTTGTTTCTTGGTTGGTTGCTTCCCAATATATTTGCTAGCCTCCATTTGTACTAAGTGGGAGTACTACTTGTACATCCAAAATCCTTAAATCCAGTTTTATCACATGAGTCCACCATACCTACCTATATGTGGTATTTCCATGTCGTTCTGAGTAAATTTGTATGTGCCATCTCTAATTTTCATAATGAATTTCCTTTTCGTGTGCTTGTACCACTCATGAAGCGGCAGGGGGTGGCCAATATTTTCTATGCTAGATGTGTTATTCTCAAGATGAGTGTTTATTCACTTGTCATTGCATGAGAGTACGACGGTAATAGGGATGCCTAGTCCCGAAATGAAAAAGAAATTTACTTTATGTTGTCAAATAATAAATTCCCTGGAAAGTGTTGGTATGGACGGCACCCATGGATACTGCTAGTCGTGGAGTGTGAAAATATGGTGGAAAAAGGAATAAACTTTATTTTATGTTTGAGAACCGCCTATGATATATCTAGCATGGAAAGTATTGGGAATTACTCAGTCGTTTTCATTGACGGGAAAAGTATGCCTCCTAGAAAAATTTATCTCTCAATTTAAGCTTTGGGCTCTGGCACCTCTACAAATCTCTACTTCCCTATGTGAAGGGCCTATCTATTTACTTTTATGCAAATTTTATTTTTATTTGAGTCTCCATGTATCTTATAAAGCACTAACTAGGGAGCACTATGATCATACTGGTGCATTGGATGTAGTTAATATTTGAGTGTGTTTCATGAATGGATCAGTGATGGAGCATAATGGGCTAGGGATAGCTTTCTTTAGCATTGATATTTTGAAAGACATGGTTACTTGCTAGTATGCTTGAGTATTGATGTCTTCATGTCAAATTATAGACTATTGCTTTGTATCATTCAAGTCCAAATGTCCATGCTACAAAATAAAGAGTATATGATGAATATGATAGGTAGCATTCCACAACAAAAATCATGTTTTCAATTGCTACTTTATCATGATGAGTTTTATGATCAAACTTATGCACTATGCTAGCATTTACACTTCATAAATTATTTCTTTTATCGTTTACCTACTCGAGGACGAGTAGGAATTAAGCTTGGGGATGCTGATACGTCTCCAATGTATCTATAATTTATGAAGTATTCATGCCATGTTTACAACAATTTTATATGGTTTTGGTATGATTTGCATGGAACTAACCCGGACTGACGCTGTTTTTAGCAGGACTATCGTGGTGTTGTTTTTTGTGCAAAAATCAAAGTTCTAAATGCAGCGGAACTTTTTGACGATTTTTTGGAACAAAAGAGGCACTAGAAGCTTGGTGGGAGGGCCAAAGGATCCACGAGGTGGGCACAACCCACCAGGGCGCGCCAACGGACCCAGGCGCACCCTGGTGTATTGTTCTCACCTCGAGGCCCATCTTCGCGTGAGACCAATGCCAAAAAATCCTATAAATATAGAAACCCCCAAAAATAACCCTAGATCAGAAGTTTCGCCTCCGCAAACCTCTGTAGCCACAAAAAAATAATTTGGACCCCGTTCCTGCACCCTGCCAGAGGGGGAAATCATCACCGGTGGCCATCTTCATCATGCCTATGGCCACCATGATGAGGAGGGTATAGTCCACCCTTGGGGCTGAGGGTTTGTACCTGTTCCAGCCACCCCATTCTGGGTTGCTTTCTGATTGACCGCCACCCCAGCCACGCAGATCGCGCGCGTGCACCGTGATCAAATGGCATTCCACGTGCCTATCATCACACGCGTGTAGGTGTAGCTGGGATTTGATGTTTCCGCACCTCCGTCCTGGTTGATGCATGTAACTACAAATAATATCCCTAGAAACTATGTTTATTAGTAAGGTACACGTGCATTGCACGCATGAGTCATTTATGCATGATGTTGATGTTCGTTAACTCTTATAGTGGTAATACATTTCTACAAAATGCACATAATGGCCTAAATATGGTAAATGACCCCGAAGAAGTGCCAAATTTGAACACGGTGCTTTGTAGGGTGTATGTTGATCGTAGAAAAAAGTGGACAACCACATTAATTGAGTACTTTTGCAAACTACAAAAATAATATACCACCGCGCCAGCGTCTGACCGCCCTGGCCCACTGAAACCCCTTCCATGGATAACGCGTGCTTCCCACCTGAAATGGTCACCGTTTCTCCAGAATGTCATTGCCGCATTCACACCCGATGCGACCTCTCACTGGAGCCGGCATTGCAGCAGCGCGACGGCCGAGAGAGCACCACCCATGTGGCATCCCGGTGCAAGCGACTGCTCCGTCGCCCACATTAATCCAGTTCGCTCCATTCCCCAACCGGCAGCACGGGACAGAAGTTTATTTCCCCCTCACGCTGCCAGGGGATTGAAGAAGCTCGGCATCGAATCCAACACCAGCGATGGCTACTTGTCCAACTGATTTTCAGTTAAGAAACTGCATGTTTCAGAGGCAGAGCATTTAAATCAACACACACTTTTCAAATATGGATAACAGAATGTTGGAAATTTTATTCATGGTAAAAGATGGAACTAAAAATAAGTTAACATCATGCTGATCAACATTCATGTATAGCACATCTTCATATGATGCAAAGTCAAAAAGATATGCTATTTTCAAAATGGCAAGACAACATTGAGTGTGCGAAAAACTGGGTAAACTCCAGTTGGAATCGAACCCAGGTAGTACAACTTTTGGGTGAGAGGGCTGCAGCCACCGGGCTAGTGCGGTATGTTTGAAAGAATGAAGGCATCTTCCTCAGCTCCAATTCTTTCTCGTCTGTGTGTGCTCGTCGTGGCGCCGCTGTATGCCGTTGTCAACATGCTCAACAAATGATAAGAATCCGGAGAGGACTGTACGCCGAGAGGCTGATAGTGGGGAACCACCAGGTCTAAGTCGTAAGCAAGTAAGGGCCTCATTGGAAAAAGAGCTTCCTCCTAATTGTATATGGACGTCGGAGCCCACAGGTTTGTCAACCTATAGTCAATAAACAAAGTAAATTTCCAACGACGACTGTCATCAGGGAGCTTTTTTCCAGGGGTATTTGGGATCTTTGTCTTTTTTTGTTACAGGAAAGGGGTATCAGGGATCTAGCTAGTATCATTTTTTCAGAGGGCGAACAAGTATCAGCTAGGCCTAGGTTTTGTTTTTTAACATGCATAGCCCACGACATACTGAGACAGTGGTTTGAACTTATTTTTTGAGGTCCATCGTGTATGTACCGGCCTATGGGCCTCCAAGCGTAGATTTTACTTTTTCTTAAACATCGGCAGCCCAATGTATTTTTTTAATAAAACACATATCTCTATTCTGTTTATCTATATATAAGAATAATAATGCAGTGTGCAATTTATGTTTTCCCTGCTAACCACATTATATATATTCATATTATTACTATTATCGTATATTTAATAGAGACTTATATATACATTATAAAAACATCCCACATCTTATTAACTTATAAAAGTAAATGTTTAACAGAAGTTGGCAAGGAAAATTCTGGTTGTTTTTGACTCACAGGCAAGGAAAATCCTGGTGATTGTGTACAAAAGGTTGCGAAGATTTTAAGGACCAATGTAATAATAACGCGCTCATTTTCCTTTTGAGCAATAACTCTCTAATTTGTTAGTTTTATATATAATCAAATGTGTCGCTCGAGTTTATTTTTTGATATTAATTTCTCCTTCTAACCTAACATTAAATATAGAACAAGCCCGGCTAATTCCTGTATTTCAAGAAAGTGCAAATGGGCTAGGATTTCTTAGAAAATATTAAATGGGCCGCATTGACGCGAAATTATTTGTTCACCCAGCCCAGCAAATGAACTGTAAATTCTAGAAAACATGGTTTAAATATATGCCACATTTTTGCAGGTTGACATGTGGGCCAATAGGTTGAAGCCTATGCAAGGCGTTGTCAACGTAGTCAACAAATGATTCTGACATCCACAGCCATTGGAATTATATCTAACAGCCGACATGCACCTTCAATATGTCGTCTTCTTCCTCCAGCGTCGCAGGGACCGCTTGCTCCGACCTCCGGTGGCTAGCGGCTCTGCTTAGCATGCATCGCTATGAAACGCTACCGCCGGCCAGGCTATCCCTCCACCCCTCCACACCTTCTGTTATTCTGCACTGATTGTAGCCCCACGCCGCACTAGAATTTGTACTCCTCTCAATCTGCGACTCCACTACCACATCTTCCCATCTCCGGGTCATTCCCGTCTGGGGCCTCACCGTCGTCCACCGCCTTGCTGCGCTCGGTGCAACGTGGTCAACAAACAAGAGTCATCAGAAGAGGACTTTATGTGGAGAGCCTGACAGCTGGGACCCACGAGATCCATGGTTGCACGCATGGGAAGTTCCTCCTTATTAAGCTGAAAAATGTTTCTTTCCCCTGACAGCTGGGACCCACCGGATGTATCTTCGCACGGAAGGAAGTGCCTCCTTGTTATGCGAAAAAAACAATTCCTCCCGATGATAGCTGGGACCCGACAGATTTGGTGGTGACTTGTGGGCCTACTAAATTGACACGTACGCAGGGCTTTGTCAACTTAATCAACAAATGATTCTAGTAGCTGGACCATTGGATGTTAATCCAACAGCCATGCTACTTCTTCAACCTCTGTTCTTGCTTCTGTCTCCCGTGGGCGGTAGTGTTGCCGCGCACCCAAACCAGTCAAGTTTCCTACTCCTCTCCGTCTACGACTCCACTGCCACGTAGTCTTCCCCATCTCCGGGTCATTCTAGTCTGGGGCCTCACCATCGACCACCGACCTTGGTGCGCTCGGCACGGCGTGGTCAACGTGGTCAACAAACAAGAGTCATCAGAAGATGACTGTACGTGAGAGGCTGACAGTGGGGACACACCATGCCCATGGACGCATGCATGCTACTGCATCCTTTTTACCCTGAAAAACAATGTTTTCTCCCCCTGACAGCTGGGACCCACCAGCTACATCTTCGCACGCAATGAAGTGTGTCCTTGTTATGGGAAAAAATGATTCCTCCCCTGACAGCTGGGACCTGAAGGAAATATGCCCTAGAGGCAATAATAAAGTTGTTATTTATATTTCGTTATATCATGATAAATTTTTATTATTCATGCTAGAATTGTATTAACCAAAAACTTAGTACATGTGTGAATACATAGACAAACAGAGTGTCCCTAGTATGCCTCTACTTGACTAGCTCGTTAATCAAAGATGGTTAAGTTTCCTGACCATAGACATGTGTTGTCATTTGATGAACGGGATCACATCATTAGAGAATGATGTGATGGACAAGACCCATCTGTTAGCTTAGCATAATGGTCGTTTAGTTTTATTGCTATTGCTTTCTTTTTGACTTATACATATTCCTCTGACTATGAGATTATGCAACTCCCGAATACCGGAGGACCACCTTGTGTGCTATCAAACATCACAACGTAACTGGGTGATTATAAAGATGCTCTACAGGTGTCTCCAAAGGTGTTTGTCGAGTTGGCATAGATCAAGATTAGGATTTGTCACTATAAGTATCGGAGTGGTATCTCTCGGCCCTCTCGGTAATGCACATCACTATAAGCCTTGCAAGCAATGTGACTAATGAGTTAGTTGTGGGATGATGCATTACGGAACGAGTAAACAGACTTGCTGGTAACGAGATTGAACTAGGTATGAGGATACAGACGTTCGAATCTCGGGCAAGTAACATACCGATGACAAAGGGAATGGCGTATGTTGTTATGCGATTTGACCGATGAAGATCTTCATAGAATATGTAGTAACCAATATGATCATCTAGGTTTCGCTATTGGTTATTTACCGGAGATGTGTCTCGGTCATGTCTACATAGTTCTCGAACCCGTAGGGTTCGCACGCTTAACATTCGATGACGATTTGTATGATCAGTTATGTGTTCTGCTGACCGAAGTTTGTTCGGAGTCCCGGATGAGATCACGGACATGATGAGGAGTATCGAAACGGTTGAGAGGTAAAGATTCATATATTGTAAGGTAGTATTCGGACATCGGAATGGTTCCGAGTGATTCAGGTATTTTTCCGGAGTACCGAGGGGTTACCGGAACCCCCCGGGGAAGTGTTAGGCCTACATGGGCCTAAAGGGAGAGAGAGAGGGAAGCCCATGGGGGGTGGCATGCACCCCCTCCTAGGGAGTCCGAATAGGACAAGGAGGAGGGGGCGCGACCCCCCTTCCCTTTCCCTCTCCCTCTCTCCTTCCTATTCCCTCTGGTGGAGAAAGGAAAAGGGGGTGAGGGAGTCCTGGGTTAGGGGGTCCCCGGGCGTCCGAGCTATGTGACGTGGGCCGGACTGGTGGGCCGTGAAGATACAAGATAGAAAGCTTCCCCTCGTGTCCAGAGGGGACTCTACTTGGCATGGAAGGCAAGCTTGGCATTCGGATATGGAGATTCCTTTCTATGTAAACCGACTCTGTACCAACCCTAGCCCCCTCCGGTGTCTTTATAAACTGGAGGGTTTAGTCCGTAGAGGCAATCATAATCATACATGCTAGACATATAGGGTTTAGCCATTACGATCTTGTGGTAGATCAACTCTTGTAACCCCTATACTCATCAAAGTCAATCAAGCAGGACGTAGGGTTTTACCTCCATCAAGAGGGCCCGAACCTGGGTAAACATCGTGTCCCCTGCCTCCTATTACCTTCGATCCTTAGAAGCACAGTTCGGGACCCCCTACCCGAGATCTGCCGGTTTTGACACCGACATTGGTGCTTTCATTGAGAGTTCCTCCGTGTCTTCAACGAAGGACTCAATGGCTTGTTCGATCATCCACAATGACGCTGTTTCGGAGGAGATTTTCCCCCTGGGCCAAATTTTCTTGTTCGGCGGCTTCGCGCTATGGGCCAACTCGATTGGTCACCTTGAGCAAATCGACATCAACGCCCCATGTCATCAGATCAGTTTCGGGAGCTTAAACTATGTTGATGATAACCGAGGAGATTTGATCTTCGAAGGGTTCGCGGCCCCAATTACCACTCTAACCTTAGATCCAGAGTAGGACGATAGGTCCGAAGACAGGAGTCTAGAGCCCGCCGAACTCTCTGCACTTATGGAGCTTGCTCCCGAAGAAGCACCGGACACTTCGCCAGACTCTAGGTCCGAACTATCAAGGTCCGTGTCAAGCGGGCGCCGCCAGGAGACTCCTACTCCGGACAGCCCCACATACTCTCGTTTATCTGTCCAACCCTCACCTTTAAACGAGGCCCTGGACTTAATGCGATCACTCGCCATTACGGAAGGATCGCTTCCGAACTATGCCCAACCTAGACTAGGGCTTGAGAGCGGGGAATTTTTCGTCCCACCCACCACCCACTTCATAGCCCCTGTCGAAGATTTAACTGACATGTTGGATTACGCCTTCGAAGACATCGACGGTATGGACAACGATGCCGGAGACGAACAAGGCCAAAACTCTCCATTTACCGGACGATGGACGGCCACCTCCACATACGACGTGTACATAGTGGAAACACCCAAAGAGGATGGCGGTGATGGCAAGGAGAATCCGGTTGAGGACAAGCCTGCCAAAGCACCTCCAAAATATCGACGCCAACGACGCCACTCAAAATCGCGTCGCCAAAAAGGCAGCAATACCGGCACCAAAGAGAATAACACTCCGGAGAATGCCGAAGACCCTGAAGCCCCTGTAGAACCAACATCCGAACAGGATGATTGGGAGGATGGGCAAGTAAACCCCGACGATCCTGTCGGGAATGAGGACTCAGAGGACAGTAATTACCTACCGATCTCCGAAGAGGATGTGAGCCTCGGCGATGAAGCCTTCATCGTGCTAGAGTTACCCCTCGAACAAGAGCGCTTTAAGTGCCGGCTAATCGCCACTACGAGAATCCTGAAAAAGAGGCAGCAGCAGCTCCAAGCTGATCAGGATTTGCTCAACGACAGATGGACTAACGTCCTGCTAGCCGAGGAATACGGTCTCGCACCCCAAAAGAGCTACCCGAAGCGCAAGCTACTACCACAATTTAATGAGGAGGCCCCGGAGCCCATACCGCCAATGTGCGATGATGACAAACCTGACCAACCACCGCCTGGCCAGGACAGATCGGCAGCTCAAGTTGAACACCATCCTGTACCACCTCGTCGTAGAGGTAGAGAAACAGCGGCCCCAGGATACACCTATGACCTACAACATGACCTGGACAATAGAGCCGGCCAGACTAGATCAATCTACGGATCAAGGGGCGTGCTCCAACGTGCGAGGATGGCCGTCAGACTTGGCATGACAGACACAACCCCACACGGGCTGAAAACCGCATACAGCCTCCATCCGAACTACGCCGTGATGTCGCCCGGTACAGAGGCGCCGCACACCCCCTATGCTTCATTGACAAAGTAATGGAACATCCGTTCCGAGAAGAGTTCAAACCTGTAAACATCGAATCATACGACGGCACAACAGATCCTGCAGTCTGGATAGAAGATTTTCTTCTCCATATTCACATGGCTCGTGGTGATGATCTACATGCCATCAAGTACCTCCCGCTCAAATTAAAGGGACCAGCTCGGCACTGGTTAAATAGCCTCCCAGAGAATTCTATTGGCGAGATCTGGAAGATGACTTTAGAGACAACTTCCAGGGTACCTATGTACGGCCCTCAGACGCCGATGACCTCAGTCACATAGTTCAGCAACTCGGAGAGTCAGCCCGGAAACTATGGACAAGGTTCTTAACTAAAAACAACCAAATTGTTGACTGTCCGGACGCCGAAACTCTGGCGGCCTTTAAACACAACATCCGGGACGAACGGCCCGCCCGACACCTCGGCCAAGAGAAGCCAAAGTCCATGGCAGCCCTTACAGCACTCATGACCCGTTTTACGCAAGAGCGGATAGCTGGTTAGCCCGCAACAACAATGGCACCAGCGACGCAGGTACCTTTGAAAATAGAAACGGCAACGGCAGGCCACGATGCAAAAAACACAAGCGTCGGAGCAACAATGATAATACCAAAGACACAACAGTCAACGCTGGATTCAGTGGCTCTAAATCCGGTCTACGGAAGAGGCCATTCAAAAAGAATAAAGGTGGTTCATCTAACTTGGACCGAATACTCGATCGACCTTGCCAGATTCATGGCACCCCCGACAAGCCTGCCAAGCATACCCACAGAAGATGTTGGGTCTTCAAACAGGCCGGTAAGCTGAATACCAAACATAAGGAGAAGGGGTCGCCTAGCGAGGACGACAACGACGAACCTCATCCGCCAAATACAAGGGGACGGAAGAAATTTCCACCCGAAGTCAAAACGGTGAATATGACATACGGTACTCATATCCCCAAACGGGAGCACAAGCGCGTACTAAGGGACGTCCACGCAATAGAGCCAGTCGCCCCAAAATTCAACCCATGGTCAGCCTGCCCGATCACTTTCGATCGCAGAGATCATCCGACTAGTATCCGTCACGGAGGCCTGGCTGCATTGGTCCTTGGCCCAATTATCGATGGATTCCACCTTATGCGAATCCTCACGGACGGCGGTAGCAGTATTAACTTGCTCTATCAGGACACAGTCCGTAAAATGGGTATTGATCCGTCAAGAATTAAACCCACCAAAACTACCTTTAAAGGAGTAATACCAGGAGTAGAGGCCCGTTGCACAGGCTCAATCACATTGGAAGTCGTCTTTGGCTCGCCAGAGAACTTCCGAAGTGAAGACTTGATCTTCGACATCGTCCCCTTCCGCAGTGGCTATCACACACTGCTTGGACGAACTGCGTTCGCTCGCTTCAATTCGATCCCGCACTATGCCTACCTCAAACTCAAGATGCCCAGACCCCGCGGTGTCATAACAGTCAATGGAAACACAGAGCGCTCCCTCCGTACCGAGGAGCACACTGCGGCCCAAGTCCATAATGGCCTTATCAAGCCAAATACTACATTGGCAGTGAAACCCCATACACTGTTAAACACGTCTGGACCACCCTCCAGAGCGATGATCAAGACCGTCAGAAGCTTGATTTGCAGTTCAGCCTACGTCTTAGCCCCAACCGCATCGCGGCATATGTACCACGCGTACATAACTACGCACTGAAGATACCATGGGCAAAGACGGAGGCATATTAAAAATAAAATCCACAATACAGCTCGACCCTATGTGGACCTCCATATCATTTCTCTTTTCCTTACTCTTTCTTTTCTAGGTTCCTTAAATCCACATCAACTTTCGATGGTACCAAGGGCACCGTCTCCAGTCCCTTTATGCAAAACCGATCGTTGGTCCTCTTGAAGGGTCACACACCAAGGAGCAACGCTGCACAGACGTGCATCAGAGTATCTAAAGGATCTTTAAAGATCGCCTCTTCCTTTTTAGGTCCCATACACAACTTTCCCTGTATTCAACATGTAAAATAGCCTCGATGTTTTTCACATCATTTGTAAAAATACGTTTTGACGTATCAATCAGACTATAATGGAAACAGTCTTTCGCCTAACGTACTCGGTACTGGCTTATTTCCTAATCTGTATTCCTTCTTTTTCATCTAATTGCCATGTACACCTTGGTACGACCTAAATCGCCAGGGGCTCCATTTGGCCACGTACATGTCTTAAAAATAAAATAAGTTTGAAACACTTTTGGAGTGAAAATTCGGCGTCACAAATATAGCATTATATGCATCGGCTCCGAATCATGTCTTCGGCCAATAGTTGGGTTGCCCGGCTCCTATGATTATTACCTTACGTTCCGCTTTTTTGACTAAGGCAGTAATGGGAGAACTATTGCGATTGTGTTTCTGTCTCATCCGGATAAACACCTCAGTAGAGAAAGCCGAAAACTAATTGTCATGGTGCGGCGAGAGCCGGTCAGCTATTTGGCGACTAACTACAAATCTCTTACGATTTTTCCCGCATTTTGCGAAGGACCAGTCTATGCCCGGTTAGGCGTCTACAGCACCCAAGTTCGGATAATCGAGCAACACCAGGGGCTGTTCCTATAAACCTCATTGTCAAACTCCTATGGCTAAGTGAGAGCGATAAAGCCACATAGTCTGATTGCCTGGTTCGCCGCACTGACATCTCCTTCAAGGACCACGCTGGCTGGGTCAAGTGTGTCTAGGTGCCATTCCGAACACCCCCGTACGTACTACCTACGTGGGGGCTGAAGCCGATGATTGGCCAACTCTCAGATACTGTAAATGGCTGCACAGGAGGAAAGGATTTCAAAATAAAACAAGCAACACATTATACATAAGCCTTGTTTCATAATACAAAAGTTCGGGCGACATGGATACATTCATTCAAAGATAATGCCCTTCGCACACTGACCCTCTACAATGCGGGAACCCTCCAAGACTTCATCGAAATACCGCTCCGGCATGCGGTGATCTTTGCTCACGGGCAGTCCCTTGGTTGCCAGCTTGACGGCGTTCATCTTCGCCCACTGCACCTTGACACGGGCGAAGGACATCTGGGAACCTTTGATATAGGCCAACCGCTTTATGACATCAAGCCGGGGGCAGGTGCCGACAAGCCACTTCACGAGCCCAAAGTAACTATCGGGTATGGGTTTGGCTAGCCAAAGTCGGACTATAACATCCTTCGTGGCCAGTTCGGCCACCCTATGTAGCTCGGTCAGCTGCTTCAGCTGATCACGGAAGGGAACCGGATGCTCTGGTGCAAGGTACTACGACCAGAACAGCTTTTCCGTTGAACTCCCCTCTTCGGCTCGGAAGAACTCCGCAATATTGGCAATACTCCGGGGTAGATCCACAAACGCCCCTAGAGAACTCCAAATGTGGGTCAGTAATATGTACCTCCTTACAAATTTGCTTTGCATGTTAAAGGCCTTACCCGCCGCAATCTGCTTTGCCTCTTGGATCGCCCGGCAGGCGCCTTGGGCTTCAACCCGGGCTGCCTTCATGCTTTGGAGGGCCTCAGCAAGTTCGGAATCTCGATCCGAAAGCTTGCGCTCTATGGACTCACATTTGCCAATGGCATCCTTGAGCTCTTGCTGAAATTCCTTCACCAGTGACTAATGCTTTTGGTAGGCGGCTCGTTCCCCCTCCGCCTCTTTCTTGGCCTCGGCCAGCGCGTTTTTGAGGGCCTTGACCATAGACGCGTCAACTGTGAACATAATTACAAGACTCAGGAAGATAGCACAACAACAAGCCATATCATGTCAAATGTGAATCACATACCTTGGTTCTCCGCTAATAGTTTGTTGGTGTGGATGAGCTCCTCATCGGCCCGCTCCAGCCGCCGCTTTAGTTCGGAAACTTCATTGGCATGAGCGGTGACCGCTAACTTCGATGCCTGTTTGTTCAAACACACGTATATGTTAATATCCTATGGAGACTATTTGATCCTCTGTTTGGCCTTTCTTAAACGGACGCCGAACAGAGTCTCGGGGGCTACTGACTATACACAGGTGAGGGAGTCCTAGATTAGGGGGTATCCGGACAGCCGGATTATATCCTTTGGCCGGACTGTTGGACTATGAAGATACAAGATTGAAGACTTCGTCCCGTGTCCGGATGGGACTCTCCTTGGCGTGGAAGGCAAGCTTGGCAATACGGATATGTAGATCTCCTTCCTTGTAACCAACTCTGTGTAACCCTATCCCCCTCCGGTGTGTATATAAACCGGAGGGTTTAGTCCGTAGGAAAACATACAATCATACCATAGGCTAGCTTCTAGGGTTTAGCCTCTCTGATCTCGTGGTAGATCAACTCTTGTACTACTCATATCATCAAGAACAATCAAGTAGGACGTAGGGTTTTATCTCCATCAAGAGGGCCGAACCTGGGTAAACATCGTGTCCCCTGCCTCCTGTTACCATCCGCCTAGACGCACAGTTCGGGACCCGCTACCCGAGATCCGCCGATTTTGACACCGACAACAGGCATTCTTTTTATAGTTAAAAAATATTACATCACGTACCTCAAAGCCTGTCAGAATGCTAGTGTAGGCCTCGTTCAATCCGCTCTTAGCAGACCGAAACTTTTCAACCACCGCACCCATAAGGGTACGATGTTCCTCAATGATGGAGGCGCTCTGAAGTGCTTCCATCAAAGTGTCCGGCGCCTCCAGATTGACAGAGGTCGTCGGTGGAGTCGACTCGCTTGGCCATCTGGAGCAGATCGAGAGTTACGCCCCTGGCCACCAGGTCAGGTTTGGAAGCTTAAACTACATGGCCGACATCCGCGGAGACTTGATCTTCGGCGGATTCGAGCCCCTGCCGAGTGCGCCGCATGGTCACGATGAGCATGATTTAGCTCTACCATCAGACAGTGTTGAGGAGACCGCACCGGCAACCGCTCCGACCCTCAATTCGGAGCCAATTGCGCCATCCATGGACGGGTGGATAGACCCCGCCACGGAGGCCGTATTCTCAGCAGCGATCGAGCCGAGTATCGACCTTACCCTTCATGGGAGCCGTGATGCCGAACTTTCGGATTCTTCCCCAGTCACGGACTCCGAACCGCCTGCGCCCGTGCCTATCGAATCCGACTGGGGACCGATCATGGAGTTCACCTCCGTGGATATCTTTCAACACTCGCCCTTCGGCGACATACTGAACTCTTTAAGGTCTCTCTCCTTGTCAGGAGAGTCCTGACCAAACTATGTCTGGCAGGATTGGGATGCGGATGATGAAGAAATTCGCCGCCCACCCACTTAGTAGCCACTGTCGACGATTTGACCGACACGCTCGACTTTGACTTCGAAGACATCGACGGTATGGACGACGATGCGGGAGACAAATAGGAGCCACTGCCCACAGGGCACTGGACAGCCACCTCATCATATGATATATACATGGTGGACACACCCAAAGAAGGCAATGGTGATAGGATAGCAGAGGATGATCCCTCCAAGAAGCAACCCAAGCGCCAATGTCAGCGGCGCCGCTCTAAGTCTCGCCAAAGCAAAAGCAGTGATATCGGCACAGGAGATAATAGCACTCCGGACAGTGTCAAAGATGACAACAATCCCCTCCAGCAAGATTTAGAGCAGGAGGATGGAGAAGCCAGCCCTCCCGAGAAAGCGGCAGATGGAGAGGCAGAGGATGATAATTACATGCCTCCCTCCGAATACGAGGCAAGCCTCGACGATGACGAATTTGTTGTGCCTGAGGATCCCGTCGAGCAAGAGCGCTTCAAGCGCCGGCTTATAGCCACGGCAAATAGCCTTAAGAAAAAGCAACAGCAGCTTCAAGCTGATCAAGATTTTCTAGCTCATAGATGGACTGAAGTCCTCGCGGCCGAGGAATATGAACTCGAACGCCCCTCCAAGAGTTACCCAAAGCGCAGGTTGCTACCCCGACTAGAGGAGGAAGCATTAAAACATACATCTCCAGCGTATGACGCGGCTGATCGGCCACCTCGTGGCCACAACAGAGAGGCATTTCAGCCAAAAGCTCAGCCCGCACCCCGACGCCACTCAAATAAAAATGTCAAGGCACGGGGAAACACGCTAGACCTGCGAGACGTATTGGAGGACAAAGCAGAACACGGAAGATCGATCTACGGACCACGCCACTACGCGGGACGATAACCGTCACGCCGGATACAGTAAAAGTAATCCGGTCGGGCCGAACACAGCGGACAAGACTCATTTGAGCTGCGTCGTGACATAGCCCAGTACAGAGGCTCCGCACACCCCCTATGCTTCACAGACGAAGTAATGGATCACCAAATCCCAGAGGGTTTCAACCCCGTAAATATCGTATCATACGACGGCACAACAGATCTTGCGGTATGGATCGAGGACTTCCTCCTGCACATCCACATGGCCCGCGGTGACGATCTACACGCCATCAAATACCTCCCACTTAAACTCAAAGGACCAGTTCGGCATTGGCTCAACAGCCTGCCAGCAGAATCCATTGGCTATTGGGAAGATCTGGAAGCCGCATTCCTCGACAACTTCCAGGGCACTTATGTACGACCACCAGATGCCGATGACTTGAGCCACATAATTCAGCAGCCAGAGGAATCGGCCAGGCAATTCTGGACACGGTTCCTGACAAAGAAAAATTAAATCGCCGACTGTCCGGATGCAGAGGCCCTAGCAGCTTTTAAGCACAACATCCGCGATGAGTGGCTTGCCCGGCACCTTGGCCAGGAAAAGCCGAAATCTATGGCAGCCCTCACGACACTCATGACCCGCTTTTGCATGGGAGAAGACAGCTGGCTGGCTCGCAACAATAATATATCAAAGAACCATGGTACTTTGGATACCAAGGATGGCAATGGCAGGTCACGTCACAACAAACACAAGCACCGCATCAACAGCGACAATACCGAGGATACATCAGTCAATGCCGGATTCAGAGGCTCTAAACTCGGTCAGCGGAAAAAGCCATTCAAAAGAAGCACCCCGGGTCCATCTAGTTTGGACCGTATACTCAATCGCTCGTGTCAAATACACGGCACCCCCGACAAGCCAGCCAACCACACCAACAGGGAATGTTGGGTGTTCAAGCAGGCCGACAAGTTAAATGCCGAAAACAAAGATAAGGGGTCACATAGCGGCGATGAGAGGTTCCGCCCACAAGTGCGTATGGTGAACATGATATACGCAACCCACATCCCCAAGAGGGAGCGGACGTGTACGCTAAGGGACGTATATGCGTTGGAGCCAGTCGCCCCAAAGTTCAACCCATGGTCCTCCTGTCCGATCACCTTCGATCGTAGGGACCACCCCACTAGTATGCGTCATGGTGGATTCGCCGCACTGGTCCTAGACCCAATCATCGACGGATTTCACCTCACTCGAGTCCTTATGTACGGTGGCAGCAGCCTGAACCTGCTTTATCAGGACACAATGCGCAAAATGGGTATAGACCCCTCAAGGATCAAACCCACAAAAACGACCTTCAAAGGCGTCATACCAGGTGTAGAGGCCCATTGCACAGGCTCAATCACACTGGAAGTGGTCTTCGGATCCCCGGACTTCCAAAGCGAGGAGTTAATCTTCGATATAGTCCCGTTCCGCAGTGGCTATCATGCACTGCTCGGGCGAACCACATTTGCGAGATTCAACGCGGTACCACATTATGCATACCTAAAGCTCAAGATGCCAGGACCTCGGGGGGTCATCACAGTCAATGGAAACACAGAGCGCTCTCTCCGCACGGAGGATCACACTGCAGCCCTCGCAGCAGAAGTAGAAAGCAGCCTCTTAAGGCAATCCACCAGTTTGGTGATTAAACACCTGGACACCTTCAAGCAGGCCCGGAGTAATCGGCAACAAGACCGCCTGGCACGTTCCGAGCTCACATAGCAATGCGGGCCCCACCCCAGTCCCAGCCAAACGGAGAAATCCGTGCCACGCGTACATAATTACACATTGAAAATACCATGGGCATAGGTGGGGAGGGGGGCACGAGTACGACACGCCCCAAAACGCGGCTCAACCGCACTAGGGGCTTCCCGCTTTGTAATTATTTTCTCTCTTTCAGGACTTTACTCTCCGGAAACCCCGTCCGGCAGTACGATTGCCGGACACACGATACAAACAACCAAGGAGGCAGAAAGCTTTGTCGCACCATGGAACTCCTAGGTGGTCTCTGATAACGAGTGAAATACTTGCTTTAAATACCATTCCTCAGCTTGCCCTTGGAGGGGACATGTCAAATAGTCCTACTTTTTGCTTATCGCACTACTTGTATCATTCTGCTTCGACGCACCTTTTTGAATAACCAATGCATAGCACTAGACTATTACCGCATTCTCTATTCTTTTATATATATATATGTTCATTCATGACATTCAGCACCCGTACACTCTAGTACGGCCAATACGCCAGGGGCTTAAGCGTACCCCATAATACGACGTGAGAAGTCCGAACACTTTCGACAATGCGGCACGCCGAACTTATAGCATTATATGCATCAGCTCCGAATCATGTCTTGGGTCAATAGTTGGGTTTGCCCGGCTCCCATGTTTTGGTACCTTACGTTCCGCTATATCGGCTAAGGTAGCACTGGGAGAACTACTGCGATTGTGCCCCGGTTCATCTGGGCAAGCACCTCAGTAGAGAAAGCTAAAACTGACTGTCATGATAAGGCGAGAGCTGGTCGCTGTTCGAGAGGTCTCGAGTCCCTAAAGACTTATGCCGCTTAGAGCGAGGAGTCGGCTTTGTTCGACTTAAGGCGTGTATAGCGCCCCGAATTCGGCCTTCCAAATACTAGGGGCTTCACCAAAATTTAAAATTGTAGACTTCTATGGCTAAGTGAGAGTGATAAAGCATTATAGTATGATTGCCTTGTTCGTTGTGCTGAGCACCTCCCTCAAAGGACCTAACAATGGGAACAAGAGTGCTTAGATTTATCCCGAACACCCCAACACTCGTGGCATGGGGGCAGAAGCCGACGACTAGCCATCTCTCAGATTTAATAAACAGTCGCACAGAAGGTAATATTTTAAATTCAAACAAGCGTTGCATAGTGCATATGAACAAGTTTTCATAATACAGGATCACACAAGAAAGTTCATTCAAAAATTACATCCCTCGCACACTCGTCCGCCACAAGACGGGCACCCTTCAGGACACCCTCATAATACATTTTGGGGTGGCGATGCTCCTTGCCCTGCGGCGGCCCCTCCTTCACCAGCTTCTCGGCGTCCATCTTGGCCCAATGCACCTTCGCACAGGCAAAAGCCTGGCGTGGACCTTCGATGCAGACAGACCGCTTTATGACTTCCAGCCGTGGGCAGGCATCCACAAGCCGCCTCACCAGGCCGAAGTAGCTATTGGGAAGGGAGTCGCCAGGCCACATCTGGACTATAAGGCCCCTCATGGCCTGTTCGGCCAGCTTGTGCAGCTCGACCAGTTGCTTCAGCTGGTCGCTCACAGGCATCGGGTGTTTGGTCCCAGTATACTGAGACCAGAACAACTTCTCCGTCGAGCTTCCCTCCTCGGCCTGGTAATACTTCGCGGCATCCGACAAGCTGCGGGGCAAATCTGCGAATGCTCCTGGAGAGCTCCGGACTCGGGTAAGTAACAAGTAATTTACTTTCACATGCTTGCTTTGCATATTGAAGGCCTTACCCACCGCTATCTTCCTCATCGCCTCAATTTCCTGGAGGGACTTTTGGGCTTCAGCCTTGGCATGCTTTGTGCTCTCGAGGGCCGCGGCAAGCTCGGACTCTCGCGTCTTCGAGTCAAGCTCCAAAGCCTCGTGCTTCTTCATGAGAGCCTGGAGCTCTTGCTGCACCTCGCCCACCCGTGCCTCTTGTTTTTCCTGCTCGGTGCGCTCCTTGGCCGCTTTGTTTTCGGCCTCGGACAGCGCTTGCTTCAGGGTCGCCACTTCGGTCGTGGCCCTTGGCACATCCATGATGATCCTGTGATTTTGCAACTGCATCTTATATATATATGGACAAGGCATTACTTACCTTTGTTCTCCTCGAGCTGTCTCTTGGCAAGACCGAGCTCTTTCTCGGACCGCTCGAGGTTCTGCCTCAGTGCAGCGACCTCCACAGTCAGTGCCGCAGAGGTCAGCAGGGAAGCCTGCATACGCATACAGACATACTTATATTAGACTCCCGCATATATTATTTGATCCTCTATTTGGCTTTTCTTTGTGAACACCAAACAGAGCATCAGGGGCTACTGTCTATGCGGTAATATTTTCCTATATTTTAAATGCTTACCTCAAAGCCTGTTAGAAGGCTGGCACAGGCTTCAGTCAGTCCGCTCTTGGCGGACTGAACCTTCTTGATCACCGCACTCATAATAGTGCGGTGCTCTTCGTCGATGGAAGCGCCACGAAGCGCTCCTAGCAGGTTGTCCGGTGTCTCTGGATGGACAGAGGTCACCGGCACGGGCGGCTTGCCCCTCTTGGAAGGGGGCCGCCTGCCGGAGTCTGGAACCACTGGAGGTTCCGACGCGGCGTTCGGGTAGGGGCCGAACTTGGAGCCCATGGGAGTCTTGCTCCCTTCGCGCCTGGAGTCCGGAAGGTCGCCTTGAGGCGCCTCCGGGACTGTCTCCCCCGGGCTCGGTGCCCTTTGAGACAGTACCTCGACATCGTCCGTAGGGCGAGGAGAGGAGGCGGTTGGAAGTGTATCACTATCCATATCCGACGAGTCCAAGGAACCGTCCGACGAGGATACGTCAATACGGACTCGGGGCGGACTGCATAATCATATTCGACGTTAGGAGAAGCAGTGCAACAAAAGTATGCTATGAGTTACTCTTCATCTTCCTCCTCCTCGTTTTCATGGGAGGAGTGCGTCTCGGAGTTATCGGACGATGTGTCTGATACCACCTGGTGTCGGGAACTCTTTCTGGTTTCCGTGGCCTTCTTCTTGGTCTGCTCCGGCACCTCATAAGGAGCCGGAGTCTGCATCTCCGTCAGGAGAGCATCTGCAGGGTCTTCGGGTAGAGGGGGTGAATAATTAATCTGCTCCGATGTCTCCACCCAGTCTTGTCAAATGCATGGGAGCTCAGACCCCGCACATGGTTAAGCTATGGGAAATAAATACCCTACCAGATGTACAAAACTTACCGGATTCGCAGGGCGCTTCGCGCTTAGACCGCGGTCCTCGGTAAGAGAAGGGGGGACCTCAGCGCCCTTGAACAACACCTTCCAGACGTCCTTATGCATCGTGTCGAAGAGCTCGCGTAGAGTCTGGTGCTGGGCCGGGTCGAACTCCCATAAGTTGAAAGCCCGTTGTTGATACGGGAGGATCCGGTGGAAGAGCATGACCTGGACTATGTTGACAAGCTTAAGTTTCTTGCTTATCATGTTCCATATACACTTCTGGAGTCCGTCCAGCTCCACCGATGAGCCCCAGGACAGGTCCTTCTCCTTCCAGAAAGTGAGCCGCATGGGGATTCCGGATCAAAACTCGGGGGCCGCCACCCAGTTGGTGCCGCGTAGCTCGGTGATGTAGAACCACCCCGATTGCCACCCCTTTACATGAAGGAGCCCTCGAGCCATGTAACGTTGGGCATTTTGCCCACCATGGCTCCGCTGCATTCCGCTTGTTGGCCGCCTACTACCTTCGGCTTGATATTGAAGGTCTTCAGCCACAGGCCGAAGTGGGGCCGGATGCGGAGGAAAGCCTCGCACACGATGATGAACGCCGAGATGTTGAGGATGAAATTCGGGGCCAGATCATGAAAGTCTAGCCCATAATAGAACATAAGGCCGCGGACGAATGGATGGAGGGGAAACCCCAGTCCGTGGACGAAGTGGGGGAGGAAAACCACCCTTTCGTAAGGTTCCGGGGTAGGGACGATCTGCCCCGCGGCTGGCAGCCGGTGCGCGATATCCGCGGCTAAGTATCCGACCCCACGTAGTTTTTTGATGTGTCCCTCCATGACGGAGGAGGCCATCCACTTGCCTCCCGCTCCAGACATGTTTGGAGAGAGTTGAGGAGAAGGATGTGGACTTGGGCGCTGGAGCTCGAGTGCGCGAGAATGGATGAGCAAGGAGGAAGAAGGCGTAGGTAGAAAAAGGTGAAACCTTATACCTTTATAAGGGCGGACGAAACTATGCGCCCCCACCAGCCTGGTAAAACTTGCTTATCCCCAAGCGCCGTAATTGATGGCGCGGTTGGGTTACCCATGTCCGTATTGATGGGAATCCCGTAATAAGGGGACACGATCTCTGCTTCGACAAGACGTGCCAAGGAAACCGCCTCGCGAAACACGCTGAGATAGGTTAAGAAAAATGATTCGAATAAAGACCTGGCTGTGGTGTGATGTCACGCTACGGGGTACGTCAGCAGATTAGATTTGTGGAAATATTATTCTCTCTATGGTGGTATGTGGAACTTGTTTTGCAGAGCCGGACACGATCCTCGTGTTCAAAATCTTCTATGAAGTATTCGGGGGAGGAACCCTCCTTACAATGCCAAAGACAATCTGCACGCCGGACTCATCGTCATTGAAGCCTGGTTCAGGGGCTACTGAGGGAGTCCTGGATTAGGGGGTATCCGGACAGCCGGATTATAACCTTTGGCCGGACTGTTGGACTATGAAGATACAAGATTGAAGACTTTGTCGCGTGTCCGGATGGGACTCTCCTTGGCGTGGAAGGCAAGCTTGGCAATACGGATATGTAGATCTCCTTCCTTGTAACCGACTCTGTGTAACCCTAGCCCCCTCCGGTGTCTATATAAACCAGAGGGTTTAGTCCGTAGGAAAACATACAATCATACCATAGGCTAGCTTCTAGGGTTTAGCCTCTCTGATCTCGTGGTAGATCAACTCTTGTACTACTCATATCATCAAGAACAATCAAGCAGGACGTAGGGTTTTACCTCCATCAAGAGGGTCGAACCTGGGTAAACATCGTGTCCCCTGCCTCCTGTTACCATCCGCCTAGACGCACAGTTCGGGACCCCCTACCCGAGATCTGCCGGTTTTGACACCGACAATAGGCATTCTTTTTATAGTTAAAAAAATATTACATCACGTACCTCAAAGCCTGTCAGAAGGCTAGTGTAGGCCTCGTTCAACCCGCTCTTAGCAGACCGAAACTTTTCAACCACCACACCCATAAGGGTACGATGTTCCTTAATGATGGAGGCGCTCTAAAGCGCTTCCATCAGAGTGTCCGGCGCCTCCAGATTGACAGAGGTCGCCGGTGGAGTCGACATGCCTCCTTCTTTCGAAGGAGGCTGCTCGCCTGATCCCGAATCTGTATCAGCCTTCGGAATGATATTCGGTTGGGGGCCGAATTGGGCATGAACCCCGTCGCCGGCCTCCATGGGGGTCAGTTCTCCCATGTTTTCGGCAGCAGAGGTATTACCCTTTGGCGCCACCTTGACGGCTTCCCGCACCTCTCCATGGCCTGGAAAGGTCCCTCGGGAGAACACTTCGGTGTTATCCATTGCAGTAGGTGGGCACGCCGACGGAGGCGACTCGCTCTCCATCATGTGTGAGCCCAGCAAATTCCCAAAGGACGATGATTGCCGGGGGAGATCGTGGGCCGGACTATAATACATGATTCTGTGCGTTAGAATCACAAGGCATAAATCCGGATACATACATTATCCTTAAATACTTATTATTCGGCCGAAGGCTTCGGCCTGGGGTTCCATTCGGGAATGGCTTCGGCGTCCGATTCTGAATCGTCTGAAAGGGAAAGTTTCCCCTTCTTGACGCTTCCGCCTCTAGGCCTGAAGAAGCTCCCCTTTTCTTCTTTCCCCCTTAGGGGGAGAATTGTGCTCCTCGTGTTCCTCCTCGTCTTCATCATGGGAAGAGAGAGCTTCGGTATCTTCAGATGTAATGTCCGAAGTACCTTTTTAGCGAAGGCCACTTCGGACCTTCTGGCCCTTCTTTTCCGGCGCCCGGTACAGCATCGGAACCATCATCTTCGTCAGAAGAGGTATAGCTGGGTCTTTGGGAAGGGGAGCCGGACACTTGATCCGCTCCGCCTTCTTCGTCCAGCACTAGGAGACAAGAGGAGGGGTTAAAACTTACCCCTTGGATCTACAAGTCAAGGATATGATTAGAAATACGAAAAACTTACTAGAGTGGCTGGGTGAGCGCAGTCATGGCCGAGGTCTTCGGTCATTGGCGGCCACGACTTTTGGGCCTTGAACAGCAGTTTCCATATATCTTCGTGCTTCGTGCCGAAGAACTGCTGCAAGGTCTGAGGCCTTGCCGGATCAAACTCCCACATATGGGAAGTCTGGTGTTGGCAGGGGAGAATCCGGCGAAATAGCATCACCTGGATCATGCTGGTGAGGCTGGTGCTCTTTTCCACCATGCTCTTGACGCACTTTTGCAGCATCATCACCTCGTCGGATGACGCCCAATCTAGGCCCTTCTTGAGCCATGATGTGAGCTGCATTGACGGACCAATTTTGAACTCAGGAGTGGCAGCCCATGAGGCGTCGCGAGGTTCTGTAACGTAGAACCACTCCCGTTGCCACCCCTTTACGGTCTTTGTGAAGGTCCCCTTGGGCCAGGTGACGTTAGGGAGCTTGCTCACCATGGCGCCGCCGCACTCCGCGTGTTGACCCTCGACCAACTTTGGCTTCACATTGAATACCTTGAGCCGTAGGCCGAAGTGGGGGGATGCGGAGGAACGCCTCACACACGACGATGAACGCTGAGATGTTGAGGAATGAATTTGGGTCTAGATCATGGAAATCTAGCCCGTAGTAGTACATGAGTCTGCGGACGAAAGGGTGGAGAGGAAACCCTAGCCCGTGAAGGAAGTGGGGAATGAATACTACCCTCTCATTGGGCTCTAGTGTGGGAATGAGCAGCTTTTTGGCAGGGAGCCGATGGGCGATTTCCTTGGCTAAATACCCCGCCTCCCGTAGTTCTTTGATGTGCACCTCCGTGATGGAGGAGACCATCCACATGCCCTGTGCTCCAGATCCAGACATGGCTGGAGCGTTTGTTGGGGATGGAAAGGGTTGAAGCTTGGGCGCTGGAGCTCAATAGTAGAAGGGCAAAGGAAGAAGAAGGCATGGGGTACAAAGGTGGATCCTTGTCTCCTTATAAAGGCAGTGAATATCAAGCGTCCCCCCACGAGCCTTAAAACTCACCTACTCCCCAGGAGTCGTGCGAGTGGCACGGTTGGATTACCCAAAACTGTATTGATGAGAATCCCGCAATAAGGGGACACGATCTCTGCTTTGACAAGACGTGACAATGAATACCGCATCTCGAAACGCGAAACGGGAGGCTGGAAAATGGTTCGAAATAATGATAAGGCCAAAACACAATACCTCAACAAAAAAGCTGTCAGAAGACATAAGTTATTTTTGTTTAAAGTGGTTTGCCCTCGTGGCCCCGGATTGTAACTATTGTATAGAGCTGGATATAGTTATTTTTACCAACTACTTTGGAGTATTCGGAGGAGGAACCCGCCTTGCAATGCCAAAGATAATCTGCGCACATATCGTCATTGAAGCCTGGTTCAGGGGCTACTGAGGGAGTCCTGGATTAGGGGGTCCCCGTGCGTCCAAGCTATGTGACGTGGGCCAGACTGGTGGGCCATGAAGATACAAGATAGAAAGCTTCCCCCGTGTATGGAGGGGACTCTACTTGGCGTGGAAGGCAAGCTTGGCGTTTGGATATGAAGATTCCTTTCTCTGTAAACCGACTATGTACCAACCCTAGCCCTGTCCGGTGTCTTTATAAACTGGAGGGTTTAGTCCATAGAGGCAATCATAATCATATAGTCTAGACATCTAGGGTTTAGCCATTACGATCTTGTGGTAGATAAACTCTTGTAACCCCTATACTCATCAAAGTCAATCAAGCATGACATAGAGTTTTACCTCCATCAAGAGGGCCCGAACCTAGGTAAACATCGTGTCCCCTGCCTCCTGTTACCTTCGATCCTTAGACGCACAGTTCGGGACCCCCTACCCGAGATCTGCCAGATTTGACACCGACAGGGGGTCCGAATCCTACTTGGACTAAGAGTCCAAGTAGGACTCCCCCTTGGCACGCCTGTCCTGGCCGCCGTCCTCCTGCCCCCCTCTTTTATATACTGGCGTGGGGGGCATCCCAAAGGCACACCAAGAATTCTCTTAGCCGTGTGTGGTGCCCCCCTCCACAGTTTACTCCTCCGGTCATAGTGTCGTAGTGCTTAGGAGAAGCCCTCCGGTCATTACATGACCGTGTTCCTGAGACTGGTTCTACCAACGTGTTTTGCACAGAGGTGGCTGGCGGTGTCTATTTCTCCAACTTTGATGCGTAGGTAAGAACGATTCTTGCTAGAAGCCCATAGCATCCACGTAAAGCTTGCAACAACAAAGTAGAGGACGTTTAACTTGTTTTTGCAGGGCATGTTGTGATGTGATATGGCCATGACGTGATGAGATATAAATTGTTGTATGAGAAGATCATGTTTTGTAAAAGTTACCGGCAACTGGCAGGAGCCTTATGGTTGTTGCTTTATTGTATGAAATGCAATCACCATGTAATTGCTTTACTTTATCACTAAGCGGTAGCGATAGTCGTAGAAGCAATAGTTGGCGAGACGGCAACGATGCTATGATGGAGATCAAGGTGTCAAGCCGGCAACGATGGAGATCATGACGGTGCTTTGGAGATGGAGATCAAAGGCACAAGATGATGATGGCCATATCATGTCACATATTTTGATTGCATCTGAGTTTATCCTTTATGCATCTTATTTTGCTTAGTACGGCGGTAGCATTATAAGATGATCCCTCACTAAATTTCAAGGTATAAGTGTTCTTCCTGAGTATGCACCATTGCTATAGTTCATCGTGCCGAGACACCACGTGATGATTGGGGGTGATAAGCTCTACGTTCACATACAACGGGTGCAAGCCAGATTTGCACGTGCAAAATACTCGGGTTAAACTTGACGAGCCTAGCATATGCAGATATGGCCTCGGAACACTAAGACCGAAAGGTCGAACATGAATCTTATAGTAGATATGATCAACATAGTGATGTTCACCATTGAAAACTACTCCATCTCACGTGATGATCGGACATGGTTTAGTTGATATGGATCACGTGATCATTTAGATGACAAAAGGGATGTCTATTTAAGTGGGAGTTCTTTAGTAATATGATTAATTGAACTTTAATTTATCATGAACTTAGTACCTGATAGTTTTTGCATACCTATGTTGTTGTAGATCAATGGCTCGTGCTACCATTCCCTTGAATTTTAATGTGTTCCTAGAGAAAGCTAAGTTGAAAGATGATGGTAGCAACTACACAGAATGGCTCCATAACATGAGGATTATCCTCATTGCTACACAGAAGGATTACGTCCTAGAAGCACCGCTAGGTGCAAGACCCGCTGCAGGAGCAACTCTAGATGTTATGAACGTCTGGCAGAGCAAAGCTGATGACTACTCGATAGTTCAGTGTGCCATGTTGTACGACTTAGAATCAGTACTTCAAAGACATTTTGAATGTCATGGAGCATATGAGATGTTCCATGAGTTGAAGTTAATATTTCAAGCGAATGCCTGAGTTGAGAGATATGAAGTCTCCAACAAGTTCTATAACTGCAAGATGGAGGAGAATAGTTCTGTTAGTGAACATATACTCAAAATGTCTGGGTATCATAACCACTTGAGTCAGCTAGGAGTTAATCTTTCTGATGATAGTGTCATTGACAAAATTCTTCAATCACAACCACCAAGCTATAAAGGCTTCATGATGAACTATAATACGCAAGGGATGGGAAAGACAATTCCCGAGCTCTTCGCGATGCTAAAGGCTGCGGAGGTAGAAATCAAAAAGGAGCATCAAGTGTTGATGGTTAACAAGACCACTAGTTTCAAGATAAAGGGCAAAGGGAAGAAGGGGAACTTCAAGAAGAACAGCAAGCAAGTCGCTGCTCAAGGGAAGAAGCTCAAGTCTGGACCTAAGCCTGAAATTGAGTGCTTCTACTTCAAAGGGACTGGTTACTGGAAGCAGAACTGCCCCAAGTATTTGGTGGATAAGAAGGATGGCAAAGTGAAAGGTATATTTGATATACATGTTATTGATTTGTTCCTTACTAATGCTCGTAGTAGCGCCTGGGTATTTGATATTGGTTCTGTTGCTCATATTTGCAACTCGAAACAAGGGCTACGGATTAAACGAAGATTGGCTAAGGACGAGGCGACGACACGCGTCGGAAATGGTTCCAAAGTTGATGTGATCGCTGTTGGCACGCTACCTCTACATCTACCGCCGGGATTTGTTTTGGGCCTAAATAATTGTTATTTGGTGCCAGCGTTGAGCATGAACATTATATCTGGATCTTGTTTGATGCGAGACGGTTATTCATTTAAATCAGAGAATAATGGTTCTTCTATTTATATGAGTAATATCTTTTATGGTCATGCACCCTTGATGAGTGTTCTATTTTTGTTGAATCTCGATTATAGTGATACACATATTCATAATATTGAAGCCAAAAGATGCAAAGTTAATAATGATAGTGCAACATATTTCACTACCGTTTAGGTCATATTGGTGTAAAGCGCATGAAGAAACTCCATGTTGATGGACTTTTGAAATCACTTGATTATGAATCACTTGATCATTGCGAACCATGCCTCATGGGCAAGATGACTAAGACTCCGTTCTCCAGGACAATGGAGTGAGCAACTGACTTATTGGAAATAATACATACTGATGTATGTGGTCCGGTGAGTGTCGAAGCTCGCGGAGGGTATCATTATTTTCTGACCTTCACTGATGATTTGAGTAGATATGGGTATATCTACTTGATGAAACATAAGTCTGAAACATTTGAAAAGTTCAAAGAATTTCAGTGTAAAGTGAAAAATCATCGTAACAAGAAAATAAAGTTTCTACGATCTGATCGTGGAGGTGAATATTTGAGTTATGAGTTTGGTCTTCATTTGAAACAATGTGGAATAGTTTTGCAACTCATGCCACCTGGAACACCACAGCGTAATGGTGTGTCCGAACATCGTAACCGTACTTTATTAGATATGGTGCGATCTATGATGTCTCTTACCGATTTACCGCTATCATTTTGGGTTTATGCTTTAGAGATGCTTTCATTCACGTTAAATAGGGCACCATCTAAATCCGTTGAGATGACACCATACGAACTGTGGTTTGGCAATAAACCTAAGCTATCGTTTCTTAAAGTTCAGGGCTGCGATGCTTATGTGAAAAAGCTTCAACCTGATAAGCTCGAACCCAAATCGGAGAAATGCATCTTCATAGGATACCGAAAGGAAACTATTGGGTACACCTTCTATCATAGATCCGAAGGCAAGATATTCGTTGCTAAGAATGGATGCTTTCTAGAGGAGTTTCTCTCAAAAGAAGTGAGTGGGAGGAAAGTAGAACTTGATGAGGTAACTATACCTTCTCCCGAATTGTAAAGTAATTCATCACAGAAATGAGTTCTAGTGATCCCTACACCAATTACTAAGGAAGCTAATGATGATGATCATGAAACTTCAGATCAAGTTACTACTGAACCTCGTAGGTCAACCAGAGTATGATCCGCACCAGAGTGGTACGGTAATCCTGTTCTGGAGGTCATGTTAGTTTAACATGACGAACCTATGAACTATGAGGAAGCAATGATGAGCCCAGATTCCACAAAATGGCTTGAGGCCATGAAATCTAAGATGGGATCCTTGTATGAGAACAAAGTATGGACTCTGGTTGACTTGCCCGATGATCAGCAAGCCATAGAGAATAAATGGATCTTCAAGAAGAATACTGACGCTGACGGTAATGTTCTATCCACAAAGCTCGACTTGTTGCGAAAGGACTTCGACAAGTTCAAGGAGTTGACTACGATGAGACCTTCTCACCCGTAGCGATGCTTAAGTCTGTCCGAATCATGTTAGAAATTGCCGCATTTTATGATTATGAAATTTGGCAAATGGATGTCAAAACAGCATTCCTTAATGGATATCTTAAAGAAGAATTGTATATCTTAAATAAGAATTGTATATGATGCAACCAGAAGGTTTTGTCGATCCTAGAGGAGCTAACAAAGTGTGCAAGCTCCAGCGATCCATTTATGGATTGGTGCAAGCCTCTCAGAGTTGGAATATACGCTTTGATAGTGTGATCAAAGCATATGGTTTTATACAGACTTTTGGAGAAGCCTGTATTTACAAGAAAGTGAGTGGGAGCTTTGTAGCATTTCTAATATTATATCTGGATGACATATTGTTGATTGGAAATGATATAGAATTTCTGGATAGCATAAAAGGATACTTGAATAAGAATTTTTCAATGAAAGACCTCGGTGAAGCTCCTTATATATTGGGCATCAAGATCTATAGAGATAGATCAAGACACTTAACTGGACTTCCACAAAGCACATACCTTGATAAAGTTTGGAAGAAGTTCAAAATTGATCAGTCAAAGAAAGGGTTCTTGCCTATGTTACAAGGTGTGAAGTTGAGTTCGACTCAATGCCCGACCACTGCAGAAGATAGAGAGAAAATGAAAGTCATTCCCTATGCCTCAGCCATAGATTCTATCATGTATGCAGTGCTGTGTACCAGACCTGATGTGTGCCTTGCTATAAGTTTAGTAGGAAGGTAAAGTAATATAGGAGTGGATCACTCGACAATGATCAAGAACATCCTGAAATACCTGAAAAGGACTAAGGATATGTTTCTCGTTTATGGAGGTGACAAAGAGCTTGTCGTAAATGGCTACATCGATGCAAGCTTTGACACTGATCCGGATGACTCTATGTCACAAACCGGATACGTATTTATATTGAATGGTGGAGCTGTCAGTTGGTGCAGTTCCAAGCAGAGCACCATGGCGGGATCTACGTGTGAACCAGAGTACATAGCTACTTCGGAAGCATCAAATGAAGGAGTCTGGATGAAGGAGTTCATATCCAATCTAGATGTAATACCTAGTACACCGGGTCCAATGAAAATCTTTTGTGGTAATACTGGAGCAATTGCCTTGGCGAAGGAATCCAGATTTCACAAGAGAACCAAACACATCAAGAGATGCTTCAATTCCATCCGCGATCAACTCAAGGAGGGAGACATAGAGATTTGCAAGATACATACGGATCTGAATGTTGCAGACCTGTTGACTAAGCCTCTTCAACGAGCAAAAAAAATCAGCACCAAGACTCCATGGGTGTTAGAATCATTACTATGTAATCTAGATTATTGAGTCTAGTGCAAGTGGGAGACTGAAGGAAATATGCCCTAGAGGCAATAATAAAGTTGTTATTTATATTTCCTTATATCATGATAAATGTTTATTATTAATGCTAGAATTGTGTTAACTAGAAACTTAGTACACGTGTGAATACATAGATTGTCGGATCACGGGTTCCGGCAAACCCTTAAGGTTCAAACTCTAGGGTGCGCGAAAAGTTCTTTCCCTCCTGCCGATCTACGCCCTAGCTCGTTAAGGTCTCGTGGACGAACTCGACACGCTCGCAACACAAATACACAAGGTTTATACTGGTTCGGGCCACCGTTGTGGTGTAATACCCTACCAGTGTGGTGGTGGTGGATTGCCTCTTGGGCTGATGAAGAACAGTACAAGGGGAAGAACAACCTCCTGAGGTTGAGGTGTTCTTGTGCTTGGTGTGCTAAGGGTTGGCCTTTTATCAGCTCGGATCCCCCTCCTTTGGTGGTGGCTAGTCCTTCTTATATAGGCCCTAGTCCTCTCCCCAAATATTGAGCGGGAAGGGAGCCAACAACGGCGGCCAATTTGAAAGGGGACAGCTAGTACAAGCTATCCTGACAAAAGGTGGTCTTGGCCTGCCAAAGGTTCTGGTGGTGATGCCGTCCTGGGCTCCATGGTGACCTCCGTCCTGCCATCCTTCTGGTCTTGGTCTTGTTGAAACAATATGGAAAACTTTGCCTAATGCCTCGGTACTCCGCGCCTGAGCTTCCCCCCTTGGCACCAAAGAGGAAACAAGGATGTTGCGCATGCTGGCGCCCGCCTGGTTTCAATTGTCATGGCTCATGTCACGAGAGCCTCGCGAGGTTTGCGCTGCCTTGATATCTCCGCTCCTCGCGAGGAAGCCTGGTGAGGCTGCTCCTGAGGAGGTCTTGCATCATCCACCTCGCGAGGCTTGGCCCCTCGCGAGGGTCTTGAATGCCTTGTTGACGATGATGGGCCGTACAGACCTGCTAGCACAGCCACGCCATGGGCCACATGCAGGCAAGTCTGGGGACCCCTGTCGGTGTCAAAACCGGCGGATCTCGGGTACGGGGGTCCCGAACTATGCGTCTAGGCCGGATGGTAACAGGAGACAGGGGACACTTTGTTTTACCTAGGTTCGGGCCCTCTCGATGGAGGTAATACCCTACTCCTGCTTGATTAATATTGATGATATGGGTAGTACAAGAATAGATCTACCACGAGATCAAGGAGGCTAAACCCTAGAAGCTAGCCTATGGTATGATTGTTGTGTATGGAGTTGATTCTCTACAGACTACAACCCTCCGGTTTATATAGACACCGGATAGGGTTAGGGTTACACAGAGTCGGTTACAATGGTAGGAGATCTTGAATATCCACATCGCCAAGCTTGCCTTCCACGCCAAGGAAAGTCCCATCCGGACACGGGACGAAGTCTTCAATCTTATATCTTCATAGTCCAGGAGTCCGGCCGAAGGTATAGTCTGGCTACCCGAACACCACTTATCCAGGACTCCCTCAGTAGCCCCTGAACCAGGCTTCAATGATGACGAGTCCGGCGCGCAAATTGTCTTCGGCATTGCAAGGCGGGTTCCTCCTCCAAGTCCTTCGTAGAAGATTGTAAACACAAAGAATAGTGTCCGGCTCTGTAAAATAAGTTTCCACATATTGCCATAGAGAGAATAATAATATCAACACAAATCAAATCTGCTGACATATTCCGCAGTGCACTATCACACTACGGCCAAGTCCTTTTCTTGAATCGTTTTCACTTTTCCACCTCAACATGTCTTGCGAGGCGGTTTCCTTGGCACATCTTGTCAAAGCAGAGATCGTGTGCCCCTCTTTTACGGGATTCTCATCAATACAGACATGGGTAACCCAATCGTGCCCGTTAGCATGTTTTCTCGATTAAAGGTGAGTCCCAAACGGTTACGGGGAGGGCTCCTGATATTCAACCTCTTATAAAGAGACCAAGGCCTTACTCCTTTTTCTAATCTCAAACGAGTTCGCCCGTCGCCTCGAGTTCCAACACCCTTGGCTTCAGATTCCAGGCACTTCGGACCTTCGACAATGTCCGGTTCTGACCTTCAAGGCCGATGGCGGAGGAGGATGTGCTAAAGTTGAGAGAGGCTAAGTTCTTGACTGTCGAAATTCCGCATAGGTTGCCTGCTCAAGGGCAGGCTATTCCCAAACCCCAGCCCGGTGAGAGCGTAGTGTTCATGTCTCACTTCCCTCGGGGGTTAGGCTTCTCGATGGATCCCTTTGTGAGGGGGCTGCTGTTTTATTACGGGCTAGAATTTCATGATTTAGCTCCGGAGTCCATCCTCCACATTTCCTCATTCATCGTTGTGCGCGAAGCGTTCCTCCGCGTTACTCCTCACTTCGGATTATGGCTCAAGACTTTTGGAGTGGAGCCGAAGATGATCAAGGGACGGCACGCAGAGTGCGGAGGTGCCGTCATAAGTAAGAATGCTGATGCTCCATGGCCCGAGGGCTTCTTTCAAGAGGAGCTCGGCTTGTGGCAACGAGAATGGTTCTATATCACTGCTCCCAGGAGCGCCAAGTGGGCGGCGCCTCCTGCCTTTCGCTCGGGTCCCCCATCACGGCTAGCGTCATGGGTCAACAAAGGATTGGATTGGGGTTTGCCCAAGGACGTGCCCCTGTTACAGGGTCGAATTAAGGATCTCTTGGAAGGAGACCTCAGTTTGGTCAAGGTGACGCAGGTCATGCTGATTCGCCGAATATTGCCCGGCAAACATCGCCCCCTTCGCCTGTGGGAGTTTAATCCCGAGGGACCGCGAGCTCTCCAGAATTTTATGGGCGCAGCGCCCGCGGAGATGTATAGAATGTTCTTCGGATCACAAGGGATGTGTCCGGATTTGACCGAGGATGCAGGCCTAAGCTGCAATCGCCCGGATACTCAAGTAAGCAACCCTGTGCCCGGGCCTTCTATCCGTATAATTATCATAGACTTGCCCCTAAAAGAGACGTCCCTTTAAACAGGAGTGGATAGCGAAGGCGAAGCTGATCAGGTGTCCGGCTCCCCTTCCTGAAACCAGGCCGGATCCTATGCTAGTCAGGATGCTGGAGATAATGCCTTTGGAGGGGGAGGACAAGGAAGCTAAGTCCTCCTCGAAGGAGGCTGCTCCGAAGGGAGGAACCGACAATTCCTCTCCTAAGGTGAAGAAGAGAGCCGCCTGTGACGACCCGGAAACCATGGCCTCGAAACGGGGGGAAAATCCTCGTCAGAGGGTCCGGCGTTGGGGAGTTCCTCGGCCGGACTACGCCCTCAAGGGGATCAGCCCTCCAGCGAGCCGTAAGCGGGGAAAAGATTTTCCTTTTGAGGGATGAGAGAAATCCTTGATTTATATCTGAGAAGATTAACCGAAATTTTACCTTGTAGTTCGGACCTCAGCCCTTCTCAGCAGAGCTCGTCTTCAGGGGATCTTCTTCCGGAGATGATGGAGAGCGGGACGCCTCCCCCTGCCGTACCGCCTAGCGAGGCGGGCGACCCTGAGGTGTCGTCGCGGAGGGTTTCTCCGAATCCGGCAGGGGCAGAAGATAACTATGTGGCCCCCCAAGGCTCTCCGCGTCCGGCCTTCGAAAGAGGCCATAGGACAAGTCTGGCACCGTCTGGTGCTCGGCCGGAGGAGCTAAAGATTCTGCTGGGGCGAGCTTCTATCTCAGAGGAGCACCGTGCATTGATGGGCACGGTGATTGAAAGGATTTCATCCGCAGAAAGCGGATTGCATGAGGCCGTCAGAAGTTTACTGACGGTTTTTGAGGTACATTAGATAATGTACACTTTTGTCAGTTGCGCATAAGTAAGGTGCGCCCTGTGTAGATAGTAGCCCCTGAGACTCTGCGCGTTGTCAAGAAATGACGGCACGCAGAGGATCATAATCCTAGGTCTAAGATGTCGCCTTTGAATGTAGGTGGCGAGGTGTCCGGAATCAAGCTGGACTGATGATGTGGCCGAACTAAAGCGGCAACTGGACATGGCAGATGCCGACATCGCGCTTGTCAACAAGCGGCTTGATGAGGCTCAAGGTATGTAATTCTTCGGGCGGCATCAGGTAAGAGGAGCTTCATGCCAGTGTCTTACAATGTGTGTGCTTGACGCAGATGGTACGGCCGCCGTGGAGAATCTTAGGGAAGAACTTGCCTGAGCTAAGGAGCAAGCCAGAAAAAGCGATGCGGCTGCCAAGAAGGCCCTTGAAGAGCTGAGAGCCGAACGGGCTGCTCACTGCCGAAGCAAAGAAGAGATGGCCGAGATGGCCGAGAAGTTAAAGAGCACTGCAGACCGTTGCAAACTTCTTGAGAAAGAAGACCGGGCGAGACAGACGGACTTAGAGAAGGCCGTTGCCGATGCCAAGGACGCTCGCTCTGCGATGAGAGCTGCGAAAGAGGAGCTGCGTCAGGCCGAACAGATTGCGGCTGGAAAGCCCTTTATGCTACGGAGGAAGGTTTGTGATCCGAAGTTTGCTCCGTTGGACCGGATGTGGAGTGTGGAGGACACCTATCTGGATTTGGCAGCGAGTGCCGCTGATGTGACCGAACACTTTCGATATCAGAAAGATTGCGAAGTGGAAAAGCTTTTCTGGTCGCAGTTTCATAATCCAGAGCGTCCACTGTCAGTGGATGATCATTTGGCTCAATGGGCCGAACTGAATAGGTTGTCGGGACTCACCATGAAGTACATCATGGATCATCTGTGGCCGGGGAGATCGGAGCCGAAGAGTTATTTCAGCTTGGTGCAGCAATTCCTTGACGCGGTGCCGCGTATTAATGCAATGAAGAGGTCAGCATGCATAGAGGGTGCAAGGATGGCTCTTGCCCGTGTCAAGACATACTGGGCAGAGATGGAGACCACCGTTGTTGCATCCCGAGATTCGGAAAAAAGCCGAGTGTCTTCCGAGCACTATTTTCAGGAAGTCCTTGAAGGCGCTCGTGTAATAGAGACGCAGTGCTCGAAAGATGCTATGTTATGATAGCATGTGTAATTGAAAAGCAGTATTTTGATAAATTGTAGTGGCCCTTTTTTTATACTTGTGCCTCCAAGTATTGTTAACACCTTCTAAGCGTCCGTTTTAAGATATATATATATATATATATATATAGAATCTGAAAGATGGTAGTCGTTGGCTTCAGCCCCTACGCACATAGTGCGGGGGTGCTCGCGGAAGACGCATTTTCACACTTAACCCAATGTCTTGGTCCTACAAAGGAGGTGTTAGCGCAGTGGGCCAGGCAACCGGACTATAATGCTTTAACACTTTCACTTAGCCATAGGAGTTTGAAAATGAGACTCTTTAGGTAGCTCTTTCGTGGCAACTGCGCTCGTCCGAATTCGGGGCGCGTATGTGCCTGACCGAGAAGCGGCCCTTTGTTAAAGCGGAGGAATCCGATAGATTCCGATCGGTCATCGAGTGGCTAACCAGTCTCACGCTACATCATGACAGTCAATTTTCGGCTTTCTCTACTGAGGTGCTCGCCCTGGCCGAACCGGGGGCACAATCATAGTAGTTCCCCTGGTGCTACCTTAGCCGATATAGCGGAATGTAAGGTAGCCGAACTCAGGAGCCGGGCAACCCAACATTTGACCAAAGACATGATTCAGAGCTGATGCATATAATGCCAAAACTCGCGACGCCGAACACTCCCTAAGGTGTTCGGTCTTTATGAGTGTGGGCCAAACAACACTCTTTATTAAAAAAGCCCCTAGTGTCTAGGTACGTGCAAAAATTCTGACGTGGCCATATGCCAAGAAGCCAGCCTCCTCCTTGGTTATGTTAGAAAGGAAAAACCAGGGGATGTGTAGCAACAAGAGACAGTAAAAAAGGTTTACGCAGGGTCTTAATCTAAAAAGAATCCTTTAGGACGGGTCCCTACTGCACGTCTGCGCCTGTGTCTCCGTTGTGCCGTATCCTGGACGGGCGCCACACGACGTTCATCTCTAAAAGAGAGGAACTGAGTTGAAAACGGGTCGTGCCGAAAAAGTTTAGAATAAGCAAAGTATAAAGTAAGATATATAATTTTGAGCTTTATTGTCTCTTATTGTATATGCATGGAGCCCCTAGTGCGGGGTTATATGGCTTCTAGGCCTGCATCAATGATGATTTTGCACCAAACTTGTCTATCCGCGTTCGTGGTCTTAAATGACCTATTTTGAAGTTTTTTGGCCGGTGAGGCCTTTTTGCTGTGGGGCTGTCAAAGCTGCCGCACAGTCCTCCGCTTGGGGAGGCGCACTTTAGTGCTTCCCCTTCAAAGAGATGATGCCTCGTGGACCGGGCATCTTAAGCGTAAGAGATGCATAATGCGGTATTGCGTTAAAGCGAGCGAAAGCTTCGCGTCCCAGTAGTGCTTGATAGCGACTTGAGAACGGGATGATGTGGAAGGTCAGCTTTTCGCGGCGGAGGTTATCAGCAGAGCCGAATGTGACTATGAGCCGAAGAAAACCCGTACAATGGGTGTCCGGACTAGGTATTACCCATTGAAAGGAGGTTTTGCTGCGGCGGATTCTTGCTGGGTTTATCCCCATGTGCTGGATTGTATCCTGATATATCTGGTTTAGTCCACTGCCGCCGTCCATAAGGACATTTGAAAACTTGAGTCCGCCAATTATTGGATCGAGTATCAAGGTAGTCCAGCCTACATTCTTGATATTCCTAGAATAATCTAGCTGATCGAAGATGATCGGTTTTGACAACCAGTGGCAGGACCCTTTAGGCCGTGTGGTGCGTACCTTTACGGGCGCCGCACATTTTGTTATGTGAAGTGAGTTCACTGTTTTTACTTCTTGTGGGAAGTTCTTTTGTTTCCTGGTACTCTGCTTTTGGGGTTCATCCTCGTCTTTCCTTGGTGTGTCGAGCCCCTTGTGTTCGGCATTGAGTCTGCCGGATTGTTTGAAAACCCAACAGTCTCTGTGGGTATGGTTAGCAGGCTTCCCGGGAGTACTGTGTATCTGACATATCCTGTCCAGGATTTTATTTAGGTTGGATGGATCGTCCCTGTTATCCTCGGGGGGTGATTTTTCCTTATTTTTCCGTGAGCCTTTGAATCCGGCATTGACTGCCGTGCTCTTCGAACTTTTTTTTTAGTCCAACGACGGTCCTTGTTGCGTCGCGGTTTTCCGTTTCCATCCCTAGTTTCGGATGTACTTGGGTCGCTGGGGCTGCACCTTGCCAACCAACTGTCCTCCCCTGCACAAAAGCGGGTCATGATGCTTGTTAGTGCGGCCATTGTTCTTGGCTTTTCTTGGCCGAGGTGTCTGGCGAGCCATTCATCTCGGACATTATGCCTGAAAGCTGCTAAGGCTTCGGCGTCCGGACAGTCGACTATCTGATTCTTTTTAGTGAGGAATCTATTCCAGAACTGCCGAGCTGATTCTCCGGGTTCTTGAGTTATGTTGCTAAGATCGTCTGCATCCGGAGGGCGGACATAGGTCCCTTGAAAGTTTGCTCGAAAAGCATCCTCGAGCTCTTCCCAGCTTCCAATTGTGTTTTCGGGAAGGCTTTTAAGCCAATGCCGGGCTGGCCCTTTAAGCTTGAGGGGTAGATATTTTATGGCGTGGAGATCATCTCCTCTAGCCATGTGTATGTGGAGGATATAGTCCTCGATCCAGACTCCAGGGTCTGTTGTTCCATCATACGCCTCTATGTTTACAGGTTTGAATCCCTTTGGGAATTCATAGTCTAGGACCTCATCGGTGAAACATAAGGGGTGTGCGGCGCCCCTGTATTTGGGTGTGCTGGATTCTGATGATGGCTTCATAGCGTTGCTTACAAGAGCTTGCTTTCTTGGCCCGTAAATGGACCTGGCTGGGCCATGATGCAAATCCTTAAGAGGGTCGCATGCCGATTTAGGTGCGGCGCCGCTTGCCGCTTTATGGGGTCGTCTATCCGACCGTGTGGCTTTTCCATTTTTTGAATGCGAGGGCTCTAAGGCCTCTTCGTCGAATTCAGGCAGTAGCTTTCTTTTCGGATAGCTTTTAGTGTGGCGACTATCGCCGTACTTATCTGTGACATTGATTACCTTGCTCCATCTGATCCGGAGTGCATCTTCGGCTGTTTTTAGCTTCCACTTCTGCTTTTTTAGGCTGCGTACAGTTGCAACGAGCCTCTCATGGAGATTCTTCTGCTCCATAGGTTTATTCGGCGTGAGGTCGTCCGGAATGCTGTTTTCGCTGGGGGAGGGATGTTTGGTTTCTCTATCCATGTTGCCCTGTTCGGACGGTTTCTCTAAGTCCTGCTCGTTGTCCACCAGCTCGTCCTGCTCTATGGCTGGGTTTTTGTCGAGGCGGGGCTTGGGTCGGCGTTTACGCCGATGCTTTGATTGTTTTTCGGGGCGTCGATCTCCCGTCCCATCCCCTTTTTCCTCGTTGTCGCTTCCTTTAGGGGGTATCCACCATGTACACATCGTGAGATGAGGTGGCTGTCCAATGCCCTGTGGGCGTTGGTTCGTAGGTATCTCCTGCATCGTCATCCATGCTGTCGATGTCTCCGGAGTCGAAGTTGAGCACGTCGCTTAAATTGTCGACCGTGGCTACCAAGTGGGTGGTGGGTGGGCTTTGAATTTCTTCATTGTCCGCATCCCAACCTTGCCGACCGTAGTCCGGCCGGGGCTCTCCTGATAAAGAGAGAGACTTTAGAGAATTCAGGATGTCGCCGAAGGGCGAGTGCTGAAAGATGTCCGCGGCGGTGAACTCCATGATCGGCGCCCAATCTGATTCGATCAGCAGGGGCACGGAGGGCTTGGAGCTCGGAGAGGAATCCGGCTCCTCGGAGTCATCGGCTATGCGGAGTGCGGGGCTGGAGTTCGGCTCAATCGCCTCTGAGATTGCAGCCCCTGAGGCAGCGTCCAACCGCTGATCCTCGATCGGTGCAGTAGGCTCCGAATCAATGGTCGGAACCGATGCGTGTGCGGCCTCCAAGGCGCTGTTCGGCGGCAGAGCTATATCATGCCCATCGAGACAGTGCGGCACGCTTGGCTGTGGCTAGAATCCGTCGAAGATCAAGTCCCCGTGGATGTCGGCCGTGTAGTTTAGGCTTCCAAACCTGACCTGATGGCCAGGGGCGTAGCTTTCGATCTGCTCAAGGTGGCCAAGCGAATTGGCCCGCAGTGCGGAGCCGCCGAAGACGAAGATCTGTCCGGGGAGAAAAGTCTCACCCTGGACTGCATCATTGTTGATGATCGAAGGAGCCATCGGGCCTAAAAGCGACGACACAGAGGAACTCTCAATGAAAGCACCAGTGTCGGTGTCAAAACCGGCGGATCTCGGGTAGGGGGTCCCGAACTGTGCGTCTAGGCCGGATGGTAACAGGAGACAGGGGACACTTTGTTTTACCCAGGTTCGGGCCCTCTCGATGGAGGTAATACCCTACTCCTGCTTGATTAATATTGATGATATGGGTAGTACAAGAATAGATCTACGACGAGATCAAGGAGGCTAAACCCTAGAAGCTAGCCTATTGTATGATTGTTGTGTATGGAGTTGATTCTCTACGGACTACAACCCTCCGGTTTATATAGATACCGGATAGGGTTAGGGTTACACAGAGTCGGTTACAATGGTAGGAGATGTTGAATATCCGCATCGCCAAGCTTGCCTTCCACGGCAAGGAAAGTCCCATACGGACACGGGACGAAGTCTTCAATCTTGTATCTTCATAGTCCAGGAGTCCGGCCAAAGGTATAGTCCGGCTACCCGAACACCCCCTAATCCAGGACTCCCTCAACCCCCATTCCCAGAACGCCAACAGTAGCCCCCGGGCACAAGGCGCGCTCGGGCTTGGCTTCGAGGCGAAGCCAAAGGATCAAGCGCGGAGCGCCGCGGGCCCCAAAAGCCTGCAACCTCGGTTGACGCGTGGCGGTTGATTGGTCGTGGGTGTCTCCGCTTCCACACGCCGCCTCAGTAACTGCTCGATTTGACAAGTCCTTGCGACATGCAAGGAAAAGCATTATTACCTGTGATCATGGGAGGCGTCGGTTGGCCTTCTTCTGCTATAAATGGGGAGGGGGGCAGAACCCCCGCTGCCCATCTCTTCTTGGATCAATTGCTTCTTCCTCCTTGCTCCACAATTTGCAGCAATGGCGCCCATCCAAAGGTTTTCCGCCTAAGAGAAAGGAAAGGCCCCCCGCAATGATCCAGATCCGCTTCCACCGAAGAAGAGGTCGGTTCACCGTCGCGACAAAGCGGCGATGAGGGTGGTGAAGAGGCCCTGGTGCGAGCGGCCTGCTCCAGGGTATCCGCTACCCTTGTACGCCCGAGCCAAGGGCTCAGGAGGGCAGAGCGATGAGCGGCACCACCCACGCCACGGCCGTGGTCGCCGCGCCGCGGGGACACATGCCGTCGCCCCAAGGGTCCATGCTGCGGACTCGTCGCGTGAGTTCGTGTTGTGGGCGGCGATGCCACCAAGCACCTGGATACACCTCCCACCATTCTTTGCCGCCGAGGTGTCGCCGAGGGCATTTGCGAACTTTGGCTGCAGCATGCTGACTGCAACGCCCCAGCAACCAGAGCGGAGATTGGAACCGTCGCCTCCGGGAAGATATTCATGACCCGAGGCTGGGGGGAGATTGCGGGATGCGGTATGCGATGCATATGCATGATCTGCAAAGGAATGATTGAACCTGGCCTCAACTTGGAAATCGAAGAGTGCCACTGGAAAGGTGAGGTGTTTTCGGTTGAAATCGATATAAAGATCACCGGAATCAGATGCAAGGTTTGGAAATGGCAAGCAAAACAAATATGGCACCGGTCTGCGATAATCAGCAAGTAGCCATCTAAATGTAACAAGTTAAATATGCTACAGCACTCAAACATGGCAACAAAATACATGGCAGGGATCCACTCAAGATGCTTGACAAAATATGAACACTGAGCTACGGCTAGTTCATCCATTAACAGGTTCAAACAAGCATGGCAAAAATGCAAATGATAACAGGTTTCAGACCGTGAAATTAACACAAGTCTGGAATTTATCATTAGGAAGCACACTTTGGAACATGAAAACTACATGCTACAGGAACTCAACATGGAAAATCAAGGCATGACATGAAGCTACGCAAAGCACTTAACAAAAGTCCCTTAGTGACCTTGAGCCAAAAGGGATCAGAAAATACAATTGCAAGCATGTGAACATGGCAAAAACATAAACAGATCTCAGACTTAGTGAAAAACTGGAGCATGCAAATCAATTAACGAGTAGGCATGTTTACAAGCTCGATGCACTCACTACAGAGCATGGCATGACAAACTAAGCATACATACATCAAGAAGACATGGCATAGAAGCTATACATGGCAAGAACAACATCATAGCATGCACGGATCAATAGCAACATCCTCTGCAAAATCGCTAACAAGTCAACAATCTGCCAGGATTCACGAAATAGCACAAGTAGAGCTCGATTGACTCAAGCTAGGGTGCTACATAAATGCAAATAAAGACATGGATGGATAGAGCACCAAAATATTAACAAAACATCCTTACTGATCATCCTCAAAAGAGGCACGGATCACTAGGAAACAACATGAACATATGGCATAACAATAAAATCAGGACAAGGACTTAGTGAAATTCTAAGTCCCTGAAAACAGCATTACCGATTGCACTACTTTGCAAGCTTGTTCTAGTCATCACACATACCACAAAAATACATGGAAAGCACCTCTGTAAAGATGGCATGACATATAACAAAACACATGTAGAGCTCAGGGTCATAGCATGCACACATTAATCATGGCAAAAATGACAAAATGCCATTTGCTGAAACAGATCTGACAAAATACTCACATAGCCCTCTTCCAACAACATTTCGGGCATCAAGATGAGCTCAAATGAAAATGATGCAATGATATGAAATGATGTACTCGTCGAGACGAACATTTTGATATGCTACACACACAAATCGGAGCTACGGATGCAGAGATACGACATGATGAAGATGCCTAAAAAATATGCAAAAACTGGGACTTAGAAGAAATAGACCTCGCCCAGATCTAGGGTTCGTGCACGCGAACCGAGGCTTGCCGGAGATGTCGCCGTGGTGGAGATGGAGGTCGCCGGAGGGCATAGCTCACCGGATCCGGCCCTCCCGCGGCCAGATCTGGCCGGAGAACGAGCGGGGAGGCGCGGGGCTCACGGCGGTGAGGAGGAAGCCGGGCGGCGGCGGGCGAGCTCCGGCCGGCGAGGGGAGGTGTGGGGTGGCAGCCGGTCGAAGGCGGCGGCCAGAGTAGGGCAGAGGCGGCAGCGCACGCTCCGGCCAGGAGGTGCGGGCGCGGGCGAGGAGAAGGCGGCGCGCGGGCGACTTGGCGGCGGTCGGCGGCACTGGGCGGCGCTCGGGCATCCGGCGCGGGGCCCCCGAGGCGGCGGGGCAAACGCGCGGCGGCGGCCGGCGGCGAGGCGCGAAGCGGTGGCGCAGGGGAGGCCCAGGCGGCGCAGATACGGGCTCCCGTGGGCTCGGGCGGCAGCGGCGGATGGGCCCCGCGGGCCGGCTGCGGGCTCCGCGGGCCTCGCGCGGTGGAGACGGTGGCGGGGACGATGTGGCGAAGCGGGATTGGAGAAGGGAGGCAACGGCGCTGACATGGCACATCGTGATTGGCTGGAGTGAGGTATCCGGCGGACATGTCCGGCGCGGAGGCGATTTCGTCCGGGCGCGAGGTAGAGGAAGGCTAGGGTTTCGTCCGCGAATTTGACGGGATGCACATATTTATAGGTAGAGGGAGCTAGGAGAGTCCAAATGAGGTGCGGTTTTCGGCCACGCGATCGTGATCGAACGACCGAGATGATGGAGGGGGTTTAGATGGGTTTGGATCCACTTTGGAAGGGTGTTGGTCTGCAACACGCATGAGGCCTTTTTGGTCCCTCGGTTAACCGTTGGAGTATCAAACGAAGTCCAAGAGGCACGAAACTTGACAGATGGTCTACCGGTAGTAAACCAAGGCCGCATGGCAAGTCTCGGTCCAATCCGAAAACGTTTAGCACCCGCACACGAAAAGAGGTAGAAAGGGACACCGGGTGACATAGGAGCGCCGGATTGCAAAACGAACAACGGGGAAAATGCTCGGATGCATGAGACGAACATGTATGCAAATGAAATGCATATGATGACATGATATGCAATGCATGACACACAAGCAATGACAACGCAACAACAGAGAATAACTGGAAGACACTTGGCACATCGGTCTCGGGGCGTTACAACACTCCACCACTACGAGAGGATCTCGTCCCGAGATCTAGAATGGCACCGGAGGGGAAAACGGAAGAGAAAGAGAAGTGGCAAAACTAAATTGCTTCTTTGACAAACTTGTGAAACCAAAGAACCTTGCAAGGTTGAGCAAATTGAAAGAAAGAAAGCAACGAGAATGAGCGAAGTTGAAAGCACTTCGTTACGAAAGAGAAATAAGAAAGAACCGATTCGGGAAGCACTCCGGTTGAAAAGAGATGCACGGCTTGATGAGATGAAAGAACTTGAGCAGCAGGCACACACTCCGGTTAAATGGATAGGCATGAAAAGAACATGATCTTTGACAAAGCGAGATGGCGGGTGAAAGAACAACATCGCAAAGCCTCCGGAACGAAAGAATAAAAGATAGATAATTGAAATAGGAGAATTGAGAAGAAAATGCCAACTTCTGCCACAAAAGAGCTTGAGAAGGCATCTTTAGGAGAAGGGTCGAACGGAGTTGTTGGAACACCAACAATGAAAAGAATACGCTTGATATGGTCTTATGGAATACATCTCAAATTATGAGGTGACAACCTGCCATTCACGGGAAAAAGAATTGGATTGGTATGAACAAGGAGACAAGGAACTTATTTCACCGGAAGGATAAATGAAGAACTTGGGTCATTTATGAGAACATACTTGATAACTTGTGAATCATGAAACACGAAGGAAAATTATCAAGAATGACATAACACCAGCTCCGATGATACGGTAGAAAGAATTGCACTCCGGATTACAATATGAAGAAAGCTTGAGCTTCTTAGAAAAGAATCTTGATGAAAAACTTCGGGAAGGAATTAAATCCTTGATGAACCACCATGTTGAGCCTTCGTGAGAACTCCGGTAACAAAAGAATGATCAAACGAAAGGGAAAAGAGGTTGAAAACACAAGGTGAATCCTTGCAATGATTTAGATGGATCTCCGTGACGAGACAAAGCGGAAAGGTTTGGAACTCCGGAAAAAAAATATGAAACAAGTGAAACCGAGAATTTTGATAAGGTTCCGGAATAAGGAATTGAATTCACTCGATGAAACAAGAATAAGAATTCATTATGCTTATCCTTCACCAATTCAAATTGATGACAAGCAATGGAATTGGCATACTACTTATACTCGTAGAAAGGATTAAGATAGATATAGCACAAACTTCGGAAGATCTTCAATGAACCACCATAAGAATTGAAACAACGAATAAATTGATATGATAAATGAAGGAAGAAGAATCTGGAGCGAACCACCATAAGAATTAAAAAATGAACAAAGAAAAGATAAGGAAGACACCGGGAAGAATTTGCAAATGAATGAAGATGCTTGAGAGAATTTATATATGAGAGAACGAAGAGATCATGCACTGATTAGAGGATATTTGATCGATGCACCAGTAAAATTAGGAGGATGAGAGCTGAAATCTAGAATGAATAATCCCGAAATGATGGCCTTCGGAGAATCAAACTGAAAATTCTCTGAATTACTCCAGATGGGTGAAAATAATTGTCACAATCAAAACAATTATGAGAGGATGACCTCAAGCTAGAACCATGAATCTCTAAGAGAGCGGATAAGATATGGAGGAAAAACTCTTCTTCGGTCTTCAAGTGTTGAGAACGACGACGAGAAATACCACATGAATTGTTTAGACACTCCGGGATGACAAATAGAAAGGTTGAGCCAATGATGAAAAGAATTTGATAGATCTTGGAGAAAGACATATGACTGATGATAATTCATTCTTACGTCAAACTTCGAAAAGAATTTTAAGGATATCTCCGGGAGAATTAGAAGAGTCAGGTAAGATCCTGGGAAAAGACCTGTGGGTTAGGGCCCACTCAAAAGATACACCGTTGAACGATTTAAAAGAGAGAAAGCACCGGTTGAATTAAATGGCTAGAATGAGATAACAATCTCGAAAGAGCTTGAACGAATGCAGAGTGGAAACACGAATCTTCGAGATATCTTCAGCACTCTAGAAACAATTGAATAGCGAGAAGTGGATGATTACGAGGTGCACCGGTATGAGATGGTATTTCAAATGAGGAAAAGGATATGATCAACAAAGCTTGAATTGGTTCCACCGGAGAAGAAAGAGAATGAATAATGATGAACTTGAGGCTCTGTTAGGATCTTCATGAGAATCACCGGATAAGAACATGAAGGAAAAAGAATGGAGAGACTTCCATCAATAAAATGGATACTCGAAAAAGAAATCTGAGTCCTTGAAGAAAAAGGGAGGGAGGGTGGGAAAAACAAAGACACTTGGAACGGATGAAACGAACACCGTTGCAAAGAATTGAGAATTGATCTCGCGAATGTTGACATGATCGGATCCACTAGAAGAGGAGCACGCCAGTAGAGAAGAAATTTAGATGACAATCTCGATGATCAAGAAGGAACTAGCATTCACATAGATATGTGAGAACACCGCTTAGGGAAGGTTATGGAATCAACATTTGACTTCGAAGCAACTCGAATACCACAACTGAAAAACAAAACAAAGGATTGGCTTGCAAAATAAGCCGGAACAAACATATGATAGGCATTTCGTCCGAAGTTTTCGTTGTGGGGCCTACACGTGCTCGATCGTACAGCACCATCATGTACAAGGCAGTGCACATGACATACGAAGCGTCCCCGAGTCGGCATAGCCAAGGACTCTTTAAGACACAACGAGACCACTGTAAAACCAACCGTGAATAGGCGGACCACTAGACGTCGAACCCCAATTTCATATCATACACCTGTCGGAAAGATATCATAAGAGCTACTTGAATTCCCACTTATAAACTCCCGAAATTTTCCGGTTATGCAATAAGGTGTTGGGGATATAGGGGAAGCATAATATCTCACCCAAAACTACCAAATCCTACATCCAGCTGTATCCATCCTTCAACACATAACCAAGACACCTTCGGAAATCGTCTACCTCAACCTTCGAAAAGCATCCGTTATACGATTTATGGCAATACTCCCGAACTCCCGCCCCAGTACTGGGTGACGTCGAGGTTATCTCACCAACAACTGCATAAAAGAGATTTTCGATGTCGGCGAAAACTAAACTCAGGTATTCCAGAAGTGCAACGATAAAATTGTGACGACAACACCTCAGAGCTCAACTCCCCGGGACACCGCCACAACCCCTAAATGACAGGAGGCACCAAGAACAATGTTCTCGTCACAAAACCATCGGAACGATTCCAAGATACCCGCGTGATCCTAAATTTTTTTTATTGAAATTTGAGAAGAGAAGAGTCAAAACTCTACGTCGGGATGCCTCACCAGAGCGACGAAGGGACTGGGGAGTAAAAAGAATTCCTAACTCTCTGATATATATAATTCCTAAATGACTCAAAACATTTTTCTAGACTCAACAGCGCCAGCTATTCGATCAAGCAGGGGGCTTCTAAGGTCAGGGAAGGCTCTGATTACCAACTTGTAACGCCCTCGATGCGGCTATATCTCCCACGTGTCGAAGCACGACTTAGAGGCATAACCGCATTAAAAGCAATGTCGCAAGTGAGGTAATCTTCGCAAACAACCCATGTAATACATAAGGGAGAGAGATACATATTTGGCTTACAATCGCCACTTCACACAATTACATGAATAAAGCATTACATCAACCAGTTAAAATCAAGGCCCGACTACGGAGCCAAAATAAAAGAAGACTACCCCAAATGCTACACAGATCCCCGATCGACCCCAACTAGGCTCCACTACTGATCAACTAGAACGAACAACACGAAGGACAAGATCTTCATCGAGCTCCTCCTTGAGCTTGGTTGAGTCACCTGCTCGATTCAACGGCACCTGCAAGCTGGTTTTGGAAGTATCTGTGAGTCACGGGGACTCAGCAATCTCACACCCTCGCGATCAACACTATTTAAGCTTATGGGCAAGGTAAAGGTATGAGGTGGAGCTGCAGCAAGCGACTAGCATATATGGTGGCTAACATACGCGAATGAGAGTGAGAAGAGAAGGCAAAGCACGGTCGAGGAACTATGATCAAGAAGTGATCCTAGAACAACCTACGTCAAGCATAACTCCAACACCGTGTTCACTTCCCGGACTCCGCCGAGAAGATACCATCACGGTTACACACGCGGTTGATGTATTTTAATTAAGGTCAACTTCAGGTTTTCTACAACCGGACGTTAAAAAATTCCCATCTGCCCATAACCGCGGGCACGGCTTTCAAAGTTCAAATCCCTGCAGGGGTGTCCCAACTTATCCCATCACAAGCTCTCACGGTCAACAAAGGATATTCCTTCTAGCGGGAAGACCCGATCAGGCTCGGAATCCCGGTTACAAGACATTTCGACAATGGTAAAACAAGACCAGCAAAGCCACCCGAATGTGCCGACAAATCCCGATAGGAGCTGCACATATTGAAGGAAATATGCCCTAGAGGCAATAATAAAGTTATTATTTATTTCCTTATATCATGATAAATGTTTATTATTCATGCTAGAATTGTATTAACCAAAAACATAATACATGTGTGAATACATAGACAAACAGAGTGTCACTAGTATGCCTCTACTTGACTAGCTCGTTAATCAAAGATGGTTATGTTTCCTAACCATGGACAAAGAGTTGTTATTTGATTAACGGGATCACATCATTAGATGAATGATCTGATTGACATGACCCATTCCATTAGCTTAGCACCCAATCGTTTAGTATGTTGCTATTGCTTTCTTCATGACTTATACATGTTCCTATGACTATGAGATTATGCAACTCCCATTTGCCGGAGGAACACTTTGTGTGGTACCAAACGTCACAACGTAACTGGGTGATTATAAAGGTGCTCTACAGGTGTCTCCAAAGGTACATGTTGGGTTGGCGTATTTCGAGATTAGGATTTGTCACTCCGATTGTCGGAGAGGTATCTCTGGGCCCTCTCAGTAATGCACATCACATAAGCCTTGCAAGCATTGTAACTAATGAGTTAGTTGTGAGATGATGTATTACGGAACGAGTAAAGAGACTTGCCGGTAACGAGATTGAACTAGGTATTGAGATACCGACGATCGAATCTCGGGCAAGTAACATACCGATGACAAAGGGAACAACGTATGTTGTTATGCGGTCTGACCGATAAAAGATCTCCATAGAATATGTAGGAGCCAATATGAGCATCCAGGTTCCGCTATTGGTTATTGACCGGAGACGTGTCTCGGTCATGTCTACATTGTTCTCGAACCCATAGGGTCCGCACGCTTAAGGTTTCGATGACAGTTATATTATGAATTTATGAGTTTTGATGTACCGAAGTTTGTTCGGAGTCCCGGATGTGATCAAGGACATGACGAGGAGTCTCGAAATGGTCGAGACACAAAGATTGATATATTGGAAGCCTATATTTGGATATCGGAAGTGTTCCGCGTGAAATCAGGATTTTACCGTAGTACCGGGAGGTTACCGGAACCCCCCGGGAGGTATATGGGCCTTAGTGGGCTTTAGTGGAAGAGAGGAGAGGTGGCCAGTGCTGGGCCGCGCGCCCCTCCCCCCTAGTCCGAATAGGACAAGGAGAGGGGGCGGCGCCCCCCTTCCTTCTCTCTCTCCTCTTTCCCCCTCCTGAATCCTATTCCAACTAGGAAAGGGGGGGGAATCCTACTCCCGGTGGGAGTAGGACTCCTCCTGGCGCGCCAACCTCCTAGCCGGCCGCACCCCCCCCCCCCTTGATCCTTTATATACAGGGGCAGGGGGCACCCCTAGAGACACAAGTTGATCCACGTGATCATATTCTTAGTCGTGTGCGGTGCCCCCTTCCACCATAGTCCTCGATAATATTGTAGCGGTGCTTAGGCGAAGCCCTGCGATGGTAGTACATCAAGATCGTCACCACGCCGTCATGCTGACGGAACTCTTCCCCAACACTTTGCTGGATCGGAGTCCGGGGATCGTCATCGAGCTGAACGTGTGCTAGAACTCGGAGGTGCCATAGTTTCGGTGCTTGATCGGTCGGGCCGTGAAGACGTACGACTACATCAACCGCGTTGTGCTAACGCTTCCACTGTCAGTCTACTAGGGTACGTAGATCACACTCTCCCCTCTCGTTGCTATACATCACCATGATCTTGCGTGTGCGTAGGAAAATTTTGAAATTACTACGTTCCCCAACAGTGGCATCCGAGCCTAGGTTTTATGTCTTGATGTTATATGCACGAGTAGAACACAAGTGAGTTGTGGGCGATATAAGTCATACTGCTTACCAGCATGTCATACTTTGGTTCAGCGGTATTGTTGGACGAAGCGGCCCTGACCGACATTACGCATACGCTTACGCGAGACCGGTTCTCCCGACGTGCTTTGCACAAAGGTGGCTAGCGGGTGACAGTTTCTCCAACTTTAGTTGAACCGAGTGTGGCTACGCTCGGTCCTTGCGAAGGTTAAAACAGCACCAACTTGACAAACTATCGTTGTGGTTTTGATGCATAGGTAAGATTGGTTCTTGCTTAAGCCCGTAGCAGCCACGTAAAACTTGCAACAACAAAGTAGAGGACATCTAACTTGTTTTTGCAAGGCATGTTGTGATGTGATATGGTCAAGACATGATGCTAAATTTTATTGTATGAGATGATCATGTTTTGTAACCAAGTTATCGGCAACTGGCAGGAGCCATATGGTTGTCGCTTTATTGTATGCAATGCAATCACGCTGTAATGCTTTACTTTATCACTAAGCGGGAGCGATAGTCGTGGAAGCATAAGATTGGCGAGACGACAACGATGCTATGATGGAGATGAAGGTGTCGCGCCAGTGACGATGGTGATCACGACGGTGCTTCGAAGATGCAGATCACAAGCACAAGATGATGATGGCCATATCATATCACTTATATTGATTGCATGTGATGTTTATCTTTTATGCATCTTATCTTGCTTTGATTGACGGTAGCATTATAAGATGATCTCTCACTAATTATCAAGAAGTGTTCTCCCTGAGTATGCACCATTGCGAAAGTTCTTCGTGCTAAGACACCACGTGATGATCGGGTGTGATAGCCTCTACGTTCAAATACAACGGGTGCAAAACAGTTGCACATGCGGAATACTCAGGTTATACTTGACGAGCCAAGCATATACAGATATGGCCTCGGAACACGGAGACCGAAAGGTCGAGCGTGAATCATATAGTAGATATGATCAACATAGTGATGTTCACCCACGAAACTACTCCATCTCATGTGATGATCGGACATGGTTCAGTTGATTTGGATCACGTAATCACTTAGAGGATTAGAGGGATGTCTATCTAAGTGGGATTTCTTTAAGTAATATGATTAATTGAACCTAAATTTATCATGAACTTAGTACCTAATAGTATCTTGCTTATTTATGTTTAATTGTAGATAGATGGCCCGTGCTGTTGTTCTGTTGAATTTTAATGCGTTCCTTGAGAAAGCAAAGTTGAAAGATGATGGTAGCAATTACACGGACTGGGTCCGTAACTTGAGGATTATCCTCATTGCCGCACAGAAGAATTACGTCCTGGAAGCACCGCTGGGTGCCAGGCCTGCTGCTGGAGCAACACCAGATGTTATGAACGTCTGGCAGAGCAAAGCTGATGACTACTTGATAGTTCAGTGTGCCATGCTTTACGGCTTAGAATCGGGACTTCAACGACGTTTTGAACGTCATGGAGCATATGAGATGTTCCAGGAGTTGAAGTTAATATTTCAAGCAAATGCCCGGATTGAGAGATATGAAGTCTCCAATAAGTTCTATAGCTGCAAGATGGAGGAGAACAGTTCTGTCAGTGAGCATATACTCAAAATGTCTGGGTATAATAATCACTTGATTCAATTGGGAGTTAATCTTCCAGATGATTGCATCATTGACAGAATTCTCCAATCACTGCCACCAAGCTACAAGAGCTTCGTGATGAACTATAATATGCAAGGGATGAATAAGACTATTCCCGAGCTCTTCACAATGCTGAAAACAGCGGAGGTAGAAATCAAGAAGGAGCATCAAGTGTTGATGGTCAACAAGACCACTAGTTTCAAGAAAAAGGGCAAAGGGAAGAAGAAGGGGAACTTCAAAAAGAACAGCAAGCAAGTTGCTCAAGAGAAGAAACCCAAACCTAGACCTAAGCCTGAAACTGAGTGCTTCTACTGCAAGCAGACTGGTCACTGGAAGCAGAACTGCCCCAAGTATTTGGCGGATAAGAAGGATGGCAAGGTGAACAAAGGTATATGTGATATACATGTTATTGATGTGTACCTTACTAATGCTCGCAAGTAGAACCTGGGTATTTGATACTGGTTCTGTTGCTAATATTTGCAACTCGAAATAGGGACTACGGATTAAGCGAAGATTGGCTAAGGACGAGGTGACGATGCGTGTGGGAAATGGTTCCAAAGTCGATGTGATCGTAGTCGGCACGCTACCTCTACATCTACCTTCCGGATTAGTATTAGACCTAAATAATTGTTATTTGGTGCCAGCGTTAAGCATGAACATTATATCTGGATCTTGTTTGATGCGAGACGGTTATTCATTTAAATCAGAGAATAATGGTTGTTCTATTTACATGAGTAATATCTTTTATGGTCATGCACCCTTAAGGAGTGGTCTATTCTTATTAAATCTCGATAGTAGTGACACACATATTCATAGTGTTGAAACCAAAAGATGCAGAGTTGATAATGATAGTGCAACTTATTTGTGGTACTGCCGTTTGGGTCATATCGGTATAAAGCGCATGAAGAAACTCCATACTGATGGGCTTTTGGAACCACTTGATTATGAATCACTTGGTACTTGCGAACCATGCCTTATGGGTAAGATGACAAAAACTCCGTTCTCCGGTACTATGGAGAGAGCAACAGATTTGTTGGAAATCATACATACAGATGTATGTGGTCCGATGAATGTTGAGGCTCATGGCGAATATCGTTATTTTCTCACCTTCACAGATGACTTAAGCAGATATGGGTATATCTACTTAATGAAACACAAGTCTAAAATGTTTGAAAAGTTCAAAGAATTTCAGAGTGAAGTTGAAAATCATCGTAACAAGAAAATAAAATTCCTACGATCTGATCGTGGAGGAGAATATTTGAGTTACGAGTTTGGTGTACATTTGAAACAATGTGGAATAGTTTCGCAACTCACGCCACCCGGAACACCACAGCGTAATGGTGTGTCCGAACGTCATAATCGTACTTTACTAGATATGGTGTGATCTATGATGTCTCTTACTGATTTACCGCTATCGTTTTGGGGATACGCTCTAGAGACGGCCGCATTCACGTTAAATAGGGCACCATCAAAATCCGTCGAGACGACGCCTTATGAACTGTGGTTTGGCAAGAAACCAAAGTTGTCGTTTCTGAAAGTTTGGGGCTGCAATGCTTATGTGATAAAGCTTCAACCTGATAAGCTCGAACCCAAATCGGAGAAATGTGTCTTCATAGGGTATCCAAAGGAAACTATTGGATACACCTTCTATCACAGATCCGAAGGCAATACTTTTTTTGCTAAATTCGGAAACTTTCTGGAGAAGGAGTTTCTCCCGAAAGAAGTGAGTGGGAGGAAAGTAGAACTTGACAAGGTAACTGTACCTACTCCCTTATTGGAAAGTAGTACATCATAGAAACCTGTTTCCGTGACACCTACACCAATTAGTGAGGAAGCTAATGATAATGATCATGAAACTTCAGAACAAGATACTACTGAACCTCGTAGATCAACCAGAGTGAGATCCGCGCCAGAGTGGTATGGTAATCCTGTTCTGGAAGTCATGCTACTAGATCATGATGAACCTACGAACTATGAAGAAGCGATGGTGAGCCCAGATTCCGCAAAATGGCTTGAAGCCATGAAATCTGAGATGGGATCCATGTATGAGAACAAAGTATGGACTTTGGTTGACTTGCCCAATGATCGACAAGCAATTGAGAATAAATGGATCTTCAAGAAGAAGACTGACGCTGACGGTAATATTACTGTCTACAATGCTTGACTTGTCGCAAAAGGTTTTCGGCAAGTTCAAGGGATTGACTACGATGAGACCTTCTCACCCGTAGCGTTGCTTAAGTCTGTCCGAATCATGTTAGCAATTGCCGCATTTTATGATTATGAAATTTGGCAGATGGATGTCAAAACTGCATTCCTGAATGGATTTCTGGAAGAAGAGTTGTATATGATGCAACCAGAAGGTTTTGTCGATCCAAAGGGAGCTAACAAAGTGTGCAAGCTCCAACGATCCATTTATGGACTGGTGCAAGCCTCTCGGAGTTGGAATAAACACTTTGATAGTGTGATCAAAGCATTTGGTTTTATATAGACTTTTGGAGAAGCCTGTATTTACAAGAAAGTGAGTGGGAGCTCTGTAGCATTTCTGATATTATATGTGGATGACATATTACTAATTGGAAATGATATAGAATTTCTGGATAGCATAAAGGGATACTTGAATAAGAGTTTTTCAATGAAAGACCTCGGTGAAGCTGCTTACATATTAGGCATTAAGATCTATAGAGATAGATCAAGACGCTTAATTGGACTTTCACAAAGCACATACCTTGACAAAGTTTTGAAGAAGTTCAAAATGGATCAAGCAAAGAAAGGGTTCTTGCCTGTGTTACAAGGTGTGAAGTTGAGTAAGACTCAATGCCCGACCACTACAAAAGATAGAGAGAAATGAAAGATGGTCCCTATGCTTCAGCCATAGGCTCTATCATGTATGCAATGCTGTGTACCAGACCTGATGTGTGCCTTGCTATAAGTCTAGCAGGGAGGTACCAAAGTAATCCAGGAGTGGATCACTGGACAGTGGTCAAGAACATCCTGAAATACCTGAAAAGGACTAAGGATATGTTTCTCGTTTATGGAGGTGACAAAGAGCTTATCGTAAATGGTTACGTTGATGCGAGCTTTGACACCGATCCGGACGATTCTAAATCGCAAACCGGATACGTGTTCACATTAAACGGTGGAGCTGTCAGTTGGTGCAGTTCTAAACAAAGCGTCGTGGCGGGATCTACGTGTGAAGCGGAATACACAGCTGCTTTAGAAGTAGCAAATGAAGGAGTATGGATGAAGGAGTTCATATCCGATCTAGGTGTCATACCTAGTGCATCGGGTCCAATGAAAATCTTTTGTGACAATACTGGTGCAATTGCCTTGGCAAAGGAATCCAGATTTCACAAGAGAACCAAGCACATCAAGAGACGCTTCAATTCCATCCGGGATCTAGTCCAGGTGGGAGACATAGAGATTTGCAAGATACATACGGATCTGAATGTAGCAGACCCGTTGACTAAGCCTCTTCCACGAGCAAAACATGATCAGCACCAAGGCTCCATGGGTGTTAGAATCATTACTGTATAATCTAGATTATTGACACTAGTGCAAGTGGGAGACTGAAGGAAATATGCCCTAGAGGCAATAATAAAGTTATTATTTATTTCCTTATATCACGATAAATGTTTATTATTCATGCTAGAATTGTATTAACCGGAAACATAATACATGTGTGAATACATAGACAAACAGAGTGTCACTAGTATGCCTCTACTTGACTAGCTCGTTAATCAAAGATGGTTATGTTTCCTAACCATGGACAAAGAGTTGTTATTTGATTAACGGGATCACATCATTAGATGAATGATCTGATTGACATGACCCATTCCATTAGCTTAGCACCCGATCGTTTAGTATGTTGCTATTGCTTTCTTCATGACTTATACATGTTCCTATGACTATGAGATTATGCAACTCCCGTTTGCCGGAGGAACACTTTGTGTGCTACCAAACGTCACAACATAACTGGGTGATTATAAAGGTGATCTACAGGTGTCTCCAAAGGTACATGTTGGGTTGGCATATTTCGAGATTAGGATTTGTCACTCCGATTGTCGGAGAGGTATCTCTGGGCCCTCTCGGTAATGCACATCACATAAGCCTTGCAAGCATTGCAACTAATGAGTTAGTTGTGAGATGATGTATTACGGAACAAGTAAAGAGACTTGCCGGTAACGAGATTGAACTAGGTATTGAGATACCGACGATCGAATCTCGGGCAAGTAACATACCGATGACAAAGGGAACAACGTATGTTGTTATGCGGTCTGACCGATAAAAGATCTTCGTAGAATATGTAGGAGCCAATATGAGCATCCAGGTTCCGCTATTGGTTATTGACCGGAGACGTGTCTCGGTCATGTCTACATTGTTCTCGACCCCGTAGGGTCCGCACGCTTAAGGTTTCGATGACAGTTATATTATGAGTTTATGAGTTTTGATGTACCGAAGTTTGTTTGGAGTCCCGGATGTGATCAAGGACATGACGAGGAGTCTCGAAATGGTCGAGACATAAAGATTGATATATTGGAAGCCTATATTTGGATATCGGAAGTGTTCCGGGTGAAATCGGGATTTTACCGGAGTACCGGGAGGTTACCGGAACCCCCCGGGAGGTATATGGGCCTTAGTGGGCTTTAGTGGAAGAGAGGAGAGGTGGCCAGGGCTGGGCCGCGCGCCCCTCCCCCCCTGGTCCAAATAGGACAAGGAGAGGGGGGCGGCGCCCCCCCCCCCTTCCTTCTCTCTCTCCTCTTTCCCCCTCCTGAATCCTATTCCAACTAGGAAGGGGGGGGGAATCCTACTCCCGGTGGGAGTAGGACTCCTCCTGGCGCGCCAACCTCCTGGCCGGCCGCACCCCCCCTTGATCCTTTATATACGGGGGCAGGGGCACCCCTAGAGACACAAGTTGATCCACGTGATCATATTCTTAGCTGTGTGCGGTGCCCCCTTCCACCATAGTCCTCGATAATATTGTGGCGGTGCTTAGGCGAAGCCCTGCGACGGTAGTACATCAAGATCGTCACCACGCCGTCGTGCTGACGGAACTCTTCCCCAACACTTTGCTGGATCGGAGTCCGGGGATCGTCATCGAGCTGAACGTGTGCTAGAACTCGGAGGTGTCGTAGTTTCGGTGCTTGATGGGTCGGGCCGTGAAGACGTATGACTACATCAACCGCGTTGTGCTAACGCTTCCGCTGTCGGTCTACAAGGGTACGTAGATCACACTCTCCCCTCTCGTTGCTATACATCACCATGATCTTGCGTGTGCGTAGGAAAATTTTGAAATTACTACGTTCCCCAACACATATCTCTTTCTCAGGGCACCCCGGATTGTCCAAGGTTCCGGTAGGCCAGCCCAGGGTTGCCCCTGGTGGCCACCGGCAGCTGACAGGTTGGACCAACGCTCAGAGGAGCACTGGCCTGGGGGTTTAAATAAAGATGACCCTTGAGCCAGCCGACTCAAGGGAAAGAAAAGTCTAGGTGGAAAATGGTAAAACCAATGTTGGGCCTTGTTGGAGGAGTTTTATTTAAGGCGAACTGTCAAGGGGTTCCCATTATAACCCAACCGCGTAAGGAACGCAAAATCTAGGAACAAAACACCAGGCAAAATGCGGAGCCTTCCACCCTTTACCAAGTATATAGATGCATTAATTAAATAAGAGATAATGTGATATCCCAACAAGTAAACATGTTCCAACAAGGAACAACATCTCCATGTTCCAACAAGGAACAAACTTCAATCTTCACCTGCAACTAACAACGCTATAAGAGTGGCTGAGCAAAGCGGTAACATAGCCAAACAATGGTTTGCTAGGACAAGGTGGGTTAGAAGCTTGGTTCAACAATATGGGAGGCTTGATAAGCAAGTGGTAGGTATCTCAGCATAGGCATAGCAAAAGAGTGAGAAACTATCAAGCAAAGATAGAAGTGATTTCGAGGGTATGGCCATCTTGCCTGAAATCCCGCAAGGAAGAAGAACGAGTTCATGAAGAAGACAAGCGGACGTAGACGAATGGTTCCTCACAAACGCGACGTTACCGGAACCAACCCGAAGAAGCAAACACCGGAAAGAAGCACACAACATAGTAAACAACCAACACATGAACATGGTATGATATGCGGGATGCGGTATGCGATGCATATGCATGATCTGCAAAGGAATGATTGAACCTGGCCTCAACTTGGAAATCAAAGAGTGCCACTGGAAAGGTGAGGTGATTTCGGTTGAAATTGATATAAAGATCACCGGAATCGGATGCAAGGTTTGGAAATGGAAAGCAAAACAAATATGGCACCGGTCTGCGATAATCGGCAAGTAGCCATCTAAATGTAACAAGTTAAATATGCTACAGCACTTAAACATGGCAACAAAATACATGTCAGGGATCCACTCAAGATGCTTGACAAAAGATGAACACTGAGCTACGGCTAGTTCATCCATTAACAGGTTCAAACAAGCATGGCAAAAATGCAAATGATAACAGGTTTCAGACTAAGTGAAATTAACACAAGTCTGGAATTTATCATCAGGAAGCACACTTTGGAGCATGAAAACTACATGCTACATGAACTCAACATGGCAAAGCAAGGCATGTCATGAAGCTACTCAAAGCACTTAACAAAATTCCCTTAGTGACCTTGAGCCAAAAGGGATCAGAAAATACAATTGCAAGCATGTGAACATGGCAAAAACATAAACAGATCTCAGACTTAGTGAGAAACTGGAGCATGCAAATCAATTAACGAGTAGGCATGTTTACGAGCTCGATGCACTCACTATAGAGCATGGAATGACAAACTAAGAATACACCCATCAAGAAGACATGGCATATAACCTATACATGGCAAGAACAACATCATAGCATGCACGGATCAATAGCAACATCCTCGGCAAAATCGCTAACAATTCAACAATCTGCCAGGATTCACGAAATAGCAAAAGTAGAGCTCAATTGACTCAAGCTAGGGTTCTCCATAAATGCAAACAAAGACATGGATGGATAGAGCACCACAATATTAACAAAACATCCTTACTGATCATCCTCAAAAGAGGCATGGATCACTAGGAAACAACATGAACATATGGCATAACAACAAAATCAGGACAAGGACTTAGTGAAATTCTAGGTCCCTGAAAACAGCATTACCGATTGCACTACTTTGCAAGCTTGTGCTAGTCACCACACATATCACAAAAATACATGGCAAGCACCTCTGTAAAGATGGCATGTCATATAACAAAACACATGTAGAGCTCAGGGTCATAGCATGCACACATTAATCATGGCAAAAATGACAAAATGCCATTTGCTGAAACAGATCTGACAAAATACTCACATAGCCCTCTTCCAACAACATTTCTGGTATCAAGATGAGCTCAAATGAAAATGATGCAATGAGATTAAATGATGTACTCGTCGAGACGAACATTGTGATATGCTACACGCACAAATCGGAGCGAAGGATGCATAGATACGACATGATGAAGATGCCTACAAAATATGCAAAAACTGGGGACTTAGAAGAAATAGACCTCGCCCAGATCTAGGGTTCGTGCACGCGAACCAAGGCTCGCCGGAGACGTCGCCGTGGTGGAGATGGAGGTCGCCAGAGGGCGTAGCTCGCCGGATCCGGCCCTCCCGCGGCCGGATCTGGCCGGAGAAGGAGCGGGGAGGCGCGGGGCTCACGGTGGCGAGGAGGAAGCCGGGTGGCAGCGGGCGAGCTCCGGCCGGCGAGGGGAGGTGCGGGGTGGCGGCCGGTCGAAGGAGGCGGCCGGAGTAGGGCGGAGGCGGCGGTGCGCGCTCCGGCCGGGAGGTGCGGGCGCGGGCGAGGAGAAGGCGGCGCGCGGGCGACTTGGCGGCGGTCGGCGGCACTGGGCGGCATGCGGGCATCCGGCGCGGGGCCCCCGAGGCGGCGGGGCAAATGCGCGGCGGCGGCCGGCGGCGAGGTGCGAAGCGGCGGCGCAGGGGAGGCCCGGGCGGCGCAGATCTGGGCTCCCGTGGGCTCAGGCGCCGGCGGCGGATGGGCCCTGCGGGCCGGCTGCGAGCTCCACGGGCCTCGCGCGGTGGAGACGGCGGCGGGGACGACGTGGCGAAGCGGGATTGGAGAAGGGAGGCAGCGGCGCTGACGTGGCACATTGTGATTGGCTGGAGTGAGGTATCCGGCGGACATGTCCGGCGCGGAGGCGATTTCGTCCGGGCGCGAGGTAGAGGAAGGCTAGGGTTTCGTCCGCGAATTTGACGGGATGCACATATTTATAGGTAGAGGGAGCTAGGAGAGTCCAAATGAGGTACGGTTTTCGGCCATGCGATCATGATCGAACGACCGAGATGATGGAGGGGGTTTAGATGGGTTTGGAGCCACTTTGGAAGGGTGTTGGTCTGCAACACGCATGAGGCCTTTTTGGTCCCTCGGTTAACCGTTGGAGTATCAAACGAAGTCCAAAAGGCACGAAACTTGACAGGCGATCTACCGGTAGTAAACCAAGGCTGCATGGCAAGTCTCGGTCAAATCCGAAAACGTTTAACACCTGCACACGAAAAGAGGTAGAAAGGGACACCGGGTGACATAGGAGCGCCGGATTGCAAAACGGACAATGGGGAAAATGCTCGGATGCATGAGACGAACATGTATGCAAATGAAATGTACATGATGACATGGTATGCAATGCATGACACACAAGCAATGGCAACGCAACAATAGCGAATAACTGGAAGACACCTGGCACATCGGTCTCGGGGCGTTACAGCCGTGGTCAAGGCCAGGGCGTGAGGGCTGGAGAGCCAGTAAGAGCTCCTGAGACACGATGCTCAGGAGCCCCCCTTTTTAACGTGCAAGCGAATCGCATGGGAGAAGAAGGAGAGTCCATGGTACCGACCGCTATTATCCTCAGGAAGTCCCTGCAAGTTGTCGCAAAGAAGGGCGTCGGACCGCTGGTTTGCTTCTGGAGCAGGCGAGGGGACTCCCTACTGCGGAGAGCCCCCGGGGCGTGTACAGCCCCACCCTGACACGTGGCTGGCACGGTAGGGTCTAGCGAGGTGTGCCTGGGCACCCGTGAGCCAGCATGGGACTCACGAGGTCCTACCTCAAGGCAGGTTGCGCCAGGTCTCGGCCCTTGTTTATTGTCTTGGTCCTGCGGGATGGTCAGACAACACAAAAGGGGCCCTGAAGAGGGGTGCCGGCGCGCGACCCCCGTAGTGGGCAACAATCAAGCAAGTGATAGCCATAGGTAGGTTAAGCATGGAAGGCAAATCAGCTTGGGTAAATGCAGAAATATACGTGCCACCGGGTCAGGCCCAAGCAGCTTGGGGATGATGCTTCTCGAGGGGCGCCCCCAACAAGGTAAACTAAAAGCATAAGCAAAAGGGATACATGCCACAGGGACGGACCCACGCGGCCTGGGAATAATGCAGCCCAAGGGGCGCTCCCAGCTAAGTGAACTTGGAAAATGTCACCTGATCCCATCGACGAAGGAGAGTTGGTGCAGCTGAAGGCATGCGGCGAAGGGGTCGTTCCTCACGAGCCACCGGGGCCCTGAGCCTCGGGACGCTCTGGGGGTTCAGGTGCTTCCCTGAGGACTGTCTCCATCTCTGCCAGGACGGCGTGGTGCCTGGCCTCCTAAGCCGCCAGGACACACTGCAGGTTGCGCTGATAGGCTGACGACACGCTCGGCAAGCCGAAGGGCATGCAAACGTAGCGGTGTGGTGGACCCTCGCAACGGCCCATGCGCGAAGGCCAGAAAGGTTCCTGAGATGCGGCCCTATTGAGCCCTGGTAGGTCGATGCAGATGCGCGGGCCAGCATCCTCGCCTAGATGGGGAGCTGCGCCTTGTGAGCGGTGGTCGCCGCACATGGCCCTTGCGTCTTGCAGTTCCTGAGTGGTCTTGGTGATGAACTCCTGAGCGGTGGGCGCTCCTTGCCCTATGTTCTCCTGAGGGAAACATGCTGCGAAGAACGCCTCCAAGTGGTGCCCAAGTGCCTCCCTTGTGATGTTGGCAAGGTCTGAGGCCCTCCAGAAGAGAGCCCCCGAGCCCTGCCTGAGGAGGGCGCTGGGCGCGCCTTCCTATGCGACGGAGGGAGGCGCCCCTGGAGCGGGCGCTGATCCTGACGAGGTTCCAGCTATGACGACACCCTCATGAGGTCCGGCACGGCGCAACTGCTTCTTCTTCTTGGGGATGGCCTCGGGAGGATCCTCGCTCTTGCTATTGGGGTTGTCAATTGCGGCAGCTTGAAAAGCGCGCTTGAGGGAGCACACCGCATCCCTCTCTTCGCACGGGACCGTGATGATTCCGCCACTTCCTGGCATCTTCATGACATTGTAACCGTGGTGTGTCACCGCCATGAACTTGGCCAGGGTTGGATATCCGAGGATGGTGTTGTATGGCAGACGGATGTGCGTGACGTCAAAGTCGATGAGCTCGGTGCAGTAGTTCTTGTATTCCCCAAAGGTGACAGGGAGGCGGACCTGCCCTATCGGTGTGGTGGAACGGTCGGTCACTCCCGAGAAAGGCTTGGTAGGCTGAAGCTGCTCATATGGCACTTGGAGGTTGTCGAACATGTCGATGGACATGACGTTGAGCCCTGCGCCGCCGTCAATGAGGGTCTTGGTAACTTGCACATTGCTCATGACTGGTGAACAAAGCATCGGGAGGGCGCCAGCGGTGGCTGCGCACTTGAGCTGACCTGCCGAGCTGAAGGTGATGGCGCACTGGGACCACCTGAGCGGGCGCATGGCCTCGAGCTTGGGGAGGACTACATTCACCTCACAAGTGAACTGCTTGAAGCTACGCTGCGGGGCTGGGGCCTATGCGCCGCCCAAGATGCAGGCGATTGCGCGCGGCTCCTGGAAGCCCCCAGCCCCCTCGTCTTGATGGTGGTCGTCATTCCTTCTTGGTGGTGGCGGCAGCGGGGGAAGATCGGTGTTGCCCTGAGGGCGATCCTCACGAGGCTGGTCCCTCCAGGCGCCCTCACGAGGATGATCCTGCCAGCGGTCCTCACGAGGCCTGTCGCGCCACTCCTGGCACCGGCCACGGTCGTCCCAGCGCCCGCCTCCACGTCCTCCTCCTCGGCCGTAGCCCCGGTCGCTGCGCTCGGGGCGTCGACCGAAGCGTCCTTCGCGAATAGCTCTGAGTTCTCGACGGTCACTAGTGTTGTGGGTGTTCAGGTTGTGGAAGGCGTGGAATGGTAAGCTGTTCTTGGACGACTCGGGCTGGTCTCTGCCTCGCTTGGTGTCCGGCTCCGCTTCGAGCATGGCTGCTTCCTTGCGCTTCATGTCCTTGGCCTTGACCTTCTTCTCCTCTGCGCCCGGAGCTGGCAGCTCGAGGAGGGAAAGGCGCCCCTCCTCAGCCCTTGCACACTTGGTCGCTAGGTTGAACAACTCCTGAGATGTGCTCAGCTCCTCGTGGATAGCGAGCTCCTCTTTCATCTTGATGTCGCGGACGCCGTCAGACAACGCGGAGATGATGGCCTTGTCCGTAACCTTGGGGATCTTGAGGCGAGTGTTGTTGAAGCGCTAGATGTACTTCTGGAGGGTCTCTCCCGGTTGTTGCTTGATGTGGCGCAGGTTACCCACGGCCGGTGGGCGGTCACGAGTGCCCTGGAAGTTGGTGATGAAGCGGTCGGGCATCTCGTCCCAGGAGGATATCGAGCCTTGCGGCAGGTTCAGGAGCCAGGAGCGGGCACCATCCTTGAGAGCCATAGGAAAACAGTTCGCCATGACTTTCTCGTCGCCGTTGGCCGCTTTGATGCTCAGCTTGTAGAGCTGCAGGAACTCCCGCGGTCGGGGGCGCCATCGTAGCGAGGAGGCAGATCCGTCTTGAACTTGCCCGGCCAGGCGTCGCTACACAGCTCGGGGGTGAAGGCGCGGCAGCCGGCCGTGGTCACCGGGGCCCTCCTCGAAGGTGGAGCTTGGACTTGATGAGGCCCGCGTGCCGCCACCACGGGTAGCGCGCGGGCTTGGCGAGGCGGCACGGGGAGTGCAGGTGTAGCTTCTCGCGACCGAGGAATCTCTTGGCAACTTCTCTCTTCGTGCGTAGGCACCGGGCATGGTGGATCGCGCCATGGGCCGCGCGCCTTGGCGCCAAGGCACCGTCTTGGGGCAGAGGTGGTGGAGGCGCTCCATGAGCCACGTCGCCTGTGGCTGCAGGAGGGCGAGGCAGAGAGGGGGGTGGCGCCGGGGAGCCCCCTGCGGTGCGGACGAGCTCGGCGACGCGGTCGAGCCAGTCCTCGTAGAGGTCGTCGATCGGGTGGTAGCGCAGGAGCTCGTTCACCATGAGGAGCGCGGCCTACGCGTCCATGGGAGTGCGACGTGCATGGGACGAGGAACTGGCCGGGGTCAGCGATGGGGTGGCGGTGTGGCTGTCCTGCCGCACCGATGGGTGCAGCGAGGACGCTTGCTGCTCGTTCCCCGCCAGGCCGGTTGCGGCGTTGGTGGAAGGTGACAGGGAACGACGAGGTGGCTAACCGACGGGAGCCATCTGAGCAACGCGGGCAGTGAGGGCAGCCCGGCGCTCAGCCCGAGCGCGGCAAGCGTCCGCCATAGACACGACGGAGCGACGAAGCGCCGACCGATGGAAGGGAAGCTTCGGCACACCCCTACCTAGCGCGCCAAATGTTGGATCACGGGTTCCGACAAACCCTTAAGGTTCAAACTCTAGGGTGCACGCGAAGTTCTTTCCCTCCTACCGATCTACGCCCTAGCTCGCTAAGGTCTCGCGGACGAACTCGACGCGATCGCAACACAAAGACACAAGGTTTATACTGGTTCGGGCCACCGTTGTGGTGTAATACCCTACCAGTGTGGTGGTGGTGGATTGCCTCTTGGCCTGATGAAGAACAGTACAAGGGGAAGAACAGCCTCCTGAGGTTGAGGTGTTCTCGTGCTTGGTGTGCTAAGGGTTAGCCTTTTATCATCTCGGATCCCCCTCCTTTGGTGGTGGCTAGTCCTGCTTATATAGGCCCTGGTCCTCTCCCCAAATATTGAGCGGGAAGGGAGCCAACAACAGCGGCCAATTTGAAAGGGTACAGCTAGTACAAGCTATCCTGACAAAAGGTGGTCTTCGCCTGCCAAAGGTTCTGGTGGTGACGCCGTCCTGGGCTCCATGGTGACCTCCGTCCTGCCGTCCTTCTAGTCTTGGTCTTGTTGCACCGATATGGAAACTTTTGGCTGATGCCTCGGTACTCCGCGCCTTCGCTTGCCCCCTTGGCACCAAAGAGGAAACAAGGATGTTGCGCGTGCTGGCGCCCGCCTGGTGTCGATCGTCATGGCTCACGTCACGAGAGCCTTGCGAGGTTTGCCCCGCCTTGATATCTCCGCTCCTCACGAGGGAGCCTGGTGAGGCGGCTCCTGAGGAGGTCTTGCGTCGTCCTCCTTGCGAGGCTTGCCCCCTCGCGAGGGTCTTGAATGCCTTGTTGATTATGACGGGCCGTACAGACTTGCCAGCACAGCCACGCCATGGGCCGCAGGCAGGCAAGTCTAGGGACCACCGTTCCCAGAACGCTGACATAGACAAACAAAGTGTCCCTAGTATGCCTCTACTTGACTCGCTCATTAATCAAAGATGGTTAAGTTTCCTGACCATACACATGTGTTGTCATTTGATGAACGGGATCACATCACTAGAGAATGATGTGATGGACAAGACCCATCCATTAGCTTAGCATAATGATTGTTTAGTTTTATTTCTATTACTTTCTTCATGACTTATACATATTCCTCTGACTGATATTATGCAACTCCCGAATACCGCAGGAACACCTTGTGTGCTATCAAACGTCACAATGTAACTAGGTGATTATAAAGATTCTCTACATGTGTCTCCGAAGGTGTTTGTTGAGTTGGCATAGATCAAGATTAGGATTTTTCACTCTGAGTATCGCAGAGGTATCTCTAGGCCCTCTCGGTAATGCACATCACTATAAGCCTTGCAAGCAGTGTGACTAATGAGTTAGTTGCGGGATGATGCATTATGGAATGGGTAAAGAGACTTGCCGGTAATGAGATTGAACTAGGTATGAGGATACCGACGAACGAATCTCGAGCAAGTAACATACCGATGACAAAGGGAATGACATGTGTTGTTTTGCGGTTTGACCGATAAACATCTTCATAGAATATGTAGGAACCAATATGAGCATCCAGGTTCCACTATTGTTTATTGACCGGAGATGTGTTTCGGTCATGTCTACATAGTTCTTGAACCCGTAGGGTCCGCACGCTTAACGTTCGATGATGATTTGTATTATGAGTTATGTGTTTTGGTGACCGAAGTTTGTTCGGAGTCCTGGATGAGATCACGGACATGACGAGGAGTCTCGAAATTGTTGAGAGGTAAAGATCCATATATTGGAAGGTAGTATTCGGACATCGGAATGGTTCCGATGGATTCAGGTATTTTTTCGGAGTACCGAGGGGTTACCGAAACCCCCCGGGGAAGTGTTGGGCCTACATGGGCCTAAAGGGAGAGAGAGGGAAGCCCGCGAGGGTGGCGTGCGCCCCCCTCCTAGGGAGTCCAAATAGGACAAGGAGGAGGGGGCGCCCCCTTCCCTTTCCCTCTCCCTCTCCTGCCTATTCCCTCCAGTGGAGAAAGGAAAAGGGGGGGGGCGAATCCTACTTGGACTAGGAGTCCAAAGTAGGACACCCCCCTTGGCACGCCCCTCCTGGTCGCCGGCCTCCTCCCCCCTCCTTTATATATGGGGGCGGGGGTCACCCCAAAGGCACACCAAGAATTCTCTTAGCCATGTGCGGTGCCCCCCTCCACAGTTTACACCTCCGGTCATAGCGTCATTGTGTTTAGGCGAAGCCCTACGCGGATCACATCACCATCACCGTCACCACGCCGTCGTGCTGACGAAAATCTCCCTCGACCCTCTACTGGATCAAGAGTTCGAGGGACGTCAACGAGCTAAATGTGTGCTGAACACGGAGGTGCCATACGTTCAGTACTTGGATTGGTTGGATCGTGAAGACGTTCGACTACATCCACCGCGTTAACATAACGCTTCCGCTTTCGGTCTACGAGGGTACGTGGACACACTCTCCCCCTCTCGTTACTGTGCATCTCCTAGAGAGATCTTGCGTGATCGTAGGATTTTTCTTGAAATTGCATGCTACGTTCCCCAACAGGACCTAGTAGCTATATATTCGCACACAAGGAAGTGCGTCCTTATCCTCCCTGATAGCTGGGACACACTCGGTCGAAGCATACGTAGTGTTGTCTGTCTTGTTGCGAACATGCATGTACATACTGATTGATCGGTAGCTCTGCAACGATGAACCGTGGCCGAGTAAGTAGTGGCACATGTCCTAGTAGAGCCCCCATGTAGCAGTTCAGGTTGTCCCATCTAAACCTTTCACACGTACATACAGCCACACGCCAAAAAATACGGCCACGTACATACATACAAGCGGGGTTTCGAAACACATACTCACGCATACAGACGGCTAGAGCTCGTGTAGGAGAGGAAACGGATGGCAGTGACGTTGTCCTATTCATCGGCAGCTAACCGGCTGGGTCGGAATGGAGGAAACATCATCATGTTCACCGAGAGCCTAGTGACTGGGTTGGAACGTGTCCTGTTTATTGGGAGCGAAGCCACTGGGTCGAAACGCATCCTGTTCATCGGGAGCCAACTGGCTTGGATGAAACAACCGGAATGGGGTCTGGTGTAACGAAAAACGGAAGAAAACGGCTCTCTGTTCGACCGCGTACGGTCGAAATAGGGTCATGTTCATCGGGAAGGGTCTGGCGTACTGCAAAACGGAGGAAATTGACTTGTGTTCGAGCGCCTACGGTCGAAATGGGGTCTTGTTCATCGGGAGGGGTGTGGCGTTACGCAAAACGGGACTCCACGGCCTACTGTCCATCCATCGTCTACTGCCTTGCTCTAGCCTCCATGGGCTACTATTCATCCACCATCGACTTCCTCGAGCCTCCACCAGCAACTGTTCATCCACGGGGTCCTGTTCATCCAGCCTCCATCGGCTACTATTCAACCAACCCTCCACCAGCTACTGTTCAACCAGCCCTCCACGCGGTCCTGTTCATTCCACCCTCCACCGACTACTGTTGAACCAGCCCTCCACGGGGTCCTCTTCATCCACCCCCAACTAGCTCGGGTGTGGCAGCCTCCTGTTGATCGGGGTCCTATTCATCCAGCGGCAACAGCCTACTACTACCATGTGGTCCTGTTCATCCAACCTCCATCGGGAACTGTTCATCCAACCCCCAACAACGGTCACTGATCATCAAGAGGCAGCAGGTTCGATCGGCTTCAGTTAGCAGCAGTAGCGAAGGAATCGCTTGGGTTCAGTTAACAGCCAAGGGATCGATCGCTCGGGTTCAGTAATATAGCCAGTGCAATTGCTCGGGTTCAGTAAGTGAACACCTCACTCAGGTTTAGTTAGAGCCGAACGCCTCACACCCACGCGCGTACGTGTATGAGAGAAACACGTAATCCCTCCATGCATCGCTCGGCCTCGACCACCCACCATAACTGAAACTCCCCGAAATTTTCCTTGCCCTCGCTTCTATCATGATTTTTTCCGTCATGGATGACCCACAGAATGCCATGCAGGTGCGTCTCCGGCCCTCCCATGATGAAAAGCCCATTTTTTGTCATGATTTTTTGTCAAAGAAGTAGGAGCCCACCATATCTATGATGATACCGGGTTTTGCCACAATTATCGTCATAGAAGTGTCATAAGCATGACAGAAAAAAATTCTTTCGGGCCAAAATGTCACGGATGTGTCTTTTTTTATAGTGATATGGAGATGCCCATCAATTGATATCAATGCGAGTAGGGATTGCCATTCAACGGATGCACTAAGAGCTATAAGTGTATGAAAGCTCAACATGAAAACTAAGTGGGTGTGCATCCAACTTTCTTGCTCATGAAGACCTCGGCATTTGTGGAAGCCCATCATCAGAATATACAAGCCAAGTTCTATAATGAAAAATTCCCACTAGTATATGGAAGTGACTACATAGGAGACTCTCTACATGAAAAACTTGGTGCTACTCTGAAGCACAAGTGTGGAATTTGCACGACCCTTCTCTCTTTTTCTCTCATTTTTTTTTCTTTTTTTTTCTTGGGCTCTTTTTGGCCTCAGTTTTTTTTATTTTTGTCCGGAGTCTCATCCCGACTTGTGGGGGAATCATAGTATCCATCATCGTTCCCTCAGCGAGACATGCTCTAATGATGAATAATGAAGATCATCACACTTCTATTTACTTACAACTCAATATTATAACTCGATACCTAGAAAAAAGTATGAATCTATAGGAATGCCTCTGGTAGTGTACCAGGATGTGAAATGATCTAGCGTAGCAAGGATATCAAAAAATGGACAAGCCATGGAAACATCATGCTAGCTATCTTATGATCATGCAAAGCAATATGACAATGAATGCTCAAGTCATCAACACGGAAACGGTTGAAGTTGCATGGCAATATATCTTGGAATGGTTATGGAAATGCCATAATAGGTAGGTATGGTGGCTGTTTTGAGGAAGATATATAGGGCTTATGTGTGATAGTGTGTATCATATCATGAGGTTTGGATGCACCGCCAAAGTTTGTACCACTGTCGGCGTTCTAGGAACAGGGGTCCCCAGACTTGCCTGCCTGCGGCCCATGGCGTGGCTGTGATGGCAGGTCTGTACGGCCCATCATGGTCAACAAGGCATTCAAGACCCTCACGAGGGGTCAAGCCTCGTGAGGCGGACGATGCAAAACCTCCTCAGGAGCGGCCTCACCAGGCTACCTCGCGAGGAGCGGAGATATCAAGGCGGGACGAACCTCGCGAGGCTCTCGTGACGTGAGCCATGACGATCGACACCAGGTGGGCGCCAGGCGGGCGCCAGCACACACAGCGTCCTTGTTTCCTCTTTGGTGCTAAGGAGGCAAGCACAGGCGCGGAGTATTGAGGCATCATGCAAAGGTTTCCATATTGGTGCAACAAGACCAATACCAGAAGGACGGCAGGACGGAGGTCACCATGGAGCCCAGGACGGAGGTCACCATGGAGCCCAGGACGACGTCACCACCAGAACCTTTGGCAGGCGAAGACCACCTTTTGTCAGGATAGCTTGTACTAGCTGCCCCCTTTCAAATTGGCCGCCGTTGTTGGCTCCCTTCCCGCTCAATATTTGGGGAGAGGACCAGGGCCTATATAAGCAGGACTATCCACCACCAAAGGAGGGGGATCTGAGATTATAAAAGGCCAACCCTTAGCACACCAAGCACAAGAACACCTCAACCTCAGGAGGCTGTTTTCCCCCTTGTACTGTTCTTCATCAGCCCAAGAGGCAATCCACCACCACCACACTGGAGTAGGGTATTACACCACAACGGTGGCCTGAACCAGTATAAACCTTGTGTCTTTGTGTTGCAAGCGCGTCGAGTTCGTCCGCGAGACCTTAGCGAGCTAGGGCGTAGATCGGTAGGAGGGAAAGAACTTCGCGTGCACCCCAGAGTTCGAACCTTAAGGGTTTGCCAGAACCTGTGATCTGACATTTGGCGCGCCAGGTAGGGGTACGCCGTAGCTCCTCTCCACCGGCCTGCGCTCCACGCCGCCGCTCTTCGTCCTCATGGAAGGTGCCCCGCCACCGGCTCCAGCGGCCGGTGCTGACGACGGGGCCAGGGGGCTCCGAGCCCTGGCCACCCAAGTTCAGGCCGGAGATGCTGCCGCGCTATGACGACGCGGTAGACCCGTTTGCCTTCTTGTTGGCATACGAGGAGGCCGTCCTCGAGGCCGGGGGCGACGACAAGGTCATGGCCAACTGGCTCCCCATGGCCCTCGCCGGCGAGCCACGCACCTGGCTGCTCAACCTCCCTGGATCCACGGTGGCATCCTAGGGGGAACACCGTGACCTCTTCACCCCTCGCTACGCGGTAACGACGCACCACACAGTCGCGGCCCTGCTAGGCGGCTCCCGAGCACCGCCTTCAGATCGCCACGTCAAGCCGTTCCTCTGCCAGATTGGTGCCGCTTCCAAGCGCCCGGGGGCTCTGCCAGGCTGGGTAGCTGAAAGCACAAGTGCTCCCTAGTTGGTTTTGATAATTGATGACAACATATCTCGTGTTGGACTAACACTTCTATCTAGCATGTTTCAGATAAGTTCAACAATGGCATGGCATGGATGTGAAAGAGGAACCCTCAAAATGCTAAGGACAAAGGATTGGCTCAAGCTCAAAAGCTCAAGACTCTTCATTTTATATTTTAGTGATCCAAGATCACATTGAGTCCATAGGAAAAGCCAATACTATCAAGGAGGGATGAGGTGTTGCTTAATGAGCCTCTTGCTCCATGTGCTTAATGATATGCTCCAAAATCCTCAACTACTTTCCCACATCCACATATGACCTAAACTCTAAGCCAAACTCGGTCCTACCAATTTTTCCTATCCGGCGCCACCGAGTTTCACTTGTCATTAGCCACTACCAAACCCTAGCAATTTGGTTCTACCGATAAGGATCTCGGTCCCACCGAGATGGGGTTGCAAACTCTCTATTACCCATTGCACTATTATCGGTCCCACCGAGTTTGTGTAATCGGTCCCACCGAGATTGCAATGTAAACTCAGTGTTTCCCCTTTGTAACTTTCGGTCTCACCGAGTTCCACTCGGTCTCACCGAAAGAGCAAATCGGTCCCACCGAGTTTGCCTGACCAACTCTCTGGATAGCTAATTACCAAACTCGGTCCCACCGAGTTTGTGTAATCGGTCTCACCGAGATTACGTTATGCCCAAACCCTAACCGAATCGGTCCTACCGAGTTGCATGTCAGTCCCACCAAAATTCCTAACGGTCACTAGGTTTACATTTTCGGTCCGACCGAGTTTTATGATTCGGTCCCACCGAGATTGGAAAACTGTGTAACGGTTGGATTTTGTGTGGAGGCTATATATACCCCTCCACCTCCTTCTCATTCGATGAGAGAGCCATCAGAACACACACACCATTCCTACTCATATGTTCTGAGAGAAACCCACCTACTCATGTGTTGAGATCAAGACATTCCATTCCTACCATATGAATCTTGATTTCTAGCCTTCCCAAGTTGCTTTCCACTCAAATCTTCTTTCCACCAAATCCAAACCCTATGAGAGAGAGTTGAGTGTTGGGGAGACTATCATTTGGAGCACAAGAGCAAGGAGTTCATTACCTACACACCATTTGTTACTTCTTGGAGAGTGGTGTCTCCGAGGGAAGTGATTCAGCATCACTTAAGGGTATGCCCCAATGTACGTCCCGTGAAGCAGCGGGCGAGACGGCAGTCCACTAAGAAGCAGGCCTTCATCGTCCAAGAGACCCACAAGCTGGAGGCGGCGGGCGCCATTCGCGAGGTTTGGTATCCCGAATGGCTGGCGAACCCCGTCATAGTACCGAAGAAAGGCGGGAAGGAACGGATGTGCGTTGACTTCACCAACCTTAACAAGGCCTGCCCCAAAGATCTGTTCCCGCTCCCGCGCATCGATCAGATCGTTGAGTCCACCGCTGAGTGCGACCTGTTGTGCTTCCTGGATGCGTTCTCAGGATATCACCAGATCAAGATGGCGGTAGAAGATGTGGAGAAGACAGCCTTCCTGACCCCGTGTGGGGTGTACTGCTACACCTGCATGCCTTTAGGATTGCGCAACGCGGGCGCAACCTTTCAGCGACTGATGCACATCGCCTTAGGGCGGCAGCTCGGGAGAAACACAGATGCCTACGCCGACGACATTGTGGTGAAGTCTCGGGAGGAAAGGACCTTGATTCAAGACCTGGAGGAGACCTTCGAGAGCCTGCGCCAAGTGAACTTGCGGCTTAACCCGGAGAAGTGCGTGTTCGGCGTTCCTTCCGGCAAGCTGCTAGGCTTCCTCATGTCCCACAGAGGGATCGAGGCGAATCAAGAGAAGATCAAGGCCATCGAGGACATGAGCCCGCCGCAGACCCTGAGGGAGATGCGGAAGCTGGCTGGCCGGGTAACTACGTTGGGACGCTTCATCTCCAAGTTAGGGGAATGCGCCCTACCCTTCTTCAAACTGATGATGAAGAAGGGCCCATTCGAGTGGACCCAGGAGGCCGACCGAGCTTTTCAAGACCTCAAGAGATACCTGACGAGCCCTCCGGTGATGGTGGCGCCACGCCCCCCCCCCTCCGAGCCCCTAGTACTCTACCTCGCTGCTACCCTGTACTCCACCAGCGCAGCACTAGTCGCGGTTCGGGAGGAGCACCAAACCAAGGGCGGCTACACCGGGCTACAACTGAGGCAATACAAGATCAGGAAGGCACCGCAAGAGCCGTGGCAGCGTCGGCAGAAGACCAAGCTCAACGGGCCGCCGCCGCCAAGATTCCACAAACAATCAGGCGTCGGGAGCCCCGTCACTTCACGAGGTGACTCAACTTCCGCAAGATGCGAGCCCAGACACCACACCAGCCCTCATCGAACACCCGGTGTATTTCATCAGCACCGTGTTGCGAGATGCGAGGGCGCGATATCCCATGCCTCAGAAGCTTCTGCTTGCACTCTTGGTGGCCTCGCGCAAGCTATGGCACTACTTCCAGGGGCACCCCATCAAGGTTGTCTCAGCCTACCCATTAGAGAGGGTGCTTAGGAGCCCCAATTCTGCTGGAAGGGTCGCCGAGTGGAACATCGAGCTACAAGCATTCTAGTTAGAGTTCAGCACTACCAGGGTCATCAAGGGAGTCGCGCTCGCTGATTTTGTGGCGGAATGGACGGACGTCCCGACACTTGAAAAGGCGAAGAGCGGTCCACCTCGCTAGGAAGTGAGGCACCATATGGTTGGGTCCTATACTTCGATGGCGCCTTCGCGCACCAAGGCGCGGGGGCTGGGGCAGTACTCATCTCGCCCACTCAGGATAAGCTCTACTACGCCGTGCAGCTCTACTTTTAGCAGGGCGAGAAGGTCTCCAACAACATCGTGGAATACGAAGGATTCATAGCTAGCCTGAATGCCGCGACAGCTCTGGGGGTGAAGCGCCTTACCATTAGAGGCGACTCACAACTCCTCATCAACTTCTCCAACAAAGTATACGAGCCAAAGGACGAGCATATGGAGGCATACCTCACGGAGGTGCACAAGATGGAGAAGCAGTTCTTGGGCCTGGAGCTGCAGCATGTGCCTCGGAGCACCAACAAGGAAGCCGACAACATCGCCAAGAGAGCATCCAAGCGGTAGCCACAAGAGCCCGGTGTCTTTGAGGAACGGCTCTTCAAGCCATCGGCGACACCACCACCTTCAAGCACTGTTCAGCCTCGGGAGGAGCTCCCACAGCCTCCTGCCACAGGAGCCCCAGCCTGCGGCCCGACCTCAGGAGCTTGCTTTCTCTTGACACTCGAACCTCAGGAGGGATGCTGGACCAAGGAATTCAAGGAATATCTGATGCAAGGGGCGCTGCCAGAGAAGGAGGAAGATGCAGAGCGTGTGGTTCGGCAAGCCACGGCGTACTGCATCTAGGATGGTGAGTTGTACAGGAAGCGGCCAAACGACGTTTCCCTGCGCTGCATTTCCAAGGACCAGGGGAAGGAGCTCCTAATTGACATACATGGAGGGGACTGCGGGCACCACTCATCATCACAGACCCTCGTCGACAAGGTATTCCGCAGTGGGTTCTACTGGCCCACTGCGCTCAACGACGCAACTGAGCTGGTGAAGTCTTGAGAAGCCTGCCAGTTCCATGCCAAGCAAATTCATCGGCCGGCTCAAGGCCGCCAGACCATTCCGCTCACGTGGCCGTTCATGGTCTGGGGGCTGGACATCTTGGGCCTGCTCCCTCGAGCGCTTGGGGGCTACCGTTACCTCTATGTCGCCATCGACAAGTTCACCAAGTGGGCAGAAGTGGAAGTTGTCCGTACCATCCCGGCTGGCTCCGCTGTCAAGTTCAGCAAGGGACTCATGAGCCGCTTTGGGGTCCCCAACCATATCATCATAGATAATGGCTCATAGTTCACTAGTGACCTTTTCAAAACATACTATGCTAACCTTGGAACGCATATCTGCTACGCTTCGATGGCGCACTCCATGAGCAATGGTCAGGCGAACGTGCCAACACGGAGGTCCTGAGAGGCCTCAAGACCAGGACCTTCAAGAAGAAGCTCGAGGCCTGTGGCAGGGGCTGGCACAACGAGCTCCAGTCCGTGCTATTGTCTATCCGCACCACCGCTACCAAACCAACGGGCGAGACCCCATTCTTCCTTCTCTACGGAGCAGAAGCAGTCCTTCCTCACGAGGTCAGGCATCGCTCCGCACGGGTCCTGGCGTTCGATGAAACACAGCAGGACGCCACGCGGGGGATGGACCTCGTGCTGGGGGAGGACGTCGCCGCGAAGCTGCACTGAGGGCGGCAAGGTACCAGTAGGCGTTGCAGCGATACCACTGCCGCAACATCTGCTCCAGGACGCTCGAGGTGGGTGACCTCGTCCTGAGGCGGGTCCTCTCCAGGGAACGGCTGCACAAGCTTTCACCCATGTGGGAGGGACCGTTCAGGGTCGTCCATGTCTCCCGGCCCGGCGCCGCTTGCCTAGAGACGCAGGACGGGATACCTATCCAGAATGCCTGGAACATCCAGCACCTCCGGAGGTTCTACCCATGAAGCAAGGCCCAGAGCTTGTGAAGAAGGCCCGGTGCCTGTGAAGAATCACTGCCCGTGACACTCTCATGTAATAATGAGTGGGGCTGTACACGCCCCGAAGTCTCAGGAGCGCCGGCCTCAGGCCCCGGGGCTCCCTCCCACACCTAGTGGCAGCACTTAGCTCCGCGCTGGTGACAAGACTTGAAGACTAGATTAGGTGCCGGACGCGGCTTTTCATTTGTTCTCCATAGTGGCTCGCTTTTTCTTAATCGAAGTTTGCCTTTGGTGTTCCTTGCTGATTCGATTCCCTCGCCTCTTACCGCATTTTCCAGCTCTGGTTCGCTCGTGTTCTCTCTCTCCCGCATACCTCGCGAGGGGCGCTAGGCAGGTGCCCTCGCGAGCGTTTTTTCTTCTCTCTGCCTCCTCGCGAGCCACCCTCGTTCAAGCCCGAAAGCTGGCGCATCTCTCCTAATCTGTGCCCCACGGGTACAGCGATACAAGGCGCCGGGTCAAGGCTTGGGTGAACGGAAAATCTCCTGGCAAAACTCCCTAACAAATTTTTTCGTAGTTCCTGAGCAATCGCAGACCACAAGGTCAAGATGGACATGAGGGAGCAAACGCCTCGTGAGGAGGAGGGTGCCCCAAATGCACCAGGCTAAGTTATCTTTGCGCAAAATAGCCACACAACACTGAAACAACAAGCGTAGCATAACGGATAATAAGTTATGGTTCGATACATGCCCCTCCGGGCCATGCTGACTTCATTCTGATACAGGAAGGGAAAGGGGGGCATAACAAAAGCGGCTCTCGCCCCTGCAGTGGCCAACGGGTGCAGGGCCTTGGCGACGTCCCGGGTCTAGTCGGACCCCTCCTCGCGCTTCACCGGTGCGCGGCGACGAGATGACCCGCTACCACCTTTGAAGTGGGCGCGGCGGCGTGGAGGCTGATCAAGGCTGCCGCTGCTGGAACTGCCGCCAAGTGAGGAGCCACCATAGCCAGACAAGGCGCGGCCGGCGGGTTCGTCCTCCTCCTCGTCCCGACCATCGCCAAGGCCGAGCACCTCCTCGCCGTCGTTCACCTCGCGGCAGCATCCGGCGCTCCGGCCGTCTTCCCCAAACACCCTCACGAAGAGGGTCATATCGCCGTCAAACTTGAAGTGGAGGGTGCACCGCCTGCCCAGGCCACGCGCGCGGGCGAATGTCTGCCAACCACGGGCCAGAGCAATGTTGCACGCAACGGAGACCACAACTGCGACCCAAGGAGCTCGGCAGCAGCAACTGTCTGCCTACAGCCAGAGCCCGCCTCGACCAGAGGCCAGCAGCTCATCGCCAAAGAAGCGGGGGAGCTGGAGCCAGCTGCCGGCCGGATCATCCGACCAGACAACAAACTCCAGTAGCACCTCTGACGCATGGAACCGTGGTCGGGGTGGTCGCGCAACCACGGCACGTCTCATCTCGTCGATAGGACTACTGCGACCAGAGCGACTCCTGCCGCGTACCGCGGCGCCACACCGAGAGCTGGGGGCCACGGCGGGGGTCGCGGCATGCTTGCGGGGTTGTCCACGTCCTCACTTGGGCACCAGGGAGCCGGGTCCCTCCCGAGGGGCCTTGCCCTTCTCCACGGCGGAGAACCTCTTCGGCGGTGCCATTGCTGTTGGCGGCGGAGCAAGCAGGAAGAAGCAAGTGAACCAAGAGGAGATGGGCAACGGGGGCTCTGCCCCCTCCCCATTTATAGCAGAAGAAGGCCAACCGGCGCCTCCCATGATCACGGGTAATGATGATTTTCCTTGCATGTCGCAGGGACTTGTCAAATCGAGCAGTTGTCGAGGCAGCGTGGTGAAGCGGAGATGCCCACGACCAATCAACCACCACGCGTCAACTGAAGCCGTAGGCTTCTGGGGCCCATGGCGCTCCACGCTTGATCCTTTGGCTTCACCTCGAAGACAAGCCCGAGCGCGCCTTGGGCCCGGGGGCTACTATCCCCAGACTTGCCTGCCTGCGGCCCATGGCGTGGCTGTGTTGGCAGGTCTGTACGGCCCATCATCGTCAACAAGGCATTCAAGACCCTCGCGAGGGGTCAAGCCTCGTGAGGTGGACGACGCAAAACCCCCTCAGGAGCGGCCTCACCAGGCTGCCTCGCGAGGAGCGGATATATCAAGGCAGGATGAACCTTGCGAGGCTCTCGTGACATGAGCCATGACGATCGACACCAGGTGGGTGCCAGCGCGCGCAGCGTCCTTGTTTCCTCTTTGGTGCTAAGGAGGCAAGCGCAAGCGCGGAGTACCGAGGCATCAGGCAAAGGTTTCCATATCGGTGCAACAAGACCAACACCAGAAGGACGGCAGGACGGAGGTCACCATGGAGCCCAGGACGGCGTCACCACCAGAACCTTTGGCAGGCGAAGACCACCTTTTGTTAGGATAGCTTGTACTAGTTGTCTCCTTTCAAATTATCCGCCGTTGTTGGCTCCCTTCCCGCTCAATATTTGGGGAGAGGACCAGGGCCTATATAAGCAGGACTAGCCACCACCAAAGGAGGGGGATCCGAGCTGATAAAAGGCCAACCCTTAGCACACCAAGCACAAGAACACCTCAACCTCAGGAGGCTGTTCTTCCCCTTGTACTGTTCTTCATCAGCCTGATACATCCATTTTGCATCATGCTTTTATATCAATATTTATTGCATTATGGGTTGTTATTACACATTATGTCACAATACTTATGCCTATTCTCTCTTATTTTACAAGGTTTACATAAAGAGGGAGAATGCCGCCAGCTAGGATTCTGGGCTGGGAAGGAGCAAATATTAGAGACCTATTCTGCATAGCTCCAAAAGTCCTGAAACTTCACAGATGATGTTTTCCAAATATATAAAAAATACTGAGCGCAAGAACCTCACCAGGGGGGCCACACCCTTCCCACGAGGGTGGGGGCGCGCCCTACCCCCCTGGGCGCACCCCCCTACCTCATGGGCCCCCTGGTGGCCCTCCGGTGGCCATCTTCTGCTATATGGAGTCTTTCGATGGGAAAAAATCATAAGCCATATTCTCGGACGAAACTCCGCCGCCACAAGGCGGAACCTTGGCGGAACCAATCTAGGGCTCTGGCGGAGCTGTTCTACCGGGGAAACTTCCCTCCTGGAGGGGGAAATCATCGCCATCGTCATCACCAACGCTCCTCTCATCGGGAGAGGGCAATCTCCATCAACATCTTCATCAGCACCATCTCAAAACCCTAGTTCATTTCTTGTATCCAATTCCTCTCTCCAAGTCCGTTGTCAGTGTCAAAACCGGCGGATCTCGCGTAGGGGGTCCCGAACTGTGCATCTAGGCCGGATGGTAACAGGAGACAGGGGACACTTTGTTTTACCCAGGTTCGGGCCCTCTCGATGGAGGTAATACCCTACTCCTGCTTGATTAATATTGATGATATGGGTAGTACAAGAGTAGATCTACAACGAGATCAAGGAGGCTAAACCCTAGAAGCTAGCCTATGGTATGATTGTTGTGTATGGAGTTGATTGCCTACGGACTACAACCCTCCGGTTTATATAAACACCGGATAGGGTTAGGGTTACACAGAGTCGGTTACAATGGTAGGAGATCTTGAATATCCGCATCGCCAAGCTTGCCTTCCACGCCAAGGAAAGTCCCATCCGGACACGGGACGAAGTCTTCAATCTTGTATCTTCATAGTCCAAGAGTCCGGCTGAAGGTATAGTCCGGCTACCCGAATACCCCCTAATCCAGGACTCCCTCAGTAGCCCCTGAACCAGGCTTCAATGACGACGAGTCCGGCGCGCAAATTGTCTTCGCCATTGCAAGGCGGGTTCCTCCTCCAAGTCCTTCGTAAAAGATCGTAAACACCAAGAGTAGTGTCCGGTTCTGCAAAATAAGCTTCCACATATTGCCATAGAGAGAATAATATTAACACAAATCAAATCTGCTGACGCATTCCGCAGTGCGCTATCACACTACGGCCAAGTCCTTTACTCAAATCGTTTTAACTTTTCCACCTCAGCATGTTTTGCGAGGCGGTTTCCTTGGCATGTCTTGTCAAAGCAGAGATCGTGTGCCCTTTTTACGGGATTCTCATCAATACGGATGTGGGTAACCCTACCCGTGCCATTTACCACGGCGCTTGGGAGGCAAGCGAGTTTTATTAGGCAGGTGGGGACGCACAACCGCATCCGCCCATATAAGGGGATAAGGATCCACCTTTTTACCTACGCCTTCTTCCTCCTTTGCCTATCCATCTCCTGCGCACTCGAGCTCCGGCGCCCAAGCCCGCACTTCCCACCTCGACCTTCTCCAGCGATGTCCGGAGCGGGAGGCAAATGGAAGGTCTCCTCCGTCACGGAGGGCAACATAAAAAAGCTAAGGAAGGCCGGATACTTGTCCAAAGACATTGCGCACCGGCTTCCCGAGGAGGGGCAGCTTCTCCCCACCCCAAGGCCCCATGAGAGGGTAGTATTCCTTCCCCACTTCCTCTGCAGACTGGGTTTTCCACTTCACCCATTCATCCGGGGGCTCATGTTCTACTACGGCCTGGATTTCCACGATCTGGCCCCGAACTTCATCCTCAACATCTCGGCGTTTATCGTCGTGTGTGAGGCCTTCCTCCGCGTTCGCCCCCATTTCGGCCTCTGGCTCAAGACTTTCAACGTCAAGCCCAAGGTGGTGAGCGGCAGCCAGGCGGAGTGCGGAGGCGCCATGGCGGGCAAGATTGCCAACGTCCTGTGGTTCGAGGGCTCCTTTGTAGAGACCCTAAAGGGGTGGCAAGCCGGGTGGTTTTACATCACCGAGCCACGCAATCCGAAATGGACCGCAGCCCCCGAGTTCCGATCCGGACCCCCCACGCGGCTCATGTCCTGGAAAGAGACGGGCCTATCGTGGGGTAACGAGGAAGAGGTGACCGGACTGAAGACATGCATCCAGTCCCTAGTAAACAAGACAATCAGGCTTGTAAATGTAGTCCAGGTCATGCTCGTTCGCCGAATCCTCCCGTGTCAACAACGGGACTTTACTCTGTGGGAGTTCGACCCGGCATAGCACCGAACCCTTAACAGGCTCTTCTACACGACGTATGAAGACGTCTGGAAGGTGCTAATCAAAGGTGCCACAGCTCCCGCATCCGCTTCCAAGGACCGCGGATACAGCTCGCAGCGTCTCGCTAGCGAGGTAAGCTATCTTCACCTTTTACAGGATGTTCAGCTTTTTTCATAGTTTGACTCTATGCAGGATCTAAACTCCCTTACCTTTGACAGGCTTGGCGGGCAATAGCCGAACTGATTAACTGTCCGGCTCCGTTGCCCGAAGACCCAGCCCCACCTCTACTAGTGAAGCTGCTGGCTCCGGCGCCTTATGTGGTGCCGGAGAAGAAGGCCACGGGGACTCGAAAGAGTGCCCGTAATGTGGTGCTGTCGGACTCGTCATCCGACGAGTCCGAGATGCCCTCTTCCCGTGAAAATGAGGAGGAGGAGGAAGAAAGCTCTCCCCCTCCAGCGGGGGGAGGAAAGAAGAGGAAGGCCGCCCCAGTAGGGGGAGCCGAAGGGTCCAAGAAGAGGAAAACCCCTCCGCCGGACTACGCCCCCGACGCCGACGAGGACGAAGAGGAGTGGCCGGACAGGGCCAGGCGTCCGGCGAAATCGCAAGTGTTCGGATATCAGAGTAACTCATGATATTCCTTTTGTTGCACATCTTTCCCTAATGTCGAATATAATCATGCAGCCCTCCCCGGGCCGAACTCAACAAGTCGTCGAGCGGCTCCCTGGATTCATCGGACGTGAACTCAGTTCCGCCCGCTGTCTCCCCCCGCACCGCGGATGACGCCGAAGTGGCGTCGCAACGAGCTCCGGGGCAGGAGGAGATGGTCCTGGAGGAGCCACAAGGTGACCTCCCAGACTCCAGGAGTAAAGGGGACAAGATCCCCAGGGCTCCAAGTCTGGCTTTGAGCCGGACACCCTGCCGGAATCTTCAATGATTTCGGACCGCGGCAGGTGAACTCCTTCCAAGAGGAGCAAGCCTTCTCAGCCGGCAGCCTCCGTCCAACCGGAGGCGCCGGACAATCTGCTGGAGGTGCTTGAAGGCGCCTCCATCGACGAGGAGCACCATACTATTATGAGTATGGTGATCCAGAAGGTTCAGTCCGCCAAGAGCGGACTGAGTGAAGCTTGCGCTAGCCTCCTAACAGGCTTTGAGGTAAGTAAAAAATATGTAAAAATATTACCGCATAGATAGTAGCCCCTGATGCTCTATTTGGCGTTCGGAAAGAAAAGCCGAATAGAGGATCTATTAAATTTCGCAGGAGTCTAACAATAAAGAGTCAATATGCGTATGCAGGCTTCGCTGCTATCCACCGCCGCACTGACTGCGGAGGTGGGTGTCCTAAAACAGGACCTCGGGCGGACCGAGCAAGAGCTCGTCCTTGCCAAGCGGCAGCTCGAGGAGAAAGAAGGTAAGAAATACCTTACTGAAAAGGGTTCCTATAGAGAGGCATGATTGCAAAAAAAATAACAGGATTGTACTGCTTATTGTAGGGGCCACGACTGAGGTGGCAACCCTCAAGCAGGCGCTATCTGAGGCCGAACAGAAAAGGGCCGCGGAGCGCACCGAGCGAGAGAAACTTGGGGCTCAGGTCGGCGAGGTGCAGCAAGAGCTTCAGGCTCTCATGAAAAAACATCAGAGTTTGGAGCTTGAGTCAAAGACCCAAGCGTCCGAGCTCGCGACGGCCCTTGAGACCGCCAAGTCTGCCAAGGCCGAAGCCCAAAAGGCCCTCCAAGAGTTGGAGGAGGTGAAAAAGATAGCAGCGGGTAAGGCATTCTTTATGCAAAGCAGAAATATAAAAGTAAACTACTTGTTACTTACCCGAATCCGGAGCTCTCCAGGGGCATTCGCAGATCTTCCCCGCAGCGTATCCGACGCTGCCGCATTCTACCGAGCTGAAGAGGGCAGCTCGACAGAGAAGGTGTTCTGATCTCAGTATGCTGAGGCCGGACACCCTGTGCCCTTGAGCGACCAGCTGAAACAGCTGGTCGAGCTCCACAAGGCGGCCGAACAGGCCATGAAGGGCTTCATAGTTTGGCTGTGGCCCGGAGAGGCCCTGCCTGGGAGCTACTTCGGGCTGGTGCGGTGGCTGGTGGAGGCCTGTCCAAGGCTCGAGGTCATCAAGCGCTTCGTCTGCATCGAAGGTGCCCGTAGGGCCCTTGCCCGTGCAAAGGTGCATTGGGGTAAGCTGGACGGTGAGAAGCTTGTTAGGGACGGGCCGCCGCCGGGGAAGGAGCATCGCAAGCCCGAGAACTACTATAAGGATGTTCTTGCGGGTGCCCGCCTTGTAGCGGATGAGTGTACCAAGGATGTAATTTTTGAATGAACTCGCTCGTGTTTATCCTGTGCGCTGAAAACTTGTTCATATGCGCTAAGCAATGCTTATTGAATTTAAAATATTATTTTCTGTGCAGCCGTTTATCAAAAATTGAGAGATGGCCAGTCGTCGGCTTCTGCCCCCATGCCACTAGTGCTGGGGTGTTCGGTGATAAACCTGAGCGCTCTTTTTCCCATGGTTGGGTCCTTCAAGGGAGGCGCTCAGCACGACGAACCAGGCAATCGGACTATAATGCTTGAACACTCTCACTTAGCCATAGAACTTTATAATTTTAAATTTCGGCGAAGCCCCTAGTTCGGAAGACCGAGTTCGGGGCGCTATCCACGCCTTGGCTGGGGTCATCCAGCTCCTCGCTCGAAGCGGCATAAGCCTTTAGGGACTTGAAAAACCTCTCGAACAGCGACCGGTCTCTCGCCTCATCATGACAGTCAGTTTTAGCTTTCTCCACTGAGGTACTTAACCTAGCTCAACCGAGGCACAATCGCAGTGGTTCTCCTAGTGCTACCTTAGCCGATAGAGCGGAACGTAAGGCACCAAAACATAGGAGCCGGGCAAACCCAACTATTGACCCAAATCATGATTCGAAGCCGATGCATATAGTGTTATAAGTTCGGGGTGCCGCACTTGTGAAAGTGTACGGACTTCTCACACCATATTAAAGGGTACAGAAGCCCCTGGCGTACTTGCCGTACCATAGTGTACGGGTGCAACATGTCATTAATGAACATATATAAAAGAAAGTAATGCAGAAAATAGACAAAAGCTATGCATTGTTTATAGAGAGGCTATTTATCAAAGCCGAATGATACAAATAGTGCGGTAAGCAAAAGATATTGGACTACTCAGTACGTCCTGACCAGGGGCAGGCCGTGGAATTGTATTAAAAACAGGTATAGCGCTCATAACAGAGACCACCTGGGAGTTCCATAATGCGGCATGGCTTGTCTGCCTCCCTGGATCTTGCATCGTTTGTGCGGCAGTTGAATTGCCGAGCAGGTCGTCCGAAGTATGGAGTCCTGTAAGTAAGAAAAATTAAATTAAAAAAAGAATCCGGCAGCCCCTGGTACATTTTAAGCCGTATTTTGGGCGTGCCGTTATTGTGCCCCTTCCCCTGTGCCCATGGTATTTCAAGGGCGTAGTTATGTACGCGAGGTACTGGTTTCGCTATGTCGCGAGAGCTGGGGTTGGGGCAGCATTGCTACGCTTGCTCAGAGTGTGCCAGGCGGTCCTGTTGTGGGTTACTCCGGGCGCGCTTGGCAGTGTCTGGCTTTTTAATGGCCGGACTGGAGAATTGCCTGAGAAGGCTACTTTGTACCTCCGCTGCAGAGCCGCCGTATGCTCCTTCGTATGGATGGAGCGTTCGGTGTTTCCGTTGACCGTAATTACTCCTCGAGGGCCTGGCATCTTGAGCTTGAGATATGCGTAGTGCGGCACCGCATTGAACTTTGCGAATGCGGTTCGTCCGAGCAGGGCGTGATAGCCACTGCGAAACGGGACTATATTGAAGATTAACTCTTCGCTTCGGAAATTGTCCGGGGATCCGAAGACCACGTCAAGTGTTACTAAGCCTGTATAGTTGGCTTCTACACCTGGTATGACACCTTTAAAGGTCGTTCTTGTGGGCTTAATCCTTGAGGGATCTATGCCCATTTTCCGCACTGTATCCTGATAAAGTAGGTTCAGGCTACTACCGCCGTCCATGAGGACTCTTGTGAGGTGAAATCCGTCGATGATTGGGTCGAGAACCAATGCGGTGAAGCCGCCATGATGGATGCTAGTGGGATGGTCCCTTCAATCAAAAGTGATCGGGCAGGAGGACCATGGGTTGAACTTTGGGGCTACGGGCTCCATCACGTATACGTCCCGTAGCGCACGCTTTCGCTCCCGCTTGGGAATGTGGGTTGCGTATATCATGTTCACCATCCGCACTTGTGGGGGAAAGCCCTTCTGTCCATTGTTGTTCGGCGACTTGGGCTCCTCGTCGTCGCTGTGCAGCCCCTTTTCTCTGTTTTCGGCCCTTAACTTGCCTGCCTGCTTGAACACCCAACAATCCCTGTTAGTGTGATTGGCTGGCCTTTCGGTGGTGCCATGTATCTGGCACAAGCGATCGAGTATTCGGTCCAAACTGGACGGGCCCTGAGTATTCTTTTTGAATGGCTTTTTCTGCTGACCGAATTTATAGCCTTTGAATCTGGCATTGACTGCCGTGTCTTCATTACTGTCGCTGTTAACGTGGCGTTTTTGCTTATTCCGACGTGTCCTGCCACTTTTGTCCTTGGTATCCGAATTACAAGGGTTCTTTGATAAGGTGTTACTACGAGCTAGACAGCTGTCTTCCCCCGCGCAAAAGCGGGTCATGAGTGTCGTGAGGGCTGCCATGGATTTCGGCTTTTCCTGTCCCAGGTGCCGGGCAAGCCACTCATCGCGGATGTTATGCTTGAAGGCTGCTAGGGCCTCTGCATCCGGACAGTCGACTATCTGGTTTTTCTTTGTTAGGAACCGTGTCCAGAATTGTCTGGCCGATTCTTCTGGCTGCTGAATTATGTGGCTTAAGTCGTCGGCATCCGGCGGTCGCACGTAAGTGCCCTGGAAGTTGTCGAGGAATGTGGCTTCCAGGTCCTCCCAAGAACCGATTGAGTCTGCTGGCAAGCTATTAAGCCAATGCCGGGCCGGTCCTTTAAGTTTGAGCGGGAGGTATTTGATGGCGTGTAGATCATCGCCGCGTGCCATGTGGATGTGAGGAGATAATCCTCGATCCATACCGCCGGGTCTGTTGTGCCATCGTATGATTCGATGTTTACGGGTTTGAGACCCTCTGGGATTTTATGATCCATTACCTCATTCGTGAAGCATAGCGGGTGTGCGGCGCCTCTGTACTGGGCTATATCACGACGCGGCTCAGAAGAGCTATGTCTGTTGTGTTCGGCCCGGCCGGATTTGTTGTATCCGGAGTGAAGATCATTGTCACGTGCCATAGAGCGCCTGCGCGATCCGTAGATCGATCTTGTTTTTCTTGCCTTATCCTCCTAGTATGTCTCGCAGGTCGGGCGCATTTTCCCGTGCCTTAGCTGAGCGGCGTCGGGGCATGGCTTGGGTGGAGGGCCGATAGGCCTCTCTGTCACGGCCACGAGGTGGCCGGTCTGCCATGTCATGCGCTGGTGATGTAGGTGCTTCCTCCTCTGATCGGGGTAGCGGCCTGTGCTTCGGGTAACTCTTGGAGGGGCGTTCGAGTTCATACTCTTCGGCCGCAAGGTCTTCAGTCCATCTGTTAGCTAGCAATTCTTGGGCAGCTCTAAGCTGTTGCTGCTTTTTCTTGAGGCTGCTTACCGTGGCTAAAAGCCTGTGTTTAAAATGTTCTTGTTCGGCAGGGTCTGATGGTATGACGAATTCGTCGTCATCGAGGCTAGCCTCGTCTTCGGAGGGAGGCGTATAGTTATCATCCTCGACCTCTCGGTCTGCCACTCTTTCATGAGGGCTGGTTTCTCCATCTTCCTGTGCCAAATTTTGCTGAGGTGGGTGTTCTTCGGTGCTATCCAGGGTAGTATTATCTCCCGTGACGGAATCACCGTTTTTGCTTTGGCGGGATTTAGCGCGGCGCCGCTGACGCCGGCGCTTTTGCTGTTTCTTGGGGGCGTCATCCCCCACTGTTCCATCGCCATCTCCATCTTTTGGAGTATCCACCATATATATGTCATATGACGAGGTGGCCTTCCAGCGCCCTACAGGTGCTGGTTCTTGTTCGTCTCCTGCATCGTCGCCCATGCCGTCGATGTCTTTGGAGTCGAAGTCGAGCATGTCGGTTAAGTCGTCGATAGTGGCTACGAAGTGGGTGGTGGGTGGGCTTTGAATTTTTTCGTCGTCCGTATCCCAACCTTGCTGACCGTAGTCCGGCCAGGGCTCTCCTGATAAAGAGAGAGACTTCAGAGAATTCAGGATGTCGCCGAAGGGCGAGTGCTGAAAGATGTCCGCGGCGGTGAACTCCATGATCGGCGCCCAATCGGATTCGATCGGCAGGGGCGCTGGGGGCTCGGAGCTCGGAGAGGAATCCGGCTCCTCGGAGTCACGGGCCATGCGAAGTGCGGGGCTGGAGTTCGGCTCAATCGCCTCTGAGATTGCAGCCCCTGAGGCAGTGTCCAACCGCTGATCCTCGATCGGCGCAATAAGCTCCGAATTAAGGGTCAGAACCGGTGCGTGTGCGGCCTCCAAGGCACAGTTCGGTGGCAGAGCTATATCATGCCCATCGAGACAGTGCGACGCGCTTGGCTGTGGCTCGAATCTGTCAAAGATCAAGTCCCCGCGGATGTCAGCCGTGTAGTTTAGGCTTCCAAACCTGACCTGATGGCCAGGGGCGTAGCTTTCGATCTGCTCAAGGTGGCCAAGCGAATTGGCCCACAGTGCGAAGCCGCCGAAGACGAAGATCTGTCCGAGGAAAAAAGTCTCACCCTAGACTGCATCATTGTTGATGATCAAAGGAGCCATCGGGCCTAAAGGCGACGACACAGAGGAACTCTCAATGAAAGCACCAATGTCGGTGTCAAAACCGGCGGATCTCGGGTAAGGGGTCCCGAACTGTGCGTCTAGGCCGGATGGTAACAGGAGACAGGGACACTTTGATTTACCCAGGTTCGGGCCTTCTCGATGGAGGTAATACCCTACTCCTGCTTGATTAATATTGATGATATGGGTAGTACAAGAGTAGATCTAGCACGAGATCAAGGAGGCTAAACCCTAGAAGCTAGCCTATGGTATGATTGTTGTGTATGGAGTTGATT